>NC_138136.1:46597133-47197133 GCF_964188305.1 Podarcis bocagei
TCATGGAAAAATATGTTGTCTTCTTGCTTGGCATGGATTATGGCCTGCATTTTTTCATTCATTTTGCTGACTATATAAGCCCCCAAAGAGTTTAACTTTTATTACAGCTCAAAAGTCATGGTTTTAATCAGCCATTGCCCTGACAATTTTGCAGCCTTGTGGTGTTTGTTTGTTCTCCAGATATTTTCAGTAGCACGTCCAACATTCAGTTCTCTACATGTTCTGTCTTAAAAAAAAAAAGAATATCTGTTTTTCCTGTGGTTTTTTCTTTCTTTAAAAATAATAATTGCATGTTTTACATTTGAATGTGAGATATGATTGTGAGGCAGCTGTTAATAAAAAATGTAAAAGTTGTACAATTCTGTAAAAAAAAAACCCACTTTCAAAATGGAAAAATCAATTTATAATGCATTGTATACTTCTCATGAAACTGTATAATTATTCATTTTGTAAGGTTTTTCCTTCCATTTAAAGTAAACAGCACTTGTGGAATGTTAAGATGGGCTATAAATTAGTTTTTATTTATACAGTTGCTACAGCAAAAAGTTGTATAGGATGCCTTCATAATTTTAAAGGTGGTGCAGTACCACACTAGCACACTTTCGTTGCCAAGTTTCGAAAAGAACTGCCTCATCAAAATCTTGTTTCACCATTCTGACTAAACATCAGGAAGAACTTTCTGACAGTAAGAGCTGCTTGACAGTGGAACAGACTCCCTCGGAAGGTGGTAGACTCTCCTTCCTTGGACATTTTTAAGCAGAGGTTTGATGGCGATTTGTCACGGATGCTTTAGTTGAGATTCCTGTGTTGCAGGGGTTGGACTAGATGACTCTCAGAGTTCTCTCTGCGATTCTGTGATGACAGCTTGAAGCTAACAAAATGCAGTTAAACAATTGCTCACTATTTTTCTCTAGTGCGTATTTCCCTCAGGCATAGTCATCCGGATTCTGCTGCCCCTTCTGAGGATGGGGTTTCCAAGGTCCAAAAGAAAGTTTTATTCATCCATTAGGGCTTCTCTGTGCACTTTATCATGTGCATATCTCCACAGGTTCAGATTTTCACACATGAACTAGTTGCTTCATAGAATCATAGAGTTAGAAGAGACCACAAGGGCCATCGAGTCCAACCCCCTGCCAAGGAAGACATGAGCATAGTTGCACGGGGATTCTGTGCATACACATGAGCAGGGGAACAGTCTGTTATTTTCTGCAACGGACATAGGAGAACTTGCTATTGCATTGACCCCAGGAATGGCTAAAACATGTAGAGTAAGCTCCAGATTTGGCTGAGAGGTCACATGCGGAGGCCTACTTTATTCCCACCAATTACGTGCATCTGTTCAAATGCATACTAAACCATGTTTGGCAAAATACACAATAAGAAATTGAAATTGCGCTGTCTTTTTTTTTTAACCCCCTGTGTCTCATGGGGTGGTGGGATGGAACATTAATTTATATTTGTGAGATGCTTGGAATGAATATCTAGTCAAAGCAATGTTGGTCCCTTAATGAAAAGGTAAGAATACCAGGCCTTTGAAACACCCATAAATCTAGTAAGAATGAACTATTGTTTTAACAACTTGCAGGTACCGGGAGGCTATTCAGAAGTGGGATGAAGCACTTCAGTTAACTCCAGAAGATGCTACCCTCTATGAGATGAAATCACAGGTAATGCATGACAGAGCCTCAGCAGAGTAAGAATTTGTGCGTTTATTTATTCTGACCATAGGCCGTGATGCAAGCAAAACACAGAGCAGATAGACTTTTAAAAGTACCCCGCATAGTCTGTATGCATTTTTATGGGTTAATTGCACATGCAGCACCCTCTCTACCCATAGTGTGTGTAGGGCAGGAGGGTGACAGGGACTGGTATGCTGCCAATGTTTCCCTTAGGAGCCAGCTGGATGCATGGCACATGGTAGTGGCAGGCAGTTGGTTTCTGTGCTTAGAGGCGATGGTGGGGCAAGGGGACAGTGGTTAATCAGAATATGATGGCACTGAGCTGCCTCTTCCTACCTTATTTGCATGGCTGTTTTATCTACAAATGACTCCTCTTGCTACTCACAAACTTGGAATAGATCCCTGAGTACACAGGCAGCTTCTTCAATTAATAGCTGGTACCAGCATTGAAGAAACATAGAGTCCAAGATCTTTAAATCTATGTATGAGTGCTTTCACAGCCACCTCAACGGAAGCCATGAGACCCTTTTTAACTCCCTGACCACATCTCTTGATGTCTGACCACATCTCGATTGCTCAGGCGATGCTGTATCAACTTTCTGAATCAAACCAGTGCTCAGCCATAAACATTCTGGCTGCCTCTGTGTCTGCACTGCTTTGGCTCCCACTCTGTTTTAGTAAACCTGCCAGATGGTGTCATCCTAACCTACTTGTTTGCCCTGCCTGCAGTTTTAATTTATGAAGCATTTGTAATGCGGCAAGTGCTTTTATTGTGCTATCTTTCACCATAACCATGGGAGGCATGTAGCTTTGTCCAAGGGCGCACATATCCAAGTGCAACTCCACACCCACTGAAGTGCATTTTCAGTGCCTGCATCCACACATTATCGTATTCACTGCCTTCTCACTTACCAATCTCGTCTTGGGGGGAAATAGGTTCCTCGCTCCTGACTTAACAAGACTGTTGGCAACTGCATTAGCATCAATAGAATTTTGAATCAACAGGATAAATATGAATGAGTTGTTTCTCCCAAGCAATATGCCACAATAACATTATTTGTTACTGACAACATTAAGGTGACTGCTTGGTGTGCAGAAGATCAGATATAGAATTGTTGTGTCCAAGGCTGCATCTGTCTCATGGGAGATATAATCGGAAGGCAAAGGTGAAGAATCAGCAAAAAAATTATTGTTGCAGACGGCGAAAGTTTTATTGTAGCTGTCGGTTTCCAATTTTGGCTTTAATGTAGAAGGACTCTGATTCTGAGCTCATTGTTCTGACCTAGATGATGAACAAACAAGTCCTGGGAAGAGCTTCCCACATTCCAGTTTTTACAACCGGCAGTATCCTGCAATTGTTCCCATTTGTTCCCATTTCCCAATGTTTTGTGGGAAGAATTAATACTTGGCAGAGACTTGGATCTACCATACGCTCTGCAAACATCCAAATGAAATAGAAGCTTCTGTTAAGTCTTTTCTACTTGACAGCTGGTACAACGTTCCTGCGCAAGTCCTCTTTGGACAAGATGAGCAAACAAAATGAGCCTGAGTGAAAGCGACAGGGAATCTGATAGGGTTCGCTTCTTTCCTCATTGCTGAATGAGACCAGAACTTTCCAGAAACAAATGGTTGAACCCAATTAGGACATTGTGGTCCCTCATTGAATTTCCTGTTCCTCTCCTCCCCCTGTACACCTATATTTGCTCCAGAGGGTATGGGGAATGACTTAATTGGATAGAACTCAAGGTCTGGTAGTTACTGGGGAGATATAGTGTTTTTGTGTGAGATGGAAATTATATATCCATGTTGATAACAATCCTAAATATTCAAAAATTTAAAAGCTGGGCATATTGTAGAACTTGAGTAATGGAGTAGTTTGTCTAAAATTAGGACTATGAGTTCAACCAATCAATCCTGATGAAACAGAGGATGTTGTCTTGTAGACCCAGGAGCTTAATCCTAATACTTGTGAGGACTAGCTAATTCTCGGACCACGGTATCAACCATAACATTATATATAATCTACAGTGATACCTCCAGTTACGAACTTAATTCATTCCGGAGGTCCATTCTTAAGACGAAACCATTCTTAACATGAGGCACGCTTTCGCTAATGGGGCCTCCCGCTGCTGCGTGACTGGTGTGCGACTTCGCTTGCATCCTGGGGCAAAGTTTGCAACTAGGGGCATCTACTTCTGGGTTAGCGGAGCTCGTTACCCAAAGCATTCGTAAGGCGGACAGTACGTAACGCGAGGTTCCACTGTATTGTACAATACTGGTGATCATTCTTGACCTCAGCATGCAGATTTCTTTGGCCAGCATTCTTAAGCTCAGTGAGTTTGATTGAAGATTCCAGATTCGATTTTGAGAGAAATCGTTAAGATAGGCAGTAAGCAACCAGCTTCCTCAGGGGCAAAAGTAGCCCTTAGATCCATTTGATCTTCAAGTTGCTAACTTAGAGGCAGGAGAGATATGTGTAAGGTTGTGGTGGTTGTGGCAACAGGACTTGCGCTCAGATTTAAGGGCTGGGGACTGAGGGGCTGACCCTCCGCCTCCTTTGTTTTTGTTGACTGTGATGTAGATTTCCGTATGGTTGTCTTGCATTCAAATTTCGTTTTAACTGAGCATATCTTTAAGATGTACAGTATAATGATTTTTTTTTTAAAAAAAGAACTCCTGGGACCCATTTAATATCTGCTTTATTCCACTTTAGTCTTCATTAACCATTCATATGCTGTCAGCCATGTGTTCAGTGCAAGAGAAGCAAGGGTTGAGATTGCCCTGTTAATTATCTTGAATATACTGATAATTTTTGGTTCTTTCCTCCAGGCTTTATCCAATTTTCTCTGGGTAGGTGGTTCATTCTGGTAGTCCCTTGTTCAGGCTAAATACAGAGTTCTCTGTGAGTGGTGGTCATTGGAATCCCAACTGGTATTTGCATGGGAATGAGTTTGGGTTTACGTTGTTTACAAAACTGGTTGATGAAGCAGATCGTCAAACTGACTACCGTGTTGCTGTTTAAGAGAGCATTTAGAACAAGAGCAAATTGCATAAGTATGACTCCATTTATGTTCTTTTAAAAATCAGTGCAGTTCAGAGTCAACCCCTTTCCCTGTGGCGCAGTGGGCCAGTGCATCTTACTGAACTTGGTGGTTCAAGCCCACTCAGGGATGGCTGGGAGCAGGATTCCTGCATTGCAGGAGGTTGGGCTAGATGAGCCTTGGGGTACCTTCAAACTCTAAAATTCTAGGATTCTGTGACAGTTCTTTTGGAGGTAACTACCTAGCTCATAAGGGACACGGGTGGCGCTGTGGGTTAAACCACAGAGCCTAGGGCTTGCCGATCAGAAGGTCGGCGGTTCGAATCCCCGCGATGGGGTGAGCTCCCGTTGCTCGGTCCCTGCTCCTGCCAACCTAGCAGTTCGAAAGCATGTCAAAGTGCAAGTAGATAAATAGGTACTGCTCCAGCGGGAAGGTAAACGGTGTTTCCGTGCGCTGCTCTGGTTCGCCAGAAGCGGCTTAGTCATGCTGGCCACATGACCCGGAAGCTGTACGCCAGCTCCCTTGGCCAATAAAGTGAGATGATCGCCGCAACCCTAGAGTCGGTCACGACTGGACCTAATGGTCAGGGGTCCCTTTACCTTTTACCTAGCTCATAACTGACTCCAGAACCATCTGCATTGCAAGCCCTCTGCATACTCGCCTTTTGAACTCTTTTTGCGTTTTTGCAATATAATTGGTTAGTTTATGGTTTGTTCTGTTGTGTATCCCCTTATTAGGTGCTGATGTCTCTGCATGAAATGTTCCCTGCGGTGAATGCTGCAGAAATGGCTGTCCAAAGAGATCCCCATTCTTGGGAGGCATGGCAAACTTTGGGACGTGCCCAGCTTGGATTAGGAGAAATCACACTGGTAAGTATGAAAAAGGAGAAAGGCTCATCTTCCACTCCAAATTCTTTACAGACATACAGCTATATCTTGCTGTGGCCTTCACAGTGCATGAAATCATCTTTAAACTTCCTTAGATCAGAATGCCAGATATCCCAAAGAGAACAATTAAAAACTTTAAAAGCAAGCAAGTTGAGAACTATAGATAGATGATTCCACTAATCAGCCTTGGGCGACAATGGAGAGGGCTTTTGATGTTTTTGATGAAATGTAGCAATTTTTCTCATTTTTATAAATAGCCAAAAGCTTTTGGGACAAAGGCTGCCTTTATGGGAGAATTCAAAAAACAATCCCAGAGTTCTCTGCTGATCATCTATTTGAAAAGTAATAAGAAAATATCCCTTGTGTTTCAAAGAAGCACTTTGCTTCAGTGTAATTTATGCATTATTCGAAGAAATGGATGCTATTTGTTCTGCCATTTGTCAGGCAAGCAGAACAAAGGAAATTTTATTCGTTTCAGCAACTTGGAAATTATCCGAAATAAAAATGCTTTCTCAAAATACGTCAGACCTGTTCTTGGAACAGATAGAGATCAGCTTCAGCATCTTGTGATTTTTATACTAATATCGTTGATGAACCCTTTTGGATGTTTTTGTTTGGGGGGGGGGAGCTACTCAGGTTAGAAAGAAAGAGATGTAAAGGCAGTCCTTTTATTTGCATTGGCTCTGCTGTAGTAGAGCTAAAGGAAGAAGTGTGAAAATGTAGGCCAAAAGAAAAAGTCAGCATAAACCAGGAAGTTGAATAGCATCTTCATATCAGTTTGAGTGCAGTTCCCTAGCAGCAAATTTGGAACATGATAACATGAGGGATTCCTAGTCAAGTTATGATTTCCAACTATTATCGTTATTAATATATATTGGATGTTAAGTATCGTTTTCTGGTCCCGCACTGGATCTCACTGAGAAGGAGGAGGCAAGGCAAGGCAAGGATGGTCAAAAGTTGCAGTACCATGGATAGCTCCAAGTGAGCCACTCGCTCAGGTTGAGACTAAACTGAGACCCTTTAAACCACATTATCTGCACTGCCTCATTTGAGCTCCACCCTTTAAAGGGCCAACCCTCAGGTCTGAAGACTGACCATCCTGCTTCTTTCCATAGCTTCCCTCCCAGTGTGTTCCCTGCCCTGCAGGGACTAGTGAAGTGTGATGAAGAGGCATGTGGTGGCGTGGGAAAGTTCCTATTTGGGTCTAAACCCTAGCCCTGCAGCCCCTGTTGGTCCAGGAGTTTCCTCTGGGGGCTCCTGCCTGATAGTCTTAGGTGCAGTGCTCTCCTGATCTCCAGCAGCTGGTTCAGAGTCTTGAACTTGATCCATTTGCCTGGCTAGTGTCTCTGGATTCAGAAACCTTTAATTTCCCATGCCATCCAATATTTCACAGTTGAAAATAGGCACACAGGCATAACAGTCAAATTCGATGCCCTGGATTAATGTCCAAACTACACATGCACATTACATGTTGCAAAGATACCGCAGGAAAACATAATTGCCTTAAAATCTGTTGTCTGTGCACAAAAGGGACTGTCTTACTATCTATAAGCAAGCTGGATAGCTCAGTTGGTTGGAGTGTGGTGCTGATAATGCCAAGGTTGCGAGTTTGATCGCTGTATGGCACAAGTTGCATACTCCTGCATTGCAGGGGGTTGAACTAAGATGATCCTCAGGGTTCCTTCCAGCTCTACAATTCTGTGGTTCTGTATTTGTAAATATAAATGAAAACTCTGAAGGGTGTGTGTGTGTGCGTGCGTAAAAATAATAATGATTCAGATCAAATGTGCATGTTGTCAAGTTTTGCTAATCTGACAGCATGATAAAACCAATCATACTGATTGGGGGATGAGAGATTACGACAAAGATAGAGTAAGATAGTAAGATAGAGAACAGAAAAATTGCTTGGCCGTATTACCATTGTATTGCAGGGAGCTATTTACTGATAGATCTATAGCCACTGTACAGGTTATTCAGGGTCCTGCAGAAGAAATAGTTTACTAAGGTGGGACATAAACATAATAAATGAACAATAATAAACAGTACATTAAATAATCTGAGTTGCAGATGCAAGTAAACATATTGTTGTAAGTGATGCATACAAAGCCATTTAGTAATCAGTCTCCTAGCTCTGTTTACCCTGTGCGAAAGACACTCCCTATTGAATACATTCTATGAGGTATCTCTCATGTAGAGAGGTGTGGCCCTTTGTGTGGAGCCCATCCTCTGACCCAGCCATGCGGGTCACGCACATTTGGAACTGTTGGGGAAATGGTGAGTTGATAGCAGTTCAGCAGAAAGCAGGGGGAGATAGAGCTGCAAGGAGATCGTCTTTCTCCCTATGAAATAGGTGACTAGTGTGACTTCCAATGGATTAGTAGTGCCAAGTGGAGTCCTGAGTGCTCAAACACAGATGTTGCATCAGGCCATGTTATATAGCTTTTCCCTTCCTATATTATTCCTGAAACTGAAAGTGGGTGGTGTGTGTGAGAGAGAGAATTGGCCATTTATTTTTAAGGATTCTAAATTCCATTAAATTATGGCAGGAATGAATTCTGGAACAGATAGCAATTTTACCATTCACATAGCCAACTGTACTTTGTCTCCCCACCAAATTTGTCTCTCCATTTTCAACCTTTGGCAAGGATTGCTTTTGCTGATAAATTTGCAATAAAGCACCTGGCTCTTCTAATTCATTCTTGTAGATACCCTATCAATATAATTTCAGGATTTCTCTCAAAATGATGCCCAGTTTTGATTTTGCAATCAGCCCTTCTCTGTGATGTATCTTAGCTTTCAGGCATTGCCCTGAAACAAAGTTTCTTCATTCTGAAAATTCAGATTTTTACAGGATGTTTTTGGCAGGGGCTAGAGTTAATTGACTCGTGGGAGTCAGGTTGTTTAATGCTATGCTAATCCTGTTACATTTTAGCATCCTTGGCAGACTTATATCTGACTATGGAAATGACCATTTATCCAAAGCAGGCATTAGTCTAGAATGTGCTGTTAGAACAAAGGTGCTTAGTAATACAATTTATAGCCTCATAAAAGCAAATGGTACTTTACTGACCAAGTTATACAGTGACAAACCTATGCCCTGAGGAACTTTAAAAAAGAAAGAAATCAAAGCGTTCTTGAGTTGTTTTGTAATACTTCGGATATTTTCATATTTACTCACAGTTCCGCAGCCTCTTGATGCTAACAGCTGTTGACTGGTGCTACATTGAAATAATTAAGCTACACTGTTTCAAACATTTGGCGTGTCAAGCATGTTCAGGAACATGAGTGCTGGCAAGTAGCCTTCAAATGCAAATCCCTGCCGCCCACTTTTCTTCCTTTCTCCCTTGGAAACCAAAGGCAGTTGATCAAGACGAAAAACAAACATGCCATAGTTATTATCTGGGATTCAGCATTTCTTTCACAGAAGTCACAAGGTTCACAGCTCTTTTCTGCTGGGACCAATCCATCTCCATATGGAATGCATATGTTGCAATGACAACTGGGGCAGGAATTAGTTGGCTCTGTTTTTTTTTTTTTTTGCCTTTGGAGTGACAGAAGGAAAGCTCTGTTATAAGCAGTTCCAATAGCTTTAACAGAGGCCTGTACAATGAAATACCTTCTGTCAATGTCTATGCGTGGAAGCTTCTGAGTCACCAAACAGTATAAATCTGCTGAATGTCAGTGTACCAACACGCAAAACAATGCCTTCTTTATTTTGCGTTGTAAGGAAGTATCCAAAACAGCTGGTGCTTATACCCTAAAACTGGAAGAAGCGGATGCATGTGCAAGATGTGTTTATTTTTGTAATGCATTTTTTAATTTTTCATTCACCCTTGCTGCTTTATTCAGCTTTTACAGGTAAGAAGTGCAGGTCGTGGTTTCCCTTCTATGATCTGGGAAGATAGCAGATTTCAGAATAACAGTCTCACATGAATTCGCATCTCTCCCGTTATTTGCAGCTGACCTTGGGCATCAGCCCTAAGACTTGAATTGCTCTTTATAAATGTGAAGAATTGTTATTACACTTATCCAAAGCCCCCAGTGAGTTTGTGGCAAGGATTTGGCCACATCCCATAAGTTCAGCAGTCAGTTCTGTGGACCCTTACTCTTTGAAAATAATCAGGTTCTGTAACGACTGCTGTTGGCATTTATGAAACATCACCTGTGTTTTACTCAATGATGTGACTTAATCTCTTGAGCCCAGTGTGTCTGTTTCATGTGGGCAAATTCTCACTGTGCTGTGTCCCTGCTCATCATTACAGGCCATCCGAAGTTTCCAGGTTGCCTTGCATATCTGTCCACTAAGCCCTGAACTGTGGAATGAAGATCTGTCTTGGGCGAGGAAATTACAGCAGCAGAAGAAAGCAACCAAAGCTGAGACAGGGACGCAAAGCACAGCATCTCATGGAGAGACTTCAGAGGAAACAATCCCGGATTACGATTTTGAAAGTGACGAGATATTAGCGGTGTGTGCAGCCATTGCCGAGAAAGAGAAAGCCACATTGGCCTCTAAAACTGTTGTCATCGTCTCTGCTTCCGGCGAGGTTGAGACCGTAACTGAAAAGAAGGAATGTGCAACAACAACCCCTGACGGTACCGTTTTTATAAAAGCACGGTAAAGGGCACAGACTCTGCTGATTGACAGCCGTGCCTTTGAAATCCTGATTTCCAACTTTCCCCCCCATGCTGTAGCCTGTTTTTGGATCATCTTGCACTGGAGTTCATCTGCCCCCAACAAGCTACAGTAGCTGCAGTTGCTTCACTTTACTTCCTGAACCCCTTGCTACCGATATCTCAAGGAAGGAGAGAAAGGGCCTAAGGGCCACAGCAGTGCCCTGGAAATATGACAGAGCACTATGGAGACAGAGGTGGCTTCTCCTGGACATGTTGGGTTTCCTGAGATGGAGATGATGGTTTTGAGCTGGAAGCTAGGAAAATGTGCATTCCTCGTCCCATAAACAGCCCTTGGTTAGGTTTTCCTCCTCTGCCTTACTTTATTCTTGTCATGAGCAGGAGGGAAAAGGAGGCAGCACCAAAGGGACAGGAACACAAAACAAAGAAAGGGGAAAGGGTGGAGGCCGAGCCTCAAAATGATGCTTAGGGAAAAAACCTATCGCAGTACGTGGTATGCCAAACATGTTTCAACTTAAAGCCTCTGGCGACAAGATCTGATTTAATCAGATTCCACTGTTACTGCAGCAGTTTATGGTATCAGATGTTGCTTCTGATACAAGATGCTTCAATTCTTTTCTTTTGCAAAAAATCCAGTTACAAAAGAATTCCCTATTTGCAGTTGAATGGCTACACGTGAGGAGTACAGGGTGCAAATTGTTCCCTTCCAAGAAACAGGTCTTGTTTCTTCACAAAAAGTAATGCACTATAAAGTAACGGTCAACAGAAGTTTGGAGTACATATATTGTAGTTATGGCTACCCAAATATGTTCAGAAACTGGATTGTCCTGCCCACCTTGTTTCCAGGGTGTGGAACAAGTTGGGCACTAGGTTGTGGAAACAACTAGCTTTTACTACTGTAATTTTAAAATGAAATGAAATAGAATCTGCAAAGAAACAAGATAAAATGCAATGCCCTCCATAATATTTCCCCTTGTGTTCATGCCATTTGTCCAAGTTGTTGGCTCAGGGTTTATGAAATTCTAGTATATTGAATAAGGTGTGTGTGTAAGTGTGCTCTTTTCTGTAAATTTCCTTGTAACTGGGAACCAAATTTCTTTGTAAAGAGATCTGCACCACAGTAGCACTTCTCAGGTCATCCCATGAAATCTTGGTAGCCACGCTTAATTTAAAATTCTTTAAAAAAGCCATTATTAAGAAATTGTTTGACAGTAAAATTTGGAATAAACTCAGTTATACAAACCTGAATTAATAATCTTTTGAATAAGTGCATAACAGGTTGAAAAAAATTGCTTTTGTAAGGTCCATTGATTGTCATAAGATTCATATGAAAGGTTTTTCATATAGTTTCCCACAGATCAATGAAGTCTTCGACTCAAATCACCTTGTTCCCATAATAGTTCCACATTTCTAATTTACCTAGCCATCACTTTAATCCACCTATTCCTGTGCATGATCACTCAGAGTAAGTCACAATGAGTTTAAAGGGACCTATTTCCAAATAAAGATGCATAGGATTGTACCCTATGAGAGATTGGGAACCTGGGAGCTACAGTGACATTTTGCATAAACGACCTCAGGAGAATCTAAGCTGCTGGTGGTGTCCTTGTTCCTGCCAGCTTGAACATGGAAAGTGTCATCCTGAGTTAATTTAAACTTACCAGAACTTTTTTGTTTCAGTGTTGTGACTTTCATATATGCACCACAGTATGATAGCAAATGAATTAAAGAGGACAGAAGATCAAGACTTCCCTCTCAGATATGAAACTTCATCAGATAGTCTCATGAAGAAGTAGCCGTTGGTCACTGTTCTTTAGCTACTGATATTTTATCCATTCTACTGGCTTTATTCGTTTTATCCTAATTTCATATCCCTGATTATGTTTTGCATGCCTAGGTTTGTCACTGAATATTCCTGTGTTGTAATTAAAGTTGGCTTACTATGAGAACGAAGTCTTTGCTTAAAATCTGAGTTGTCATTCAGTAGTCACTGAGTGTTGTGCCCAGGGGTGTGTGTGCTCCACACTAAATAAATTATGTACCCAGGCAGTTCTGAACCATGAAGAGCTGAGTTCTATGATGTAAATATGCAAAACTACTTACGTTTTGCCTGCTTAGTTTGTCAGTGTTTAGCGTTTTGCATAACTCATTTTGGTTTTCTAGGCTGGGAGCAGGGAAGGGACAATGAAGAGCACTGGGGTTCTTGTTTACCCGACTGTTGTGCCTTGAAAGATGGCCAAGCATGCAGATGTTCGATGCACCAAGGAGGAGGACTCTGTTCCCAGCACTGCCAGGTCCTGGCCAGACAGGCTGTGCCTTCCCCTTCTGGTTCCTTCATTCCTCTCAGTGGGCTGCTGCCGTTTCCTTATTGCTTTGCTGTGCAACTTCCCCAAGAGGGAAGAAGGGAGCTAGAAGTCCTGTTTCACCAGCCAGATCTGAAGAGGTATAAATACCTGCCTTCTTCAACCTCTGTTCCCTGGTCTCAGCCGTATGTCATCCTCCTGTCCCCCATCCTTGTTTGGCTTAGCCTGCCCCTCCACACCTGAGCCTAGATTTATGACAATTCTTTGGGGCAATAAATTTACATGAAAACTTTGGAGTATCAAGAAAAGGACTGCTTAGCTATGTCTTGCATTGGCTGTCTGGACATAGCTAAATCCCTTAAAGCAGGAATGGGGAACCTGTGTGCCTTCAGTAGTTTCAAAGACTCCAACTCCCATCAGCCCTCCTCTCACCCCACCAGCCAGCCAAGTGTGGCCAATGATCAGGGGTGATGGGAGTTGTAGTCTGGAGGGTCACAAGTCACCCACCTGACTTAGATGTGTGCATTTATACTTGTTGAATGTGGTGTTTGTGTTATAAAAGGCAAGATAATAAAAGACTTGAGTAGACAGACACAGACTTCTGTACTCCAGTGGCATGCCTGCATTTAATGGTGATTGCCAGAAGAGATTTTGTGCCAGTACAAACAGTTTTGTAAAACATATCGCTGACATTCAGGCTCAGAATTCTAATTCCAACAGAAAGCAATGCACATGAAAACATGTTGAGCAACATAACATGCTTAATAAATTTCATCCTTGACGAAAACCAGGCCTCCCAACTAGCTGTACAGGATAACACCAGGAGGCAAAGTGTAACCCTTTGAACATGGCACACAGACATAAAATCCCCTCTAGCTTTACCTGTTATTTCTAGTGAAGTGAAATCTTAAGGCTAATAGTCCCCCTAGTATTTTACTGGTCATTACTTCGTGTCTCCCTTTTTTTGTTGAGGTCTAAAAACCAGTTTATTGGTTTTTAAATGTGAGGCACTCTTCTTTCCCCCATGTATTAGTGCAAACTTACTTTCTCCCATATAACAAGTGGAGTGTATAAGGCCAAACTGAGCAGTCTAACTTCAGATGAGCTGAAACTTCTTTTCTTACATTCTTCTTCAATCATGGAACCCAAGGCGGTAGACTATGGTTCCCAGGCACTCACCCATCCAGACACCAACCAAACGGAGACCTAGACCTGCTTAGCTTCTGCAAGGTAGTGGCCTTATGTGCCTTTAGACCAGCGTTTCCCAAACCTGGGTCTCCAGCTGTTTGGGGGCTATAATTCCCATCATCCCTGACCCATGGTCCTGTTGTCTAGGGATGGTGGGAGTTGTAGTCCAAAAACAGCTGGAGACCCAAGTTTGGGAAAGACTGCTTTAGACCCACACCTGAGCAGGGGGAGGGTGGTGTTGAGCAGGGATGGAGAACCACAAGCCTGCAAGCCTCCCTTGTCTGGTCCTCGGGACTCTCCTCAGGCCACACTTCTCACTAGTCCTGCTTCACATCCTCCTTCACTTGTCAGAAACATGCCCTTGAATTAGGACGATGCCCCTCACTCGCTTGCGTGCTTGTTTGCTTGCCTCCCTGCCAGATGGAGAAATGTGTATGGATATCAGAAGCCTCTCACTTTCCCATGGGTGGAATATAAAAGTACTGTACAACAAAGGTAAGATTTGCATCTGTTGCTCCTGCTACTTTTGCCCCTAACCCCACCCACCTCTAGCATGCAGCCCCCACACCAGGCTGCCCATGGTGGAATACTGATCACCTCTAGGTTCAATCCTAAAACATGCACATGGACACAATATGGCACCCGGTCCTGTGCTTCCTTGCTGCTCCACATCTCGTACAGTGGTCCAACCCTTAATACAGAAAGCAATGGTAACTAGAACGGTGGAATTGGAAGGGGCCGTTTACTGACAATCGAAAAGGTATTCTGTGCAGGCAACTGGCAATAGTACACTCCTGTAAGCCAAGGGCACTGTACAATGGTAAAACATTTAACAAGTCAAAATATTTTAGCAGCTTTTTTCAAGGCTATGCATTCCTTCATGCACTTGGTCACCTCTAACTGATGATGTGTTCATGGCACGGCTGTATGAACTTCCATGGTAGGATTTACTGCTCCCAAATACCTGCAGCCCAAAAATATATGCAATGGCAGTGGCCTTTTTTTTTAAGCTGCCACAAGCACACACACACAGCAGCAGCTGCATATACATATCCCAAGTGGAAGCAGCACTTGCCACAATACTTGCCACTGTACAATGCTTGTTAGACCACTGACAGCCCTGCAACCTCCGGCAAAGGAGCAGCTAACTACATGAGCTGGTCCTATGATTACAACCCTAAACATATTTGCTTGGGCTCCACTCAGAAGTTGCTTCCGAGGAAAGAAGTTTGAAGTTGGGCAAAAAGGGCACGGGCCAGAGATGGATGTTTTGAGCCATGATCCGGGAAACGTTTTCCAGATTGCAAGAATTCCCACTATCATAATTAAGGCTGCAAAAGCTTCTTCCTGTTTGCCTGAGACTAAGCTCCGCTGAACACAGCGGGACTTACTTCTGAGTAAACCTGAGTAGGATTGTGCCGAAAGTTTGGATAAAATGTTTAGGGGACTGGATTGTTGGCCTACATTGAAGCCACTGCATTTTGAGAAGACATTCACAACACATAAACTGCTTTCTTGCTCGCTTTCTTTCTTAGTACACGCACGCACACATACAATACAAGGAACATTTTTAAAAACATAAAAGCCTTTTTCTTTATTTCCCCCAGTGGTTTCATAACATTTTCCTCATTTGATTCCAAATCCCTCCACTCCTGCCTTAGGAATTCGCTCTGCTATGGCCTGCTGAGTTTGCATATCTGAAAAATAAATTTAACGTAAAACTATCAGCAGGCGTAAGGAGGAAGAGAGGGCTGGCAATATTTCTTTTTATATACTTTGTATTAATAACGAACCTTCTCACAGAGAAGAATACAGCATTTTTTAAATACATTCAGTCACACTATACACAGCCAGAGAAATTCACATTTTTTTTTCACGCCACAGGAGAGATTCTCAATTCCACCATTGACTGGAGCAGTTTACACTGCTTGAACTGCAGTTCTCTCGAAACCTTATTAAGTAATAAGGGAGGGGAGAGGAATAGGGGGTAAGTATGCTTCGGTCATGTCTGGGTGGGGAAAATCAGCAACTCTTTCCAAACCCTGGATTTTCTGCAAAACAGTCCTGTGTCACAGGGCAAGGAAAGGCAACAAGCAGCAGCCTGCACACCTGCCACCGCCATACATTCACCTGTTACATCGACAGAGTCTGATGCATTTGTGGGGTGATCCTTAGTCACCTGCAAGAACTGTGCTTATCACACTCAAATGCACATCCGGTCAAAGTTACAGCTCCACCGCCCAGCTTTTCAGGAAAGATGGCGTACCATCTTTTGCAGCCAGGATGTTTAATTCCACCCCATTGCCATTTCATACCCCAAAGGAGCTCTCTTACTAGATGCCCATTTACAGCTCACCTTGCCCTAAATGGCTACACAGTCCCATTAGATCAGCAAGGCGGCCTTGTTCGGCCTCTGATGTGCCTTAACCACAATGGGCAGAGCAGACCGGATGGCAAAGGCCAGACATTTGCTATGTCCGCTGTACGAGTTCCTTTCTGGTCCTCTTCCAAAGGACCTTCTGCACCTCACAAACGTCCTCCGTTCCTTTATATACACTTCTCCGACAAGTTCAGCGTCTCACTGGGGAAGGTGACCTGAAGAGAACTGCCCTTTTGAGCAGCGCCGGGCCTGAGTTCGTTCACCAAAAACACCGTCTCCGACTCGTGGCCCTGGGACGACTCCGAGGTGTTTGAGCTCCTCAGTGTCCTTATGGACGTAGTGTCTGACTGGGCCGGGCGGCTGCTGGCCCCTGGCAACAGCATCCGGTCCCCAGTGGCCCCCTCGCTCGGCTCCAGTGGGTACAGAAGTGTCTGTGAGGTGCTGCTGACTTCCCTCAGCTCCCGGGAAATGAAGGAGGGCGAATGGGTGGCCGTGGCAGAGGAAGCCCGGCGGCCGTCCGCACAGTTGAAGTTGCTTCCCGAGTGCTGGCGGTGGCCTCCGCCGATACGGCAGAAAAGGCACTTGACCTTCTCGATGGCTTTGCTCAGCACCGTCTTGCGAAGCAGGATGTACACCCAGGGGTCCAGAATGGGGTTGACCGATGCGATGCGGATGGCTTGCAAGTCAGGGTTTTGCTGAATGTCCTTCACCAAAGGCGGCTGGTACAACTGGTTCACAAAGACACGCACCTGAAGAGAGATTGCGGGGAGGGAGGGAGGGAGGGAGAGAAATATAAAGTTGATGAGCGAAAGCCAAGCTGACATTTCAAAGTTAACAGCTGGCTTAGCAACCGCATATTAAGCAGGCAGGGTGATGGGCAGAGTGAAGGTTTGTGTCATGTCAAAAGAGAGCTGTTTTCAGAACCAGGGTCGGGGGGAGAGATTTCCAGTGCAGAGAGAAAAAGACCTTTGTGCCACGCCTTCCACGCCATCTAAAATACTGGCATATAAGCAGGCCAATGAAACATGTTATAAGAAAAACTGCTTTCCCTTATGGGGTATTCCAGAGCCTGTACAGTGGTACCTCAGGTTACAGACGCTTCAGGTTACAGACTCCGCTAACCCAGAAATAGTACCTCAGGTTAAGAACTTTGCTTCAGGATGAGAACAGAAATCGTGTGGCGGCAGCGGGAGGCCCCATTACCTAAAGTGGTACCTCAGGTTAAGAACAGTTTCAGGTTAAGAACGGACCTCCAAAACGAATTAAGTTTTTAACCCGAAGTACCACTGTACAGAGTCTTTAAGTGGGTTCCCTATCAGTAGGAGAAAGTAAGAGGCCAACCAGAGTATATTGAGAAGCAAAGCGGCTAGTAAGCCTGATCTTTATGTTGCAACAGGGTCCCCACTTATCGCACGCAGGAGGGAGGCGAATCCTGAACAATGGTGTGCAAGCCCTTATATAGACTTTTGAAATTGCCCACCCTGTAGCCCACGACCACCCCCCTAAAACATCATACATACATCACAGAAGAAGGCGGTCTACAGGAGAAATCCTGCCTGCCAGGATACCTGATAATGGTCACTGATTGCATTACCTAGGTAGCCTGGCCATTCTTTTGTGATGGTTAATACTTTAGTTCCTGAATCCAGGTCACAGGCTCACCCTATTCATACAAAAATACACCCTTAAGACAGGATTTGCAAGCAAAAAGACAATCGGAAGGCTTTCCCTCATTTGCCTCCCTTACTGCAGAGGAATATTTGAGGTCATTTGGAGAGTCAAAATGGCTTCAGAATTGCTCTCCATTACTATTTCAGACACATGGTTCATATATTTAGATATGTGTGCATTTATGAATATTTATTCTATATCTGAGACCTTAAAATTCTTATATCAAATATTTTGTGAATTATTTCTGATGTGCCTGCTCTCTGCATTCCCTGGCGTTTCGTCTCTCTTCCCTAATTTAGAGCTCACAATTAAGCCTCTTCCCAGTTTTGTTTTTGTTATTTCAGCCACCTTCTTTTTCTCTCCCTTCTACAACCAACTCTGCTATTAACTGTTCTGGGTGCGTAAGAGCTGCAGAATGTGGCCTTGAGTCATTTCGGGAGATCCAGCCAATCACCCTAATCCAGCCAGCCTCCTCATAAATATATGTTTCCAAAAACAAAACAAAAATTGGACCCAAACTTCCACCTCACAGGCAAATTCTCTTTCAGGGACAAGCCTGGAACTGTATGCTCTTTGAGGTTAGAAGTAACTTTTGCTAGTATCTTCCAAGGCTTGAGTATTCCAGGATTTTTATAGGTATATACCCTCCAAATTTTGCCTGTAGAAGCTTGTCGGAGGATATTCTGCTTTAAAGACAGCTTGCCTGGAATGAACCTTTTCTTTTAATAAAAAAGAAAGAAATGTACAACACTTAAAATGATGAACTGCATCAAATTATGCAGCTGACATCTTCCCATGTCCTATTTATAATGTTTTACACAAATCCTGGCTGCAATTGGGACAGATAGTTTAAAGTTGAACAACAATGGCATAGGATGATGGCCAAATACTTAAAAGGTGTTCATAGGTCTTAAAGACTATGGGCTGTACTTCACACAGAGCTAAGCAAAATGTTCTGTCAGTGCAAGGATTTCTCCTTGTGCAATGTGATGTTCTCCCTCTGGGTGCCCCCCCCAAATCTGTTCTGGGGTTTCCCCAACCCTTTGGAGCAGATCTGGGGGATACCCCGAAGGTGGGGAGGAAAGGGGGAATATCCCATTGTGCCTGTGCTAATCCATATGCAAGCACAACCTTTCTGTTGAATATCTCCCTAAGGGCGTGAACCAGCCAAAGTTAATCACTTTGTAAAGACCTGCTTGGCTTTAACTGTGAAGTGCCGTATTTTTCACTCTCTAAGACGTACCAGACCACAAGTTTTTGGAGGAGGAAAACAAGAAAAAAAATATTCTGAATCTCAGAAGCCAGAACAACAAGAGGGATCGCTGCGCAGTGAAAGCAGCAATCCCTCTTGCTGTTCTGGCTTCTGGGATAGCTGTGCAGCCTGCATTCGCTCCATAAGATGCACACATATTTCCCCTTACTTTTTAGGAGGGAAAAAGTGAGTCTTATAGAGCAAAAAATACGGTAATTATGCATGTGCTGAAAGCTTTTATTCAAGTCAACAAGACCTGAAAGCGCTGAACTTTGGGCTTGGGCTACACCCTAAGCCAGGCATGTCCAAAGTCCATTTCAGGGACAAATCTGGCCCGCCGGTCGATTTAATCCGGCCCCTGTGGCAGTATATGCCCTGGAGGGGAAACCCTTAAAAAAGCTGAACAATTTCAATCCTAAAAAAAGCTGAAGAACTTTGGTTGGCCCTCATGCATGTTCACTTCATCAAATCTGGCTCTCTTTGAAAAAAGTTTGGGCACCCCTGTGACCTACGCGATTGCACTTTTCATTTAGGAATGAGCTGCTAGAGCATAGCAGCTAAGAAACTGAGCTGCAAAATCACGAAGTCTGCAGTTCAAATCTCACCTCTTGCTATAGAGGCAAAGTCACTCTCAGCTCCTCACCCACCCCAATCTGCAATGTGTGGGTAAGAATACTGCCCTACCGTACAGGTGGGATTTGCAGAAAAGTTGAAGCTTTCAACACTCAAGAAATGCTTCATAAATGCTATATGGTATTAGGCAGAGCTGCAAACTTCCACTTGTCAGATTAATAAACTAAAGTTTCGGTTGACTAACGGGTGGGTACAAAAATTAATAAAAGGGACAGAGAGTTAAGGACATTTTGGTGGTGGTGATTGAGAGCAGATTCTAGTATCTGACTGCAATAAGTAATGAAAGAAAATAGTTAGCGCTTTCTTCTAATAATGAGTAATAGCTGATTAATAATAGTACTTAATAACAGCCTTTGTTTATTGCACTGTAAATTATCTTACACTTCCTGCAATGCCACAAAAAGCTATTATATCGAACTTTTGGCAATATGGAGATCACATATTGTACATAACCTTGTAGATAAAAGCAGCCATTCCCCACTATCACAAACTTTTCTTAAACATCCACCTGAAGGGATGTGGCTCCATGGCTGGGCATCTGCTTTGCCTAAAAAAAGGTCCCAGGCTCAGTCCCTGGTATTTCCCTGTTTTAAACTCTGTAGGGCTGCTGCCAGTCAGTGTAGACAGCACTGGGCTAGCTGGTCTAAGGCAGCTTCCTAAGAAAGTAGCAGGCTCACATCTTACGCCCTAGGTTTTCACTCGCTCTGCTTCTCATTCTATAGAAACAAGGATGCTTCCAGACAAATGTCTCATTGTGGGATTGGTGCTCTTTGCGTATGCAAAGTGGGGTTTTTTTTGTTTTTTCCTCAGCATCCACACAGCATTGTTGGCATCAAAATACTAGCCCAAATTTCACCCCATTTAACTGGCAAATCTGTGCCAGTGTTGCATTTGCAAATTCTCAACGACCTGTTTGCAGAATAAGCCCCCACCAAGAAGCACCTCAGCTCTACTGGAGCATAGTTTCTTTGACCTGAAGGTGTTACTGGTTGAATTCAACTGGACGCATTCAGTTCAGACCACTAGGTGGCAGAGAGACTATGCTTCCGATGCTGCCTTTAGAATTTGCTTTTGACTCTGTCAACCGCAGCATGTTGGCTGTCCAGTTTCATACTGCTCAGGGAGAAGAAGAAAATCACCATCCCATAGGAAATGGTAATCAACCAGGCTTATTCCCTTACCTCCAAAGTATCTTTAAGGTACTCTGGATCTCTCTTTCCTTGGTGACTCACCAAAGGATGCATCTTGGCATCTTTTGGGAGCCTGCAACAATTTTCTGTTAAGGCTGAATTCCGAGTATCCCGGTTATATAGGGGTGAAGTCACTGCATATTCGCTAGTCTCTTTTTTGCATATGCTTTAATGTTCTGCAGTCTTGCAAATAAAGCCCACAAAAATATTGACTGAGCCTGCCTGCCTGCACATGCCTATGTTATTCATTTGTGGTGTGAAAGGAAAACAAACAGCACTCTTCCCTTGCCTGGTTCCCCTAGAGCAAATCTCGCTCACCACAGGTGACAAGCCAATGACTACAGCTTTTGCACGCCCAAAATCTCAGGTTTAAACCCAAACATCTCCAGTTTAATTTTTAAAAAATTAGCAGAAGGCGGCAGGACCCTAGAGAACCTGGACCCTAGATGGCCATCACCAGTCACAGTAGGGCAATACTGGGCTAGAGGGACCCTGTATACATCTTTGTACATTCACCTCTAAATAAAAAAGAAGTATATTTTATTATTTGGTAACAAATATCTAAAGCAAGGGTCGCCAGACTGTTGTCTTTCACATGCTGATGGATTCCATCAGCCCCAGCCAGCATGGGATAGAATTAGAGAATTGTAGAGTTGGAAGGGACCCCAAGGGTCATCAAATCCAACGCCCTGCAATGCAGGAATCTTTTGCCCAACACGGGACTCGAACCCATGACCCCGAGATTAAGAGTCTCATGTTCTACCAAGTAAGCTACCTCTGCTGTTGGATGCTGTAGTGCAGCAACAAACAGAGGGCTACAGGTTAGCCACCCTTGAGCTAAAGAAACTTCAAGATAAAATTAAGAACCATTTGGAGAGCAACAAGCCCCCCCCCCCAAAAAACACACCCAGCCAGACCAACAGCCACCCCTGCCCCCAAGGGAACCTAGAAGCTTCGATGTGTGTTCCATGGTGCCAAATGCATGGCTACATTCTAGGACAGTCATGGATGAATATACCCCAGATACTCTAGTGAATCTACCTGTTGCACACATAGTTGAAAGCATCCATTTCACCCACATAAAATATGTTACCTGTAGGGCTGGGGGATATGTCAATATATCATCTAGAACCCAAGTTTGAATACCATATTGAGATATCAATTTCATTATTTTTGACTTGGCAGTATATCGTGAATCATGATGGGAGGGGTATGCAGAAATCATAATGTGGGGAAAACCGTGAAGCCAGCCAGTGCATCTCTCGATTCCTGCAGCCCCCGTTCTGCTGGCTCAGCTCCCCCCTGTCTCCTTCTGGGGCAGCGAATCACAAGAGCGGGCGCTGGCAAAAATCACGAAGCCAGGAAAACCATGAAGCCTGCCGATGCCTCTACATAGCTGCATCCTTATTTCAGACATTGTGATATATCAGTACATTGCGATGTTCAGCTGGTTATGTATCACAATGTTGAAAACCAGTTATTGCTCAGCCCTCGTTAAATGTACGAGGGACGCAGGTGGCGCTGTGGGTTAAACCACAGAGCCTAGGACTTGCCGAGCAGAAGGTCAGCGGTTCGAATCCCCACGACGGGGTGAGCTCCCATCTCTCGGTCCCTGCTCCTGCCCCCCTAGCAGTTCAAAAGCATGTCAGAGTGCAAGTAGATAAATAGGTACCGCTCCAGCAGGAAGGTAAACGGCGTTTCCGTGCGCTGCTCTGGTTCGCCAGAAGCGGTTTAGTCATGCTGGCCACATGACCCAGAAGCTGTACACCGGCTCCCTCGGCCAATAAAGCGAGATGAGCGCCGCAACCCCAGAGTTGGTCACGACTGGACCTAATGGTCAGGGGCCCCTTTACCTTTCTAGTTAAATGTACATCTTAGAAATAGGCAGTTCTGAGATGTGGTGCCACTTCTACAGAGTAGGCGTGAGTTGGCAGCAAGCTAGATGTTCACTAGATGTGGCTGGTCCACAAATCCCAGAGGTCATGGCTAATTGCCAGAGACAGCCAGAGTTGTAGTCCAGCAACATCAGAAGGGCAGCAGGTTGGAAACAGCTGTCCGATGAGGTTCTGGACAACCCTCTCCAAAAATGGCCATCTGGCAGCCCTGCTGGTAGATGCCAAAACCTTTGTTTCCGAGCAGTTCCTATGCAAGTCTAAGTGCCAGACACAACCAGATAAGCTTATCTGAATTCACAAATGTCTTCCCACCCACCGCCCTCCCTGTAATTGCACAAATGAAGTTGCTTCTTGCTTTAACACAGCTACTCCAGGGAAATGCAGTCATGGTCTAAATTCCACTCTCAGACGAACAGCTTGTTCGGATAAAAGCGTTCTGATGCAGAGACCGCTACAGGGAAATATTAGTGTGTATCCAGCTGTTCCTAAAACTCGTATGAAGTTGACACAGCACGCCTGACTAATGCTGATTTTTTAAAATAAAAAACAACCCAATCAGTCACTAAGCAAACTAGGACACTTAACTCGATAACCTTCCTTTTTATCGCAAAGCCGCATTAATTGCTGGATATTTGTAGGGGCTGTATGCTAGTGATGCCTGCCAGTCTTAACTCTTTGCACACAGTGAAAGGTGCTCATATTTTGGAACCTGGTCACAGGAGACAACAAATGACTTCATTCCCAAAGGAAGCTCCACCTAGACCTCTACTAGCAGGGCTGCTGGTGGAAATCAAACTCAAAACAGTGCAATCCAACCCATGTTTGACTCAGAAGCAAATTCAGCTGAGCTCAATGGGAATTGCTTCCATTGAAATCCTTTCCAGCAGAGGTGGGGAACCTTTTCCAGCTCGGGGGCCAGAATGCCTTCTAGACAACCTTTTGGAGGCCACATTCCAGTGGTGGTTTAGCCTGGAAAAGAGGAGACTGAGAGGGAGATATGATAGCCATCTTCAAATATCTCAAGGGCTTGTTTTCTCCCACTTGGGAAGGTAGGGCTCAAACCAGTGGCTTCAAGTTGCAGGAAAGGCGCTTCCGACTAAACACTAGGATGAACTTTCTGACAGTAAGAACTGTTTGACAGCGGAACCGTCTCCCTCCAGAGCTCAAAACGGGAAGGCTTCTATGTCTCAAACATGCTTTTAGAGTTCAACTATGAAGACTCCCATGCGGTACAATCCTCCACGTGGCTGTGTCACCTCAGAATGCACAAGCGAATGGGTGACAGAGTATGCCCCCGTGTCAAAATCTCCCTCCACGTGGAAAGCTTCCATATCCAGATAAGATATTTAGCTCCCGGTCTGATTCTGAGGTTTTGCAAAGCTAAGAAAAGACAGTATTGTGAGCCAGCCCGGAACAATGAGCTTACGTACATACCAGTCATTTAAAGCACATTCCCCCACCAAAGAATCCTGGGAATTGTCGTTTGTTAAGGGTGCTGGGAATTGTAGTTCTGTGAGGGGTAAACTATAGTTCCCAGTATTCTGTTATGGGGTCAGAGGGATGTGCTTTAAATGTGTCGTGTGAAAGCACGGGCTTTAGTTTTTATCCAATACTTTAAGGGAAGGGGTGGTTTTTCTTTTTCCCTGCCCTGACTCAAGGCAAACATTATATACGCCTTACCCAGCAAAGCTTACCATGAAGTGCCCTTTTATAGCAGTTACCTCCCACAACAAACAAAGGAGTCTCCTTCCACCAAGTCTTCACCTGTGCTCATAAAAGTCCCTCTATCACATTCTGATACACGGCTATATATAGCCAGCCAGTTAATATTAAGTGAGAGGCTGGATTTACGAAGTAACCTTTGCCCACAAGAACTTGGTACTTGTCTTACGCAGCCTCCGTGCACTTCCAAAATCTGGGCTGCTATCTCATCAGTGCCAGCTGAAACCAATCTAAAGAGAACATGGGGGGCTTTGTTCAGAGACCCCAGGTGATCACAGATGAACAGAGCAGGGGTGTCGGTAGACTCCTAGCTTCCATCAGCCCCGAGTGCAAAGGGATGATAGAAGTCGTTTGAGTCAGTCCCATGTTGCAGGATGTGAAAAAGGAAAAGACTGCTTGCTCTAAAATCAGTGCAAGAGTCCAATTGACAGTCAGGGCTTCTTTTGAGCCAAACTTCAATAAACAGTCACTTTGGTGGAGGGAAATCACATGTCACCACAGTGTAAATCACTAAGCTGCTTTTGGTCAAACCAAGAATGGCTTGACAGAGGATCAGATCTGCTCCTCCAAATGCAAGATACTGTTATTCTTGATACCTCAGCCTAGTGGAATAAAATGCCTGCCTCTCACCAGGCAGATCTGGGTTCAAATTCCTGAGTTGGTCTTCAGCCAGCCATTCTCTCTTATGGGGACCCTGTGGTCCTCCAGATGTTGTTGGACTTCAACTCCCATCAGTGAGCTCTGCTGGCTGGGGCAGATGGGAGTTGGAGTCCAACATGTTTGGAAGGCAGCAGGTCGAAGATATAAATCACGAGAAACTCCTTGTCATAACGTACTGGAGTGAGGGCGTGATACAAATACATTGCTGCTGCTGTTTCCAAAAAACACATGTAATAAACCCTATTATGACATGATCTCATTCAGCAGGGAATGTGCTGTTTGCTAAATATACACCTCCTTTGGGTTTATTACTTGCCTCTTCACTTTAAAGGTACACTAAAGGCCTTCATTCAATGTTTGACCATGGATAGACAACCATTTCAAATGTGTGGAAGCAACATGCTTTTATTTGTCTCTGTGCTCTTTTTAAGTGGCTGGGGAAACCCAGACAGATAGGCAGGGTATAAATAAGAATATTATTATTATTATTATTATTATTATTATTATTATTATTATTATTATTATTATTCTGCTCTTAATTTCTTCCAGTTTTCCGTCAGATTTTAGCCAAGTAACTTGACTCTTCCAATGCTTCAATAAATATAGGGCACTAGTTTCTGAAATAAGCTCAGTAGGGGGATTCTCCCACTAATTACATGCATTTACTATTAAACTACTTTCATATTCATTAGCCAGTTTAAATTGCAAGGCATAACTTAGTCTGGTGGTTTTTCGTTTAGTTATCTATTCCCCATACTTTTTCCCCTCTTTTGCTACAAGCACTGTGCGCTAGACTGCCTGTGTCAGCCCTGTGAGGGCAGAGTTGTCCTTCGCTGTGGGACCGCTCCTCACACAGTAAATAATTTCACCAAACTTCACAGCTATGTACTGGTAGTAACTGTTGTGTCGCCAATGCCACAATCAGCCTCAACTTTCCCCAAACACAACATACATTCAACATGCATGAGTGTTGGGCTTGGACCAGAAATACTTGATTTCAAATCCATATTCATTCATTAAGCACACGGGGGGGGGGGGTCTTAGGTAAGTCACTTTCTCTTAGCCCAATAGCATAGACAGACGATAGATATAGATAGAGAGATGGATGGATGGATGGATGGATGGATGGATGGAGCTAGCACTGGAGTAAACTCAGTTTCCCTCTAAATCAGATGCAAACATTCTCAATCAGTGCATCTTTTCCTTAAAAAAAGAAAGAAAAGAAAGTATGTACCTCCAAACAGTTACTGGGAAGCAAACCCCGCAGAATTTATGTACCCATGTTTAGAACTCACCAACTCTTACACAATTATCCCATCTTTGTATCCAACTGCTGTTTCCAATTGACAATCTGGACAACCATTTCACATGTCCTGTTTCATTTTGGAATCTCAGGTGGATTTAATAAGAATATAAATAGCCTTGCTGGATCCGAACAAAGGTCTATCTAGCCAAACAGCCTGTTCCCACAGTGGCAAACCATCTTAACCTTCAGTGCTTCCCGAAGTGTCTCTCTTCCCTACCCCTACCCCCCATACTCTGCATCCCGGTAGACCCACCACTGGACTGCCAGGGTTTTGCTATCCACTAACTTGTGGAACTCACCCACTCCCTCCTTTGCATCCTATGGCATGCACAGAGGGCTTGGGAAGAAGCAGGTTCTCTTGATTTGTGTGGGATATGGAAAGAAGTAAGAAACAGTGGGACTCTCTGATGCTGTCTTTTACCTGCTTGAAAAATGCAGTATAAATGAGACCTGAGAGGTAGGGACCAGTGTGGTACCAGGTGTCTGCAAGAGGACACTTGCCCTGGGAGCTGGCAAGCTGGCAGATGCCTGTTAAAGTATGAGCGTATACCTCTTAAGAGCTGGAACAGTTCTGGACTGTTGCACATCAGGCTGCAGGTCAGATTATTGTATTTTTGATACAATAGGTATCAACAACATCTTCCAAGAGATAGATAGATGATAGATAGATAGATAGACAGACAGATAGATAGATAATCTTTATTGTCATTGTCCCATGCAAAACAATGAAATTGATAGGTTAGATAGATAGATGATAGATAGATGATAGATAGATAGATAGATGATAGATAGATAGATACATAGACAGATATCTCTTAATATCTTAAAAACAAGAACACTAGTTTTACTAGTTGCAACAGAGCTTTTGTAGAGGGATTGCATCCAAACCTATAGCGGTCCCCAGCATGCAGTCTGAAATGGTACGGTCCGGAATTCTCTCATCTCAAAATGTGTAGGAGGCACCAGCACGGCCCACTCACTATAGCTGAACTTCTAGGACCAACCACTGGCATTTAGACTATGTTTATGTGAAGAAACAGGCGTTCCAATTAGTGCCTATTAATACACGTTGCAGCAATGTCAAAATGCTTGGGTTATTCTATTGCCCAAGGAGTCCATCTGCTGCTGAAACAAAAACAGGCTAGTGCCTGGGCAGTAAACAAAGTCTATTTTCACTCTTCAGAGTTTGCTTTTTGTCCAAAAGCACACAAGTCGGTAGGCTCAGATTCCTTATGTTTGTGAATATATTCTGCTTGAAATACCCTGTGACCTAAGATGTTTTTGACTCAATCCATTCCATGTTTTAAAAGGATGCTTCTTTCTACACACAGAGACCAGCTCCACCCACGAAGGTAGAAGGCACATGTGTCTCTTCTGCTGAGGCAACCTTTGCAGAGCACCGACTGCATGCCTCTCCTATGTGTCGATTGCACTTTCCCCCCCTTAAATGGAGATGGTTTCGGTGTAAGAAAAAGACTGTGCAATGCAGCCTCTGGTACAGTCCCTGTAAACAGCACCCATGCAAAGGTGTCCAGTTACACACCGGAAAACACCAGCCGGACAGCTTGTCAAGTGCTAGTAACCCAGACCACAGCTGGATTATGCTAGTTATGTAGCAAAACTGGCCCGACTTGTAAAAGTATACCATTTACCTGAACAGTTCAGGATTGTGCTCAGCCCAGTCCTCTTTCCCTCTTAATTATGAGCCTCCCTGGTTTTGCTACACCCTCGAGAGGGAGTTATTTCAGAACGATTATCGCCTACAATAAACTCCATTGCACCAAGCTGGATTCGCCATACTTCTCCCCTAACGACAACGGCTTAGCTCCCGGGGTGAAAGGGCGGGGCAATAAGCAAGTATGTGCTGTCAGTTGTTTGTTTAATGTGCCCTTGCCAAGAAAGAAGTAGTTTGCCATGTTTCATTGGTTTCTGTTTTATTGGTACAAGTCTCAGCTAAGCTCACAACTGGTTTTCCCCACCCCCCCCCCGGCACACACCTTCACCCTCCCCACCCCAGTCAATGGGGAAAGGAAGACAGGCACTGGTCTTTCTTTAAGGGTGTGCTTTTTTCTAGAAGTTGAAGGTTTACCTCCTGACATCAAGCACACAACTGTTACTGAAGCAATCTGTGCAACAGTAACAGCTCTGCATTTCTCAAAGGGAGATCTTCCTTTTGGAACCAGCTAAAACCAGCAGACTGTAAGGCGCAGACTGTGAATGTTTCAGCCTGAAATCCCCATCCAGAAATATTTATGCAACACATGTATCACTAACAGCTGGGGATTTTAAAAAACACCTCAACAGTCATTTTATTCTCTGGCATGTGAGTGTCTCTGCTATTTCATGCTAGCCCTATAAACATGTAGAAATTCACCCAACTTCCCGTGCTGGCCACAAACTTTGTAGTTTCAGTAAGTCTGAGGTTAGGAAGTATCTCTCTGTGTGTGCATGTATGTTTCTATGAGCTTTAGTTCAAGCAACGCATTGGTATAGCATTCAAGTATTATATAACTACTCCATGTGCAGGGCTGCTTTTATATTTGGGGAGCTATTGACAATTCATGGGGCACAAAGGGACTTTTCAGAAACTGGGCTTCAATTAGTTTCTCCCATACACCCACAGACACACCCACCACTTAACTTTGAGTGCAATGTGTATTTCACATTTGGACTGGCCCACAATGTGCATTTAATGTCTCTTCTGCATCCTGCCCCACGTGAGCAGGTGACAAAACATTAACATGTGACACAAAGAGCAAGTTCAAAGGTGCTTCTTAGTTTCTTTATGAAAATGGCCACAGCCTTCTCCTACCCCGCCTAGGAATAAACAGTGTCAAAGAAGAAGGCTGGGACAGAGTCGCTTCCTTCTTTTCCCTTGTGGATGGCAGTGGGGGGGGGGCGTTGAGAGAACATTTTAGATCACCTGCATGGAAATATCGTCGTTAGGAACCTCCCTTTCCAACCACAGAAGCAGCCTTTGGCTTTTTCTGCTGTGGGGAATCTGTAGCTGCAATGACGAAACTGGGAAGAAAAGGCTAAGCCAACGTTACTCACCACGAGAGGAATGGAGCAGATCAGCACAACCAAGGAGGTGGCAATGAGCAAGATGACCATTTGGATCTCTGCGCCGGCCATGCGCCGGAAGCTCCTGCGCCGGCGGAAGTCCGACAATCGGCTGGCGGTATTGTCTGTCCCCAGGGAGGTGCGCCGCATGAACTGTCGGTGCATGCGGATCAGGGCCATGCACACCAAGACATTGGAAACCACGGTGACCATGATCAAGAAGGAACTGAAGCCGGCATACATGTAAGAATAGGCGGCATGCGTGGAGACGTTGGTCCGCCAGTCTATGAAGCACCAAGTCTGGGGGTACTGCAACTTTGTGCTGCCCAAGCCCATGCTCGGCAAGGCACAGAAGAGGACGTTGGAAACATAGATGGCAAAGAGCGTGAGCGCTGCCAGCTTCTTATCCACATAATGGCTGTAGAAGTACGCATGGTTGATGGCTAGGTACCTCTCAATGGACATTGCGCAGATGATGCTGAGTCCAGACAGTCCAAAGAAGAGGAGGATGAAGGTGCTGTATTCGCAAAGCGGTTGGCCGCCCGGCCACTCGTTCTTCAGGTATGTGGCGATCGTGACCGGGCTCACCAGGCAGGTGCCCAGGAGGTCCGTGACGGCCAAGCCGCACACCAGCGTGTAGAAGGTGGTCTCTTTCTGCTCCTTCCTGGACTTGCAGAGCACCACAATGGCAATGAGGTTCCCCACCACCCCAAAGATGAACATGACAGCGGGGATGGTCAAGGGTTTGCTGCCCTCAGGTGCCCCTCCGGTCCCATTGGAGGAGCCGTTGGCAGAAGGCAGCATGGTGGGGTTGAAAGACATGGTGAGGCTGGGACAATCGCAAGGAGCCAACTGGGTCAAAGAAGAACAAAACGGCAGCAAAAGTCAAGAGTCCCAGATTTCAGCCGGAAGAGGATGGAAATCCAAATCAGAGAGAACTGAAGAATCCTGCATTTCAAAGGCAGAGCCAGGAAAGCAGATGTGGCTTTTTCGGAGAAATTCATAAAGTGGGGAGGTTAGAAAAAAGGTGGCCAGTAATAGCAAAAAGAGCTCTTAGAAGCTGAGTGCAATTTGGCTAGCCAGCAAAAGATGCCTTTTTTTGCATAAAAGCGTTCTCAGTTGTCTGTTAGGCTGGCTTTCTTTTCTTGCCAGGTCTCGCGCTTTTCAAAGTTCAGCTTGCAAACTGGTCTTTGCCTTCTGCCTCAGTGGGACTTTCCATCCCTCTCTTCTAGTTCGGCCAGTCCCCGCCCACCTCACTTGTCACTCCGATGCAAGTCTTCACCTACGTATGCATATGCAATATGTCAACATGAAATAAATCCCCTCCTCTCCAATATATATATACAAAAATAATAATAATCCGAACTGTATCTCCTCCAAACGCTTTGTCAAGTTCAAAGCCGATCGCCGATTCGAAAAGCTTCGACGCCACCTAGAGCCCTTCGGTGGCTTCGGAAAGTCCGTCTGCCGTTAGCAGCAGTGGCGACTCAAGTGTTCGCTGCGCGTCTTTTTCTTTTCAGCGGCGCGCCGGGAGCAGAGAGGCGCAGCCGGGGCGCCGGGCGTCTCTCTCTCGGGAGAATTCATCAGCCGCCTTCCGAGGGCAGCTGGGAGCCCGGCGTCCCAGGCAGCCAAGCCGGACTGAGGAGCAGGAGGAGCGCGGGGACGAGAGAGACGGACAGACTCGCTACCCGGACCCGGCGCCCGCGCGTCCTTGCGCCGCTGCTGCCACCATGTGCTCCCGCCGCCTGGCTCGCGGATTACTCACTCGCTCGCAGCGCCGTTTGCAAGTTCGCTCCTTCGAGCTCCTCCAGTCGGGGAGGCAGCTCGGCCCGGCTCCGCCCAGCCCGGCGCCCCATTGGACACGGGGCAAGTGGGTGCAGCCCAGCCGCCTCGGGAAGCGCCCGGAGGGCCTTTCCCCGCGGCTGCGAAGGAGCGAAGGCGGCGCGCTCGGGCTTGCCAAAAGCGCACGGAGAAGGCGCGGGGCGCGGGAGCTGGTGGACGCCGGAGAGCGAAAAGGGCGCCTTCTCTCGACAGCAGAAGCGGGGAGGAGGGCGGGTGGGGTCCTCCCTCTCCCTCCAGCTAAGTCCCCCCCCACCCCGATCGCCATCATCCATCCTGGCAAAGGATGGGTGCAGCCGTGCCGTCCCGCGAGTTCAGCTGAGCGAAATCGGTGGTGTAGGGCGAGCAAGGGCCGTGGCGCGCCTGAGCCTCTGCGCGTTTACTCTCAAGTAAAGGCCTCGTCGGTGATGCAGATGGATCGGGTGCATTCCTGCTTTTTTCCCTGTGGCCTCCACTCAAACGAAGTTTTCCCGGCACACTCCCCCCCCCCCCCCCGCCCGCAGGTCTGCAGTTGGGAGTCCGGCACGTGCGCGAGAACGTTTCGTCCCCATCCAACGATACTTTGCGCGTATAAAGCTAGCATGTCAGCCTACCAGCAGCAAAGAACCTAGTTTGCCATCCACCAGCATCTGTACCGTAGAGTTCAGCCACACAGACTTAGCTGTGCCCGCAAACGCAAACTAATACACAGAGGGAGAGAGAGGACGGGGAATGGAGATTTCATGCCACGTTGAAATGCACAGACTCTCGCCTAAACCTGAGGTGCTGCAGTCCAGGGAACATATGATTGCTACCGCTTGCTTCGGGATACCCCTTTCCCTGTGCCCTGGTGATCGATTGAACAGCCCAGCAAAGGCAATGCAGCCAACTTAATCTTCTGCGTGCTGACTTGGAAAGGCAGCTTGCAAGAGAATCAAGGGGCAATACTTCCCTACCCTGGTCTGTGCTGTCTCATACTGCAGACACAAGTTTGTTTTTATTTCAGTACCGTTCTGTGAAAAAGTTTCCGCATACAGACACTAAGCTGAACCTTTCCCGCTGGCAGGCTAGTTTCGCACATAACCGGAGGTTTTTAATGTCATTGCAATGCCTCCCTCCCCGATCCTGTGAAATACTCAAACATGCCATCCTCCCCCTGCAGGGTGAAGTGGTATAGTCTAAGGAAAGTGTTGCTGCTTGATTCTCCTCCTGCAAGTATAAGCAGGACTTAGAATTACAGAATTGTGGGGTTGGAAGGGACCATGAGGATCATCTAATCCAGCAATGCAGGAATCTTTTGCCCAATGTGGGGCTCGAACCCAAAACCTTGAGATTAAGAGTCTCATGCTCTACCGACTGAGCTGTCACAGAATTAGCTTGTCTTAACTTGGTTTGGCTGGACTTCTAAGGAAGTGCAGATAGGACTGCAGCCTTACAGTCACCATATAGAATTGGGGGCGTTTAGCAATGGCCTCCTGTTTTTAAGTATTAAATATGGAAATAGGGGTGGTTATATTCAGCGCAAGTCCTACTCTGAGTAGACCTATTGAAGTTAACAGACATTGCTGATGGAGGTTCTTTAATTTCAGTGTGTCCAGGTAGACAGCTGACTACTCTAGGTGCTTCATTATTATTATTACTGTCATATTTCATTGCAATATCCGCTTCGGACGAGAAGAACAAAATAACATCCCAACACATCTCTGCAAACCTAAGAGGTTGGAGCATGGTGCTGATAATGCCAAGCTTGCAAGAGGAGCCTGCTGGATAAGGCACATCTATTTTCACAGTGCAGAAAGTCTTATAAGCAGGACCCAAACACAAAAGCACATTCCCCTTCTGCAATTTCCAGAAACGGGACTCTTTATTTTTACAAGGAATACCGTGCTACGTTATAGGTCTTTGCTGCCTTCAGCACCCTCTCTTAATAGGGCATGATCCAGCCACAGATAAGCACTTTTGACTGATTGATTGTCCTGTTGATTTCAACTTCCCCCCTGAAATAAACGGGGGCTTAAAGTTGCTGAGCTTTGGGTGTGCGCAGACTCCACTCACCCCAAGCTTCGCACTGCAAAAGCTGAACCTGAGACTTTGAGGGCAAAGGCCGCAGCATATACCCTGCATGCGAAAGGTCAGTTCTCAGCATCTCCTGTTGTAAGGACTGAGGTGCACAGGATGTGAACACCCTCGGGGCCAAACTAGAAGCTCTTGCTCTGGGGCCAGCACAGGTTCAAATTCAGGAAAAGGGATTTGGACTAAGGCTGCATACACACCACATGTTCAAAACATATTTTCTCACACACAGAAGGAATCCTGGGAACTGTAGTTTGTTAAGGGTGCTGGGACTGGTAGCTCTGTGGGCAGTAAACTACAGCCCCCAAGGATTCTTTGGGAGGGTAGATGTGCTTTAAATGTATGGTCTCTATGCAACCTAAATTAGGTGTGGCTAGCCTTTCCCTGTTCTCGAAGCTACCAACATGAGTTTGACCAAACTGCGGGAGGCAGTGGAAGACAGGAGTGCCTGGCATGCTCTGGTCCATGGGGTCACGAAGAGTCAGACACGACTAAATGACTAAACAACAAGCAGCCCTTTCTTGACCCAAGGATCATGTTCATCTTCGACCAACCCTCTGGGGCCTACATGTCAGTGGGTGTGGACAACACACACACACAAACATACAGGACCTACAATTCTCCCTTTTGCAGATCTTTTTGTTTTATTTCTTTATTAATATTTTAGTAAGAAAATTCCAGTTATAGAAAATAAAGTGCAAGTAAAACACGAGGGAAAAAAGATACAGCATGGTGCAATAAATAGAATCAGTTACACTATCATATGTTATTATATAGATCTAGAAGTACCATTGTCCAACTCTGATAAGTGAGAAGGGGGACATTTGCATCCCCATTCCTGCAGAGAGAGTGCAAGAGAGACTTTAAACCTAACAGAGATCTGATGGCGATGGAAAACCATGAATGAAGAATTCCGATCAGGTGCAAAGTAGTTTTGTTTTTTTAAATGCAGCTGGTGATGGAGTGCCACACAGCTATTAAAAGCACAGGTATCTTGACAGATACCAACAGATGGCAATTTTGGCTGTAGTTACATTTTACAGCCGTGTAATTTGCATAACTGATGAAGGGAGCGTCCCTTAGAAAGAACACTCCTGATTATTATTTATTTCAAATGTCCCATTGCATTTGAAACAAGCTCTGGGGCTGAGGCATAGTTCAAATTAAGCCTGATCCACGTGCAGTTTCGAGGGCTAGGCTTGAGCGGATTACCTTTGAAAACAAAGCAGATATTTAGGGAAGGGGTGGGAATGACAGTCATGTAATTCCTCCAGGGCAGGTATATTTCTGGCCAGCTCACTGGTTTGGCACAGTTTATACATCAAGAGTGAAGCTACCTGATGCAGCCACATGTTCCCTATCTGTGTACAGTGGTACCTTGGGTTAAGAACTTAATTCATTCTGGAGGTCCGTTCTTAACCTGAAATTGTTCTTAACCTGAGGTACCACTTTAGCTAATGGGGCCTCCCACTGCTGCCCCACCACCGCCGTGCAATTTCTGTTCTCATCCTGAACCAAAGTTCTTAACCTGAGGTACTATTTCTGGGTTAGCGGGGTCTGTAACCTGAAGCATCTATAACCCGAGGTACCACTGTATGTGGTCTGAATCTCCCACCCCTGACTTGAGTTTTCTGGAATTCGGTTTCCCGGCAATTTTTTTCTTTCCTTTAATGAGTTTCACTTCACCAATAAGCATTATTTAAATAGGACGTCATCCTAGATACGATGTAAAATGCTGCAGAATCCATAAAAATAAACAATGGCCCCAAAGTGGAAACAGTATATGAAAAAGATCTCAGTACTGTTGCGCTGCAACCCATTAAATTATTAAACACGTAATAATGTGAGCACATAAATATATTATCGTTCTTATATTGTTCCCAGCAATGCATAAGGCTGCGCTGCGTCCCATAGCTTTCCTGAGAAGTTTTGGCTTGGCCATAGCCTGCCCTGCGCCCAATAAGTCTCAATAGCCCTGCTCACACATTAGGTTGCTGACATGCTGATAGCTGCCTGCCTTGTTCATAGCTCCGCCTGTTAGCTTGCAATTCTATGCTCAGTGGCAGAGCATCTTTGCACCCAGGCAGCATCCCTTGCATTTCCAGGAAAGCTGCTAAGCGAAGATGAGTCATTGGTTTGTCTCATTATAAGACACCTCCATGTGTTCCTATGGTTGAATTCAGTGGCATTTACTTCTGAGTGAGGGACGCGGGTGGTGCTATGGGTTAAACCACAGAGCCTAGGGCTTGCAAATCAGAAGGTCGGCGGTTTGAATCCCCGCGACGGGGTGAGCTCCCATTGCTCAGTCCCTGCTCCTGCCAACCTAGCAGTTCGAAAGCACGTCAAAGTGCATGTAGATAAATAGGTACCGCTCTGGCGGGAAGGTAAACGGTGTTTCCGTGCACTGCTCTGGTTCGCCAGAAGCGGTTTAGTCATGCTGACCACATGACCCGGAAGCTGTACGCCGGCTCCCTCGGCCTATAGAGCAAGATAAGCACCGCAACCCCAGAGTCGGTCACGACTGGACCTAATGGTTAGGGGTCCCTTTACCTTACTTCTGAGTGAACATGCATATGAGGATCAGGCTGCAAGGCCCTACAGTGGTGCCTCGCAAGACGAAATTAATTCGTTCCGCAAGTTTTTTCTTCTTGCGAGTTTTTCGTCTTGCGATGCACGGTTTCCCATAGGAATGCATTGAAAATCAATTAATGCGTTCCTATGGAAACCGCCTTCAGACCAGGTCCGGGGACAGTCTGTCCCCCGACCTCTTCTGAAGGCTGGGGGGGGGGACAAGGGCTTTTCTTCCCACCCCCAGCATTTTAAAAAACCCCGGGACAGCGGAGGACTTCTCCGCTGTCCGGGGCGATCTTAAAATGCTGGCGGGCGGCATTTTAAAATCGCCCGGGACAGCGGAGGACTTCTCCGCTGTCCGGGGCGATGTAAAAGCCCCTGGGAAGGCAGGCAGGGGGGACAAAGACTTTTGCCCCCCGCCCGCCTTCAGAAGAGGTCCTGAAAGTCTTTGCCCCCCCCCCGCCTGCCTTCAAAAGCCGTCCGGGACAGTGGAGAAACGCACTGCCTTTCTCCGCTCTCCCGGGAAGGCAGGCAGGGGGGAGCAAAGACTTTCGCCCCCCGCCCACCTTCAGAAGAGGTCCTGGACCTCTTCTGAAGGCGGGCGGGGGGCGAAAGTCTTTGCCCCCCCGCCTTCAAAAGCCGTCCGCGATAGCGGGAAGCGCTTCCCTGCTATCCCGGACTGCTTTTAAAATGCTGGCGGTGGGGAGCAAAGCCTTTCAGCCCCCGCCGGCCTTCCTGGACCTCTTCTGAAGGCCGGAGGGGGGGGAAAGGCTTTGCTCCCCACCAGCAGCATTTAAAAGAGGTCCCCGGAGATTTCCCTATGGGCTTTCGTCTTGCGAAGCAAGCCCATAGGGAAATTCGTCTTGCGAAGCGCCTCCAAAACAGAAAACCCTTTCGTCTTGCGGGTTTTCCGTCTTGCGAGGCATTCGTCTTGCGAGGTACCACTGTACATTGCACCAGTTCCCCTTCTACTGGGGTCCAGGTAGTGTGCTTTTGCAGCATTGAATAAAACAAATGTCATAGGGCGATGCTGGAATAAGTCCCATTTCCCTTAGGGGGAATGTGTGCTGCTAAAGGTGTGTACAGGTAGTGATGACATGCCTTGAAATTAGCTAACGAGGAGGTGGAGAGGATGCCACTTCTGCGGGTGCCATAAAAGGGAAAGATGGGCATGTGGAAACTGAGGTTGCTCAACGTTTCCCAAGAGCCAAAAAAGTGATCTCAGCTTTCTAAGATTGCCAAGAAGAGAAGTGGCAGAACTCCTGGCAAAAATAGTCAAAGCCCCAAGCAGTCGACTTTGGTGGTTTCTGTTGCTGAGATGAGATCAGCTTCCCACTGCAGAGTGAGCATCTGCACTCGATGATCCCCTTCATTTGGCAGAGTCTCAAGAATATTTTAGTTACAGATAGCTACTGGAAGGAATTTTTTTATTAAGAATATTTTAATTATTGTAAAGTGTTGCTAAACATGAGGAGGGTAGATGTGCATGGCAGAAAAGAATTGAGACTTGCTTGAGTAGGAACATCACTTACTGCACTCCTGATAAAGGTAAAGGACTCCTGGATGGTTAAATCGAGTCAAAGGTGACTATGGGATATGGCCCTCATCTCACTTTTCAGGATGAGGGAGCCGGTGCTTGTCCACAGATGGCTTTCTGGGTCATGGGGCCAGTATGACTAAACCGCTTCTGGTGCGACGGGACACCGTGACGGAAGCCAGAGCACATGGAAACGTCGTTTACCTTCCCGCTGCAGCGGTACCTATTTATCTACTTGCACTGGTGTGCTTTCGAACTGCTAGGTTGGCAGGAGCTGGGACAGAGCAACGGGAGCTCACCTTGTCATGCAGATTTGAACCGCTGACCTTCCGCTTGGCAAGCTCAAGAGGCTCAGTGGTTTAGAGCACAGCGCTACCCATGTCCCCATACTCATTGCAGCTTTACAACACCAGACTCTTGGGATGAAAAGATTGCATTGAGTGTAGAACGCTGGTGGTGGCTCAAACTTACCCAGATTTCTAAGGTGATTTGCAGCCCAATCCTGTGCATATTTGCTTGGATGGAACAAAGCCCCACTGTGCTAATTCCCATGTATGTTTGCATAGCAGGGCTTCAACCTTATGCACACATAGCTGGGTGTAAGCCCTATTGACTGTAATAGGGTGTTTACCTTAAGGCCAGAAATGGGGAACCAGAAGTCCTCCAGATGTCATTGGACTCCAGATCCATTAGCCACATCCAGCATGGCCAATAGTAAGGGATGATGGGAGTTGTAGTACAACAGTGTCAAAAAGGCCACAGACTCCATCCCTGCTATAGTTAATGGAATTCCTGGATGTAACCTGCAGAACAGTTAACACAGAATCATAAAATTGTTGTTATTATTGGCCTTTATTGGCATATGGAATCATAGAACTGTAGAGTTGGAAGTCAATGCAGAAATCATTGCTAAGGCCTTGCTGTAGCCCAGAAAGCAGGGCCTGTTCCTGAAAGATAATCGGGGATCTACCCCACCTAGACCTGGAACTTGAGGTCTACCAGGAGGAGCCCAGCTCCCTCTCAAACACTCAAACATCTCCCACAGGGACAGATGAGACAGCAAGACAGGCGGGAGCTAGCTGCACATGAGCCTACTCTAGAGGAGGGGGAAGCGCATGGAAACACCTGCCTATATCAGGGCCTGTCTGACAACTGAGAAGAGGTGGAACCTGCACCTCCTATATTAAAATTCCAGTCTGAGCTTTTTGTTTATTGAAATGTCAGCTTTCTTTCCAAACTCCAGCATTCCTGAGCTGGGGAAGTGGACAAAGCTGTGGATCAAAGGATTGATTTTTATTGTCTGGGCTACTTTTCAGCATCGATGGCTGTCCATTATTACGAGAACATACAGACATTGGGGAGGAAACTTACTGTTAATTGTTGTGGAATCTTACTGGGGGGAAATATATATCATTTTGACTGTGTTTCCAATTTTCATGAGAAAAATCGTTGTTCCTTAGTTGTCCATTTACCTGTGTTCTTCTGGTACTCACAAGAAACATCATCATGAATCATAGCCAGAAGGCGCACCACAGGTTATTGAGTCCAATCCCTGCCTCAAGGCATGCTACCTAACCATCATTTCCTGACCAGGCGACTGTCCAGCCGCTATTTGAATGCATTCATGGAAAGAAGAAATAGCTTCTGACAAATAGACTAGTACTATTATTTGCTTTGTCTACACCCCAGAAGACAGGCATTCCTGAAAGATGGTTCATCCAGGCTCCATGCTTCTCAGCAAATGTGCTTCGCTGAGTCCACTTCTGTGTTTGCAGAGAATGAGAGCATAACAGAGGGAGGGGGTCTAGACCTCCTTGTTGCTCAATCTCTTCCAATTTCGCAAGGGAAGCATCTGAAGAACTTGCAGAATGTCAGGCTGGTAGATGACTGTCCCTGAAATCTCCACTGAATCTTCAAGTTGCATTAATTAAGGTGTTTAGTGTTAGGTTTGCTTAAACATTTTCAAATTGTACCACTTGATCTTATGAGCATTAACGGGACAATCTCTTGCAAGCCATCTTGAGTGTCCCTTGTTATTAAACACAGGTCGGGAGAGACAAAAACGGAAAGGGTAGCTTATGCCATCTGTGAGGAACCTGTGGGCCTCCAAATTTTGTATCCCTGGCCATTGGCCATGCTTGCTAGGGCTACTTGTCATGGGCCAGGGGTCAGCTTCACCTGCTGAACAGCAGCCTGAAGAGGAAGAAGGTGGATTGACTCCACCTGCCGCTGATCTGTCTTCAAGAACACAGAGGAGAAGGCGCTGATGGGGACTAGCTGGCTCCAGCCTTCTTAAACAGAGCTCTCAGCAGCAGTCAAATGCTGGAAACAGCACCTGTAGTTCCCGGCACTACTTTGCTGCTTTCTGCACTCCATCAGGACCCTTGGCTCTGTGTTCATATGGATTCCCTGACCTCTAGACTGCCTGACTTTGTCTGCTCTCAGGTTAGTGTTTCTTGGAAGACTCCTAGCCCCTGCTTGCTTGGAAACGGGACTCGGACGGAGCTATGGCACTAATGGGAGTTGTGGTTCAGCAACAACTGGAGGACCAAAGCTGGTGCAAAAAAATATTATTGTTGTTGTTGTTTGTTGTTTTATTTATTACCCTTCATCCATAGATCTCACGGCAGTTCACAGCATAAAAATGCAAGATAAAAACACAAAATGCATAACAAAAACAAGAAAACAAAGCAAACAAAACAAATTAAGCTGGTATAAAGTCCATGAAATCCAAACTCCATTCAGGAGCAGGGTTCCTGCTGGCTGAGCTGGCCCAAGCCTGGCAGAGGGATAATATGTTTATGATGAACAGGCTTGGGACCCACCCAGACCCTGGTCCTACTTTGAATTCCCCTTTTCAGGCCATGCCAAAGAAACACTCAATTCAGACATCGAGCTGAACAGACCTTCTGATAGGATCGTACCTATGATTTTATGGAGGTTTGGAAGCAGAGATTGGCTGGCTATCTGTCATGCATGATGTAGCTGAGATGCCCGGATTGCAGAGGGCTGGACTATATGACCCCTGGAGTCGCTTCCAAATCCACAATTCTATGATTCAACATGATTTCAGAAATACTGAAAAGAAATATCTGTTAAACACTTTGGCCCAGCACTAATTGGAATTTTTAACTTTCAAGCCATAACGTTCCATTAAAAATAAATCCTTTTTTTATTTTAAAAAAATCACAATGGATGTAAATGTAAAATGATTTATCTTAAGGGCAATGGTTACAGACTGAATAGTTTGATGGACACAGCAAAACAAATTCTTATGAATCATAGTCTTAAACGAATCAAGAGAATTCTAATGAAGTTAAAAGAAACTAGGTAACAAAAAAATGATTCATAGTGTAAATAAACATGCACGGACAGTCATAAGATTAAAAGTAGCACTTTAGAGATTATGTTGGCTGTTAGCAAATACGAATTAAAATGAGGAAAGCAGACTGAGCTTAACATAGAGGAAAATGAAGATTCATAAAGATTCTGCCTTCCCTTCACTCATACTGTATCGTTTCCTATACAGTTGTGTTGATTACTCTTAGAGAGCATTACTCTTGGAAGCCAGGCAGTGTGAACAGGGCAGCTACTTCCGTTATTATAGCACAGCTGGTAATGCAGAATGCTAAAATGACAGCAACACCGCCAGAGAACTCAAATTCATCCGCCTTCCTGGAAATGAACCAACAGCTGCCTATGGAACATTTGATAGCTAGGTGCCCACAGATGTTGTCGCCAGCTTAGCAGTAACAAGAATATTTTTCATTCTAGGGAGAACTCCCAGTCACCGACAATTACATTATGTTCCCTGCATTTAGTTAAAAAGTTTATATGTTCGCCCAGGCATTGCATAACTAATAATACTGATTCGGCACAAACCATGGTTTACAGCAGATGCTGCACTGAAATCCTGTACTTTAGTTTTGCATTGGTTTCTCTAGTGCTTTACTACTTTTGCAGACCACTTTGGATATATATATCTATATATTTTCGTGTTTTGAATGAATGAATAATGCACATTGAGAGTAATGTTCCCCATGTTGAAGCACTTCTAAGAGCCATCTCTTCCGCCTTGAAAGTTCTCTGTACCCTGCAGTCACTCTGCACATGGTCAGTGGTACTCTGTACACAGCAGTCGTACTATTTTAATTCTTACTGGTTCTAGGGGTGAGCCCATGGACAAATTAAGTCATGCTCATGTCACTGAGCTTCTTGCTTCAATAGCTGGTTTGGGGTGTTTTCTATTTACCTGTGTCTTAAATCACCCTTTGGTTGCTTTTGAATGGATTATTGCAACTCCTGATTTTTCCAGTGAAAGCAGAAGCCAAAAGTAGGACAGAGGCATTTGTAATGTTGATGTGCATTCTGGCCAACATATAGGATAGGAATGCACATTACAGGCCCCAGTGCAGCAAAAGCTGTTCTCGGCTTCTTGCCTGTAATTGGCCTCTTACTCTAGGGCTCACTTTTCACCCACAAAATCTCTGGGCTGGGCACTACAGTTTATCCTTTTGTGGAAAAGTCTAATCCAATGGGAGCCGTCAGTTGCAGAAGAATTGCGCCACCCACCCTGGGCCTCAGAACTGTTGTGGTTTTCAGCGGAGTGAGGGATGATTCATGCCTGTTGGCTCTGGAAGATGTTGGCGGGTGAATGCCATGCTGAAACTGACAGGAAATTCAAAATGTGTCTTCCTTGCTGTTTGCGGCAGAAGGCTTCCATTCAGAGGGGATGAGCACAATATCAGATCAAAGCCAGCATCTTGCTTTCAATATAAGCCAGCTGTTAAGTGCCTCTGGGAAGCCTATAAGAAGGAGGTGAAGTCAACAGCTCTTCTGTGTGTCTTTGTGTGTGTGTGTGTGTGTGTGTGTGTGTACTTGTTTGTGTGTGTTTGTATGTCCTTGGCCCTGGTATCTTATATTCAGAAGTCCACAGCTTTTGAACACAGTGATTTCATTTGGCTTTTGTAGCCAAGGATTGTTGACAGATGGCTTCTCCACACGTTTTCCTAATCCAGGGTTGCCATCTCACCCTCAGGATTGTGGGTGTCCGTCACTGCAATGCGGGAGTGAGATGTCACATGAACACGGCTGCATGTAGTGCGTGTGACATTGCATGTCTGCGTTGCGGCAGCCGCTGGTGGCAACTCCTCTTCCTCTTCTTCCTCCTTTTCCGCAGGGAGGGTCTCAGAGGCAAAGAGACGGGAAGGAGCGCAATGCTCAGCCTGGTTGTATTTGCTGCATTTCATCAAAAGCGAGGCAGAAATTTTTGGAACAAATAAAATTTCAGATTTTCTTTTGCTGTTTTTTTAAAAAGGCTTGATAGTTAAACAATGCCCAGTATGGCTATTTTCTTGCCCACCTGTAAAATCTGCTGCCAAAAAAAGAGAGAGAGACTTGTTTGATATACGGGAGGGAATGTTTGTGTAATTTATAATCAGAATGGCAGACTTAGGTTTTAACACACCCTTAGCTTACGAAATCATGGACTTGCAAATCTCAGAAAGAATTCCATTTCTTTTTCTGAGGAACACCTACCGTGTGTACTTTGGCAGGCTATCTTCCTTTTTATTTACTACCAATAGTTATTTGTGATACTAAATTGCACCTGGATATCACAGGTTTCTGTCATCGCCTATACCTCTTCCTGGCAAAGCACTTCAAGGGATAGAGCTACTGAGTTGGAGCAGTAAAGTGAACAGGAATAGTGCTGAAGGCTTGAATTACTTTCAGTAAAAACAAAGAGTTAGGCCTGCCTGACATAATAATACCTTTCAAAGACTGGCTGATTATCGGAGGCGGGTTGCCAGCTCTCCAAACTACTCAAGAGCTCGGATTTAAGCCAATTCAATCACCTTAAATCCATTGGATTCCAGTTTAACCAGTGGATCAAGGTGTGAATTACTTCCTAGGAAACCTCATCTGCAATCTTCTAATAATTTGTTTGGTACCGTATGTCTCATTCCTCCCATATATGTTCTTTCTCGAAAACTGTATAGTCTTTGTGTGCAAATGTTAGGGCAATGGGGGAAGGTGTGACAGGTAAGTCAAAGTTTACCAGCTCTTTAGTTTCCATGGTCAAATGAAAAAGTGGCTTTTCTTACTATATAGTTTCTGCCTCTCACTTCCTTGAGTGGTGATGGTAAGATGTTCTAAGGCAGAGGTTTTCAACCTCCATGGTTCCCCTGACCCCTGACATTCTTTCTGCGGCACCCATGTGGGGTTCAGGAGCCCAGTTACGTCATTCCTTGCCTGCAGAGCTGGCAGCCTCTCACCCTTTTCAAACAGCCTCCCTTGTGGAGTGTTCCCTCAGCCTCCTCTCCTCTCCCTTCTCCTTGGGAGTCCTCTGGGCAGCCACTGCTGCCACTCGTTGTCTCTGAGCTGCTTTCCCCTGCCCCAGAAAGAGATGCCTCCTCACAGTGCCCCACAGGGGCCTGGGACTTGTCTGCCCATTCCCCAGCAAGAGCTGGCAGACTGGTTGGCTGGGCTCCCTTGCCTGCCTGCTTGCTTACTCTGAGGCCATCTCAGCTCCTGGCACCATCACGCCCTGGCCAGCCCCAGAGGCACCATTCACCTGAGGAGCTTGTAGCCAGAGCTGCTGCAACAAACAGCTGTGCAAGCCTTTGGGAGGCAGAGACGCAAGAGAGCATCAGAGGAAGGAGAGAAGGAAGGAAAGAGGGACAGAGGCCAGTGTTGCCCGCAGCACCCCTGACCATCATTCAAGGCACCCCAGGGAGCCGTGGCACACTGGTTGAAAACCATTGTTCTAAGGCAGGGGTCAGCAAACTTTTTCAGCAGCGGGCTGGTCCACTGTCCCTCAGACCTTGTGGGGTGCCGGACCATATTTTGAAGAAGAAAAAGGAATGAATTCCTATGCCCCACAAATAGCCCAGAGATGCATTTTAAATAAAAGCACACATTCTACTCATGTAAAAACACACTGATTCCTGGACCAGATTTAGAAGGCGATTGGGCTGGATCCGGCCCCCGGGCCTTAGTTTGCCTACCCATGTTCTAAGGCAATGTGGCTAGGTTTTGTTCCCTTTGCATGAGGAAGTAGTGGAGACCGAAAGTGTCTTTGTAATGTTTCCTTTACTTAGAAATATAGAATCATAATATGAATAAAGACAAACCGGAATCTCAGCAAGCAGGGCCCACACTCTCATGAGATGAACTGAGGCAGTTGCCAAAGAAGTGGCAGTGGTTTCCAGCAAGATCTTGTGAGATATTGCAGAAATTCTGTGGAATCTCACAAGTGTTTCATGAGATCTAGCTGGCAGAGCTGGTAAATGAGGCTTACCACACACCACTGGTAAGTGGGGCTTCTGTGGCAGGGCAGCGAGGGTGGCACCTTTTTGCTTCGCCTCTGTTTTAATCTGCTTTTCCTTTATTGCTGATTTTAATTTTTCTAAAATAATTGCTATTTTTAACCATTTTTACTGATTTTTTTATTTTCGTAAACCGCTTTGAGGTTGTTGTTGTTTTACAATCAGGTGGTGTATAAATTTTATGAAATAAATACATAAATGAAAGAAAGAACTGTCCAAAGAAATCCACAGACAAGCCCAGGATTTTAGCTGGTGCCCACCCAGAACCACAAAAAAGGAGCAGTGAAACCAACAGTTCATGCTCTCTTTTTTTTAGCTCAAAACTTCCTGTGGTTTTAAAACAGTTCTTAACAGCACTGCAATGGAGAAGTGATGGGCAAGGAAGGAAGCGCCAACATCTATCTCACAGCAGGGAGATGATGTCATCTTCTGTGGAGCTGTTAGCCAATCTTCTGGATGCCACATAAATAAGCTGTTCTCAGAGAGGGAACCCACCAAAGAAGTTCAGTAGAGGAAGAGGCAGTAGTATGCATAGTGAGCGGTTAAACATGCCACTTTTATTTTGGAAAAAACAAACCAAAAAACAAACCAAAACCCCTTTATTGTGATGCAACGAAAATGTCACAAGATGGTGAGCAAGCTTTGGAGTTCACCACAGCCCTTCATCAGGCTGCATGTAAATCAAAGCCATGGTGGAGGAATGAGAAATATCTGGCTTACCTGTTGGCATTAGTCAAAAAGTTCATTTTTGTTGCATAGACTTAGGACAGGGTATGGCTCTGTGGGTTGTCGTGAAGAGGATCAGTACTTCCTAGTTTACCACTACACTGTTATGTACTGAGTTGAATAGAATCCAAAATACAGCAGTCTGATTGGTCCCAGAACAATAGGATTCAGAATGCAGCAGTCTGATTTGTCCTAGAACAATAGGACCCAGAATGCAGGAGTCTGATTGGTCCAAAGGAGCCACCCAATCCAGCTCCAGGTGGAAGTGAATCCGCAACCTGATTGGCCTACAGGAGAATCCTGGAATTAGCCAATCACGTGGGGCCCATTGTGTAAATAGTGTCTATAAAGCAGACATTCTGGGGGAACTTCCATTTCTCCTCACCACTATGAGCTGAATAAAGAACATGAAATCCACCCTTGACTCTGAGTATATTTCATACACCCGCTGGTTTTTAAACATAATGCATCTGCATTCAAATCAAAGGAACAAAAAACTTCATTCAGTTAAGCTGGCAGGACCGGGCAGGGCTGGGACATGAGGCAGTCTGAGGTAGCTGCCTCAGGTGGCGGAACAACAAGAGTGGGCACCCCTTGAGGCATCCCTATCCAGACAAGGAGATGGGTTGTTATGGATCCATTCTACCTTGCTGAAGAATGCCTAAGATTTGGACCATATAGAGCAGCCTGGCTTGGGGCTGATGGGAGTTGTCAAGAACATCTGGATGAGGTTATTGTGCAAAGGCCTTCCTTCGGGGCTATCAAAACAAAGACAACACATCACATGAATATTCAACATTTGGAAACAAACTAAACTGATTGTGTTGAGCTGTTTTGAAAACAAAATCCTCATTCTACCCCACCTCCCAGCATCTTGCGATAACATCTCCTTTGTTGGGGAGAATTTCAATTTCTCTCATCCCTCACCATTGGCCATGCTGGCTGTGGCTGATGGAGGAGCGCAGGTTTGTCCCACTCCTTCCCCAGATTCCACAGTTGTTAGATTTAACTTGACCCCCAAACCACTTCTACATAAAAGTCTCTTTCTGAAATACTGTTTTCGTTCCCAGCCGTTACAATCTGTTCCAAAATGAAGTCATATTTTCATGTCTGTCATCAGGGTAAAACTGCTGATGGGTTCAGTATCCATTCCAATTCCTGAAAAAAAATAGAAATATCTTCTGTGGCTACTATTTGTAGATATCAGACTTTCCCCCCTGTTTCCTGTTGAGCAATAACAGGGCTTATGAACAGAGCTGTTCACAGATCTTTTCAAGTGAAAGCTTATGTTCACTCAGGACTTGCGGCATTTTGTTGAACAAGGTCATGGATGAAACGTTTTCTATCGGTAAAAATGTTAAAAATGTCCCACAGGGGTTTCCGTTATAGCACTATCAAACCACAGTTACCAGCTGGTCAACATGTGTCAGGTCAGGCGCAGAGTCAACAATAAATACCAGGATCTCCTCATAGTCTGGCCATTTTTTAAACTTCTTTTTTGCTCCTTGTAAACCCTGCTTGATTCGGCATATACAGTGGTACCTCAGGTTAAGTACTTAATTCGTTGCAGAGGTCTGTACTTAACTTGAAACTGTTCTTAATCTGAAGCACCACTTTAGCTAATGGGGCCTCCTGCTGCCGCCGCGCCGCTGGAGCACAATTTCTCTTCTCATCCTCAAGCAAAGTTCTTAACCTGAAGCACTATTTCTGGGTTAGCAGAGTCTGTAACCTGAAGCGTATGTAACCCGAGGTACAACTGTACATCTGGTTTTTTATTTTGGAAAAACACACACACAAAAACCTATGTCTTGCATTAAACAGTTTTGTATAAAATCATTATCAACTGTTTTGGGCCAGTGCCCATGGTCATTGTATTCTTTGAAAACACTGGATTTGCTTCCTGTTTTATGCTTCCTCTCTCCCCCACCCCCGGACATTTTGCTCATTCGGCAAAATTCCCACCAACACCATTTTTACACCCGAAAACCAGGACTTATCAGGAATTTTCCTGACAAGCCTAGTGCTCATCATCTGTATCAAAAGTGGGTTAAATATTCCTAGAAAGAGCTGCCACAATTTGTGCACTGCCGCTGGCTTGGCTTGTTTCAACGGTCGGTGTTGACACACTTGACACTGCAAAATAGTTTTCGACATTTAGAAATTTCGACAGATCACTTCCCCCTGAGTTTGCGTTTTTGGCATCAACTTACTCGGTGCTATTTTTCTGGGAAAAGAGGTGTTGGAGCTCAGCATGAGCTTTCCCCTTGTTCTCTTAGAATGGCAATGGCACCCACCTGAGAGGTGCCAGAGCTGAGCTCCAGCTGAAAAAAAAGCCCTGCACTTACGTCCTTTCGTGAACTCATCGCTATTCGTCTAGGGTCTTGACCTCTGTTAAAAAGGACGGAAGTACAACATCTGTCCTACTGACTCTCAAACTTTGGGATTGTTGATACACACACACACACCAACAACAAAAAAGCTAATCAACTTGAGTTGTGTGACTCAGACTGGGTCTACTAGACCCCAAAAACTTAAGTGGGCTAAAGTCACTTCAAGGGACCCTCCGGAATCAGGGGCCCTGAAGCTTAAGCTTCATTAATTTCACAATACATCTGTCCCTGGGGGAAAACTCAGGGCAGATTTTGAGGAGGAGAGGTAATCTCACTGGGGAAAAGAGGGGAAGTTGCACTGTGCTTGCGCAATGACTTTGTAGGATCCAGAAATGCCCAGAAAGAAGAAAAAGAAGAGTTTGGATTTGATATCCCACTTTATCACTACCCGAAAGAATCTCAAAGCGGCTAAAATTCTCCTTTCCCTTCCTCCCCCACAACAAACACTCTGTGAGGTGAGTGGGGCTGAGAGACTTCAGAGAAGTGTGACTAGCCCAAGGTTACCCAGCAGCTGCATGTGGAGGAGTGGAGACGTGAACCCGGTTCCCCAGATTACGAATCTACTGCTCTTAACCACTACACCACACTGGCTCTCAATCTATGCTTGCCAATCTATGCCAAATCACGTAGATCAGGTATGTCCAAAGTTCGTTTCGGGGCCTAATCTCGCCCACTGGTTGAACAATATCAAAACATGAATCCCCAACTTTTTGGTCAGCCCTCACGCATGTTTACTTCATCAAATCAAATCTGGCCTTCTCTGAAAAACGTTTGGGCACCCCTGACCTAGATATATATCAGCAGCTCCCAACCTACCTTTTGAACACCCCAGTTTAAACAAGTGTATTGCTCAGGTTTAAATGATTATTTTAGAAAGTTTATTGTTTTAAATTGCTGATTTTAAATGTTATTCGCTTCAGGAGCTCTTTCAGGATTGAAGAGCAGGGTAAAAATATTCGTAGATAAAGAAGGATAAAAATAAGGGGCTGCTGATAAAAAATTATCATGTTCATCCTGGGCAATGATGCTTTTAGAACATCGCATCCAGATGTCCAAAAAACACATTCTGCCCATCTTAATGTTTCATAAAGTAGCTTGCTTATTTTTGCCAGTGGCAGATTTGTGCAATCATAGCCACGGCTCCAGAAATAAATGTTCTTCAAGCTTTTGGACTATGCAGCAAGCACTGGTGTGATTGAGGTCATAGAGTTGCATTCATTTAATAAAAAAAATATTTTGAACAGTTAACATCATGCAATTTTATCATGTACCAAACTGTAGGTGCACCTTTAGAAGACATTTTGATGACGACTGGATTGCCAGTGGCCTTAATGAGATCTTTTCATTAGTTCTTAATGTACTGGTGTGAGATTGGTTTTAAAAATAGTCCTCAGGTGTTAAGGTTAGCAATTGTTTGAAAAGAGTGTTTTACCAGAACATTGTGGAGGCTGATGAAGACTAAGCTGCTCCGTTGAGGTTCTTCTTACAATCAAGCAATATATAATTTTTAAAAATAAAATAAACGTTGGCTTCTACCATTTCAGTTTTAATTCCATTTGAGGAAAGGCTCAATCTGTGATTGCCAGCCAACCAATCTCTGAAAGTGGAGTTACCTGAAGCAGAGCCTCCACCAATGGTCAGTGTACAAGCAGGTTGAAATGGGAAGAAGTAGCTGCTTTGATATCACAGTCCAGTCTTCTACAAGGCATCATCACTGCTGATCAAATTTAAAGCATCATTGTCTTGTGAGAAGTTTCCAACATAGAAACATCTAACAGTGGGCATAGTCTATGGTTAAAACTGGCAAGTACTGCTGTTGCATGCTATCCATCCACCTCGGTGAGGGTCTTGAAATGAATGTTGCAGGCTGGTGCAGGATGCTTGATCTTTGTTGATTCTGATACCAGCTGACCTGATCTGCACCTCCCAAATGAATGATGTTGTTGTTGTTTAGTCGTTTAGTCGTGACCGACTCTTTGTGACCCCATGGACCAGAGCACGCCAGGCACTTCTGTCTTCCACTGCCTCCCGCAGTTTGGTCAAACTCATGCTGCTAGCTTCGAGAACACTGTCTAACCATCTCATCCTCTGTCGTCCCCTTCTCCTTGTGCCCTCCATCTTTTCCAACATCAGGGTCTTTTCCAGGGAGTCTTCTCTTCTCATGAGGTGGCCAAAGTACTGGAGCCTCAGCTTCAGGACGTGTCCTTCCAGTGAGCACTCAGGGCTGATTTCCTTCAGAATGGATCGGTTTGATCTTCTTGCAGTCCATGGGACTCTCAAAAGTCTCCTCCAGCACCATAATTCAAAAGCATCAATTCTTCGGCGATCAGCCTTCTTTATGGTCCAGCTCTCACTTCCGTACATCACTACTGGGAAAACATTAGCTTTAACTATATGGACCTTTCTCGGCAAGGTGATGTCTATGCTTTTTAAGATGCTGTCTAGGTTTGTCATTGCAAATGAATGATAGAAGTTTATAAAATTATGTGTGGAATGGAGAAAGTGGATAGAGAAAAGTTTTTTTCTCCTCTTGCTCTTATACATCCATTGGAAAACAAAAAGAAACAGCTCCCTGTAGTGCTTGATTTATAACTTCGAACACAACTACTTTATAATAGGATCATGGAACATCCAGGAAGTATAAAAAAGTGCAGTTACATGAGCACATGAATCATTCCAAAAATGTAATATTGATGGTACTTGAATCTTTCTGCCATGCTTGCCATAGTTCCCTGCCACACCATTGTGGCATGCCATGCCCTTTGAGAGCCACTTCTCTATGTCCATGGCTGGAGACAGAAATGCTTTCAAATGCCAGCTGCTGGAAACCACAGGAGGGGAGAATGTTGGGTTCATAATTTTGGGTGTCCTTGGGACACAAGTTGCCTCCTCCTAACTTATGGGTAGCCTGACCCTGGATGTAAAATAAAGAAACTTTAATCTGAGAAAAAGTGAGTTGTTGTTCCAAATATTGGGGCATCTTGAGCCCTTCTTGTGTGTAGATCTCCCCACAGAGTATGGCAGGCATGCTCAAACTTGGCCCTCCAGCTGTTTTGGGACTACAACTCCCATCATCCCTAGCTAACAGGACCAGTGGTCAGGGATGATGGGAACTGTAGTCCCAAAACAGCTGGAGGGCCAAGTTTGGCAATGCCTGGCATATGGCATTCAGAGTCAAAAGATGTGATAATGGTCCTCAACTTAGATGGGTTTAAAGCAGGATTGCACAAATTCAGTAAAGGCACAGATTCAGGGTGGTCAAGACTGTCAATAGATGTCATCTAGGAATGAGCTTGTGCATATATTTTTCATCCCAGGTGCTATCTGATGCACCATTTATTATTTCCTGGTCCATGGCTGTTTGCAATCCACAAAGCTACAGCTTCAGTATCCTTCCTGTCCAAGTTATAATGGCAGAATTGAATGCTGATGTCTACCCTAAGGATAGCTCAGTGATTTCTTACATATGTATCTAACATAACTTCCAGTGCTGCCGGTGCTATCTCCATATGTTTCCAGATTGTTTCTATTTGCAAATCAGTGAGCCAGCTAATTGCCCATCAAGTAGCCATCTGCTTGCAGGGTTATTGTCTGTCTGGGGCATGAGTGATGAAAGGACAGCAAGCGCCATACAACGTTGGATTCCGCTGCCCCAATGGTGATGAAGATGAAAGATGAGCAGAGCTGGACAGAATTATTTTTTAAGTGTCTTGCAATGGTGAAACTCTAAACCCTAAGCTATCTTTTGCGGCGACACTGAAAAAGGGGTCAACTGGAAAGCTTATGCCAACTTCAACTTGATTATTTTCAGCAGCAGCAATTCTGTTGTCTTTTTATGACTTTCCTAAATATGTAGTTCAATGTTTTGGATTGCAACCTCTGCCCTGTATTCTTCTCATCTAACTCTTAAGAGTGTGTGACACACTTACTGGTCTTTGAGCACCCCAGCCGCCGCCACACATCAACCCTGTGAGGTAGACACACTTCAAAATTTTAACCATCACAAGGTTACAAGTTGAGCTTCATGGCATAGTCATGACTAAAAGATGGGTCATGGTTCCAAAGCATACATTGATTTGGATTTTCCTAATAATAGAATATACATTATCTGAAAGCAATACTCCCTCAAGATCTAGAGAGAGAGAGAGGATTTATCTGGTCTTATGAGCAGTTAGATAATGTGGAACAGACTTCCTCAGGAGGTGGTGGACTCTACATCCTTGGAGGTTTCTAAGCAGAGGTTAGATGGTCATCTGTCCATGATCCTTTAGTTGAGACTCCTGCATTACAAGGGATTGGACTAGGTCAGTCTTGGGGTCCCAGCCAACCCCAAAAATTCTACAACCAATTTTTATTATTGGTTGTTAGCCGCCCTGAGCCCGGTCTTGGCTGGGGAGGGTGGGGTATAAATAAAAATTTATTATTATTATTATTATTATTATTATTATTATTATTATTATTATTCCATGTGGGGAGAACCAGTAGAATAAAAAACAAGTTAGTCTGCAACCCTTAATTGACTTAAATGGGAGTTAGCTCAATTGAACATAATGGGAATTACTTCTGAGTAAATATGTACAGGATTGCCCAGTTAGCCATTATGGAAAGGAAAGCATGTTCAGGACTAGTACAATTAACTAGAATTAAAAGGGCATGTACTTATCTTCTGTTTTATTGCATATTTTAATTATGAATATTCATATTTTAATGTTTGTGTAATTGTTATTCGTGCTTGTAAACAGTTCTAAAACATGCAGTCCCCCAGAACAGATGAACATTTCGTTAATTGTTATGCTTCAGTTTCTCTCAGTCCAATTATGCAATGGCCCAAGCCTCACACCCCTGCTACTTTCACAGCGCTCAGGCTTTTCGCTTCAAGCACCACTTTTCTAAACAGCACTATCCTTTTGTGACGTTGTGACAGAAACCTGGAGAAGCTTATGAAAATGGAAGAAAACCAACATTACAATGGAGCTGATTTTGTTAATGAGGTCATAAAGTCTGCCGACCTTTAAAAAAAATAATAATCAAAATTTTGAGCGCTTGTGTGAAAGTCGTCTGGTCTTCACATAAGACGAATATGCTTCCTGCTGCAGAATCGAGTTGAACTTGAGTGGATTTGGCCCCTTCCCTGCTCTCAACCATGCTAGCTAAAGGAGACCACCATGTTTAGAAGCAGTTTGGCTCCAAATGTAATTTACAGGTAACTACCATGTTCCCTCTGCCAGCAGCTATTAGCCACTAGTAGGACCTACAGCAAAGTGAAGCAGTGTGGAGTGTTTCTTGTGCCAGCCAGTCATGCCCTTCTCCACAGTACTCCATTCCATTCAAGCATTCTGCATTCACTGAGCATGGTCAGTCCATACAGGACTGTTTTTGAGATTCTTGGAGTTCCCCTCCGTATGAGTTACTCCATAGGATTGGTGATAGTGCTGACCTAACACCCTCTCTTCCTTCCTCTCCGGCCCTGAACTGCTGGTCAGAATGGAACATGTAAGCTGTAGCGAGGTTTGTGGGTCAGTAGGAGCTAATAATAATAATAATAATAATAATAATAATAATAATAATAATAATAATAATAATTTATTATTTATACCCCGCCCATCTGGCTGGGCCTCCCCAGCCACTCTGGGCGGCTTCCATAAAAACCAAAAATACAATAAAATATCACACGTTAAAAACTTCCCTGAACAGGGCTGCCTTAAGATGTCTCCTGAATGTCAGGTAGTTGTTTATCGCTTTGACATCTGGTGGGAGGGTGTTCCACAGGGCGGGCGCCACTACCGAGAAGGCCCTCTGCCTGGTTCCCTGTAGCTTTGCTTCTCGCAATGAGGGAACTGGCAGAAGGCCCTCGGCGCTGGACCTCAGCTTCTTGGAATTCTTCCGGTGATCTTCACAGTTGGGCTTTTGCATTCTTAAGTTCTGACTAAGGGCCAAACTGCAGTCACATATTGAAACAACCTCCGTGCCACAAGACTTTCTGTGCTGTCATAAGCAGAGCCTGTTGGGTCAGGCCAATGGTCTATCTAGTCTAGCATCCTTTTCTCACAGTGGCTGATCAGATGCTTGTGGGAAACCAGGAAGCGGGACCTCAGTGCAAGAGCCGCTCTCCCCTCCTTTGGTCTCCAGAAACTGGTCTTCAGAAGCATTCCTGCTTCCATCCATGGAGGCAAACCATAGCTATTGTGGCTGGTTGCCACTGATGGTAAAGGGACCCCTGACCATTAGGTCCAGTCATGGATGACTCTGGGGTTGTGGCGCTCATCTTGCTTTACTGGCCGAGGGAGCCAGCGTACAGCTTCCGGGTCATGTGGCCAGCATGACTAAGCCGCTTCTGGCGAACCAGAGCAGCGCACGGAAACGCCATTTACCTTCCCGCCGGAGCGGTATCTATTTATCTACTTGCACTTTGATGTGCTTTCAAACTGCTAAGTTGGCAGGAGCAGGGACCAAGCAACAGGACCTCACCCTGTCGCAGGGATTCGAACCGCCGGCCTTCTGATCGGCAAGTCCTAGGCTCTGTGGTTTAACCCACAGTGCCACCCGCGCCCCTACCACTGATGGTACAATCCTCTTTTAAAGCCATCCAAGTTGGGGCCATCCAATATACACATTTTTTTTGCAAAGCATACTTTCCTAACCTAATGTATCTCTGTATGTTACTTTCACTAAGGTATGCATTTTAATGCTCACTTTACACTAGTATATGTATTTCTGTACACACAACTTCACTGGAGAACTGCATTGCAAAATTCAGAGAAGTGCAAATTTTGAAGGATGGTGGTTTTGGTTCATGTATTGTTTCAGGAAAGTGTAGATTACGTAGATTCACCTATAAATGAGAAATGAACTACATTCCCCCGCCCATCCCTGACTGTAGTGGTTAAGAGCGGTAGACTCGTAATCTGGGGACCCGGGTTCGAGTCTCCGCTCCTCCACATGCAGCTGCTGGGTGACCTTGGGCTAGTCACACGTCTCTGAAGTCTCTCAGCCCCACTCACCTCACAGAGTGTTTGATGTGGGGGAGGAAGGGACAGGAGATTGTTGGCCGCTTTGAGACTCCTTTGGGTAGTGATAAAGCGGGATATCAAATCCAAAGGTACTGTTTGCAGTAAGCAGCATGTTTGGGAGCTAAAAGCAGCCAGGAAAGAGAGTGGCTTTTCAGCAGAATGGTGGTGCAGGGCCTAATTTGCTTCAGGGCTATGTTCCAGCTTAGGGGCTTGTGGCTTCTTTCCCTTTAAAATAAAAAACGGGCATGTTAAGCATGCTTGCTTAAACACGTTACTTGCATCACGTGCTGTTTGTCCCTGAAGCAGATGAGATGGTGCAGGCTGTTCTTGAGCTATTGTTACAGAGTCAAACAAATAAACCTGCTGATCAAATAAACCTGCTAATATCAGGATTTTGCCAGTCTCGCGGCTGGATCTCCCCACATTGCACAATTAGTGTATGTCCCACCTTGGGGTGTGTGTGAGGGGACCCGTATCATCTTACTGTCCAGCTGCACACCTCTTGTTGGCTTACTAATCCAAAGCAAATACATCCTAAACGCAGATCAGGAAGACACATTAAGAGAATAAGCCAGGTGTCATATCTAGATCAAGCCTCTTTTACCCAATTGGTATCATCTGAGCCAAAAAACCACCCCACCCTATAAACAGGAAAAAAAGAGCCTGTTAGCTTTTTAAGCAAGGCTTAAAACAAGGGAAGTGTTGCTAAATTGTTCAAAGGAACTTGCATGCTTTCCAAGAACGCTAGAAGTGATTTTTCTTGCTAATGGCTGATTTAGTCACAATTCAGTTACGTTAGGCATATCGTCCTCAATTTATTTTTTGGTCAATTTTTTAGAAGGGCAGTCTAGAATACTTAAAATAGTCTCCCCCCCCCGTTGCCCCAATGCTACAATGACAAGGGCAAAAAAGGAGACCAAGACAGCCAGGTTCGGTCAACATTTGCTTCTGTTCTGTGTCGCTGCTTCTGACTCAAGGGATAGACCCCACCTTGTCTGGAGATGCTCCTTAAAAAGTTTGCAGCCATCGGCTTTCTTGTTATACACATTCATTTTCACCAATTCAGGGGGGCAGTCCAGGGGTCTCTGGGAAGGCATCCGAGGGGACACAGAGTATTGTGGAGGGAGGTCTTCCTGTGATGAATGGAGACCCCACTGGTTGGTGGTAGGGCTTTCTGCTGCTGTAGTCAGCCCCTGGTGGTGTGGGTAGGTGATGGAGGCATGCCAGTGGCAACTGAATCTTAAAGGTAAAGGTAAAAAGGTAAAGGAACCCCTGACCATTAAGTCCAGTTGCAAACGACTCTGGGGTTGCAGCACTCATCTCGCTTTATTGGCTGAGGGAGCTGGCGTACAGCTTCCGGGTCATGTGGCCAGCATGACTAAGCCACTTCTGGCGAACCAGAGCAGCGCACGGAAACACCGCTTGCCTTCCCACTGGAGCGGTACCTATTTATCTACTTGCACTTTGACGTGCTTTCGAACTGCTAGGTTGGCAGGAGCTGGGACCGATCAACGGGAGCTCACCCTGTCGCGGGGATTCGAACCGCCGACCTTCTGATCAGCAAGTCCTAGGCTCTGTGGTTTAACCCACAGTGCTTAGTTTTAGCTAATTCCGTTCCTTTGGAGGCAGTGGGAAGGAATCAAAAGGGTGTGGAGGAGCCCCACCACAATATTCTGCCCTAGCTCTTTAAAAAACCATTGTTCTCTCCTCTCCGACCCCATTGTTTTGCTGAGAATTTACAGCAAAAGCTCTCCCCGTAAGAACTGTCTCTAACTTTCAGGAGCAAGAAACAAAATGTGGTCCACTGTCATATGATAAGGGTCCTTTTCTCTTGTAAAGAGCTAAGCAACCTGTGGGAAGTGTTAACATGGAGATTAGAAGCGAATTGTCACAGTGCCAGTAGGTGCTAAAAATGCTTCCTCTAGCAGACATTCTTTTTAAGCGAAGGCTAAGGTATAGATATCCTGTTGTGAAAAGCATTGGTGGATGAAGCGGAGCAGTTGATTAAAAGAGAAATGCTGAAGTTAAGCAACATGTCCTTTCCTAATCCATTTAACTCTCTGGCTTGATGAAATACAAAAGGCTTCCCACAAAGAAAGCGGACAAAAGGAGACAAAGTCCAGCCCTGAATAAACAGCCATTGTACTTTAGGTGTGCTAGATGCTTTTCCAGGGGCATAAATCGGTTCGAAGCCTGCCTTTATCATGTTGCCAAGGTGGCTTCCACAGGGAAAGAATCCATTATTAATACACAATAAAATTACTACAGAGGTACCTCTACTTGCGTTCACCTCTGGTTACGTATCCTTCAGGATATGTACACAGCAAACCCAGAAGTATTTTTCCAGGTTTTGCCGCATGCGCAGAAGTGCTCTATGTGCTGCACGCATGAGAAGAAGTGCTAAACCGTGCCGCTTGCATGCACAGAAGCGGCACCTCCAGTTGCGGAAACCTTGGGATCCAATCAGAGCTCTGAAATGGATCCTGTCCACAACCAGAGGTACCACTGTATATATAAAAATTAGGGAACCTTGGCTCTTAAGGTGCTTTGAAAATGTGCTGTTATGTTTTTGTTTTCTCACCCCATCCCAATTTTATATTGCATTGTCTGCCCGCTCGCCAACTGCAGCCAGCAATCACATGCACAATTGTCACAGCGGCAGCCAGTTCACAGCAGCCATTGCCGCAACTCCCGGCTGCAACCAATCACCTGTCCCCCCATGCACTATCTGTGTATAACACGACCCCCATTAATTTACAGTAAAAAAATCCTCATCTTATACATGGAAAAGTACGGTCATTTGCATTATATTTAGTTTTTCACCACGCACACACAATTTGTTAGAGACCCTCTTAGTATTAAGCAGTATATAAATGCATGCAATATTAAATAAATTCACTAAAGTCAGTGAAGCACAGCATATAACATATATTCCTTCTTACAAGGTGGTGTGACAGAAACAGAGACAAGAGAAAGAAGAGGCAGCATAATCAGGGGACCCCTGGGGTTTGCAGACAAAACTTTTGTTTTAAATCAAAACCCTGAAGTGACAACCCAGCTCCGAAAAGAATCATAGAGCCCAACAATGGGTTGAGTGTCTCCATAGGCATAGGATGTTGATTGCCAATTGGAAAAGAAAAGTGGAGAACTGAAAGAGAGGAAATGGAATGACCTGCAGAGGTAATAGCAGCTGGTGGGGTGGTGTAGGTGGGGCTGCCCTGCTCCCTTGCACCTCCTCCTCCTCTCGGTTATTGGCAACAGCACATGGTGTTGGAAAGCTGAGTGGGCAACATAACACCACCTGTGCCTCCCCACTGGCTGCTGCTAAGGTTCTGGAGATGAATTTGAGGCACTGCCTCAGGCACCTCTTCGCCCAATGTCATCTAGATCCATAGAAATGGATCCAGGCTCCTTGCAAGTCCTTCCCCCCAAGTAGTGCTCATCCCACACCATTATGTCCGCCCAAGAGTGCAGGGAACACACCAGGTGGGGTGGCACAAAAAAAGAGAGAAGTTTCAGTTTCTCACTTTCACATGGATGCACATGTGCCTTTCTGTACACCTTCCTCACTGCTTGGCTGGAGAACTGCATTGCAATATTCAGAGAAGTGAATCTTACAAAGTATCTGTTTTTTCCGTTTGCATATTGCTTCGGAAAACGTGTGGGTTCTCCTTTGATTATGAACTGCATCAAATTTCTCCTGCATCCACAACTCCATATCTAGATTTAGGTTTCAACTACAGTAAACGTTTCCCTAAGCCGTTTTGTAATGAAATGACAGGGTGGGAAATGAGTCAGTAATAGGTGTTTGATTTGGCTCATAGGCTTTGATTCTGCCCCCCCCCTTCTTCTTTTTTTTTAATTCTCAGTAAAATATTATTTTAAGTACCCATTGAACTTATTCTCCTTTTCAGTGCTTGCGTTCAGCCTTGGTGATTTGAATCATCTCTGCCAACATTGGCTTGTCGGTCTCCATCACACAAGAAGTGGTTACTTTCACTTTACAAACGCCAATTAGCACGAGACTATTTGCAAAGGCATTTGGTAGCAATTTGAAAAGCAGATTCAAGGGTAAGGTCACTGGAACCATGCTCATCATCCAATGACTCCTGCAATGTGAATTGCTCAATTGCATATGTGAAACCACCATCACGGACCAAGCACCACAGATATATATATATATATATATATATATATATATATATATATACACACATATATACATATATACATACACATACATACAGTATATCTCTATCTATCTATCTATCTATCTATCTATCTATCTATCTATCTATCTATCTATCTATCATCTATCTATCTATCTATCTATCTATCTATCTATCATCTATCTATCTATCTATCTATCAATCATCTATCTATCTATCTATCTATCTATCTATCTATCTATCTATCATCTATCATCTATCTATATCTATCTATCTATCTATCATCTATCTATCATCATCATCATCATCATCTATCTATTCATTATTAAAAAGGAAAATCACATGAAAACAATATTTTTCAATGAGAGCAATTCCAAAAATGAAGGGGAAATCTGGGTGTGTCCTATGGGGCGAATGCAGGCTTTTGCTGAAGCTTGGAGAGCGAGAAGGGTGCGCACCAACCCCTCTCATTCTCCAGGCTTCAGGAAGACATCCGCAGCCTAGGCAGGCTTCAGGAAGACACCCGCAGTGTGGGGAGCCCTGCAGGAGTTCCCCGCAGGGCTCCCCACGCTGCGGATAGCAGCCTGCCACCCGGCGGGCAGGGTGCCCTGAAACAGGGCGCCCCTCGTGCCGGGCAGACATGGGCCAGCCCCACAAGCTCGGGGGACAGCAGGGAGGCGCAGCGCCGCCATCCCGCTGTTTCTCGACCTGGTTCGGTTTCCTCGACCTGCTTTTGGGAGGGGAAATAAAGGAATTTTTTCCCCCTTTATTTCCCCCCCAAAAAACTAGGTGCGTCCTATGGGACGAAAAATACGGTATCACTGGTTTGCTCATTTCTATATATAGAGTGCCTATATATGGCTTTAGATAGCTATTAGGTCCATAAATTACCATATAGCATATATTCAACACAAAACAGTGACAATTTGTTGTTGATGAAGGACAGCTGGACATATAAAGCGCCCCATTACCTTCAGTAGCTAAGGGGCTCATCAAACCTAAATCTGGCCCTGGTTGTTACGGTTGTTATTAATTAGATTTTTGCATGCCCTTCCCTTAAGCATGAGGTTACAGGGTGAGTTGCAGCAACTTGAAAATGCAATATTTTAAAGCACTGCAAACATGTAAAACAAATTACAGTTAAAGGAATAGGATGGCCCTAAAATATATCTCTATGAAGGTCGGGGTAAAGAGGTGCAACTGAAGCTACACAATGAAGGTGGTCTATGCACCTTTGCAAGGACGGCCCTCTCTTGCTTTCTGGATTATCCCTTTGGGAATCGCTGCCTCCTCTGCTTTCAGTTTCTTACTTTTCCAATCAGCTCTGCACATTTCCACATCAATTGGCTTAAAAAAAAAAAAAAAACATGCCTGAAAATTCATCAGCGTTTTAGTGCAAATGTCTCCTGATCTATGAGTTTTTGGACGCAACCTTGTTGAATATAAGACATTTAAAAATGTTGTTTTTGCTAATATATACATTTTAATGCACATTTTAACTTAATATGTACACATTCTTGTGTTGGAGAACTGGATTTAAAAAATATGTAGAAACAAGAATGTTGAAGGATGACTGTGTTTCAGTTTGTGCGCTGTTTTGTAAAATGTGTGGGTTTGGCAGGGTTGCCTTTAAATGTGAACTGAATCGACTTTCTCTCCCATCTCTAGTGAGAAATAGGGAAAGGGTAGGAAAGAATGAAGGTGGAAAGAACAGGTCAAGCCTACAGTGCTGAAAACTCCATTCATCTTTGTCTTTGGCTCCACCCACTTTTGAATCGGACGCCTCCCACCATTAGCTACAGCCCTCTATTGTAATGTTCATACTGGAGGCATGGAAGGGATCCTCAACAGGAACATTGATGATAGAGAAAGAATTCTCTGCAGATAAAAAATGTAAACACCACAGTCAGAGGTGGCTTTAGGGTATCGTGACCAGTTTGGCTGCATTGGGCACTGGCGCCACAACAGTGATGTAGAACAGAGTGCGAGAGGTGGGAACATGCCAAAATTTATCATTACAGAGAGCGCTGCTGAAATTTGAGAGCCTCTGTCACTTGGAGGTAAAGTTGTGATGCTGGATTGGAGAAAGACTATTGCTGACTTATAATAATAAATAACTGGAGAACCTCTTTTAGGATTTTTTTTATTGCAATAAAATCTTATAAATACAAAAGAGAGAGATTGATTCCATTTGCATTGTATGATTTAATGTCCTTTCTTTTTGCAACATAAACATTCACTTTATGATGCAGCTGAGCTCAAGTCTAGCAGGTGAATTAGTCATAAGTGAGACATAAATCAGTTACATAATACACACCACCCCAGAATTAGTGTCATTCTTTGTACTCACAGTTGTGTTGTAAATTAATTTCACACTTCTCAGAATGGAAAGTTTGGCTGATAGATTTGTGGGGTTTTTTATGTACTATTTTTGGAAAGGCTGGAAATTTACAACTTCCTTTCGGCTGAGCTCGGTTTCCAAAAAGAGACAGGGAAAGTGATAATTCATGAGTTGGCTTCATATGAATGTAGCCTTAGTGAAAGAGAATGTGGAGTGAAAGCAGTCCGTGAAGGAAAAGACTTTAGCTTGAGACCCTGGAGAACCAACTGTCAGCCAGAAGAGAGGTGCAAATAATTTGACCTGGCAATAGTTAGTGTTATGTACTGAGCTGAATCCTAGAACAATAGGATCCAGAATGCAGCAGTCTGATTGGTCCACAGGAGCCACCCAATCCAGCTCCAGGTGGAAGTGAATCAGCGACCTATTGGCCTGCAGGCGCAGCCAATCAGGCTTCTGGAAGAAGTGAATCTGCAACCTGATTGGCCTACAGGAGCAGCCCGGAATTTCCCAATCACGCGGGGCCCATTGTGTAAACAATGTATATATAGCAGATGTTTTGGGGAAAGATTCATTCATTGCTATTACAAGCTGAATAAAGAGCATGAAATTCACACTCGGCTCCGAGTATATTTCAGGTAGTTTCCTATGTGCCTAATTCTCAAAGCTGGTCCATGGGGTCACGAAGAGTCGGACACGACTAAACGACTAAACAACAACAACAATTCTCAAAGCACACAATCCATTTGAAGCAGAGACTGGTGCGACACACACTGACACACACACACACAAACAATACATTTAATGTGCTATTATTCCACGGTAACAGTCATGGCTCTCTCTCGCTCTCGCTCTCTCTCCCCCCTCCCCCCCGATTCCTGGAGAATAGTAGTTTGTGAAGAGTGCTGAGAGCTTTTAGGAAACTCATCTCCAATTTGTAATGCTTTTGTGATTTTAGAATAAGACAGTTTATAGAGGGAGGCATTTACAGTGTAGTTCTAGCGAAACAGAAATCAGCCAGAAAGGATAGGTGGTTGGGTTTCTTTAATGCCAGAAAAGATTGTTATGCAAGTTTCATGTCACCCAGAGACGCTTCAGGTTGCGCAGTCCTCAGCATGACTAGTAAGCATGATAGAAATCTCTTATTTGTTTAGCATAAAAGCCCTTGTCTTTCAGACTGCTCAATGGCATCACACAGTCACCTTACCATATATAAACATGTAATATTATATTTATGAATATAAGCCATTAAAACAAAGCATGTTTCTGCTTGATCTTCCTGTTTGATCAAGGCGAATTCTTTCCCTTCTTGTGCAATGCACCGAGATGAAATGTCGTTCTGCTACTGGAACATTTCCTTATTGAAATTTGAAATGCATCGGCAATAGCCAGCCATAGAAATGACTTTCTACTTCATGGGAAGATGGGAAACCTGTGGCCTTCCAGGCGCCATGTGATCTGCCTTACACATAACTTGCCGTGCATGGGTACAGCAAAGGACCTGCTTCATTGCCTGTCAGACTCCCTGTCTGCCTGGGTTTTACGCAGGGAATGGAGTTGAGGAGGCACCATCTTGGGCAGAAAAATATTTTTGACTAGTTCTGAGCTTCTGACGTGTGTCGAGGATCCGCTACCCGCATGGAGATAAGAAAGACACAAGAACAGTTGTATTTGGGTTAATGGGCTAAATAAGGCCACAACATTATTGGTTACAGCATGTGAGAGGTATTGGCTTAGGCATTGGATCAGACAATTATACATGACACCACCCTGCTCAGCGGGGGGGGGGGGGATCAATCGAGGGTTAACAGCCAATGGTAGGAGCTTGTTGATGCAAATACAACTGAAAGCTTCCCCAGACGTCACTGGGGGTCGTGCCATGACTAGCAGGGCATCGGACGGGATCCACGACCACCGGATTCCTTTAACGGAATACCCAAATAAGGGGAGGGGTAGGCGATGGCCACAACCTGCCCTCCAACACAATGCACAAATTCCAATGCCTAACCGCCAATACCTGAAAAGTTGTGATGATTTGCTATGAGGTAGGCGAAAACCAAGAGGCTGGTGCCAATTTACCCAATGGATCAAATTCCTACCAGGCCCCCCTGGGAAACCAAGGCAACCAACCGAAGTCCATAGCAAGGTCAAAAAACACAATGGCAAAACAAGCTATTTGAGCTAGCAAAAATGACACAGAAGATCAGGCATCAGAATAACAAAAAATTTATTAATGATTGGAATAAATTTATATTATACATGGAAAAAAATTTAGGAAATATTAAAATAACAGTAGATGAATTATAGAATCTGTGAAGTAAAGACAAAGGTTGAAAGAAGGAACTGCAAGAAGGTTATTAATGTGACATAGCTCAAATCGTGGTGGAGGGAAGTCAGAATGATGATATGATAATTAGTACTTTTGGAGAAATGTATTTATGTTTTGATGTTTTGTTGTTTATTTTTGTTTATTTTTCTTCTTTTTTTTGGTATGTTTGTGGTTTTAAAATAGTGTATATTGGAAATAAAATTTATTAATAATAATAATAAAAAAGCAAGGTCAAAAAACACAGAGGGAGGGTGGGAGATCCAAAGGAAGCAGGAAGCCAAATGGGGCCCCAGCGCCGCCGCTGCCACTTAAGCACAGCTAAACCCCGCCCACAGCCAGCCCTATTGGCTGTCAGCTGGGCTTGGCGCGGCAGCTAAGGGAAGGCTGATGCAGGGGGCCGAATACGCCCCCCTGCTGACGTGGGAGCCGGTTCCCGCACACAACTCGTCCCCTCTGGGAGGAGGAGGTCTTCTCTGAACCTAATTATGATACTGATCCATCTGAATCTCTTGCATTCCTCCTGTTGCCTGCTGCACCATTAGCCTGAACCAAATATGATCTCGGGAGTGATAGATTACTCAAAACATGTTAGCAGGTTTCTGCACTCTTAAGTTACAGGTGTTAAACGGATTCCCCATGGAGATAAAGGCTTTGTTCTACTAATGTTTTTATTGTCTCAGTTTCAGATATGTGTCTATATCTCATTTTAACAGCTTAAACACATAACAACAGTGCTGGGATAAACAGTCTTGTTCTCAAACATGCTCTCAGTAAAAGATTGGCAGGAGATCCTGCCCAGTCACCTACGAGATTTCTTCAGAAACTTACTTTGTGCTTGGTTCACTCTGTCTGCCTTGGCACTGAAATGAGGAAATAGTGGAGCTGAGATAGGATAAACAAAATCCTATCCTTTTGCAAATATTCAGAGATCTCTGGAGCAAAACTCATGTCTGTTGTCACTCGAAATTTCTTCTGGGATACCATGTCTTGGAAACAGAGATTGGCAGTTTTTGATTACTGAGTTACATGCGATACCCTTAAGCAAACCAGCCTTGTATATTTTGAATAGCAATCAACCAGAATAAGTCTTTCCTCTAAGGTAAAGCCCTTTCCAGCTTCTAATTCCACAGTTCCAGGAAGCATGGGGATTTTCTAAAACTTCCACTGAAATATGGGGTGGTGTGGGTGCCATTCCAGATGAGAAACTATTGGAGTAAAGCATCCCTCGCCCAAAATGCCTCACTCACAGAGTCCTGCACTTTAGCATATCCACCACTGGAGAACCCTGTGTGTATGTTCAGGGCCAGATTTAGGTCTGATGAGGCCCTAAGCTACTGAAAGTAATGGGGCCCTTTATATGTCCAGCTGTCCTTTGCCAACAACAAATTGTTGCTGTTTTTGGTGTTGAATATATGCTATATGGTAATTTATGGACCTAATAGGTATCTAAAGCCATTTGCACATGTTGCCATGCAACAAATCCATGAAGAATGTAGGCACCCTGTATATAGAAATGAGCAAACCAGTGATATTTTATAGAGCAAGCTAGCAGGCGGGGCCCATTACTGACATCATAGGAGCCTACACAACACAAAACACTATTGCTGTGTGTCGGTTTTATTTTGTTTGTTTTTTATTTTATATTTTGGAAATGTACATCCAGGTTTTTTTCCTTTAATTTTTTGGGGGGCCGCCAAGAGAGTGGGGGCCCTAAACTATAGCTTGTTTAGCTTATACATAACTCTGGCACTGAGTATGTTACTGACTGCTTTGCTGCAGTGGAAAAGTGGCAATGGATGGTTGGCTGGTAGTTGGGCAAATGCAGGGAAACCCCGCTTAGCCACCTGAGGTAAAGGGCTAAGAGTGGGCCTGGGTGTTCCTCCCTTCATTCTTCAGTGGGGCTATCCACATTGTTCTGCTTTCCTTATCACACATCTGCCCATTCATCTGCTCAAGTATGTCTTCAGCCCTCTGTGTTTCTTCATTTTAGCTTATTTTTAGTTTTTATCTTTTGAGTAACCATCAGGTACGGTTTATCCTCTTAGCTCAGGCCTACCAGTACAAAGGCCTGTTTAACTATGAATCTCAGATGTTTCGGCTGCGTTGGCCTTGCCTATCTATTTTTGCCTCTCCATAAAAAAGTAGAAGAATCCTTTGCTCACTGGAGGCAGGGAAATAAACATGTCCTGATCTGTTGGCTCCCACCCTTTCCCCCTCTCTCTCTTAGCTTTCCTAGTGGTGATGGCACACAGTATGAATGAATGTTCAAGGAAAACAGGAAATTTTAGGGTCTGCAGGCCTGACTGGAAGCGGTAGAACATGAAACATGAACAACCTAATTTCTTAGGTACCACAGGTTTTTCTGTCTTCTCCCACCTTTCCATACCTTGACATTTCTTTGGCATGTCTCCTGCTTTTCCCCGCTCCCTAATTTCTGAGAACTCTGCTGAAGAAGAACAAAAATATGCCCACTGGCTACAGGTAGAATGGGAGAGGCTCAGCAAGCCTGAATTTGTTTACCTGTATTTGGCATCTTTATCTAACTTTTTTTTTTAATACAATAAACCACCCAGCCACAGTACTCTTCATTAACGTGTTTCTCCAATGCTATTGCCAATTTTTTTCTTGCAGAGCCTGTTGTTATAGGCATGTTTTTCAGATGCAAGGGGCACAAATGGAGTCTCCATTGCTATTTATGTTAAGACAGGCAAGATTATAGAGGAGAGGCTTTTGTAATGCCAGTGAGCCCTTCTGGTCAAAGTATTTGGTTTTTTTTTTAAAAAAAAAACAACACAAATTGCAAACTGACTGAAACAAGAGCCCCTTTAAATCTCCTGAATGGGACCCAGAAACGACTCTCCTTGAACTGCATGGAGAGAAGAGGCCATCTGGATCTCTTGAGGTCAGGAATTCCATGCCTTGGGCACCACCACTGAGGAGACCTTAATTTCCCCCTTTCCTAGTCCATCTAGCATACTAGTGGAAGTAGCAGGCCACATGGTGTCTATGTTGTGTACAGGAACTGGTACATTTTGGGTTTCAAGTATATGATTTGTAATAGTCAACAGATTGTGGTTTTGACTATCTCAGGAAATGTCAGCTGCAGTGGCCTTGCTTATCTAAACCTCTAATTTGCCACCTCGTTCCACTTCCTTGTTTCTTAACTTGGATTTGACAGTGCACTTTTGGGAAGTGGCCATAGATTCATATCTGGTTCCAAAGATCAAACATGTCTTTGTTTTCATAAGGACACCTCCTGTCTCCATGGCTGTCTCATCCAGCTGGCTCCGATATCACAGCTTACCCTGAAGACAACTTCATTGCTATGTGGTCTAGAACATGACTGTATGGCACACTTTGGCAGTTAGTCATGAAAGAGAAAGGAAAGCTCTCAGGTGATTTGCTAAGGATGGTTGTGCTGGGAGCTTCCAGAATTTGGAGTGGTGAAGTTCTACAACATTCTCTCTCTCTCCGTCTCTCTCTCTCTCTGCGTGTGTGTTGGCAGTTGCCTTACCATAGTGTTATACAAGGTGGCCGAAGGGCCCTTTCTCAGTGTTAAATGCTTTTTAAAAATAATCATTGAGGCCACTTGTAGCAGGTAGACAAGAGAAATTCCCCCAATGTCAGGTTTTTTAAAGTAATGAAACTGAGTTGCCATCTTTGCTATGAAATATCTACACATATTTATGAACTCGGAGTTATTAAAAGTTTATATGAAAAAGCTGAGTCTGAAAGAAGCAGCTAATAATTGTTTTTAGTATGTTTTTAAAGATACATATATATTTCTTGAGACGACTCTAAACTTGAAATAATAATAAGGCCTGGACATTTATCAGCAGCTTTGAAAGCTTATCTGCTTTTAACAAGATGAACTCTGAGCCGTGGAACTGCCGTCTGAAAAGAAGAAGTGGCTGTAAATTAACATCTCCTGAACTGATCTGGACATGTTTTGATAAAGACCAGCTGTTTAGGGAGGGAGAAATGAGGATGGTGTCATGTTTCTATGGGGACATGGGAAAATATTTAAAATGAATGAGTCGTTTTCCAATACTTGTTCTGATTTTTGTTTTGGGACATTCTGCAATGTTAAATTTTGGAGTCAGCATGGACATTTTTGTGGTGTCCCACAAGGAACATTAAGCGCCTCCACAAAATCCATTTTTAAAATTTATTAACTTTTTTAAAGCATTTTCATTTTGAAAACAATAAACCAGCATCAAACATGAACACTCAGGAAGTAACAAACTTTTTGGACGTGGTGTGCTGAAGTTCATTGGGTGTTGTTTGAATGCATGTGGATCACAGCCGCTGGGCTAGGCAAGAGAAGACATATAGGAGGAATATGCAGAGAGGCTGTGAACTGAAACACAGTCATCTTTTCTTAATTTTGTAGAGCAGTTCTCCAGCCAAGCCGTGTGTCTGAAAATGCATATAAAGTGTGCATATAAATGCATATGTTAGTCAAAATAACACACAAAATTTCTATAAATAAGAAAACCTAACTCTATCTAAAGATAGAGAGAATTGTTTATACAGAATATCTCCCAGGAATCTGATAGGAGCTGTAAGTCTTGTGGGATGTTGCAAGGCCAAGAATGAGATACGGGCAAAGTAAAAACCCATGAAATACCATCAAGGCAAAGATCAGCAAGGAACTAAAGACCTGGACACATGCACAATATTTTACTGGAACCTTCTGATGCATCTTCAGTATGTCAGGACCGGTCCATTGGTACAGATACTCTTCAATGATCCAACAGGACAAAGATGCTTTACACGGTATGTTGTGATTGGGCACTTCTGCCTTAAAATGGGCCTGGGCCTTCACTTGTTGATGAAGTACTCAAAGTCCCAGCTCTGTTTCTGCCAAAGACTTTACTCTGTAAATCAGATGAGTACCCAGGGAAGGCACAGGTTACAAGGTCCATGCATAGCTAAGTACGGTGGCACCTCTGGTTAAGAACTTAATTCATTCTGGAGGTCCATTCTAAACCTGAATCTGTTCTTAACCTGAGGTACCACTTTAGCCAATGGGGCCTCCAGCTGCCGCTGCACGATTTCTGTTCTTATCCTGAAGCAAAGTTCTTAACCTGAGGTACTACTTCTGGGTTAGTGGAATCTGTAACCTGAAGCGTCTGTAATCCGAGGTACCACTATACAAGCTAAGATGTTGACCCAACAAGCGACATGTCCCCAGAACCTTCCTTTTGAAGAGTGGCCATAGTTCATAGAGTGGCAAGGAGCCAGAGTCCTGAGGCTGGACAAGCCAGTGAATTCTCCTTCTAGTGGGTTGGATCTGTGAGGTTCATCTGTGCTGCGGTCTCTATGTCCTTGGAGACAAAGACAGGGTCAATGCTGATTCAGCATCTGATGCACTCTCTGTTGCCTCTCCCGAAGGGTCGGGTTCCTCACTGACAAGAGAAGGCACTGCGAGCAGCAGCAGGAGGTATCTGACATGGGGTGTCTGATGTTACAGGGATGGAATACTCCTCTGCCAACCCACTTGGTCCCATTCCCTAGACTACTGTGCTCTTCCCTGGGCTCAGACACTTGTCAGGGTCTGCATTTCAACCACCTCATCCCACTAGGACCCTCCCCAAGGTCATCCAGATCTAATTATCTGAGCTACTCCCATTTCTCTTTAGGACCTCCCCCTCTGAGACATGTCCATGGAACTCATGACAAAATGTATCTAGTCACCACCAGACAGATGTGTTACCTAGAGGGCGGCATCTGAGTCATTTGCTGCTCCTTGGCCATACGGAAAGCCCGCAACCTGCACACCTTTCACTTGTGTGCATTCAGCTTTACGTGGTTGGCAAAAATAAATAGATAAATCTTGGAGCAGATGTCTGGGGAGAAAGACTTTGGCAATCCCACTCACCTTTGCACCCCATGTGTTTTGCCTATATGTGGTTTTGGCTTTAGGCGCAATGCCTGGAACACACACACACCTCCCCGTGTAAGTTGAAGGCTTACTGTACTGCGTAAACTGAACAAAGGTTAATTCTAGGCAACTTCTCCATCAAGCCTCCCTCTCATTTTGGTGGATGTTCTTATCGGCGGTGCCTGGGGAGTTACGCATGCTATCTTTCATCGCCTCTAATGGGAGTTATGTGCGTAAGTCCCTGTAATCATAGTGAGGCTACCAATATAGCTTGTAATTTGGAGCTGGCGAATGCTCTTGTTAATATCGGCGTCACTGGAGATATCGATCTCCTGTGATTTACGCTTTATTTTAGAATTTTGAGAAGTTGTAAAAAGCAGCCTAGGAATAGATGCCATTTGACTTCCTCTTTACAGCGGTAGGTGCAGATAAGGAGATGGCTGTTTTGAGGCTTCAGAATAAGTTGCTCCCTTCAAAGAGCAATTTATTACTTTTGACAGCACCCTGGAAAACGCACCAGGTAATGCTACTGGATACGGCATTAATACAAGGATCGCATACTATAGCTGTGCACCAGGAGCAATGCTTTTAGAACACCTAATGTTAAACTGCAAGCCAGAGAATCCAAGGTTGTCTACCATTAACAATGCACAAGGCTCACTGACTTGAGAGCAATGAGATTTTTAATGATTGGCACAACTGAATGCCCATTAAACAAATGCAAGAGATCAATAGCCCACAAAACCACACTGTGTTCAGTGCCTGTTAACACAAACAAAAGCAAAAATAATAATACTATGTATATCACGGGTGCAGATCTGCCAGCCTGCAGGCTGGAGCTGGTCTCCCAAGCGTTCTTTTTTAAAGTTGCCCAGGTAACCACCTATTTCAGTAGTGGTGGCATCTGCAGCTATGACAAACAAGCAAACACGCCATTGCCAGTAAACAAGTAAGACCGGAACAGTTTGGATCACTTGGGAAATAAGAAGACATATTCTGACCTGCTAATCACTGGCGCTCAAACACTGGAGGAGACTGGAGTGGGCTTAGTGCAGATAGTGCCTGTTCTCCTGAAGGAGATGATGGTTTGTTGAACATTCTGAAGTGCTTCACTTTGTCGGCGAGGTGACCCAAATGTAGAATGACCCTCTCAAGGAAATTCATATATTTCCTACGCAGTTGTCTTTCAGACACCAGTTGAAGACACTTTTATTCTCTTGGGCATTTTAAACGAACTGATTCTAATTTTATTTTGAGATCTGAGAGCAATGGAGCTTATAGTTTAACCATTGTAAATTCTGGCTATAACCCTGCCCAAGAAGCCCTCAAATCAAGTGGAGCAGGAAGGGGTACAGCTAGAGATGGGGAGAGAAAATTGATTGTTACCATTTAAAGGAGAACATACCACATTCGTCTACTTGAAACAATATGCAAACTGAAACACAGTCAGTTTATAAATTCACACGTCTCCGAATTTTGCAATGAAGTTCTCCAGCCAACGAATGTGTACAAAAATGCATACAGTGGAGTAAAGTGTGTGTAAAACATCATAAATTAATGAAAGTAACTTACAAAAGTGCATATGGGGAAATTGCTATACAAAATAATGTGTATATTAGGCAAAATTGCAAACAAAATATGTTTATCAGGAGAAATTTGCAATATTGCTGAATTTTTGAGAGATTGGGTTTTTTTTAATGAAGAAATTGAAAATTGCTGCCTAAATGTAGAGAAGATGGGAAGCATCCTTGAATCTTGTTCTCCCAATCTCACTCTGGGGAGTTTGTGGGGCAGTCCTCTTTGGCTGTTTATTTCCTTTCCCCCTCGAACCCCCTATTCCAACCGCTTGTGCTTTCTTTGTTTCCTGTGAATACAAGTGAATGCAAGAGCTTATTGCACCTAGCCACCAGGTGTTCTTCCCTAATAGTTGATCATTGGGGTTGGTGTGGGCTCTATTTGTTTCGGTAACCAATCAATGCTCTCTTTCCTGCTAAAGCTTCTTGCTGCTCAGTACCCAGCAATACACCATCTTCTCTCATGCTGCTATCAATGGCTTGTCCAGATCTGGGGATAAGGTTGCGCATATCCCTTGAGCAGAGAGTCTGACACCTTCACAAAGATGCTATAATTAGAACTTTCAAATGAAGAGAACAACCTTGCTTTATTTCCACCCCCCTTGTTGAAATAAAATAGCAGGCAATTGATCATAATCACTGATGAAGAAGGTAGAGGAATAGTTTAGCCTTCAAGAGAGCTGCTGACAGCTTTACTGCAACAAATTAGTAATATTTAGTTTTCCAATCTGCATAAAAGCCATTCCGCTGACATTTATTTAACTTCAGATTGGAAGCTGTGTTTATTTCAGGACATGGTGTTTGCGTTCCCTTTCCATCGTCTTGACATTCATCTAGTGACAGTTCACTAAGTAGAGCTCTTAGTCTTGCAGGAAAAGTGTTGCCAGGAAGCTTGGAGAAAAGAGATTCATTGATTCTGGGAAAAGGTTGGCTTTGGGTAAGGAACGGAAGAGGGCAAAATATCTAGCTACAGATCTGCATGTGCCATTTGCAAAATGAATTTATCCGATGCCAATTTATGTAACCAGTAACCCAACTACAGAAGCTCATAGTTGGTCTACGGTTACCTAGTACTCAACTGGCAATGATCCAGCAATTTAAGTTTGGAATAATGACCAGCATATAGCATGCATTAACAACTGATGATCTGTTTGCAACTTTACTTTTGCCTTGTGATGAATGCTTTATTTACAGGGATGGGAAGCCGGTTGCCTTCCAGATGTTGTTGGGCTACCACTCCCATCATCCTTGACCATTGGCCATACAGTACATGATAGAAACCTACCAATTTGTTCTGAGACAGTTGTGAGAGGGGACTTCCTTCCCCTCCCCAGAGCCATACAAATGGGGAGGGGGAAGACTCAAACAATTTGTTCAGATAAAAAACACCGCCTCTTCTAGCTGTTACAAAACAGCATAGAAAGATGGAAGGGGTGAAACATTTTTAAATCCCAGGAAAATTACAGAGGAAATGAACAGGAAGGAGGAACTCTGATGGGATAGAAGAACATGGCAGTTTCAGCTATGGTCTAAAGTATGTCCTCCTTGCAGTTTTTAAATTAAAGTTGGTCATCCTTGCCCCATACCAGTGTTCCTGGACTTGCCCTTAAGTTCACCTTAAACAAATAACTGGAAGAAAGATTTTTTAAAAGATACAAAAAAGTACCTTCATGTAGTTACTGTTAAAAGTCCAAGCTGGCAAAGGAGCAGCTTTTGAATAGGTAAGATTTAGCCAAGCCACAAATTACTCTGTAGTGCCGGGATTCCTTGCGATCTGGAAGTTAATAAAGAAGGAATATCCCCAGTGAGATGCAAGAGACGGGAAATGATGGATGAGGTCAAATAGGCAAACCTCACAGAAGACACATGTAAACAAATAAAAAATAAAATCCAGAACACAAGGCATAGCATAGATTTGGAAGGGACCCCAATGGTCATCTAGTCCAACCCTCTGCAACACAGGAATCTCAGCTAAAGCATCCATGACAGATGGCCATCCAACCTCTGCTTTAAAACCCCCAAAGAAAGGGGTCCACCAACTCTTGTGGTGTCCCAGGGTGTGGCCTATACTTTGTGGAGAAGAATAATTCCTGTGAGAGGATATGGCCCTCATGGAAGTCATGAGCAACAGTGGCTTTTGGTTCAGAGTAGAATGGCTGTGAAGGTATGAACAGGTTAAAGAAAGAAGCAACGTATGGATTAGGAAATTAATATGGCCTGGACTATAGCTAGAGTAAACCAGAACTAGAACTAGATGAAGCACCAGTGTGTTAGCTAGAGATGGGGAATAAATTGTCTGCGCTTTAATGAGAAACTATCTAATTTATACTTCTTGAATCAGTATGTGGAACAATAGGCAATCTGATATTTGCTTTTCTCTGAAGTGTGTGATCGAGTTCTCCAACTGTACAATGTCTACAAAAATGTATATATGAGGAGAAATTGTGCACCTTCATTATACTACTTTTGTCATTTGCTGATGACCTCTTTACCCTAGCCTTTGACACTTGAGAGATTTATATTTTAGGACCCACTCTAGTTGTGATTGTAATTTGCTTTTAACTGTTTTAATGTTGTATTTTATATTGTTGTGGGCCGCCCTAGGACTGTCGTGTTGAAGGCAGGTAATAAATTTACTACTGTTCATAATAATCATTCTAAATAGCACATATGTTAGTGAAAGTGATGTACAAAATGCATTCTACTAGGGAAAATTGTTTGCGAAAATATGTGTATTAGTCAAAACAGTATATTACAATGTGTATATTAGGAGGAATGGGCACTACGATGCTGATGAATTTTCGCGGGGATTGAAAGAGAAAGAACGAAATGAAGAACGGAATTCAATATTGAAAAAAATGAGAATCTGAGAGACAGCGGACTTGGCAGAGTCTTCCATTCCTAGCAGCAGCCAAACAAGTCTGAAGAAAAGGAACGTATGATCCAAAGTTTAGTGTCTTTTTAGGCTGCATTGAGCTCAATAGGGATGACTTAAACATGTGCAAAGGATTGTGACCCAAGTTACTTCCCCAGAGCACTGAACTTCACATGAGTCCTGATTTATAACCATGCAAAACTATCATTTTTTTCAATGCCCAGATGTGTTCGGTTTCCAGATTTCAAAACCATTATCTTCAGACTAAGCTGGGAGTTCATGAACTGCATCTGTCCCCTAGTATTTCCACAGAATTGCTCTGCTCTTTCCAACTTTCCCCCTTCCTTCCTCTTGCTCTAGATAGTAAAGTGGAATGGCTCCATTGGAAACACGAATCTGCTGCCTCAGGCCTTAGTTCCAGTGGCTGAAGCCTCAGTTTGCCAGCATGACTGTATGAAAAGCAGAAGTTTACAGAGGTATTTGCTTCTTTTAAAACTTGATATATTCTGAGTGGGCAGAATCATTGACGAGCACCAGCTAAGAGGTTTATGAAACAGAGCCAAGTCAGGTCAGCTTGTATTCTGCACGGCTATAAATAAAGCCCTTAGTTTGATTCTGAATGCAGAATTCAGCATAAATCTCACAAAAGACTGAAGAGAGGAGATGGGTTGTAATGGAAGGGGAACAAAGGGGACTGCATCTTGGGACTTATTCACAGTAGGTTTGATGACACCATCTGCCAGAGGAATTAACAGACCCTCCTGGCACTGGCGATATGTTTGTGACAGATTAGCACAGGGGAAGTAAAGAGGAAAATAATCAAGCAGAGGCTATATACTTCTGTCCTTTTCTTTGATGGGGTCACTATTTCATGCTAGCAGTTTAATCATTATGCTTTCTTGCAAGGCTGTTCACATTTCTAATCAAAAGCTAAAATTTTAATTTAATAATAATAATAATAATAATAATAATAATAATAATAATAATAATAAATAATATTATTATTTGTATGCAATCAATCGATTAAAATGCACCCCAAAATTAATTCAAATAAATTAAAATTAAAACTGAGCAAATGACAATCCTCAGGTTAAAATTGAAAGCGGTTAATACTCTCCAGGACCAACTGTTTCCACTGATATTATAAGGACCTGTGAGTGGGCTGGGAAACCTCCTTCATGCTTGTTCTTATACAAAGAGACGGAACCCTGACCAAAGGCCTAGCGGTACAGCTCTGTCTTGCAGACCCTGCGGAAGGATGTCAAATCTTGCAGGGTCCTGGTCTCTTGTGAGAGAGTGTTCCACCAGGCTGGGGCCACGGCCGAAAAGGCCCTGGCTCTGGTTGAGGCCAGTCTAATCTCCCTGGGGCCCAGGAACTTCAGGGTGTTGTTATTTGTAGACCGTGAGGTCCTCCGTGGGGCATACATAGTTCCCATAGTTCATTGGGTTTCTATAAGATGAACCAGTGCAGCCGGAAGTAAGAACTGTTGCATTCAACAGGCCCAAAGAAACTAAGCATGGAACTGCAATCATGCTAATTCTTAATCATGCTCAAGACATTGGGTCTTATACTATTTAGTCCTGCTTTTGAAGGGATTTGTGTGTAATTGGATCAACACAACTGTTTGCATTTGTGTTTCTTCCTGGGAGCATGGTGGTGGTTATCTTGATGAGCTCCTGTTCTTCAAGATTTACCCCTACATCACTCTCACTGGTACATAAGATCTATGTTGCCACAAATGAAACTGTTAGTTTTGTCATTCTAAGAATTGTTTTTCATGAAAATTGAAATCGTCATCAAGAACCTGATCCAAATTCCACATTAGCCATCAGAAAGACTTCCACACAGTTTCCAAAATATTTTGATTCTATCCTCTTAATAACAGAGAAAGTTTTTGTTGGGTGGCTTTTGAGGAAACACTATTGTTTGATGACACTCTTGCCAACCACAAAGATGATCATTTGACATGATTCATTATCTCCTCTGTGTTGTTGTTGTTGTTACACACTGGGAATAAGGAAGAGGATTCTGACCTGTTATTCATCCATAGAATGAGCTTTACGGATGTTGCAACCATTCCACATGGCCACGTTACAAATCTGATGACTTGATAGTGGCACGTTAATGACCATCTTTGTTTAAATGTTGACTTGTTGGCACTCGTCAGATGACACAAACATGATCTGTGATGGGAACTTCTCCCCTGTTAGAAAAATTGATATGTGGAATATACAGTGGTGTGTTATTAATGTGTATTGGTTTGTTGTATAACAGATTGACCTGGTTTGCACATCACATTAAACCAAATCTTGGCTTCACTCAGCACAGCACAGATGTGAAAAAAGTCTGAGGAGGAGCAATGTGGCTGCAACCGCCACTCTGCGAGCCAACGCATTCATGTGGTCTCAGTAAGCCTTATTTACGCAAACCAAGAGATGGCTAAATTTAGGCAGATAATCCATTATATAAATGCTCACTAAACAGCTAGTCATGATACCTCCATCCTCTAAGCAAACCCTGTTTGTTCATGCATGTGCTATGCTGTTTGAGCATAATGTATGCTTGCAGGGGAGTCTTTAGCATATGCGCCACTGGGGTGCAAAGATCCGCCCCGTGCCCCCAAGTCTGACAAGTGCCACCATTGTGAATGACAAGCACCGTAGTGCGGCTTTGGTAACTGAGCGCACAAAGTCGAAAGTCCTTTAGTGAAACAGTAGGTATACATTTTGGTAATACCTAGGTATATATGTATTTTGTTTTTCTAGCTTGATCAAAATTATTTATTATTTCATAACAGGTAGATAGTTAAGAGCTTAGGTGGCTGCAGCGGCGGGTGCCTGGTGCCCCCCAAGAATTCGGCGCCCGGGTGCCCCGCACCCCTTGCACCCCCGGGTAAAGATGGCCCTGTATGCTTGGTCGGTGCATGCTCTCTAGTAAAGAAGGAAGGTTGGTTTTCAAGCAGCCAAAATTACCACACTAGGGAATTATTTGAAGGCACATTAGCTATGCTACGGATGTGGATTGGTTTAGCGGTGCACTCATCTCAGTTCCTCTGGGAACCTGTGGTTTTGTGAGCTGGCTACATTTCTCTAATGGGATTCCCAGCACCTAGAATAAAAGAGTAACTGCTTTGGTACCCACTTAGCTTTAGCAATGCATCTCTTGTCTCAGATCATTTCCTGGACCAAATGTGCTCCTCATCTTCCTTGCATAGTGCAAATGCAGACACACATTCCCAACTCTCTCTTGCAGTGGATGGGACTGCTCATTTTCATATGGAATTCTTCATCTTGCACATAGCTTTACCTGTACCTTACTAGTAGTCATGCGCACCACTTTATTGCAGTCAGTTTTTTTTATTGTTACTTTTCCATTATCTTAACAACAGTCTCATTTATAGCAAGAAACAATGTCACATTTCGGTTGATATCCAGATGTAGCAATGCTTGAATTGACCTGTGTTTTTTTTTTGGTTTTTTTTTACAAAAGAATAATAATTTGATAGTACTCCAGATTCTGATATATTTCAGCCTTGTTGCATAAATACTTTCTTCACTACAGAGAGAGGGGGTGGGCAAGGGGAGAGAGATAATACCATAGAAATTGCTTATCTGTATTTCAATATTTAACAACTGTCTGGCCTGAATTTGTTCTCCCATAAGCGTTTCAGTTCAGTGCCTTGCTACTTGGCTTAGGGTAGGGAGAGAAAATCATCAAAGACAATCAGAACTTCTTCAGAATTCATCATGACAACCTTAAGGCACTGAATTCTTCTCTTTAGGCCATGACCTCTAGATGGAGGGTTTGATGTAACCAAATCAAGCTGAAACAGAAAACTTTTCAGCAGGCATCCAAAAGAGAATAGGGATGGTTCCTGCCCTGTGTCAATAGGCAGGGAGTTCCACAGAACAGGTGCTGCTATACAAAAAGAAATGACTCCATACACACCTTGTTTCCTGTGACCATTGCAAATGAGGGCCCTCATTTGGAACACTTTTATGACTTCCCTAGCAACCACTAGCAACTGATGACTTAGGTCGTCCCCCCCCCCCCAGACTTCCTGATGTCCTTTCCAGGTTAGCAACGTTTTCTTTCTCTCTTCATCTTTTTGGACTACAATTTCCAGCACATCATTATCAGCCCATTAACCGACAACACAGGATGTTTGATTTTGGGCTGTGACAAACTGCATTAGGAGGACTGCAGTCCTCAAATAGATTGTGGCCTGTTGGCTTTCCCCCAACAACATATGTGCCACATCAGTTAGTTGCAAGTAAACAGTGGCCTATTCAGAATATGTCTAGTGCAAAACTCGGCGTGATAACCAAAGCGAACAAGTTAAGAAATGCATGCATAATATTCATAAACTTTCTGCAGGAGTTCTGTTTCTTTGTTTTGTGGTAGCTTTAATGTGCCAGAATCTGGAGGAGCTGAAACTTAAGATGCAGATGTTGCTGCTGCAAACCTGCCCAGGAAGCTATGAATGACTCTGCTAGGTTTCACTCTACATTTCCAGTGTGTATTGAACCCTTTATGGTCATCTTTTCTCTGACTACCTCTGCAAATCCCTGGATCTGATAAAGTGCAGAAATCATGTATGATTTCTCTGGTGCCAGTTAAAGCTCCTGTGCACACACAGTGCTCTCAGGTAGCCTTCATAGAAGGAAAAATGTTGGAAATTTTGGTGGAACTCAACTTGCAGAAAAGGGTCTTACATGGGGTTAAGCAGTGGTGGACATGGACACTATGGCACCCCATGCAAAGCCAAAATTGGGTGTTCCTCACCAGCCCTTGTGCTACCTTCCCAAAGGCGGGTAAGGAGGCACCTGGCTTTGAAAGGAGGGCTCTGGCAGGGTCCTAGAGCCCTTCCACCTCCGTCCCAAAGCTGGGAAAGCACTAACTAGGCTTTTAGGAGGCAGATGGAGGACTCTAGGACCCTGCCAGAGCTTGACACCGCCTTCCCAAAGCCCAGCACCTTGCTTACCGGGCTTTAAGACGGCAACCCCTTGGCTCAGCACCCAATGCATGCACACTATCACACAGCCCTAAATCCAGCCATAGATTGACAGATAGTGAAGGACATCTACATTCCCTATATCTCAGTATCTTTAAAACTTGGGTTGATGTGTGCAACGATTATTTCTCCCGTGGTTTGCCCTTTCTCTATGAACCTCAAGATGACTTGGGGTTATCCCATTTTGTTTTTGCAACAGCCTTGTGAGACAGAATATCAACTTTGGATCAGGAGGAGACGAGCACAATCGCGGTATGTTTCAGGCAAGTCTATGCTTCATCGTCACATGGTTGCGTCTTTGTGTTTTGTAGCTCTGGTAGCTTGTAAGCTTTTATGAGCTTTGGGTCCGGGAATGGCATTTTATTATTTAAGGATTTTTACTGGCTGGGAAAAAGACCTAGCTGGAAAAGAGCAAAACAAGACTGATCAATTTAAAACAGATGGGATCTTCACAGACTATGAAGCACACCAATTTACATTTCTTGAACATCTTCCAACAACTTTGGGTGCTTAAGCAGAGAGTGGACTTCCATTACAAAGTCATTATTTTGTCAATATGGGTTGCCGAACAGTGGTGTCTCTTAATAAAAATTTAACAGGGGAGGAGGGACGACAAATAGCCACCAATGTGTTGTTTTTCATGCCAAATGCTATAAATGCACAAATAAATGAGCTTGTGATTCTTTATTACTATTTTTCAGCCAGGCTGTTTGGAGAGTGTTTATTGTATAGAAGTGCTAAACTGAAAAGAATGCAGTTGTGTTGTTTTCCTCTTACTCTGTGTCACGACCATAGCTTATTGCTCAATACTTAATTCAAATCTTTGCCTTCTGCTTATCCTTCACCCTTTCCTATAAATATCTTTGCAGTCTTTAGAGCCAATTGCTGCTTTCCGTATGTTAAACATACATTCCACCAGATTATCAGGGCAGTGTACCAGAAGATGGATAGAAAATATGGATCTTTAAGGACTATTTGCCCAGACTTTCCCCAACCCGGAATACTGGATGTTGGTTTGAATCAGTTGTTATTGCTTTCATGTATTTTTATAATCTTATTTTATTGGTTTTAATTTGCATTTTGCATTTTTCTTTTAATGGAAATTGGGTTGGTTTGTTTTGGCAATACTTTTAAGTAAATAAATAATGCAACCAAATATAAAACACCTTAAAAACAATGCAAAGTAATTATTTATATGACCAACTAATCAAGAAAATCAAAACAGTTGCATAGACCTGTTGGCACGGCAAGGTCTTCAGAATATCCCCAGAAGTCAACAGATTGGATGACTGATTAATCTCTACTGGAAGAGTGTTCTATAGCACGGGGCCAGTGACAATAAAATCCCTGAATTCTAGTTGAGGCCAGTTGGCCCTCTGTAATGCTCTGTATCCCCTTTCTACCACTCTAGCACACAAGATGCGGGTGCCGCTGTGGTCTAAACCACTGAGCCTCTTGGGCTTGCCAATCAAGGGTTGGTGGTTCGAATCCCCATGACGGGGTGAACTCCTGTTGCTCTGTCCAAGCTCCTGCCAACCTAGCAGTTTGAAAGCATGCCAGTGAAAGTAGATAAATAGGTACTGCTGCAGAGGGAAGGTGCTCTGTGTGCTCTTGTTTCCATCATGGTGTTCTGTTGCGCCAGAAGTGGTTCAGTCCTGCTGGCCACATGACCCGGAATGCTGTCTGTGGACAAACGCCAGCTTCCTCGGCCTGAAAGTGAGATGAGCGCCGCAAACCCAGAGTCGCCTTTGACTGCACTTAACCATCCAGGCGTCCTTTATCTTTTTACCTTTCACACCACTTAGATATTATGGTATTCAGTGGGCTTTAAATGAGTAAAATATTATTTCTCTATTATTGCATTTCTCATCCCTTCCATCCTTCCGAAGGAACCCAGCATGGCCAGACCATGCTAATAAAATAAAAAAAATAAACATGTATTTGCAAACAATTAAAACATATGTAAAAGCATTAAAAACATTTTTTTTTTAAAAAAACCACACCCTATGTGAAATAAATAAACAAGAGCATACTGCGATTCCCGCAGTATTCTTTAGCTACAGAAATTGAGATTACTAGGAAAATACTTGAGATTCCCAAAAGCGGCTCTGGGGGTTTTAAAAGCACAAACTGTTCAAGATTCCTTCCTGCTGGGATCTTCCTCGTATTCAGGCGGGGACTTTCCCTACCTTCCTTGTCTACAAGAATAAATGTTAAGCAGCTCAGGGGTCAGTATATAAATTTTGCTGCTTGTGTGAATTTCGTAAGCGGTTCTAGGGATTATACACTGAAGCCTTGGTAGAGTATTCAAAAGTGATAAAGCAGGCTATCTTTATCTGGATGGCGTAAAGAATCATGAATGTTTTACTCCAGAGGAAGACCGTGATGCAATTCACAGCTACTAATGCTATGTGGGAAAGTGAGCGTACCAGCTCTTCCTTCTATTCAGATCAGGTATCTAAAACAACAACAACACCCACCTATTAATTTTCTTACCCTCCAAGTGTCCCTATTTTCTAGGGACAGTCCTGGATTTACAGAAGCTGTCCTAGTTTCTGATTTGATCCCAGAATGTCCTGTTTTTCCTTAGGACCTCCCTATTTTCATAGGAGAAATGTTGGAAGGTACGAAAACATCTGAAGGCAGCCCTGAAATTTTTAAAAAAATGTTTAATGTTTTATTATGTTTTTATATATGTCGGAAGCTACCCAGAGTGGCTGGGGCAACCAAGTCAGATCAGTGGGGTATAAATAATAAAATTATCATCACCGTTATTATTATCACTATTACGGAATAGGATGTCCCTCTTTTCAAAGGAGAAAACAGGCTCACCTGGTGCCTTCATTATACACCTTTAGGTGCCAGGCGAAAAATGTTCCTCTTCAACCAGGCCTTTGGCTGATTAACATCTGGTGCCCTTTTAAATGTGAGGGGGGGGGATTGTTGAGTCATAGAATCATAGAATCATAGAGTTGGAAGAGACCACAAGGGCCATTGAGTCCAACCCCCTGCCAAGCAGGAAACACCACCAGAGCACTCCTGACATATGGTTGTCAAGCCTCTGCTTAAAGACCTCCAAAGAGGTCAAGCCTCTGCTTAAAGAGACTCCACCACACTCCTTGGCAGCAAATTCCACTGTCGAACAGCTCTTACTGTCAGGAAGTTCTTCCTAATGTTTAGGTGGAATCTTCTTTCTTGTAGTTTGGATCCATTGTTCCGTGTCCGCTTCTCTGGAGCAGCAGAGAACAACCTTTCTCCCTCCTCTATGTGACATCCTTTTATATATTTGAACATGGCTATCATATCACCCCTTAACCTCCTCTTCTCCAGGCTAAACATGCCCAGCTCCCTTAGCCGTTCCTCATAAGGCATCATTTCCAGGCCTTTGACCATTTTGGTTGCCCTCCTCTGGACACGTTCCAGTTTGTCAGTGTCCTTCTTGAATTGTGGTGCCCAGAACTGGACACAGTACTCCAGGTGAGGTCTGACCAGAGCAGAATACAGTGGCACTATTACTTCCCTTGATCTAGATGCTATACTCCTATTGATGCAGCCCAGAATTGCATTGGCTTTTTTAGCTGCCGCGTCACACTGTTGGCTCATGTCAAGTTTGTGGTCAACCAAGACTCCTAGATCCTTTTCACATGTACTGCTCTCAAGCCAGGTGTCCCCCATCTTGTATTTGTGCCTCTCATTTTTTTTGCCCAAGTGCAATACTTTACATTTCTCCCTGTTAAAATTCATCTTGTTTGTTTTTGCCCAGTTCTCTAATCTGTCAAGGTCGTTTTGAAGTGTGATCCTGTCCTCTGGGGTGTTAGCCACCTTTGTTTTCATTTGTATTATGTATTTTGCATTTTTTAATATTGTAATTCTATGTTGTGAACTGCCATGAGATCAATGGGTATACAGGGCAGTATTCAAATTTAATAAATAATGGTAATAATCTGGGAGCATCGTGCAAACATGGTCATTGGAAAAGGCCCAGGAAAATATAACTTTGAAAAAGTTTTTGCCTGACTTTTGTGCAACATAAAATGCAATGCTAGGTGCACCTCCCTGTGGAGAGCATGCTATGAAAGGAGTGGGTACAAAATCCAGCATCGGGACCTCTTCTCAAGTTGGAGTTTGATGCAACTCTAATGGTGTCACACAGATTTGATGGTGACTTGGCGCATTACTGATGCTCTCAGTTTCCCGGTGTGATGGCCTGGGATTTGGACTCGGATGCTGAACCTGAGGGATCCCAGCCTACACAGGATTCCTCACCTCCAGAACCAGCTGAGCTGGGGCTGGGGCATGAGCCTGAAGGGTCCTCACCTGTGCTGGATCCTCAGATACAGGCACCAGCTGAGTCTGCTCTGGCTCCTGAGGTGATGGAGGACCCATTGCCTGCTGGTGCTCCACTCTCAGCCCCGTCAGAGGAAGCGGAGGTTTCCTATGGTTCCGGTAACCCTCCAGCCTCTCCTGAGCTGCAGAGGCTCAGGGCAGAGAGGCGGAGGGAACTAAGTTCCTGTAGGAGGAGTGCTCACCTCCAGGCCAGGAGAGGCGAGTCACCTGAGGATCGGGGCCGCCCTATGCCTCAGGGCAGATAAAAGCCGGCGAGCCCCAGTCCCAAGTTGCGGGAGCAACATTGTTGGTTGCTAGTTCCTGCCTGAGCTCCTGCCCTGCCCTGGCTCTCTGCTTGCAAGCCTGTTCCTGACTTCTCCCAACACCCTGCCCTACACCCAGCTTCAGCTACTACAGACTGCCTCCACGTTGCACCTTTGACCATGGACCGGACTTGGACCTCGCCTCTCGGGTAACCCATTGGACCAGCACCCCCCCTTTCTTCTTGATTTGGAAAGATTACTGCCGTTCTTCTGCATACAAAGCATGCGCTTTACCACTGAGCTGCAGTCCCTCGCGGTGGTGAGGAGCCTAACTATGGCACGTTTGATCAAACTGTGGGGCACACATGACTGATACTAACAGCAGGGTAATGTGGCAAACTGTTTTATAAGGATGAAAATGTCATAAATTGAGCAATAAAATAAATATGTTTCGCATTGCCTCTCCAGATTAAGTAAACTCTGGGGGCTCAGTAAAAAAACAGACGAGTGCTGCCAGACCAAAATATTGACAATAATAGATGCTTTGGAGCATCAACATCAGTACAGAATGCGTCATTCACAATGTGGCTGACAGTTCTTCCATTTGGGGCCCCAAATGGCTGGTGTTTCTGGCCATTTGGGAAACTATTATACAAGTTAAGTCTCCATGTAATGTAGGATGTTGTAACAAAAAAGGGAGAGGACAGTTTTCACGTACAGCAGTCTTGAAAATGATCCCGTAGGCTATATAGATCTAATTATACATATGTATGTTATGGCCTCCCCGTATAATAATATAATATGGGGCTGTGAAATGAAATGTTGCAGCGTGAAGTGCTCTTGTTTGGAGTCCCACACATTCCCCACCTCCCCCAGTCTTACATAACAGTCACTATGTCATGCCCACTTAGCATGCTAATTTTTCATTAAACAGTTTCTCCCATTCTGCTGTCAACTTCGTTGGACTGGTCATGTTGTGCGGATGCCTGATGATCGTCTTCCAAAGCAACTACTCTATTCCAAACTTAAAAACGGAAAGCATAGCCTTTACCAAAGGGGTCATGGGTTTTGAAGACGCTCAAACTCAGGACGAAAGGGAGAAATGCGCTAAGAGGATGGCACGCTTGGCAAACCCTCACCATGATCAAGTCCCGCCTGGAAACCTACGTCCCCACTTTGGAAGGACGTGTGGACCCAGAACTGGCCTCCACAGTCACTTACGGACTCACTTTCAAAACCGTGTTTATGGAAGACAATCTTCCTTGGCTATGAGTGATCGCCATAGAAGAAGAAGGAGACACATGCCCAATCCCAGCTACATTAAAAGTCCAAACAAAACTCGCTGCCCCAAGATATGTAAATACGTTTGCCTGTTACTTCTTTAGCCTCTGGTTTCACTGGGGAAATTAATATCCCCTTTCTTTAGTGGGCTGTGACAGACATGGCAAACATTTCCTGATCTGTGTGCCAAACCACAAATGGCTTTTCAGCCTCTAAAGAATGCATTTGGGGGCTCATGGGATTTGCACCCACCCAGCAGAATTCAGAGCAGGCTCCTTTGATTCCCTTTGATTCCCACTTCCACCGTCAAGGAAGGTTTATTTCATCCCCATCCTGTTCTTGATGTAGATCTTCACCCACCCCTTTTTCCAGTATGTGTGTGTGGGGGGGCATTTTGTGGTTTGCCTCAGGTGCCAAAATGTCTTGGGCTAGCCTTGCCTGTCTGAAATGATGGGGAGCCGCAGCCAGTCAGCATAGACAATACTGAGACGGATGGACCAATGGCAGCTTCCTACGTTACTTTGTGAACCATACTGCAACAATGGAGAGGTGAAGTCTAGTGGATAAGTTAAATTTTGATAGTACATGTGCCTAGGAGGTTTGGATCTGGTTGATTCATACCAGAATGAGCAAAAGATTGAAATCCTCAAGCATCTATAGTGCTGGCAAAAAAAAATCCATGCAGGCTTTGATTTACGTTAGAGTCACCTAATCCTTTGCATTGTCACTCAGAAGAGGCTTACGTCCAAATAAAACTCGGTGCCCCAAGATATGTAAATACGTTTGCCTGTTACTTCTTTAGCCTCAGGTTTCACTGGGGAAATTAATATCCCCTTTCTTTGGTGGGCTGTGACGGACATGGCGAACATTTCCTGATCTGTGTGCCAAACCACACAAATGGCTTGCCATATGGAGAAATCTCCAAACTACCACCATTCTATTGGATTTAACTGTTTGCTCATTTAATTGGACTTTAATTGTAGCCCACCACATCTAAATGGCTTGGTGAATTGGCAGATTTTTTAATTTATTTTAAAAATGCAGTTAATCTGAATATGCCTTTCGTTTTTCAGATGGAAAGGTCAAACAGGTGGGATTCATAAATAGTTTGGCATGCGCTGGTTATTTGTTGGAAATGTGGTATTGATGTGTTTGTGTTGTCCAAGAAGGAAAACAAGCAAGCTGTTTTCATTGAAAAACTCCTCCCTTCATTTAAAGTGCATTTGTAACTGGATATTAATTTTGGGAAAGTACAGGTCCTAATTCAGTGGAAACCAGAGTGATTCAGTGTCTGCTGTTACAAAAGGAAATGTTTCAAAAGTAAAAGCGCTAGGAAAATATTGAGAGGGGGAAATTCTTGACTAATCCCATGTATACATTGTGATTAAAATCCACTTAATGTTTAGACATTGAAGATGATGATTTATAGGAGTTACCCTTTCCCCAAGGAGCTCAGAGCAGGTTGTGTGGTTCTACCTCTTGCCCCATTTTGTTTTCACAACAGCCTTGCAAAGTGGGTTAAGCTGAGAGAGAATAACTGGTCCATGGTTACCCAGTGGGCATCATGACTGAATGGAGGTTTCAGTGCAACTGAGCACCATGTTGATAGCATTCTAAAATGCCTTTAGTGGCTTCGATGTGCATAGGGATTTATAGAACAGCATAAACAAAATGCAGGTTTAAAAGAGCTTGTAATTTCATGTTGTGAGAGCTGGACCATAAAGAAGGCTGATTGCCGAAGAAGTGATGCTTTTGAATTATGGTGCTGGAGGAGACTCTTGAGAGTCCCATGGACTGCAAGAAGACCAGACCTCTCCATTCTTAAGGAAATCAGCCCTGAGTGCTCACTGGAAGGACAGATCCTGAAGCTGAGGCTCCAATACTTTGGCCACCTCATGAGAAGAGAAGACTCCCTGGAAAAGACCCTGATGTTGGGAAAGATGGAGGGCACAAGGAGAAGGGGACGACAGAGGACGAGATGGTTGGACAGTGTTCTTGAAGCTACCAGCATGAGTTTGACCAAACTGCGGGAGGCAGTGGAAGACAGGAGTGCCTGGCGTGCTCTGGTCCATGGGGTCACGAAGAGTCGGAAACAACTAAACAACAACAACAACAATTTCATGTTAGAGAAGAGAATGAGGGGAGGGGGTGGCATCAGGACATTTTGTCTAGAGCAGCAGAATGTCTCAGGCTGATCCTGGGGGAAAGTGAGGCAAGGATAATAATAATAATAATAATAATAATAATAATAATAATAATAATAATAATAATAATAATTTTATTTATACCCTGCCCTCCCCAGCCAAGACCGGGCTCAGGGTGGCTAACACCAGGTATAAAAACAATTGATTAAAATACAACTTAAAAACAAGATTAAAACACAACATTAAAATGCAGCCTCATTTCAGTAGAAACTCAAATCAAAAACTTTTGGGGGATGAAAACGTCAAATCTTCACCAAGGCCAACTATCCAGACTATTCCAGAGAAGTTATATGAGGAGAACAAAAATGAGCCAAGGAATGCAACACCTCTACTATGAGGAAAGGTTACAGCTTTGGGGGAGTTTTAGTTTAGGGGAAAGAAAAAGGCAAGTTAGGTGGAACATGGGAGAAACGTGTAAAAGTGTGCTTGGGCCCGGGGAAAATGAATAGTGAGAAGTTCCTTCACCCTCTTCCATAATACTAGAACCCAGCATTACCCAATGACGCTGAATGTTGGAAAATTCAGACGAAAGGAATCACTTCTTCAGAGAGCACCTAGTTAAATGATGGCATTCCTTGCTGCAAGATGTATTGACGGATGACAACTTGGATGGCTTTAAAAGGGGGTTAGATAAATTCACGGAATATAATACTACCGATGGCAATTAGTCATAATGGCTATACAGTGGTACCTCAGATTAAGTACTTAATTCGTTCTGGAGGTCCATTCTTAACTTGAAACTGTTCTTAACCTGAAGCACCACTTTAGCTAATGGGGCCTCCTGCTGCCACCGCACCACCACTGCACAATTTCCGTTCTTATCCTGAAGCAAAGTTCTTAACCTGAAGCACTATTTCTGGGTTAGTGGAGTGTGTAACCTGAAGCATATGTAACCTGAAGCGTATGTAACCTGAGGTACCACTGTACTACCTCCAAGATCAGAGGCAGTATGCCCCTACCTATCAGTTGCTGGGAGGCGTAACAGGGGAGAGTGATGTTTGACATTTATGTAGGTTTCCCATAGATGTCTCGTTGGCTACCATGGAAACAGAATGTTGGACTAGCTAAGTTTTCCTAGAAGATATATGATCCTGCAAATGTCTCCAAAGCAATTCTTGCATATTTAATAGACTACCATATCTGGTATTTTTTAATTATGTCCACAACTTTTTTGCCAAAATGGTTTGATGTGAGAAGAGAATAAAAAATGTGTGTGTATTACATGGCAACTTATGCCCTGTATATATATGGCAACTTATACCCTGTAATCCATAGGGTATCATTGAAATTGCATTTTATGAAAGTTTTAAGATTAGCAGATAAAACCTTTTTGTCTGTGTGCTACGTACATTCTGATGCATCCAAGCTTACTTTATTGAAAGGATTATGTTATCCTAAAAGGAGGCAGATGGAGATGTGCGCAATCTGGTACTTAATTTGTAAATTTGGGTTGAGTACTGTTTTACTTTTCCCACCTCGCTTGCTTTTTCATGCCTTAGGTTGTCTAGGGATGAGCAAAATATGAAGACAGCTTCTGTTAGATGGACTTGTAATTGCCTTTTTATGGGTCAATGAAAGAAAATAAGCCACAACTTATTACAAAAAGCCCTGTGGAATTCAATGTGTTTTAGTTTGTTTTGTGCCAAATTCGGGTTAATTATGAATGCACCGGGTATCTCTGTGTAAATCTTTTTATATTTGTAACAGCTGTGTAACAGCTGTGCCTTAAAAAAACAAACCATATTTGTTTTATTTTCCGGGAACAAAGATTCATGATGTGACGGAGAAGTTGCGAAGCCCACTGGCCACTACAGTGGTGCCCCGCAAGACGAATGCCTTGCAAGACGGAAAACTCGCTAGACGAAAGAGTTTTCCGTTTTGGAGGTGCTTCGCAAAACGAATTTCCTATGGGCTTGCTTCGCAAGACGACAATGTCTTGCGAGTTCCTGCTGGTTTTTTCCCCTTCCCCCCCTTTTTCTAAGACGCTAATCTGCTTATCAGCTGATCCGATCAGCTAAAAGCCGCTAATAGCGCTAATCCGCTAATCCTTCAATGGGCTTGCTTTGCAAGACAAAAAAACCGCTAGACGAAGAGAATCACAGAACGGATTCTTTTCGTCTTGCGAGGCACCACTGTACTTATAAAGCCCACTGACCTCTACCTCTTCTTGGGTACAAATAATAGTACCACACATAGCCTGCAAAACAAAGCAAGGAACTATGAGACACTGGGCAGGGAGCTGAAGAGACTTGGGGCACAGGTAGTCTTTTCACCACTCCTTCCTGTCGAAGGTCGTGGCCCAAGAAGAGAGAGGGAAATACGTGAGGTAAACCACTGGCTGCGCAGGTGGTGTCATCAGGAAGGAATTGGCTTCTTGGATCATGGCCTCCGCTTCCTTAAGGTAGGACTTCTGGCGAGAGATGGGCTGCAACTTACAGCAGTTGGCAAGAATGTGTTTGCCAAGAGTCTTGAGAATCTGATCAGGAGAACTTTAAACTAGATCTTGAGGGGGAGCTAGAAAACAATAAAAATGACAAAAGAATCATAGAATCATAGAGTTGGAATAGACCACAAGGGCCATCGAGTCCAACCCCCTGCCAAGCAGGAAACACCATCAGTGCCACCAACATGTGGCACTGGGGATAATAGCTTCACTGATGCACAGGAAACTGAGGTGGTGTTCCAGAAACCTTGTTGGATTGCCATACTGCAGCCCTATGCTTCTTCACAACTATCACCATAATTCTATAAATGTCAGCGTTATCCAATATTTCAGGTAAATAGCATTGTGTTATGTGTTTTTAGGGCAAGAAACTACAGGAAGGAAACAAAAGCCACTCTTGCACATGACTTCCATGAGGGCCATATCCTCTCACAGGAATTACAGTGCTACCTTGGTTCTCAAACTTAATCCGTTCTGGAAGTCCGTTCCAAAACCAAAGCGTTCCAAAAACCAAGGTACGCTTTCCCATAGAAAGTAATGCGAAATGGATTAATCCATTCCAGGCTTTTAAAAACAACCCCTAAAACAGCAATTTAACAAGATTTTTTACTATCTAATGAGACCATTGATCCATAAAACGAAAGCAATAAACAATGTACTGCAGTCACACAATCATCAGTCAATCAGTAGCTGAACTGGGTTCCACACAGTCACACACAAAAAAAGAGAGCCGCAAAAACAAAAAAAACAAAATAAATAGCAAAAACAGACAGACCTCAGCGTGACACTCAAGACCATGGGTAGGCAAACTAAGGGGCTAGATCTAGCCCAATCATTTTCTAAATCTGGCCCTTGGATGGTCTGGGAATCAGCGTGTTTTTACATGAGTCGAATGTGTCCTTTTATTTAAAATGCATCTCTGGGTTATTTGTGGCGACTGCCTGGTGTTTTTACATGAGTAGAATGTGTGCTTTTATTTAAAATCCATCTGTGGACTATTTGTGGGGCATAGGAATTCGTTCATTCCCCTCCCCCCCAAAAAATATAGTCCAGCCCCCCCACAAGATCTGAGGGACAGTGGACCAGCCCGCTGCTGAAAAAGTTTGCTGACCCCTGCTCAAGATGGAAGTGTGGCACTCAATGCGGAGCACGTTCGGCTTCCGAAAAATGTTTGCAAACCGGAACACTTACTTCTGGGTTTGCAGTGTTTGGGTTCCAAGTTGTTTGAGTACCAAGGCGTTTGAGAACCAAAGTATCACTGTATTCTTTTCCACAAAATATAGGCCACAACCTGAGACACCACGAGAGGTGGTGGACTCTCCTCCTTTGGAGGTTTTTAAGCAGAAGTTGGATGGCCATCTGTCATGGATGCTTTAGCTGAGATTCCAGCACTTTAAGGGGCTGGACTAGATGACCATTGGGGTACCTTCCAACTCTAAGATTCTATGATTCTATGTGAGTGCACAGAGCCTCTTTTTAAGTGCCTCACTCCTCCCTTTGGGTGAGTGATTGAACAAGCCAGGATCTGGCATTTAGTAGCTTTCTGCTGCTTGAGATCCCATAAAATACAGTTCATGTCTTTAAAACAAGCCAGGACATTAAGCTAGCTTCAAACCTTGGCTTGATGTCCTGGCTTGTTTAGAAGACAAAAACCATAGTTTCTGGGTTCACATGTGGCAGTAAGATGTGGTCAGCTAAGTGCTTAATCCCACTACTTCATGAAGAGAGTTATGCACACTTGCATGCAATTTGTGCATATTCTGATTTATTAATCCAGGGTTTGGGGCTTAGTGTTAGGTGCACATGGCCAATTTGAAAAGAAAGGATTGCATATTAATTTATGTTAAACTATGTACAAGCCTGAATAGATTTACATAGCTACCTGATCCCTATGAGGAACTGGTTTTGAGTGAGGACCCTACTAAATTTTGTCTTGAGAATAGGTCCACGAAACAACTGGTACAGTGGTACCTCGGGTTACATACGCTTCAGGTTACAGACTCCGCTAACCCAGAAATAGTACCTCGGGTTAAGAACTTTGCTTCAGGATGAGAACAGAAATCGTGCTCCGGTGGTACGGCAGCAGCGGGAGGCCCCATTAGCTAAAGTTGTTCTGGCTTTGTGTATGTTTCGGGGCGAAAAGCAATGTTGCTCCCTGTAGTCTTCCATCCCATTTTGCAACTTCTTTTGTCCTGACTTTAATTCATCAGCCTGTGGTTTTTATGAATATCCCAATGTTCTTCTTCCTCCCTGAAGGAGTGCCGGTAATTAGAAACATACAGTAGGAACAATCTTTACTGGTAAAGTGTGAATCGTCTTAACCTGTATCAGGGAACCCAACTTGGAGTGCTTTTTCAAGGGGACAGATGGTCTGAAGGAAGGAGAAAGAGGGATTAAGGGGATATAGGCAATATTTGAAAATCCCAGTTTCTTTAAAAAAAGAAATGAAAATATTTTAAAATCCTTAAGAGTGCTGGATGCTTGTTCAGAGATCTAGTTACATCGTTTTCATTACTATTGATCCTCAAAGACTCATAGCATAACGTCTGAGGCTTTGAGTAAAGAGAAGCAGGAAATATTTAAGCCAGTATGTCATGGGAACCAGGAACTGAAAAGAGGAGGGGATCACATGGGATTTCCCAGCCTCTTCTATAGGTCAGCAGCATTCTTGTTATGACAAAGCAGTCCTGTACCATGCTAATAATGGTCAGGGCCATAGCTGTCAACTTTCCCCCTTTTTTAAAGGGAAAATCCCTTATTTCGAATAGGATTCCTCGCAAGAAAAGGGAAAAGTTGACAGCTATGGTCAGGGCAGCCTTCAAATATATTTTTTCAACCTGATTCTTTCGAAATGTACATGAACAATGGCTGCTCACATATGATACGATGAATAAGTCTTTATGAAGCTTGTGCTAGAGTCAATAAATACAGTATATATATTTCTCCATGGGTTGTTGTTTTTTGCTTGACCTGTCTTAGGGGCTGAAGTACAAAGTTTTCATGATACAGTGGTACCTTGGTATCAAACTTAATCTATTCCAGAAGACCGTTCAACTTCTGAAACTGTTCAAAAACCAAGGCACGGCTTCCAATTGGCTGCAGGAGCTTCCTGCCCTCCAGCAGAAGCCACGTCGGACATATGGCTTCTGAAAAACGTCCACAAACCGGAACACTTACTTCCGGGTTTGCGGCATTCAGGAGCCGATTTGTTTGACAGCTAAGCTGTTCTAGAACCAAGTTACCACAGTATTACAAAGCCTGAAAATGAAATGCCATTCATGCAACCAGGAACTTTTAGAAAGCAAGTAGTATGTGCAGGGTAGTATGTATAGTATGTCCTGATCTGGATTGGGATCCTGGCAAGGGAGGTGGGAGCGGGGTATAACACATTTCTCTTTGTTGTGGCTCAGATCTGGAGAGAGTCCCACCTGCTGGCTATTTGCATTGAAATCGAGCTCCCATTGGCACAAGCGGAAACTCCCTCTACTCCAAAGGGTGAATAATCAAAGGCCGTAAAATGGAATCGAAATGGCAAAGCAGAATATGTGTGTGTCAGCTTTTTTTCTGGAAACTGAGAGCCGTCAGAGGAAGGATCTGATACTAATGAACGTTTTATTTATTTATTAAAACCTGTGCCCTTTGTGGATGTAGTGACTAGAGCATGTCCTGTTGATACACCATTTGTTTTCCAGCAGTACATTGATTTTCCCTGTCACCCAGCTAATTAACACAGCAAACAGTTCCATAATTAAAATATCCGGCACGGCGTGTGGGTGTAAGAGAGAAAAAATTGAGGAGTGGAGAGAGGAGATGGCTTCAGAAAAACTAATGCCCTTAATGCTGGAGAGCTTTGAGTGAATATCATTGTGCAGATCAGTGGCGTAGCGTGGGTTGTCAGCACCCGAGGCAAGGCAAGTAATTTGCGCCCCCTAACCCGTGGAGTTGCGCCCCCTAACCCGTGGATTTGTGCCCCCTAACCCCCAGATGTTGTGCCCGGTGCGGCCGGCCCCCCCTGCACCCCCACGCTACGCCACTGGTGCAGATTAAAGACTTGAAGAATTTTAGGGTGATCCAATGTCCTTCAGTGATCTTTAGATCTAATCCATGGATGGGACATTTTCACAAAGTTTCGGGGTCCATGCCCCAATATGGGCACTTTTTGGGTTTGAATTGGTTCATAGCTTCAGATATGGCATACTCTCCAACACAATCTGACCCAAATATCTTCAGGTCCAAAATCCAGTGTGAGTTGCAGCCCAAAACAACAACTGGATGGTCACAGATTCCTCAGCTCTGTTTTAAATCAATACAGTGGTACCTCGGGTTACAGATGCTTCAGGTTACAGATGTTTCAGGTTACAGACTCTGCTAACCCAGAAATAATACCTCGGGTTAAGAACTTTGCTTCAGGATGAGAACAGAAATTGGGCAGCGGCTGCACAGCGGCAGCGGGAGGCCCCATTAGCTAAAGTGGTACCTCAGGTTAAGAACAGTTTCAGGCTAAGAATGGACCTCCAGAATGAATTAAGTTCATAACTAGAGGTACCACTGTAGGCAGCAATCTCATTTTTGAGATATGAAAAGGATATTGTCTTTGAGCCGCAACAGAAAACTCAGCCCATTCAACTTCAAAGATCTTACATGAATTGAAATGTAGCTGAATCTTCCTGAATTTTGTTTTAAATGGAAATTTGATTTCTAAGCTGGTGGACAACTGCTTTTCCTTAGAAATATTCTAAGATGCAAATGTCAAAGTTTTTCTTTTTATGTAACAGTATTTTTTTAAAAAAATGGTGAAGACTCAAAATGGAACATTTGAGCCCTAAGGTGAATCTTTCAGACACAGGTATGAGGATGTTTCAGACAAAGAGTTACGGTGGAAATTGTTTCACAACCTTTAGAGTGGTATACGTGATCAGTACCCACAAAGGAATGACCCTCTAAATGGAAAATGGGGTGAAATTAATCTGGTGCTCATTTTACAATGAGGTTGAGACCAGATTCCTCAAGTACCCTTAGATAACCTCTGTCCTGTGTCAACTTTTGACATAATAAACTATAACCAAATAGCTACGTGTGTGACCTTATATTAAGCTCTTATCCAAATTTAGGGCTGAACTTAATTGCACTTTTCAACAATAAAATGTAAATTGAAATTCAGATTCTGTTCCATTGTGATCTCTGAAAGGTCAGCACTCAGTCTTGAATTCAGCTGGGTGTCATTTTGATTGCTTTTTCCTGCTCTGTTCCCAGTCCTCTCTAGAGAATCCATGGGTTGAACTTGAAAAGCATGTGCTCTTTTACTGAGCTATGGAAACCAATGAAGTTTGAAGATCCACAGCATGGGATATTTTCATACGGAGCCGGCCCACCCATAAGGCGGGGGGACACTTTTCTGTTTCACCTCAGGCAGTGAAATGGGATGTTAGGCCCCTTTCATATAACAACATGGTCTTGTTGTGGTTAACTTTTCTTGTGCTTCTGATTTTGGCACTAAATTGCCAAATCAGCAGTGAGAAAATTACCCATACAGACAAATTCTTGATTTCTATAGGAGCTCTTGCTGAAAAGCTTTGTCGGAAAACACCTTAGCAAATCAATAGCTCAGCTTATCACTATAGCCTAAATGTTTGCTGATGCTCTCAGCTTGTTTAATGTGACAAGAACACAAGTCCTTGCTGCAGAGTTTATTGAGTGTGTTCCAGCCAAGAATCAGCCTAGTGAAATTCAAATGGTTTCGGCGGTAAAGTTAAGCAGATTCTTAAATTGGCGAGACTTAATTATTATTAGTATTCTTGATTGCATGCGTTTGTAGCTTTATATTAAAGACACGACCATTTTAAAAGTGCTTCTCCTCCCGTCTCTTGTTATTTTTGTTAGTAGACAGGAAATCCAAAATAGTGGGAGTTTATCCTTTTGCTAAGCACAAGTAACTTAAGAGCCACACAACTGAACACAAACACTCAAAGACAAAAACCGATGCTTAGAAATGGTAGGTGGGCATTTACCTTACTTTTCTGTATTTGAATTGGGGCTCGTCTTATACACAAATGGGACGCAGGTGGTGCTGTGGGTTAAACCACAGAGCCTAGGACTTGCTGATCAGAAGGTCGGCGGTTAGAATCCCCACGACGGGGTGAGCTCCCATTGCTTGGTTCCTGCTCCTGCCAACCTAGCAGTTCAAAAGCATGTCAAAGTGCAAGTAGATAAATAGGTACCACTCCGGAGGGAAGGCAAACTGCGTTTCCATGCACGGCTCTGGTTCACCAGAAGCGTCTTAGTCATGCTGGCCACATGACCCAGAAGCTGTATGCTGGCTCCCTCAGACAATAAAGCGAGATGAGTGCCACAACCCCAGAGTCGGTCACGATTGGACCTAATGTTCAGGGGTCCCTTTACCTTTATTCACAAATAGTGCAAAGTGGGGACGTGGGGTTGGTTGCTGGTGCAAGCCGGAGATTGTCATCGGCTATTGGGCATACTATTGGTGGCTGCAGCAAGGGCTGGTGTTTATTGGCTGCTGCTGTGGCAATTGGGCGAGCGATTGGTGGCTTCTGCCAGCGAGGGGACAGATGATAGGTGGCCTTTGCGACGCGTGCAACCCCCCCCCCCAAAGGCATAACAACTGTGGGCCGCCACCACCCCCAGAAAAGTTCAACAACTATGGGCAATCTCCTCATATTTTCTTAACTTTGAGTCCCCCCAAAATAGGGGGCGGCATATACACAGAAAAATATGGTAGTGCCCAATGGGGATTCAGGAGCAGTAGCATCCTGGCACACATGTGATTCTGTTCCAAGAAACCAAACCGTTAGTCCTCCCACATGTAAGCCAAACCACAATGTGATGATGAAACCAAACTGAAGGTTTGACACAGTCCTGGAAAATGAAGAAAACAAAGTCGAAAACTAGTTCAGTGTTGACTTCAGGGGATGGGCTGTCAATGACTGGTGGTTTCAACATGTTCGGTATGTCAGTGGCTGTCAAGTCACATGGCACATGTGCCAGAGTTGACTCACATAATAAGAACGAAATGGGTTGCTTCATTGTGCTGCTCATCAAAGAGTCGCACTCAGTGTGACATTTCCCTTCTAAGTATGCTGAGAACTGGACATACTATGAATTGGTTGGTTAGTTAGTGGATTGAATTTATATCTTGCCCTTCCTTTCCAAAGAGCTAAGGGCAGCAAACAGATATACAATGAACAAGCAAAAAGTAAAACAAAAACATTCTTAAACAGATCAAAACATTCTGAAAACCATTAAAATAATGCATCTAAAAGCAGTTACAGTTTAAAAACATTCTGAAAGCAATTACAATTTAAAACATACTTTATAAATTTATTAATTGTAAGCGTACATTGTTATCATTAGCACCCCAGTCCCTGAGTGGTGAGAGATTTTTAAGGGGAAGCAACATGTCTGTTGGGTTTGCCATTCTTGGAATAAACACCATCGAGACTGCTGATGTTTATGTGGTGAAGGATTATTTATTCATCCATTTCATTTCATTGTCAAGTTGTTTCCCAATATCCCAAAGTGATTCAACAATGAGAACATATAGAAAAACCATTCTTTACTTTAAGACTTTGCACTACCGTTTTGTTTCATTTTTCACGTGTATCATGATTTAGTGTATATTAATTGCAGTTGGATTAGTTTCTCATATTCTTTTGTAGTTTTGCATGTTATATTGGGTTAACATCAAATCAGTTACTGTACATGTTGCTAGTACAGAAATTCCACTTTGGCTGTTTTACAGCTCCTTTTTGGAAATATTGTTTAGAAATTAATTTTAAAGTTTTTTTTAAAAAAGAGGGGGGGGAATTTAAAGTTCAGTACAGACTGGGCTAAAAATCTCCATTCAAATACGTGCCTACCTGATATTGAATAGGAGAGGGTTTTAAAGAATAAATGCTTTTTTTAAACTAAAGGCTCAATTATTGCATCATATGGAATGGACCTTCTGTTGAGATGGTATCAGTAGGAGTGCAATTATCAGTTGGTTATATAAGGGATAAGATTATCTTTTAGGTATCCTGTATATAGGTAAAGCTATATAGGCTTTGTAGATCAGTACCAGCTCCTTGGACTTAGCTTAGTTGCAGATTAGCAACTACAGTGGTACCTCGGGTTACATACGCTTCAGGTTACATATACTCCAGGTTACAGACTCAACTAACCCAGAAATATTACCTCAGGTTAAGAACTTTGCTTCAGGATGAGAACAGAAATCGTGCTCCGGCAACACGGCAGCAGTGGGAGGCCCCATTAGCCAAAGTGGTGCTTCAGGTTAAGAACAGTTTCAGGTTAAGAACGGACCTCCAGAACGAATTAAGTACTTAACCTGAGGTACCACTGTAGTGCAATTCTTTCAGCAGTGGCATCAGAAAATGACAACATTTAGCTCCAGTTAGCAGTTGAGCCACTACATTTTGCACCAGCTGCAGCTTCTGTCTCACCAGAGTGGTGCATGTTCTGGTTATCTCCCGCTTGGACTACTGCAATGCGCTCTATGTGGGGCTACCTTTGAAGGTGACTCGGAAACTACAACTAATCCAGAACGCGGCAGCTAGACTGGTGACTGGGGGCAGCCGCCGAGACCATATAACACCGGTCTTGAAAGACCTACATTGGCTCCCAGTACATTTCCGAGCACAATTCAAAGTGTTGGTGCTGACCTTTAAAGCCCTAAACGGCCTCGGCCCAGTATACCTGAAGGAGCGTCTCCACCCCCATCGTTCTACCCGGACACTGAGGTCCAGCACCGAGGGCCTTCTGCCAGTTCCCTCACTGCGAGAAGCAAAGCTACAGGGAACCAGGCAGAGGGCCTTCTCGGTAGTGGTGCCCTCCCTGTGGAACGCCCTCCCACCAGATGTCAAAGAGATAAGCAACTACCTGACATTCAGAAGACATCTTAAGGCAGCCCTGTTCAGGGAAGTTTTTAACGTGTGATATTTTACTGTATTTTTGGTTTCTATGGAAGCCGCCCAGAGTGGCTGGGGAGGCCCAGCCAGATGGGCGGGGTATAAATAATAAATTATTATTATTATTATTATTATTATTATTATTATTATTATTATTATTGGAGTGGGAGTGGATTCGAGCAATCCGGTCTTGAGGCGACTAGCGCACTGGTGACAGTGGTCAGGCTATTGCTATCCCAATCCAGAAATAGCCGTAACTGTCTTACTAACTGAAGCTTGTAAAAGGCACTCTTGTTGACAGAGACCATCTGGGCCTTTATGTCAGGAATGGACCCAGGAGAACCTGCAGACAATGAACCCTCTAGTTCCAACAATTAAGAGGCATGCAGATTTTCAAAACAAAATAATAAAAGACTCTGTTCCCCTATTAGTTTTTTTTGGGGGGGGGGAGGAAGTGGGGACAATAACCAAAACCATGGCTTTGGGTCTCCACAGAAAGCAAGTCAGGCCTCTATATCTCTTTCAGTCTCAGTTTCTTTCACAAACAGATTTGATGGATGGAATCACCCATAGCCAGGGAAGCAGGCAGGAAGCTCACCTTCCAGAAGTGTTTCCAGCTATTTAGTTTCTATGGCAACACCTTTGTCCAAGCTTACATAACAAGAGAGAAACAGACCTGGACAATGCTGTTTACTTAACAAAGCAACTGGTTTGAGGAATGGATAAATAGCAGTGTCTTTCAGCCTGATCTTATGGACTTGTTTTTGCTGTGCCTGACTCTGCCTGTGATGTCTGGTGCATCTCAAAAGCCAGAGGGCTGGCTGAATAAACCATCGGGGAAGACTCCAATACCCCCTTGCCCTTCCCCATTTGAAAGATGCAAATGTGTTCAGCTTTCATCATTCTTACAGGTTTCAGCCACTTGAATTACTATCGTACAGGGTTTTGAGTTTCATGATGTGCAAAGTCAGCAATTCCCAGCTTAAATTTACATTTCCCCTGTAACTCTAATGGGGGCAAGTGTTGTGGATTTGTAGCAGAGGAATGGTAGGAATATTCAACCTCCCCACTGCTCATTTTCTTCTGCAAATGCTCCTCCAAGGTAATGGGTTTAAAGAAATGTTTGTTTCAATGCTTTGAAACTAGAGGTGAGCCAGGCTGAGGATTTATTGTTGTTGTTTAGTCTTGTCCGACTCTTCGTGACCAGAGCACGCCAGGCACTCCTGTCTTCCACTGCCTCCCGCAGTTTGGTCAAACTCATGCTAGTAGCTTCAAGAACAAATAACCTCAAAAGCGGGGAGGGTTTTTGCATGGGAGAATTCAGAGGCAAAGAAGGGGTTAAGTATTTACAGCTGTTGATTTTGCTCTATCAATGTAACCCCCACATTTTCTGTTATCTTGCCAGCATTAGATCGGGCCCCTGCATTTGTTGAGATAACATCTAGCTTGACTCTGAAGGTCAGGGTGTTGTTGTTATTTAGAGATCTTGAATTGATAATCTGCACTGCTCATGCTGTTTTCATGTTCAGAGTTGACTGGCTTGCAGAAGGCAAAGCACAAACTTGCTCCTTCAGATCTCCCATGAATTGAAGCTTGAGGGCTAATTCTTTTCAGAGAACATTTGACTCTTGGCACAGCAGTTAGCTTCTGATAATCCTGCACCAGAAGCAAATCAGGTTAGAAGTTCATTCCAGCAACACTACTTCTTGCTACTGAGTCCCAGCATGGTTAAGAGCAACCTTCAAGTAAAGGTAAAGGTTAAGGTACCCCTCCCCGTACGGGCCAGTCGTGACCGACTCTGGGGTTGCGCGCTCATCTCACTCAAGAGGCCGGGAGCCAGCGCTGTCCGAAGACACTTCCGGGTCACGTGGCCAGCATGACGAAGCTGCGAGCCAGCACCAGCGCAGCACACGGAAACACCGTTTACCTTCCCGCTATAAAGCGGTACCTATTTATCTACTTGCACTTAGGGGTGTTTTCGAACTGCTAGGTGGGCAGGAGCTGGGACCGAACAACGGGAGCTCACCCCGCCGCGGGGATTCGAACCGCCGACCATACAATCGGCAAGTCCTAGGCACTGAGGTTTTACCCACAGCGCCACCCGCGTCCTTCAAGTAAGCTCGAGTAATTGGAGCTTGGTATATCTAGTACAAGTATGTATGGACCCCAAGACTTACCTAATATCTACACCTGTATCTGTGGTTTCCTTCTTTTCTTTTTTAAAAATAAATCCAATCTCTTTCTGAGTTGCTCTGTTCTCTGTCCAGTTTGACCTGTAACCAAGGTTCCAAGCTGCTCAGTGTAAAATGAAGTTATCTCTCTCCAGTTACCCTTATGGGGAATCTAATGGCCAAAATTTTCTCTGTTTGGCAGAAGCGGATGAAATTTGCAGGCATACAAGCTCCTCCAGTTTGAATTAAGTCTGCCCAATTGCAGGTACAAAAGCTTTGGAATGAGGGATTCACTTTCCTTCATACTCCTGCCATTAGGCAGTTGAATGTGCACAAGTAATTCATCCATTTCCCTCCCTCCACACCCCCTCCACACAGCTCCAGGTGCTGGCAACCCATGCTATGCCACTGGGCTGATGGACAACATCATTTTAATATGATAGTGTTCAGTCATGCCCGGTGGGGTGGCACAAATGGGGTTCCATTGCTCTCCTGGCTTACCAACACAGCAAGTCACTGTGGACTACTGAAACTGTACCAAACTCCCCATGCACCATCCCAAGATCCCCACACCTTGCTCCCTTACTCTCGCTGAGTGGCAGCAACCTGCTGGGTTGGGAAAGCAACAGATCCCAACCCTCACCCCACCGCCAGCCACTACTGATTGTACTGTGTAAAAGATTTTTTAAAGCCCTTTTGAGAGTCTCTTGGGGCTGCACGACAGGATGTAATTATTCTAAATAAACGAATAACCAAGATTTACCAGAACATGAGAAATATAGAAACTAAAGCAAATCATGATGGGAAATAGTGAAATTTAAAACCAGAATGAATTATCGTCTGGTTCTAGTTTCCTTCATTCTAATTCTGTGTAACTTTAAAGCAGTCTAATTTCAACAACTTTCACAAAAGGAGAGCCACAGACCTGTTTCCACTGTGTGCTCAGCAAAGCTCATTTTGGCTGTATCATCTATTTTTTGCTAGGAGCCTGTTCATAAATGCAGTAAATAAATGGAGAAATGAATGCAGTTATTTGGACATCGCTCTGACAAAATGTAGCAATTAATTTTAGATTTCTCTCCCTTTCTTGTGAGGCTAAACAAGGCAATCCTATCACAAACCTGCTCATTTTAGGTTCTGGTGTGTGTTTTTCATTAATAAGGCATGAGCGTGGGACAGTCCTTTCGTGTACTTACCCTCAGGAAAACACCTACAAGTGAGGGAGGTAATAATTATCCCTGCCATTGGAAGGGAGTAAATGAGCCACAATGTAAACAAGTTACCAAATCTCACATAATCTGTGCTGAATCGAGAAACTAAATTCTTCACTTGAACTTTCAAGGACAACACTTTTCTTTATCCATTTATCAACTAACAGTGACTTTGTAAAGCTGCAGGCAATAAACATGGCTGAAGAAGAGCCACAACTGCTATCATTATCTCAAATCAATGCTGACTTTACCTATTTTTTGAAAATGTTTAGGTCACCTTGTGTTTACTGTCTGATTTTATTGGTATTTCTAATGAACATTTGTTTTATGTAAACTGCTGAGAGGTTTTGATATTTAAATGGCATAGAAATTCTGTTTAAAAAGTAGGAATCTTTTCAAAAGCTCCCCCCCCCCCCAATATAAACCAAATGTGACTTGTACCTTTTTGTTCAGATAGATCAGTGTTTCTCAAACTTGGGTCCCTAGCTGTTGTTGACTAAAATGCCCATCATCCCTAGCTAGCAGGACCAGTCGCCAGGGATGATGGGAGTTGTAGTCCAACAACAGCTGGGTACCCAAATTTGAGTACAGGTTCCTACACTGATGTGTCTGCACAGTCTCAATAGGCAAGAGAGGACTGATTATTTAGGACAGTGGTTCAGAAGCTCTGGCCCACAAGTCTAATAATATATGATATCAAGTGCCAAACAGGTAATGACCTACCTGCAGAGAAAGTATAGGGACCATGAATTGAACTTTCAGTTGCTGGCCCCCAACAAAAATTCACCAGTATTTATTGTGCATTTCTCCCAATAGGCATATTTTTTGTTTGTTTGTGATTTCCCACAATGTACACATTTTTGGAAGCAAATTTTCCTAAGACAATTCATTTTTGTATGTTGCTTTCATTAATATATGTTGTTGTTATTTACATACTTCCCCCTACTATATGCATTTTTGAATGCACATTTTAGCCTGAGAAGTGTACCACAAACTTTGGACAAATACAATATTCAAAGATTGCTGAGTTTTAGTTTTGGTATTGTTTTGGAGGTATGAACTAGGGAGGTTTACATTAAAAAGCTAACTGATTTTCTCCTCCATGTCTAGTCTTTGGGAAATGTGGTATGTAAATAACCTATGACTAAGGTTATGGAAGCTTCCAGTTCTTCTTACTGATGTGACTGTTAAAACTGGTTTCTGATTATTGGTGCCTAATCTTTTGTTGCTGTGATTTTCAACTGAATTGTTTCTGGGTGCCAGTTTAACATTTATTGTTTTAATTTACAATCTGCCTTTGGGCAAGTTTCATAAAAGTGAAATGCATAAGTGGCACGCATAAATCTGGGATAATGAACCTGATGCGCTCCAAACGTTGTTGAACTACAACTCCCATCAACCCCAATTTGCATGGCCAGTGGTCAGGAATCATGGGACTTCGAGTCCAGCAATATCTGGAGAGCCACAGGTTCCCCATCTGTGGTATTAATAAATAAGCAAGGTAACATACTTAATTCAGAGGCTCTCCAGATCAATCTAGACAGTTTCTCACCATCACTAAGGCCATAGATTATGCTTTGCTTGGAATTATAAAGCTCTTTTTCTCCCTTGGGTGTTTGGAACAAGTACATCTAAAAAGTTGTAGCTGGTAACAAATAACCCCAGAGGCCATTCATAATTCAGAACCAATAGGCCCACATCCTACAGCAAAAGTGCTCATTGCCTCCGGTGATCCAGGTCATTGTGGGATATCTTCCAAAACTCTGCGCTGGCATAACATCCTTGTGGCACTGTATAAGCTACTATAAAGTTAGCTAACACTAATAATATGTAATCATTGCCATGTGAGGACAACTCCGAAGCTTTGCATCTCTGAAGTTTGTCTTCCAGGCCATTGCAGTATCTCCTGTTCAGAATTATAACGGTTCATAGAGTTTTACAGTTGCCAAGCGAGATGCCCAGTTATGTTTGAGTCCCCTAATGCAGTGTTAGAGAGCCTGTGGCCCTCCATATATTGTTGGCACTGCAACGCCTGCCAAATCCCTGAGCATTGGTCACCCTGGCAGAGGCCGATGAGAGTTGTAGTTCAACTACATCTGGAGGGCTGTGGGTTCCCCAACCCTGTCCTAATGCATTGGCAAGAGGAGGTAGCTGTAGCTATGGATGGCATCAGACTGTAAAGGGAAAAGCTGAGAATATGAATGCTGCCAATTTGCAAAGTCTGCCTCCATTTTGAGGAGGACCCATCCCTTTAGAGATGGGCCAACACAAAATGGGGTTGCTCTGTGCCTACCACTACCTAGTTCTCTTTGCCAGTTCTCCCTGCCTTCCCCCAGTATGACGGCTATATTGTTTTCCGGATATTTTGCCAATTTCCCCCCGGGTGCCATTTTTGACGTATGGCAGCCCTAGCTTGGAGGTTCTCCAACAGCGAAGGATGCCACACCGCTGCTTAGTTGTAGAGGTAATTTGAATCTGAAGTCTTCCTGGTGAAAGAGCTGGAATTTCTTAGTGTGGTGATGACAACCCAATCCTTCAACCTGTACTGGTGCTGCACTGAGTACCTGAAGACACTACTGGGCCAGGTCAAGCCCACTCGTCTTATCCATCCAGGTCTCCATAACCCACACCAGGTGAGCTGCCTCATCCATGATGAAATCATGAATCAGGCTCTTATTAAACATTGAGCTGGTATCCACCAGCAACCTTGCCAGGTGGGAGGGCAAGTTGAAAAATGTTATCATTTGATAATGTCTGAAGATCAAGGCAGAGGAGCAGAGGCCAGTAAAAGCAGTTGGCAACCCCACAGCCATAATAAACAAGTCTGGAAACAATGGCAGCTATCTGAGCCACAGAACAGAAACGAAGCTAAGCTTTGTTGAGCTCCTCAGAAAAGGGCCAAGTTTCTTGGGTCATTCTAATAATAGCTACTTGTGAAGTAATTACATAGAAGGACTTGTGGGATTTTTTGTGGTTCCTTCCTGCAAACCTCGAAACCCAAGCAGAACACACTGAGACTGAATGGAATTAGGACATTGCAATGTTCATCAGTGGCCACACCTCAGAAGAAGCGTTTACAGAAGACATCTTCTGAAAGAAATGCTACCAGTTTGTGGTAATGGGCTGGCTGACCTCATTTACAGATCTTTGTGCAAAAGCAGCTGTGATGCAACATAATCTCTTAGTTGCCCTGGTTTTTCTAACTGCTTGAAGATTCTTGATGAAATATAAGTAGCTAAATGTGCATGTGTGCAAATGCTGGGAGGAGTGAATGAAGTCTGGCATTGGACACGTACTTGTCAAGTGATGGCCGGTGTCCCAAAGACAAGGAAGAGTGATTCTGTTCTCCCAGTTGTCCTTGTTCCATGGGCAGGCTTCCACCATCTTGGTTGATCAATCATACATATTGTGCGTTTGACATTTGGAGGTTTTTGGGGCTGGGGGAGGGCTGGTTTTATATTATAATGATAAGGAAGTGAAGGACCTTTGCTCATCATAATACAACACAGCATTATATTAATTAATAAAAGGAGTCCAGCAGGTTTTCACACAGGAGATAAATTATGGAACTTGCTACCACAAGATGTAATGACATGATCTTGACCACCAACACAGGCAACTGTAACTGGAGATTGGTACATTCATTGAGGGTAAGGCTATCAATGGGTACTAGATAGATAAATTAGTTTTTCTTACTTATTTCATGTCATCAAATGATTTATCAATAAAAGCACCAACTGTAATAATAATAATAATAATAATAATAATAATAATAATAATAATAATAATTTCAGATCTAATACTGATGCAAACTGAGATAAACATTTCTACCTCAAAGGCTTGTTGAAAGGGGAAGACTTTCAATAGGTGCCAAAAAGATAATCTCTAACACAGGTATCTCTATTTTTTTGCTAGCATTGGTAGCAAAGTATCAATGTAAGGAAGTACGAATGATAGGTCCAAATGGATAAAATATTGGTATCTTTTCCATTATAGAGTTTACTTTTTTCCAAGTACAGTGGTACCTCGGTTTTCAAACGTCTCCATTGATGAATGTATTGGTTTTCAAACACCGTAAACCCGGAAGTAAATGCTTCAGTTTTCGAACTCGCCTCAGAAGTCGAACATGCCATGCGGCTTCCATATTGAGTTTTCCGTATTGAGTTTTCTGTACTGAGTTTTCGGTTTTCGAATGTTTCGGAACTCGAACGGTCTTCCGGAATGGATTACATTCAAAAGCTGAGGTACCACTGTATTTGCTTTGCCTATGGGCACATCTCTCCACCCACCCACCCCGGAAATACAAGTCTCTCTTGCTTTTCAAGTGTGTGGTTGTGGGACTTCATAGATCTGTGGTCCTGTGGAGGCACATGCCTGCATTGCATGGAAATGGCACCTCCTGCTCTTCAAATGTTGATAAATGCATGGAAGCTGGACTTTGTAGATCTGTGGTGCTGTGGAGGTATAACTATCATGCCTGCATCACATGGAACAGGCACCCCTTCCCATCATCCTCCCAGTAAGAATAGTGTACCAGTGGGAGTGTAACAAGAGGTGCGGTATGCATCTCTCCATGGTTGGTCCCTTATGTGTTCCAAGTTGATAAAATCCTGTTGCTTGGTGGCCCTAGACTAGGGGCTGGCAAGGCTTACCTTGTCTGGGCCAGTTCACTGTCGCGGAGCCCCCCCTCCCGTGGGCCAGATCATGGGTGCATGTGAGTGTGTGCACCCCCGATTTCCGGCGTCTGCGTCTGTGCAGATGCAATTTCCTGTGCTGCTTGTTGAGTCCCCATGCCGCGCTGCGCCGGTTTGGCGCACTGCATGGGGACTCACCGAGTGGGTGGCTCGGTTTGCGGGCGGCTTGTGGGCCGGTAAAATGACCCCCGTGGGCAGCGACCCATGGACCTTAGGTTGCCGACCCCTGCCCTAGACTAATAATAATAATAATAATAATAATAATAATAATAATAATAATTTATACCCCGCCCATCTGGTTGGGCTTCCCCAGCCACTCTGGGTGGCTTCCAATAAAATATCAAAATGCAGTAATGCATCAAACATTAAAAGCTTCCCTAAATAGGGCTGCCTTCAGATGTATTCTAAAAGTCTGGTAGTTGCTGTTCTCTTTGACATCTGATGGGAGGGCGTTCCACAGGGCGGGCGCCACTACCGAGAAGGCCCTCTGCCTGGTTCCCTGTAACTTGGCCTCTCGCAGTGAGGGAACCGCCAGAAGGCCCTCGGCTCTGGACCTCAGTGTCCGGGTAGAATGATGGGGGTGGAACTAACTTAAAAGATCCAAACAAACTATCTACAACTGAGAAGGCAAGTTACACTTGGGTGTCAGGTATAGGAAGAGGGCTCAGAAGTTGAAGGCACAACATCAGGAATAGAAGTGAGTGTGAGGGACTGATTTTGCCAGTGTAGGTTGACATTCGTTTTGAACTACTGTCCTGATTTCCCAAACCAACTCAACCTGCTTGAGACAGTGAACTGCTACTCGGGCGTGGAGAGAAGCAAATGATAGCTAGTGTGACACATCTGGCGTTATTGGATACCACAAAGTCTTAACGAGGGAGAATGGAATGCTTATCATGGCTTGGAGGGGTGTTTGCTGGCTGCCTGGTCTGGAATGCTCTTATTAAGTGGAAACATTGCAACATCTTAGGTTTGCCTTTTCAGAAAGTGGAGCAGCAACTTTCAGTGCCCGAGGGCAAGGGAGGCAAGGGAGGCGCAGAAGACGTTGACCTGCGTTTCAAGGGGAGGTGCCAAATAAATGTAGAACTGAGTGGGAGGGGGGAATTTGAGACAGACATGGCTCTTCCCTTGCAAAGCTCAAGATATAATAGTATGTGCACCCCTTAGAATATATAAAGGTAAAGGTAAAGGGACCCCTGACCATTAGGTCCAGTCGTGACCGACTCTGGGGTTGCAGCGCTCATCTCGCTTTATTGGCCGAGGGAGCCAGCGTACAGCTTCCGGGTCATGTGGCCAGCATGACTAAGCTGCTTCTGGCAAACCAGAGCAGCACATGGAAACGCCGTTTACCTTCCCACTGGAGTAGTACCTATTTATCTACTTGCATTTCGTACTTTCGAACTGCTAGGTTGGCAGTAGCTGGGACTGAGCAATGGGAGCTCACCCTGTCGCGGGGATTCGAACCGCCGACCTTCTGATCAGCAAGTCCTAGGCTCTGTGGTTTAACCCACAGCGCCACCCGCGTCCCCTTAGAATATATAGTATCCCCCAAATAAAGGATCAAGAGTGTTGCTGCATTCCTATGATTGACTCGTTTTGTCGATTAACCACAAAAGAAAATGCTTGTGATGGCTACTCAAGATTTGGTCCTCAAGCCGCTTAGGCTGAGTAGGCTTCCAGAGGAAAACGGGGGATATACGACAGACAGAATCCAGTCAAAGCTTTAAGTCTCATTGATTTTAATGAAAACCTTTAAGGATGTACGCCTGCCTCCAGCACTAATGGGCTTTAAAAGTGCTTAACGTCAGCTGGATAGCATCCATGCAATGACATGACTGATTGAATGATTTCAGAATTTATGAATATCAGTCATCGCAACCAAAAATAGAATAAAATTATTTTCAAAGTTTTAGATTGCATCCTGTACAATCCTGGGTGCATAGCTCTCCTCCTAGAGGCGTTACAGCAATGAGACAGTGTAGGATGAGGATACAGGATACAAAGCAGGTATCCACATTTCCACATCAGTTTGTGATTTATTTATTTTTATCATGATTATTTATCAGTATTTTAGTACAAAGTTCTCCCAACGTGCACATGCTTCTATGCTTTTTTACCAAATACACACTTCTTGCAAAGCAAATTCCCCATATATAATGCATTTCTGTATAGTATTGCCACAAATATATGCATTTTTATTTATCAGCATGTGCATTTTTGTACACACTGTTTGGTTAGAGAACTGCATTGCAAAATTCACAGAAGTGCAATTTTCAAAGGATGGCTTTGTTTCGGTTCTTGCATTGTCTCGTAAAGTGAGGATTAGGTAGGTTTGCCTTTGAATGTAAACAGAATCCAATTTCTGAGGTATCCCTATTTTTTTCAAATTCTCTGTTAGCATGTTCTATAAGTGCAACATCTCATAATAAAAGAGCCTTCATATCACCCCTTCCCTAGCACTTAATAATGTCCAGCAATTGTCACAATTAATTTCTCTGCAATAGGCCTTGTTAAGAATTTATGAATCATCTATTTGTTCCCATGTACCTTGAAGCAGCTAGTACAACCGTCCTGGAGATTTGCTATTTCTATATTCATAGAATCAAATTAAGGAGCAGGAAATGCCAATTTAGGTATACCGGAAGGTCGTGTCCTTTATGCATATGGCATATCCTTTCTGGACAAAAAGTATGAAATGTGAGTCAGTCCCCTGCTGGAGGCAGAGAAACCTAATTAGAAGGCTGTGATATTGTTCTGCTCACCCCTCACATTTCCAGCGGTGAGCAATTAGAGGGGTGCAATACTTCTTCAGGTTGGGCTTCCTTTGGAAAGTGGTCACTGTAGGCTTATTGGCATTGTGAAATGTTTCCTTAGAAAAACAACAACCCAATATATGCGTTCCACTTGGGAAGAGGTATAGTTTAAACACTCCATAGTTCACTGCTTCAACATCAGACCTCTCAAAATAAGGCAGTATTCTAAGGTGTGTGCAGAGCTCAAACTCTGTGCTTTCTTCTGGTTGTGTCTTTGTCTTAAACCTGACCGTGAAAATGTTTTCCCCCATCTCCTTGCACATGATCACCTAGATGGCATTCCATTAATGTAAAGTGACATTACACTTTGCAGCAAGAGATATCCCCCTTTCAAGTATTTCCTAGACATCCAAATGAGCAGCTATTGAGAGCAATCAGCCAATCTGTCAACACTTGGCAACTTTGCTAAGGCTTTGAGGCAGTTCTCTCAGCCCTCTCCTGTCCTATCCTCACCAATCTTACAATATTATTCCTTTCATGTTATGATCTGCTTGGACATTTCCTTTCAGTACCCTGCTTCTAGACTTGGTGAAACTAGGCTCTAACATGTCTTGCTTCCTACAACATCCTGAAAATCACTTCTGGGGGAAAAACAAGTTGGAACCCTGGGCCAGATGATGTTGATGATGATTATGTGAGGGCACAAGGTGTGGACAGAACAGATCTGAATTTCAATTTGAAGACAGCACACCGACACTTTGGATTTACAGAATTTCAGCTGTTTGCAATGAGCAAATCAAAGAAAAGCAATTGAAATAGCTCAACACAACGGATGCTTCAAGTGGTTTCCCCAAATTATGTAAAGTTTCATAATAAACCCTATTTGCAGTGGGGGGTGTTGAATAATTTCAATTGCAACTGTACATTCTAAAGGGGTTTGTTCAAATTCAACCCAGCATTTTCTACACTTACCTGTTTTAAGGTTTTCCATTCCTGATGTATCTATCAGGTACCTGCTACTGTACTGTAAACATATTTCTAATAGGATGATAAGCTTCAGTCCAGAAAGAGACTTTAGCTTAGCGGCAGAGAAGATGCCTTGCATGAAAACGGTACCAAGTTCAGTACCCATCATCTCCACTTACAAGGATCACATAGAAAAACATACGGATCTTTGCCTGAGACCCATTGCCCATCAGAGTTGACCATTCTGTGTTAGATGGACAAATAATCCGATAGGAGTGAGAATAAGTTTCCAAAATGGGAATGGTAGTTTGGAGAGGTGAAATTCTTCAACACATTTCTTCAAGAATGCTTCACACCTGAAAATTCTCTTGCACATGATCCTGGCTAAATATCAATAGATAGTTTGCATTTAGTCATGAACGTTTTCCCTTTGTGAAACAATCTGCTGAATCCATTTTGTTAACCAACACAACCTTTCCTGGAAGTTATGTTTGCTCTGTCACCTTAACTTTGGCTGTTTATAGCCACTCCTTTCAACTACCGAACACATTTAAAGGATGGTCATTTAGGATTAATACTCGTATCATTCACATATTTTACGAGGTCACACTTTGTGTCCTGTATTCTTATAGGATAATAAATATAGCAGAACAACAACAACAAAATCATGTGCAAATGACCATAGAAAACCATCTCTTTAATTATTTCCAATATGGCATGTGAGCATAGCATGAATAAACAGGTTATTTGCAAAACAAATATTGTATAATGTACAAGCTGCAAAATATGTTGAGAAAAATTGCCTTGCTGCCATGTTGAGGAACAAACAGAAGTCTCATGGAAACTATGGAGACTAGCAGATTTGTAGTGTAGACTAGTCTAGGTTCACATCAATGGTAAATTCTCTAGACTGTGGGTGCAGATAATAAAGATGTCATCAGTGTTTCTTAGGAAGAAAAGAAGCTTTGATAATATTGGCATATTATGCAGCTATTTGAATACAGTGGTACCTTGGGTTACATACGCTTCAGGTTACATACGCTTCAGGTTACAGACTCCGCTAACCCAGAAATAGTACCTCGGGTTAAGAACTTTGCTTCAGGATGAGAACAGAAATCGTGCAGCGGCGGCGCGGTGGCAGCAGGAGGCCCCATTAGCTAAAGTGGTGCTTCAGGTTAAGAACAGTTTCAGGTTAAGAACGGACCTCCGGAATGAATTAAGTACTTAACCTGAGGTACCACTGTACCTATGAAAGTGCCACTGATCTTAAGGGAGAGTTCTCATTTACACATTTAACCAGATTTCACTGCTGCATCCCATCCCATCGTTGTATCATTTTTGTTTTACGGATAAAGAGGTTTCTTGCAGACGTGCAGAAAATGCAGTGAGTCAAACCTAGAAGAAAGGACAAGAAGTTCAGGGAATTTGTACATGAACTTGCCACACTGGTTCATCTTGTTATGCTGTGAGAGACCTAATGCACAGATGATTCATTCGAAAACCAATTACTGGGTGGTAAAGATGTCCAGAATGAATGTTGCCTACGTTTATTAATAGCCTGCCCACTCTAATAAGGAGTGAGAACACCCTTTGCTAGTAAGGATCTACATATAAATGAACATGAATTTGTCCTTCCTCTCAAAGATGCTAGATCCATTCTCTTAATTAGTTAGAACAAAGGTTGTGGAATGTGCACAGAGCAGGGCAACCAAGATGATCAAGGGTCTGGAAACCAAGCCTTAGGAGGAACAGTTGAGGGAACTGGGTATTTTTAGTCTGGGTAAGAGAAGACTGAGAGGAGATATGATAGCCATCTTCAAATAACTCAAGGGCTGTCACATGGAAGAGGGAACAAGCTTGTTTGCTCCTGCTCTGGAGGGTAGGACTCAAACCAATGGCTTCAAGTTACAAGAAATGAGATTCTGACTAAGGATATTGAAAAACTTTCTGGCAGTAATAGCTGTTCGACAGTGGAACGGTCTCACTTGTTAGGTGGTGGACTCGCCTTCCCTGGACGTTTTTAAGCAGAGCTTGGATGGACATCTGTCATGGATGCTTTAGCTGAGATTCCTGCATTGCAAGGGGGTTGGACAACATGACATTTTGGGTCCCTTCCAACTCTACAATTCTGTGTTGAATAGGACTAATGGTTCTGGATTCAGGTGTGGACATGAAGTTCAACAAGGATCAGGATGAGTATCAATAGTATTCATGACTCTCCTTTGCTGGATTCGGCCTTTCATTTGCTCCAGCAGGGTTCTTCTTGCATTCAGTTGGTTAGAGCATGGTGCTGATAACACCAAGGTTGCAGGTTTGACCCCAGTATGGGACAGCTATGTATTCCTGCATTGCAGGGGGATGGACTAGATGGTTCCTCAGGGTCCCTTCCAACTCTACAATTCTATGATTCTTAAGTTTGTGAACAGATGGAGAGCATTTGCTTGGGAGGCACCATGGAATGATGCACATCTTCCAAGGATCCTCCTTCAGCTGTTACCGAAAAGCTGTGATGACATGCAGTAAGCCTGTGACTCAACACACATTTAACTTGTGCGCATTCAGCTTTACACACAAAACTGAAAAATAAATAAAAAGGGTGTGGGAAGGGGGCAGGCATCTTGGGGAAAATATTTCAGCAATCCCACCCACCACTGAACCCAATGTGTTTTGACTGTACACACTTTTGGCTTTAGGCACGATCCCCAGAATGTATAACCCCCACATAAGCAGGCTTACTGTATTGTGGAAATATTCAAAATTGCCATGGTCCTGACATGAGGCATGAAGATACCAGTTTCAGGAGCCATCAGTAAATACAGATAATATTGCTTGGTAATGCATCTGGACTTAAGAGTTCCTTGCCAAATGGATTTGATGCCCATTAATATTTGAGTATGCTGCTTTTGTTTCCTTCCTGCCATCCCTCTCTTCCATGAGGGTGCAGCTCCAAAGCTTTTGTTGAGTAGGTGCTCCTTGCTGTATAAACAGATGATTCAACCTTCACCTTGCATTATGAATATGAGCCTGTGCCTGACCAAGGCATCATCAATCATATGGGCACTTGGGTAGCCTGTTTTCGCTCATGCATTCTGCAAAAAGACATCTCTGCTAGCAAAGTAATAAATGCATGTATGCGAGAGCTGACTGGAGGGATGATTAACCAAAGTCTCAGAGAGAGAGCTAGCAAGACATCTTGGGAGAAATTGTGTCGGTTAGGAACTTGGCGTTTGAAGGCAATTGGTGTCAGTAGCTCTTCTTTAAAACTCTGGGAAATTTATGTTATGCGTCAGTGAGAGCAGTGCTTGTTTGTGAGTGTTGCAAAAGATCCAGAAATATTTCAGAATATTTATTGCAGCCTGTTATTCAGACCGGCTAGTCTTTTTAAAAGTCATTACTTATTTAAAGCATAAGTGGCTGACATAAGTTCAGAAGTTATGTCAGTAGGGTGGCTGACATAAGTTCAGTTTTTGAAAGATACTCCCTGCCCTTAGGGATGCAAACATAAAAGGAGAAAGGGAGAGGATAACAAGAAACCCAGGCATCAATTCTTAATGTAACGCAGTAGCTCTTGCAATGGCTGGCTGCAATGGAAACAGCTGGTGGTCCTGTTCCCTGTTTCTCCTGCTGCAGCATGATGGAATGACACTTAACATTTCCTACGAAATGTCACACTACAGGCAAATGGTTTTTGTTTGTCCTGTCACCTGAGATTTGGCTGAGCAGGGCTTGGGAGTCCTTTGAGTGGAAAGAATGCAAAACCAACAAGGTGACCTTCCTTCCTTTCACCCTCCATCCCCTCCCCTAGCTATGCAAGGTTGTGGTTTATTGCAAACAGAATTAATATTTGGAAGAAGAAGCGAAGCTTTTACCTGGCTTCTTTCACTGCTTATGCCAACACAGAGAACTACAGAACAGCAGACTCGCTGTCATGCATTCACAACTTCCTTGATTTCTGACAAGTTTGTAGTGTTTGTTGATAATAGCACACAGGAAGGAAAGTCAGAAGGTTTTTGACATTGTTGTCTCTGGAGAGATGCTGGCTACAAAACCGATCAGGATGGTTTGGACCAGTTAATACTTGGAAATACCTTGCCTGTTCGGCAACAGGAAACAATAATAAAGATGCAAAGATATTCTTGCTAATCAGTCCTGCTAACTAAACTAAACTCTTCTATTCTATTCTATTCTATTCTATTCTATTCTATTCTATTCTATTCTATTCTATTCTATTCTATTCTATTCCTAAGTTAAGTTTGCAAAAATTGTATACCATGGAAACTTCAGTATAGGTGCCAATATACATCACAGTGGTTTACAACAATATAAAAACATAAGACGATAAAATCATAAAGAGTTACAAACAAGTTTAAAGCTGATCTACTGATTTCAAACATATTTTGTATTCAGTCTATGGATGTAATTTCATTGTTGATTTTTTGTTGTTCATCACTAAAAATCTTTTTATTAATGTTAGGGGTATAGAGATTTTTGCTGCTGCTGCTACAACTATTTAAGTCCAGACTTTCTCACCACTTAATTGCACTATTATACTGATGTGTAACTAACTAGTAAATAGTAATGACATTAATGTAATGCAATGAATGCCAATCGTGATTACATTCAGTAACTATTTCATAAGTAAGAAAATTGACAACAGTTACACGTTTCCCATTTACGGAGAAGAGAAGCTGAAAGAAAACCTGTTTGTTGTTGTTGTTGCTTAAATTAGATAATAAAGGTCAATAAGTTTCTTTACTTGGAAATCTCACCTGCAAACTGGCCCACGTGGTTTCGCTGCCAGTTTGCTAGTCTACCACATCCTGCTTCGTATAAGCAGCTTGGTTCAGAAACACATGCCTCTCGGAAAGATGTGCTGCAAGAATCTTACTTCCCTTTCCCGTGTGTACCTGAAGATAGAACAGTTGCTTCAGAAAGCTGCACAATAACGTAATGACTTGTATGTGTATGCTGACTGGTCTTTAGAAGACTGGTCATTACATGAATGAATGAATGAATGAATGAGCTTGGTCAGAACCTGAACAGCAGTTGGTTCTGCAGGACTGGAGGTGGTGAAGTGGATTGGCCGAAAAGCTGGCTATGGCTCATGAAGAAAGTGACTGGCTTGCGTGATTCATTGACTTCTAATTCAGAAGCCAACAAAAGGATAATTCTTAAAATCCACTCCATGCTGATGATCTGATGGCAATGCTGGGAAATAAACGTCCATAAGTGGGGTGGGGTGGGGGAATTAGGTAACTGGGACAGCTGCTTGCAGTTGGCCTGGTTCACAGAGGTTTCTGTACCTGCAGCAAAAGGTTTGTAATCTGCAGCGGCTTAACCTCCTCAGTGGAAGATTCTTTAAACTGTAGGCGATGTGTTTTTCATGTAATTGACAAAATGCAAATACTGGCGTGTCTCTGGTTGTTCAATTCCTATGGATCAGGAAGCTCCACAGTGTTTGAATGGCAAATCATGATTAAAACGATGGGAGCTTGTTATGCAAAACGCTGCACTGCAAGGCCAAAGAGCAGCATTCTTGGTGAAGGAATCAACAAATTAATCCTGCACCCACACCATATATTTACAGCATATGGCTTCCAGTGAGGAATCTTGGTGACTGTAGTTTACCTCATGCAGAGCTACATTTCCTAGCACACCGAACAAGCGGCAGTTCCCAGGATTATTTATGGCAGGCCCTGCACTTTTAAAGTATAGTAAGGATGGCATTCATGTCAGAGGTGAGGTGTTTGGTGCTTTCTTATTTGGTGGTGGTGGGGAGGCAATAAGGTGACACATGACGAAAGTGTATGGAATTATCCACGCTATGGAGAAATTGATAAGAGAGAAATGTCTCCCTCCCTTGTTGAGATGGGGGAGAAGTTATATTCCATTAACATTTAACAGAAAGCATGCCAAATTTACACTTGATGAAACAATAAAGGTAAAGGGACCCCTGACTGTTAGGTCCAGTCATGGCCGACTTTGGGGTTGCGGCGCTCATCTCGCTTTATTGGCCAAGGGAGCCAGCGTACAGCTTCTGGGTCATGTGGCCAGCATGACTAAGCTGCTTCTGGTGAACCAGAGCAGTGCACAGAAATGCCATTTACCTTCCCATCAGAGCAGTACCTATTTATCTACTTGCACTTCGTGTTTTCAAACTGCTAGGTTGGCAGGAGCAGGGACCAAGCAATGGGAGCTCACCCCATCATGGGGATTCGAACCGCCGACCTTCTGATCAGCAAGCCCTAGGCTCTGTGGTTTAAGTCACAGCACCACCCTTACAAAACAATACACAGACCCAAATGAAGCCACCCTTTGAAATTCACACTTTTCCAAATTTTGCAATGCAGTTCTCCAACCAAGTAATGTGTAATAAGGTATATGTTGGGGAAACATGTGCATATTAACACATACATTAGTGAAAAACATACATAGGTAAATGCATCAGGGGAAACTGCTTTGCTAAATTGTGTATGTTAGCAATGATTCTTCAGCATCAACTTTGTTGGACTGGTCATGTTGTGCCGATGTCTGATTATCGTCTTCCAAAGCAACTACTCTATTCCCAACTTAAAAATGGAAAGCGTAATGCTGGTGGTCAACAAAAGAGGTTTAAAAACTGTCTCAAGGCAAATCTTAAAAAAGTAGTATAAACACTAACAATTGGGAAACGCTTGCCTGTGAGCGCTCCAATTGGAGAAGAGCCTTTACCAAAGGTGTCATGGGCTTTGAAGACACTCAAACTCAGGACGCAAGGGAGAAATGTGCTAAGAAGAAGAAGAAGAGTTTGGATTTGATATCCCGCCTTTCACTCCCTTTAAGGAGTCTCAAAGCGGCTAACATTCTCCTTTCTCTTCCTCCCCCACAACAAACACTCTGTGAGGTGAGTGGGGCTGAGAGACTTCAAGGAAGTATGACTGGCCCAAGGTCACCCAGCAGCTGCATGTGGAGGAGCGGAGACGCGAACCCGGTTCCCCAGATTAGGAGTCTACCGCTCTTAACCACTACACCACACTGGCTCTCTAAGAGGAAGGCACGCTTGGCAAATCCACACCATGATCAACTCTTGCCCGAAAACCAATGTTCTCACTGTGGAAGGATGTGTGGATCCAGAATTGGCCTCCACAGTCACTTACGGACTCATTGTTAAAACCATGTTTATGGAAGACAATCTTCCTCGGCTATGAGTGATCACCAAAGAAGAAGATGTTAGGAAAAAATGTATACAAAGATGTATTAGGAGACATTTGCTGATGGATTGTTATGAGGACTTAAAAGAAGAACTGATGTGGAAATCTAGGGTCCTGGAAATCTAGGGTCCTGGAAAAACAAGAAACTAAGAGAAACTGAAATTGACAGATTTATCAACACTACTCTCTCATAATGTGTCATGGACTGGCTGGACTCAGAGGAGTGGTGGGAGGCACCAGCTGGGGAACTCCCTAAGGAATCTCCAGGAGAAGAAGGCTCCAAGCTAGGGGATTGGTGTGTGAATGATGATATGATAATAATGATAATAATACCTCGGAGGAGGCAGTGTCAGCAGAAGAGGTGACAGAGTTTTGTTTTTTAAAAAAATGATATTTATTAAAAGTTTAACAATTACAAAAAAAGGACAATAAAAAGTTACAATACATCAAAAAATAAATAAAAAGCAGAATAAAAAAGAATACAGCACAACAATAATAAAAAACCAAAAACATTTAAAAACAAAAACATTTAAAAACACATCCAGTATTTCCATATCTTTGTCTTTCATTTACTTGTTTCATCGACCTCCTCACACCTCCTTTTTTTGTATTCTAATTCAATTTAGCTATTTCAGCAATCCTTTCCATCTTACTCAATTTTTGTTCTATAATTTACCTTAACCCAATCTGACCTTATATTTTACACTTTGGACCATTAACAATCCATTTTTACTTAATTCTTTATAACATTTCTGCTAAAACCATGTAACCTCATTCCAGCATTCTTCTAACATTCATTAATTAAGAGGTGACAGAGTTTAGTGAGCAGGAAAGGGTGTGACAGACAGCAGTTTGGACTATAAAGCTGAAGCAGAGGCTGCAGAGTAGGGTGGCCAAGAGGCAGAGTGGAGACATTCTGCTGAAGAATCTAGGGAGTCTCCCCCCCCCACCTGCTACAACCAGCTCCCTTCTCCCCGATCTCCTAAAACTCACAGAGAAATGACATGGGCAGAGCAGAGGGTGTTTGCGTGCAGATGCAGCCTGAGACTGTACTGGAAAGACCCTGGAGAGGAGGAGTCCTATTGGGCACTGGGAAGTTGGGGACCTTCAGTCCTTGCAAAGGCTTCATTGGGGCAGGACCTCCTAGAAAGAGCTGCTGAGGCCACTAGGCCTGAGTTGTGGATTTTTCCTTGATTAAAGAGTTAACTCAACTGGCCTTGGGTGAGTTATTGCTTTGCTGATTACCTGTATCTGACTCCAAACCCTGACATAATGCTAGAAGCTGGAGTCACCCAAGGAACTGGAAGGGTGGGAGATTCAGGCAGGAACAAGAAAGTGCTTTCTTACAAGACAGAGCTACAATATCCAGAGTGGTTCAACAAACAATCTCTCTTCACAGGGAACTCTGGAAGGGGAATGGGGGGAGGGTTCCTCCTAACAATTCTTGTGGGATGAGGGTGGCGCTGTGGGTTAAACCACAGAGCCTAGGGCTTGCCAATCAGAAGGTCTGCGGTTCGAATCCCCATGACGGGGTGAGCTCCTGTTGCTCGGTCCCTGCTCCTGCCCACCTAGCAGTTCAAAAGCATGTCAAGGTGCAAGTAGATAAATAGGTACCACTCCAGCGGGAAGATAAACGGCGTTTCCGTGCGCTGCTCTGGTATGCCAGAAGTGGCTTAGTCATGCTGGCCACATGACCCGGAAGCTGTATGCCGGCTTCCTTGGCCAATAAAGCGAGATGAGCGGCGCAACCCCAGAGTCATCCGCAACTGCACCTAATGCTCAGGCGTCCCTTTACCTTTTACCTAACAATTCTTAGTACCCTTAACAAACTACAACTTCCAGCATTCTTTGGGGGAAGCCATGACTTTTTAAGGTGGTATTACAGTGCTTTAAATGCATGGTGTGCATGTGGTCTTAGAATCTTCCCCACAAGTGGGAGCCCTGAACACCCAAAAGTTAATGGAACTACCACTTAGACTGGTGCATGCACCCTTGCACCCATTACAATTTCACCTCCGACATGTTCAGCAGTAGCAATTCACCATGAATATTTTACTGGAGGTCTTCCAACCAGTCATTGTCTGGGAAACAACCCTGGCACTGTAGAAGCTCGGTTGATGCCTCTTCCTGCAATCTGTTCTTCTGTTTTTTCCCTCAGCCTAAAGGTTTCTTCTGCGCAGAGTTTTTCCCTCCTCTGCTTGGAAAAACAAGTGGTATCTGTGGGCAGCCTTCCGTTGCAGCTGAACTTGAAATGCCCTGCCACGAATGAATGTTATTGCTTTCCCACCATGCGACACTATAAAGCCACTGTGAAGAACACTGCTGAGGTCGGGCAAAAGCCTTCATTAATTTGTGTCCTCCCTCTACAGCAATCCATTGCTTTATTAAAACAACACAGGAGTGGGACAGTTTCTGTCCCAAAACTCTATGTCAGAAACTTTCTCTTGTTTATCTTCAGCAGCCAAGCTGAGATGACCATTATGGCTGTGCACAGATTAATGAAGTTTTAGTTGACTGATCTGTATTTATTTATTACATTTAAATAAATGTGGATGTACCCCCAAACCTCAACATGCATAAATTTTCTATACTGAAGGACAAGTGCTTATATTGAAGGACATACATTTTAACAAATAATGGTGGCTGCTCGTTGTTAGAATGGAAGACTGGTTTCAAAGTGAGTGCAGCTGTTTTGGTGACAGGAATTCCTGTTTCTAGTATATAACTGAGGTCTGATAGATGTTATATAAAATAGATCTTAATCTCCTTACCTGGTTGCAGAAGTGACCGAGGCAACAATTTCTTCTCTCCCTCCTTGCTGCCTGCCTGTTAGAGCCTAGGAGTTCTGCCTTACTGGCCTTCAGATGGCAGATGAAATCCTTATCATTTCAATCTGATGTTTAACTGAGTCTGGTTTTAAGCTGGGGTGGGGGTGGGGTTGTTTTGTTTTCTGTCTCTTAATGCTGTTCTTGTTTCTTTTATGCTGCATTTGGTAGTACCTGTTCTGTTTCACTTTTGGATTTTATTGCCCTTCATTGTAAACGTCTCAGAGAGCTTTGCTATGGGACGTTATGGGGATTGAAACAATGAAGACTATCTTCTCATAAGGGAAAAAAAATGACCACAATCTAATACAGAGTTAAGTGCTCTTAAGTCTCTTGATGGCAACGTGCTTAAGTGAGCTTCACTTTTTGTTGGATTGTGGCCACCATTGTCTTGCAGACATAAACAGCAATGTTGCAATGGAAGAGATTGTAATTATATCTGGAGTAACCAATTCTGTTGCAATGGTATAAATATGTCTGGAGTTACCAATTTACATGTTCATTTGTTTTTACAGATACCAGAAATGTCACTATTTTCATTTTTGCTGTTTGCTAAGCGAATACACTTGCAGTTCCATCCAGTAAGGTACTTTCCCTTTCTGGGATATGAATACCAAAGAAATAGCCATTAAATGTTTAAGAGGTCTCTCATAAAAGATAGACACTCTAACACTTCTAAAAATATATGGCAGATGACCTCAAGTGCATGCGAGTGAGCACATTTATACTGTGCGCTAGTAAACTTATTAAAATATTTTTCTCCTGTGACAAAAATACCAGATGTTCTGATATTTGAAGAAGAAATATTTCTTATTTGGACAGGATTATGAAGCACCTAGTGAAGTAAACAGAATATTTATATATATTATAGAGAGGCTGGATTTGTTTAACAAGGATATCAAAAAATTTAATAAGCATTTAGAAGTTTAGAGTAGGAAAAGTCGCATTTCCCCAATGTTTCCTTACCTGATGATTTCTGCATTTCATGTGATATGTCACATGCTGTAAAAGCCACCTCTGGAAACCTAGTGGAATCCGGTGTATATCTAATGCTTATTTAATTGTTTCCTGAAAAAGAAATCTGTTTGTGGGAGTTCTGCACTGCAATTTCATGTGATGAAATTTGGGGCAGTATCCTGGTGTAAAGTTCTTTCCCACCATTTGAAATTTGAAGAGTGGCATGGCTATCTATTGACCAAAAAGCCACCGTTCCATAACATAACCAAGTATTGCAGTGTAAAATGAATGATAGAAATTGGGACAGAAACACTAGCATTATAACCAGGAAAACAAACACAATAAACCCACAACCGAGTGCAGCTCAAACATGTGTGAAGACAGCTTGCACATTTGTTCAGTGTAATGTAGAAACAAGTCTATTGTTATGAAGATTATGAGGTGTCCTTCCTGCCTTCAGGCATTCACCTGTTTTACATCTATGTTGCTTCCAGCAGAGTTCTATAAATAAGAACCTGGACTGAGGCTGAGGAGGTTTAGTTGAGAATACTTTCCTTGCTCACAGTGACATGCAGACTGATGTTCTTTTCTTCCGGAATCTGGCACCCAAGAATGAACCAAGGCATGGATCTGCTGTACACGTTACAGCAACTGGTTATAATGGCCTCTTCTGTGTCCAGGGTAGCTGTCTACCAGCTCCATCTGGGACGCAGGCTGAGACCCTACCTGCCCGCAGACTGTCTTGCCAGAGTGGTGCCTTCTCTAGTTATCTCCCACTTGGACTACTGCAATGCGCTCTACATGGGGCTACCTTTGAAGGTGACCCGGAAACTACAACTAATCCAGAATGCGGCAGCTAGACTGGTGATTGGGAGCAGCTGCCGAGACCATATAACACCAGTCCTGAAAGACCTACATTGGCTCCCAGTACGTTTCCGAGCACAATTCAGAGCGTTGGTGCTGACCTTTGAAGCCCTAAATGGCCTCAGCCCAGTATACCTGAAGGAGCGTCTCCACCCCCATCATTCAGCCCAGACACTGAGGTCCAGCGCCAAGGGCCTTCTGGTGGTTCCCTCCCTGCAAGAAGCAGAGGTTACAGGGATCTAGGCAGAGGGCCTTCTCGGTAGTGGCGCCCACCCTGTGTAACACCCTCCCATCAGATGTCAAAGAAATAAACAACTACCTGACGTTTAGAAGCCATTTAGGGATGTTTTTCATGACTGATGTTTTAATGTATTTTTAATCTCTAGTTGGAGGCCACCCAGAGTGACTGAGGAAACCCAGCCACATGGGTGGGATATAAATGATGATGATGATGACCACTACCTATGAATGAATTACTTCATATCAGACAGTCCGCATTGGAGACCACTATAGTTGCCCACATGCTTTCCTAGAGATGTGGACAAACTGATATGGAGCCTTGCAAACCCTTCCTCAAGGGACATGGCTATGCAGAGCCGATCTGTGACTTGCTCTAAATTCTAGCAAATGGCTTTCTAATGATGAAGTGGCAATATGTTATTGACTCCGAATGTGAAGGCTTGGGAAAGGGGGAATTACAGAAAACAAGAAGTGTTTTCAATATCAGCTGGTGCTAGGAGACACAGATAAACAACACCAAATAAACAACTTTTGTTTTGCTGAGTAGCAATAGATACTGAGGATCTGAGGTTTCTTTCCTCTTTTTTTGTTTTGTGTGCATCTCCAGCAGCCTTACTTTACTTTCTTTTTTGTTGCTGCACCAACCTTAGCGAATGCATTTTGATTAAAACAGAGAAAGAAAATGTGAAGCAGATATAACCAGGTGTGGTATTTGTGTTCTGTTGTACATTTCTCATAGACAACAGTCAAAACATTCACTGCTTAAATTCTCATCAACTTATAGGGGACAAGGCAGCTTTGCCCACCAAAATTTGAATAATAAAAAGGTGTTTTAAGAGCCACTCTATTCTTCTGATTGTAAATCATTTTAACTGGCTTTAATCTCATCTTTTTATATTGCTATAACCCACTGTGGGATCTTATGATGAGGGGTGGGCATAAAATGCACCGTGAGGATATTAGGGTTGGCATACGTCTGGAATTTTCCAGACATATCCAGAATACTGCAGTTGTAAGCAGTGCCTGGGTGGAAATAGTGCAAAAAACCCCCCCCAAAACAAAACAACAATAACAACAAAAAGTCTGGGAAAATCCGGACATATGGCAACCCAAGTTGGCAGTGTTGTTTTGGGTGATTTTCCTTTTAAAAATAATAGCATTTGATTTTACAAGTATAAAGCTATAACAGTACCAAATACATATTCATATTTAGAGATTTCTCTGAATCTCCAGACTTCCCACCATCCCCTCCGTGGGTCCTATTGTCAACATTTTCAACTGCATATTATTTCGTCGTCCATATTTTATATCTCTCCAGATTGCCCATAGTATTTGTTACATTACAAGTGTTATTAGAATCCTGCTAATGTTTTCATCTGCCTACAGTGGTCTCCTGAATCAATGATAATGCTTTCCCATTCTTTGGCGATTTTCCTTTAAAACAACTCAAAAACAACTACCGTATTTTTCGCCCTATAGGATGCACTTTTCCCCCTCCAAAAATGAAGGGGAAATCTGGGTGCGTCCTATGGGGCGAATGCAGGCTTTTGCTGAAGCTTGGAGAGCGAGAGGGGTCGGTGCGCACCGACCCCTCTCGCTCTCCAGGCTTCAGGAACACATCCGCAGCCTAGGCAGCCCTACGGGAGGTCCGGCAGGGATGTCTAGGCTGCGGATAGCAGCCTGCTGCCCAGCACGAGGGGCGCCCTGAAGCAGAGCGCCCCCCACGCCAGGCAGACATCCGCAGCGTGGGGAGCCTTGCAGGAGTTCCCTGCAGGGCTCCCCACGCTGCGGATAGCAGCCTGCTGCCCGGCGGGCGGGGCGCCCTGAAGCAGAGCGCCCCCCGCGCCAGGCAGACATCGCAGCGTGGGGAGCCTTGCAGGAGCTCCCCGCAAGGCTCCCCATGCTGCAGATAGCAGCCTGCCGCCCCGCGGGGGGGGGGGCGCCCTGATGCAGAGCGCCCCTTGCGCGGGGCAGACATCGGCCTGCCCCACAAGCTCGGGGGACAGCAGGGAGGTGCAGCGCCGCCATCCCGCTGTTCCTCGACCTGGTTCTGTTTCCCCGACCTGCTTTTGGGGGGGAAATAAAGGGATTTCCCCCCCTTTATTTCCCCCCCCCAAAAAAAACTAGGTGCGTCCTATGGGACGGAGCGTCCTATGGGACAAAAAATACGACACTTCTTTTTTGCTCATCAACTTTGGGCAAAACTAAAAAAAGCACAGCAACTTTTCACTGTTTGAAATACAACAACCCTAATATGATTATTGTGAGTATTACTGCCACCACCTTTTATGAACACAAAAATAAGAGCTAGGACAAAACATTAAATTTGACTGGGCAGCAAGGCACAAAGCAAGAGCCCCACATTTCAGTGGTAGGCTACTATTTTTGGAAATGGCATTGCTGGTCACAATTTCAATAAGTAAAGGACTACCAAATGACTGACACTTGATGTTTGCTCAGATATCATTAACCATGAGCTAGGCAGTCAGATGCTTCATCCAGCTGCCTTTGTCCAGCAAACATCCTGCACCTAATGATCCAAACTTAATTTTGGAATGCTCGCTCTGAATATAGCTTTCTTTTTCCCAAACCCATCTGTTTTGCTTCATTGAAAGCTCTTAATCATTTTAAAAAACAAAAACCCCCTCTTAATAACGACAACAGCGATGGGTGTAAATTATACTGTCGAGGGACTGACTTCAGTGGGATGGGATCCACAGCATGTCAAATGCAGTCGGTTGCAGGAAAAATGCAGCCAGCATGTCAAAATGCAGCCTACGATCCCCTAGAAGATTGGAGAAGATGTCTGCAACCAGCTGTTTGCTGCGTGTGCAGCTGCTGATTGTGTGTGCGGGCAATGGTGTGTTCATATTGCCACATCTCATGAACAGTTGCTGTTTGCATTCTGCTTCCTGGTTTTGTTGTGCGAAAGCTTGCGTCTCTGAAAAAAAAAAAAGGAACAAGGATCTTGTGCCCTGACACTTCCTGGTTTTTATCTTTCTAACCTTTGTCATTCGTATCAAGCCTCCTTTTTGACCCCCCCCCAAAAAACCCCAACACCTCTAGGCTAATTTGTAGCATTGCACCTGCAGCAAGCATGATGCAAGTGTAGGGAGGCAATGATGCAAATTTAACATTTACTTCTTTCTGTCTCTAGTAAGCCTTTGCCCTCCCTCTCAGCTAGAGCACTGTCACCTAATTCCAAATCCAGATGGATGTCTCATTGAAAGACACAGAGAGGTTTCCCCTACTATCAGGAGACCATTCCTTAGGTATTAGCTCCCACTGCCAAAATAGCAAATGATCCTTCAGGACTGTTAACCAGCAATCAGCCTAACCAAGGGATGTTTGGGAAATGTGACAATAGTACTGATGGCTTCTCCCAAAGAATCATGGGAACTGTAGTTTGTGAAGGATGTTGAGAGTTGCGGCTCTGCGAGGCGAAAACTATGGTTCCTAGGATTCTTTGAGGGAAGTCATGTGCTTTAAGTGTGCATTGAATGCCCTTTAAAGGTGTGGTGTGGATCTGCCCATAGTATACAAAAAGAAGATGCAGCAGGTTCTTCACCATCCCTGTGAAGCTTAAGTTCCTTTCAGCTTCATAGTTTGATGGACAGCCACAGTGTGATAGCCTCTTGCATATTGTATATGTATGTGATATTGGGGGTTTGGCTTTGGGGAGAAGTTGGAGGCAACTGCTCTGCACCTCACACACAGAGGGGACACATTAACTCTGGCAAATGGTTTACTTCAAAGAGAGAGAGAAATGATATTGCCACAGGGAGAGAAGGAAATTATCACTCAGCACCTGAATTTTCAAAGAGGGCCCCTTAGGTACTGTTTCTGGGATGTTATGGGAAAATTAAATAGTTAGCTTAGCCCACCAGGTGAGCTTGTAGCCAAGAATCCACTGGCAACCCCTCGAGTCTGGTGCCCTGCATGGATTTCCAGGCATCTAACTTCGTCCTGAGCTAAAAGGGGCATCAATCTGGGCTGCCTTACAACCTCTGTACTCCCCCCTTAGGACACTTGGGCTGCAGCAGACTTTCAGGTTCCACAGCTGCCCCAGGCCTGTTCTGTCACCAGTTCTTTATTAAAACCTGCATCCCTTTCATAACCAACTTTTTTGCTCTTATTACTGGATCCGTACATCAGATCTGTGCCAATGTCGTCTTGGCACACTGCCCCAACCTGTCTAAATCCTCCAGTTTTCCTTCCTGACACCAGAGTTCTCTTCCCATACCACTCAAGTGACGATGGAAAGTCTGTAGAGTGAGGTTGCCGGGCTGTGTTTTGAGTCCCACCCATGGCATGCATGTCCTGCTGATGTGATCCAAACATTTCCCCAGATCTTGGAACCCTGGTACGTGTAATGTGAGTATGCTAAAGCTTCTCCTTTATAATTTCTGCTGATATTAATGGCAGGTCCTTAGCAGGAGCACTGTTCCAGAAATATGGGAATCTAGAAAATGGAAATTGAGTGTCTTGGAAAACCATTGGCTTCTGCTTTCCTAATTATCCCATGTTCCTCGCCATTGCATCCTGGATCACAGATTGAGCAAGCAAGAGTTGGTCTAGATGGCTTCTGATGCCCCATCTCTAGAATTTTGTTCTCTTAAGTACAGAACTCCTAGCTCTTGGCAGAGAAAATCAAGGCAGCTGACAGCTACAGGCAAACAGGTGATATAATGTGAGTTTATTCTGTTTGCTCAGAATATCCGCCGTGCCTCAGAAAGGTCAGTCGCTTTGCAGGCAATCTTTGTATCTTCTTCCCGGATGTACCGGTTTGTATTCACAACAAGGAAAGATTTGTAGAGCAAACAGACGAAGACACATCTTTGCTTCAGTTTGAAAGTTCAGGTGTTGCAGTCCTGCTATTTATGGAAGTGTCAATTACAGAAAAGAAAAGAAAGCGCCTTTGTTGTTACTTATCTCTGAATTCTTCTCACTCATTCCTTCATGAGTCAAGCCCAAGCCACACCATTGCATTCTGCCTCGCGCTGGTTTGTACCTGTCATTCTGGTCTAGGGAATGAGGGAGAAATTTGAATCAGTTTGCGTTTAGAGGTGAGTTTACCTAATCCACATGTTCCGAAACAATATGCGAACCAAAACTCAGCCATCCCTCAAAGTTTGCACTTCATAGAATTGTAGAGTTGGAAGGGACCATGAGGATCACCTAGCAAAGCAGGAATATGCAGCTGTCCTATACAGGGTCAAACCTGCAACCTTGGCATTATCAGCACAATGTTCTAACCAACTGAGCTAGCAAGACTTTCTCTGAATTTTGCAATTCATTTCTCCAGCCAAGAAACGCACACAAAAATGCATTTATGGGGGGAAAGTGTGCATATTAGTAAGGATACAGAACTCTTTGTGCTCCATAGGCCATATCCTGATCAGGATTGGCCCCAAGCGCCAAATTCATCAGGTGGGCAAGGTCATCCGCATGTCAATCATGTGACATCATAGAAAGGGAGGCAGCCCTGTTAACCTGTCAAATATCCCTTGCTGGAGCAATGTTAACATGAGAGGGGCGGTGCTTCAGGGAGTGGTTTGCCCAACCCCTCTCTCAAGCACCCCCTCCATCAAAGACCACTCTAGGTTTCACTGAATTGAAATGAGTGTGGCTTAGAGTGCCTTAGGACTGGGAGGAGAACAGGCTGCTGGTCTTCAGGAAAACGTTAACTAGATGGGGAAATCCAAATTACTAAGCCCGCATCAGTGACCTTCCTTCTCCTATGATAAGCAAGAATGCTGCTAGTCTGGATAGGCTATAGTCACGAGTCCTGTTTTAGTCAGAATTCAAGTTCTGATACAGGGACAATGGTTCAGAAACCCAGAGAGTCAGTGTTCCACCAAGAAGGATCAAGAAGCTCCAAGTTGAGCACCTACTGCATATCTGCCTTCTTGCAAGTAATCATAATTGAAGTCAGTAGGATCTATTTCTGCTTAAACCTAGGGTTATAGAGCATCTGAATTGACCAGAGAGTGTGTGGGCCTTTTAACCCTGCTGGTAATCCTGTCCATATATCACTCCCATCTCTTTGACCACCCACAGAAAGACCTGCTCCCTGGAAAAATTCTCCACTGGCCTTGCCCTTGTCCTCTTTCAAGATCTAGGTATGGGTCTGGTCAGCCTTCCCTGCTAGCATTTGTTTATTCATGATATGTAGCCGAAGTCCTTGCACAGCAGCAAACCTGCAAGCTTCCTCTTAAGACCTTTAGCACGCAATGTTGTAGTTGCCACAGGAAATACACTCGACCATTAATGCGCACAGTAGATTATCCTGTTCATCCACAACTTGCTGGTTTACCTAACAATAACCACAAGTGTTCGTATACAGATGGCTTCAAGCGTGCAGTGGTTGGAAAGACTCTCGCATGCATGCTGCATTTCAGTTTTAGTGACGTTTCAGCTCGCAAATTAGCAGAGGTAAACAACTTGTCCCAATCAGAGAATGCTATGGTTAATGCAAAGGAGCACACTTTGTACAAATGAAATGGAAGCGGCCTCTGTTGGTTAACAGTCCACAAGGTACACTTGTTAACGGCAGAAACTAGAGTAGGCTGTACAATTTGGGACCATAGGAAACTGCCCTGTATAGAGTCAGCCCATTGGTCCATCCAGCTCAATATTGTCTTTGCAGATTGGCAGCAGCTCTCCAGGGTTTCAGACAGTCCTACTCAGAGATGGTGGGGATTGCACCTTCTGCATGCAAAGCAGATGCTCTACAACCGAGCTACAATCCATCCCCTAATTTCAATAGGCAACCTATAGCATCTCCAGTTTTTCTGATGTCGGGGCATCTCAAGCCTATGTGAAGAAGGAAAATGCTATACTCTCTCTAGCATGAATGACTGAAGTGTTTCTATATATAAGCAATTATTGAGGGCATAAAGTACTAACTTAAGACCCCTGTGAAATAGGATTTCTTGACACTTTGATAGATTTTAACGATTGCAGTCGCCGTCCTAGGTACATTTACTTGGGAATAAGTTTCTTTGAATTTACTTTCAAGGAAATAGGGGCTGCCTCTGGAGGCAATCTGGAAACTTCAGCTGGTGCAGAATTCGGCTGGGGCGTAAAGGGATCAGGGGGCAGTCTGCCCCGGGTGTCATCTCTGAGGGGGGTGACAAAATCCCCCCTGGGCAGATCGCTGTGCCACCCCAGGGTGCCGATCGCCCCCAATGGGCACCAGCCACAGGCTCCGTGCTGTAGGGTGGATGAGGGAGGCCCCACAGCACATCCTGCCCCGTCCCTCCCTAAGAGTGCCACACGGTCAATCCTTATGGGCAGCATGCCCCCTATGGGTGGTTCACCCCACCCCTATGGGCAGTTCACTCCACCCCTGGGCACGCCAGGTGCCTGAGAGGCTTCCTCCGCAGCTGAATTCAGCAGCCAGGTTGCTCACCGGAGCAAGATGGTTTGAACATTACAACACCAATCCTGGCCTGACTGCAATGGCTGCCAATTACTTTTAGGGCCCAGTTCAAAGTGCTGGTTTGACCTGTAAAGCCTTAAATGACTCAGGGCCACAATACCTCAAGGACCTCTTCTTCGACCCTGACCCTGCCACCATCATCTGCTCCCATTTCTGGTATAGTCCAACGAGTACCATGTACCAATGCAATTCCACTGTATGTTTAGATTGGCTCTGCGATCCCTTGGGATGCTGACTTAACCAAAGGGTTGATACTGTTGCTGTTGCTCCCATGGCACCCAAAACTGTTGCCTGCCCATGTGGGTTGACAGAAAGGAGTCTAGAATAGTCCCTTTACAATGCAACTAATAGACTACATGGAAATGGCGGAAATGACTGGCAGAATTCGAGACCAGGGAGAAGAGCTTGTGGAAGAAGATTGGGGGAAATTTAAAACTTATTTACAGAAACATTGTAAAATTTTTGAATGCTGATGACGTTGAAATGAACTGAAGGGGTTCTAGCAACAAGGTAAAATGTAAGATGGGATTGAAAATAGATAAGCTAAATTGGACATGAATTTGCTGAACCAATTTTAAAAAAGGGATACAAAAAAGGGAGGCGTGAGGAAGTCAGGAAAATAAGTTAACTAAAGATGAGAAATTAAAAAAGAGGGAGTTTTGTTTTTATGTGTTTCTTCCCCCCCCTTTCTTTCCCTTTTGTGTTTAATGTTTGTATTTTTGTATTTTGTGATTTTGTATTTTTCTGTTTTGTATTTTTTTTCTCTGAATTACTTTACTGATAAAACTTAATAAAATATTAATTAAAAAAAATAGAATAGTCCCTTTACTTCACGGAAAAGAGCAACTTGTCAGCATGCTCAGTTCTCACTGGGCTATTTTGAGCTGTCTCACCCCACCCATGCCTTCAAGTTCTTTTTTACTTCTGCAAACCTCAGAGGGTTCATGGACACTGGATGTCCCAAATCATCATGATTGCTTTGTTTTATTTTACAAACCAGACTTTCCTCTTTCTTTTGCGTACAGATACTTCCAGTTTTTGATTTTCTGTTTCAAATTGAGTTATTCACTATTCACTAATTTCTGCAAACATTTCCACTGTGTGTTTCAGATCCCATTATTTTTTATCCCAAACATTGACTTTTATTTGCAGAGCACAAAATAAACAATTAGGGTTAATGTTGTCAATGTTAACCTTTGCTTTAATGCCATGCTTACATGACAGTGCGCTACACTTGCCAAATAGCCCATTAGAAGTCAATGTCAGTGGACTGGGATATTCCATGATAAAAATAACTACCTTTCATAGCAGATGGCGCTAAATTGACTGGGGGAAACCCACAAAACAAATCCATAGCCTGAGCATTTGATTTCTAAATGACGGTCAAAATCAGCAGGGCATGATTCAGCAAAAGGTAATCACTTTAAGCCCATGTGATTTCAGTGCAAAAGTTAAGCATGCAAGTAACTTTCAGCAGCTAAGTTCAATGAAGTTAATAAATAAATGCCTTTTATATTCTTCAGATACTGTGCTTTACTAGATGGAACAATTTTGAGGATGCATTTTAATATTGTATTTTTCTCTTTCATTTTTTTTGTAGTCCAGTTCAAGAACATATGTTACTGGGCAGCCATATAAATATTGTGAAAATAAATAAATAAATGTTGAACTTCCACTGATTTGTAGACATATTTCAAGGGTACAGTTTGTCAGCCATGTTCTTGGGCTGTAGTCGGTTGGTGCTCTTTTTGGTGGAGGGTGCAGAACATTGTTGTACTCCAAATTCCATTAACCAATGGGCAGGAAAGGTTTTCAGCACCCAGAGGGCAACACGGTCCCCATTCCACAGCCTACAGGAAAAGCTGATGATTTATGGCTTATTCAGATACTAGACCACCAAATGTTTGAAACCAAAAGAGGAGCTTATATTTATGGTAACTTCCCCAAAAGTCAATGTCAGGCACTGAAAAGAGAATGAAACAGCAAGTTTCAAAGAATGGCTGAGTGTGGTTATTCAGTTACTCCTAATAATTCTACCCCACCTTGCAACCAAACAGGTCCTTCATCTTAAAGCAGGCATGCCCAAAGTTCATTTCAGGAGTCCAATCCGGCCCGCCGGTCAGTCTAATCCAGCCCCTGTGGCAGTTTATTTCCAGGGGTAAAAGCTCAACAACTTTGGGGTAAAATCATAAAAAAGAAGGAGGAGTTTTGGATTTGATATTCCGCTTTATCACTACCCGAAGGAGTCTCAAAGCGGCTAACATTCTCCTTTCCCTTCCTCCCCCACAACAAACACTCTGTGAGGTGAGTGGGGCTGAGAGACTTCAGAGAAGTGTGACTAGCCCAAGGTCACCCAGCAGCTGCATGTGGAGGAGCGGGGACGTGAACCCGGTTTACCAGATTATGAGTCCACCGCTCTTAACCACTACGCTACACTGGCTCTCTAGTATGGTCGGCCCTCACACATGTTCACTTCTTTGAAAAAAGTTTGGGCACCCCGTCTTAAAGAAAGGGCATCATAATCCTATTCCCTTAAAAAACAAAAGTGACATTATGAGAATAATAGGTTGTAGCTAATGTTAGTCATAGAGTAGATCTATTGGGCAACAAAGTGCTTCCCCTAGCACAAAGCTTTGCATTTGTGCAATGGGGCTGTTCTTCCCTCTCCTTTCCTCACACATCCCTGCAATCTCTCCAAATCTTCCCTCAAAGGCTGGGGAAAACCCCAACACAGTAGAAGGAGAGCATAGCCAATTTTTCTTTCACTAGCAGGAGCACTTCATTGGATACCACCCGATAAAAAGCAATAGGCACAGATTCAGGGGGTCTACTCTGAGTAAAATTTAGTCTGGTAATTATGTATTTTGAACTTTTTTACCAACCAAGGTCCAGAGTATGGACGCCATATCACAAATTAGAGCCCAGCCCAGTTTGCACTTATTGAACCCATCTTGTCTGGGATTCAACATGTGCCCAAGCTATGACTCAGTTCTTCCTGTGAAATTGTCTGAACTTGGATTAAACCCAGATGTGTTGTGGGTTGCAGCATTCATAAACACAGAGCGATGCACGTTCAACACAGCAAGTAAACCTGTTTTGACTTCCACCCTTAATTAGGCTCATTTAGCATCTGGAGCAGTGTCTATGTCATTAAATGAATTGGAAGGGATGGGGTGGTTGCTACAGTATAATCCCAGCTCAAGTCACATTTACTATTCCACCATGAGGCTGCCAAATGTGGAGTGAGCAATTGTGTGGTAGCAATGAGTTGCACTGACAGGTGGCTGCAGGGTAAAGTGATGTCACAATCTGTTTGGTGCATACTGAGCAGATCGGCTCAACCCATTTTAACAGCTCATCCATCCATTTATTTTTTAATACTTACAAAACTTCTCTTCTGCATATTTTTAGGTGCACTTATGATTGATAGACACATTTTTGTAAGCAACCTCCACTAATACAATGTATTTTTGTGTGCTATCTTCACTCATACCTGAGTATTTCTACACATTTCTTCTTATTTGTGTATTTATGTACATATTATTTGGCAGAACAACTGTGACACAACATTCGGTGAACGATTAATTTTGCAGGACAGCTGAATCTGGTTCATGCATTGGTTAGAGAACTGTAAATTGGGTAGTTTCTCATTTAAATGTAGTCAGTCTCTCCTCTAGGCCAATATCCCCATAATCCTTCCTCATTGCTGAAGGACCTGTAGGGCTCTTTGGCATCAAGAGATTTGTCCCATGGAAGAACACCCCCCCCCCAAAGAGAGAGAGATGGAGAGAGAGAGAGAGAGAGAGAGAGAGAGAGAGAGAGAGAGAGAGAGGAGAGGAAATCACAGCACAGTAATGGCCTTCAAACACAGAGCATCCTTCTGAATGAAACTTCTACAGTTCCTCAGGGGTAAAGTGTTGGGTACCACATGCTGGCAGGGAGCAGGACAGTGCTTGTGGTGGGAGAGGCCAGAGTCAAAGAATAAAAGTGACTTGAATCAAAGAATTGTAGTGTTGGAAGGGACCCTGAGAATCATCTAGTCCAACTCCCTGCTGTGCAGGGATATGCAGCTATCCCTTATGGGGAATCGAACCTGCAACCTTGGTATTATCAGCACCACGGTCCAATCAACTGAGCTATCTAGCTGACTTGTACACAGCATCAGAACCACCAATGGCCAAGGCCAATTTGTTCTGTTCTTTTCTGCTCCAGCCTCTTCTCTCCCCCCCACCTCCCTCTCTCTCCTTCTTCCTTCCTGATCACTCTTGCTAGAGGTATGAACTTTTTGGTTGCAGAGGGCTTTCCCCTCACTCCTTATTCCATCCCTTTCAGGCACCTCCCCATGCCCCCCCTCCCTCCTGCCTTTACTCCCTTTGGGTTCTCTCACCCATTTGAAATTAGACCAATGCCCCCTCTGCTACAACTGTGTCCCTGAAGACCTCCAGCCTAGAAGAAGATTCTCCTTCTTTTATGAAATCAAGCAAGGTTGCCTCCCTGTTGATGAGAAATCCCCAGTACGAGGCAGTTCAGAAGGCAATGAAATTTCTGTTTCAGCCCCAGGGATCAGTGGAAACATTTGTGCCTCTGGTGATGGTTGTGATGTAAGCTCAAAGGGTGATGTACAATGACTCCTGCAACCTACAGTAACATTAGAGATATCAGACTCTCCTTGCAGACAGACATATTAATGAGGAGGATATATATATATATCCACGAAGACTTGGCTGCAGACAAAAGACCATCAGTGTGCTGCAGAGAATAATTTAATGTTCTACCATCTGCCTGAAAGGTTAGTAATAAACTATAGCAATATGAAATGAAAGCAAACCCTCATTCATAATTGCAATAATAAAAGGTTCTGGTTTCTCTTCAAAAGAAGCTTCATAAATGATTATGCGCACATCCACCAGCACCAGAATCTAATTAATAATCAGTTACTTTTAAGAGATTGGGAAATCGAGTTTGTTTGGGGGGTTCCATGCTCCCTGTTTGACAGATAATGCAATAAAAAGGCATAAAGGCATAAAGGCACAATGTCAGGTAGTGTTTTCTCTCTCTCTCTCTAAATATATTTTTTTGTGTTTTGCTATCTCAGCACAATTTCAAGCACAGGAAATTGGAAGATAGAGCAAAATTGGTTTCCCAAACGCCGCCGAAGATGGGATCATTTAATTAAACTGTAACAGAGCACTGCTTCACGGGGCAGGAAGGTTTGCTTTACCATTATTTTTATTGTTATCCTAAATGCTAAAACGTTTCGGGTTATTTGGAACGAAGATAATTTAATCCACGTTCGAATCTTCTGAGCTCTGCAAGTGTACTGGGCTGCCCTGTCTGTCACAGGCAATGAAGCTTCCATTTTGACATCCTCTAAAAGCTTCCCAATCTTGTTCAAATTTTCCCTTAAAATTAAATTTCATCCTCCTGCTTCAGTTTAAAAGGCTTTGTAAAAAACACACCGTGGTAGTAAGTTCCAGGCCAGGCTTTTAGAATATTACATTTATAGTCCACCTTTTCTCCAGAGTAGAAATCAAAGAGCTGTAGGTGGGATTCCCAATTGGTCTTTGGTCTGAAAACTAACCAGATCCAGACCTAGTTCACTTCAGTTCAGCAAAGTTGCCATGCCTTGTGACTTTGGGATATTCTTTAACAAGATCAGCTTCTTTGCAAGGAGAATGCATCATGGGTATTTAAATGGGCTTGCCATGCTAAATATCAGCACCGTGTGAAAGGTAGATTTTTTTTCTCAATAGTTAGGACATTTGTACATAATAAAAGCCAGAGAAGCATTTGCTAAGTATAAAAAATCATAGTCAAAATAAAAAAATTCCTTCCAGTAGCACCTTAAAGACCAACTAAGTTAGTTCTTGGTATGAGCTTTCGTGTGCGTGCACACTTCTTCAGATACCATACCGTATCTGAAGAAGTGTGCATGCACACGAAAGCTCATACCAAGAACTAACTTAGTTGGTCTTTAAGGTGCTACTGGAAGGAATTTTTTTTATTTTGACTATGGCAGACCAACACGGCTACCTATCTGTAATAAAAAATCATATTATGTCTTGGTGCCTTATTTTGTTTTAGTGTCATCATTCTTTATATTGATGAAGGCTTGGGTCCTCAAAAGTGGCTTAGATCTCTCCAGACCTTGGGGGAAGGGGTGGGGTGAGACTGAGAGGATATATGATTTAGATCTTCCAGCATCTAAAGGGCTGTCACATGGAAGATGGAGCAAGCTTACTTTCTCCTGTTCCAGAGGCTAGGACCTGAACCAATGGTTTCAAGTTACAAAAAAGGAGATTCCAACTAAACTTCAGGAAGAACTATCTAGCAGTATAGTAGCACCTCAGTTTTTGAATCCCTGCCCCCCATGATGCATGAATGGCTCCAACATACATAGGTTTCCCCCATTTAGAGCAGGGCAGTGGCAAGGTTATGGGGACGCGGGTGGCGCTGTGGGCTAAAGCCTCAGCGCCTAGGGCTTGCCGATCGAAAGGTCGGCGGTTCGAATCCCCGCGGCGGGGTGCGCTCCCGCTGCTCGGTCCCGGCGCCTGCCAACCTAGCAGTTCGAAAGCACCTTCGGGTGCAAGTAGATAAATAGGTACCGCTTACCAGCGGGAAGGTAAACGGCGTTCCGTGTGCTGTGCTGGCTCGCCAGATGCAGCTTTGTCACGCTGGCCACGTGACCCGGAAGTGTCTCCGGACAGCGCTGGCCCCCGGCCAATAGATGTGAGATGGGCGCACAAACCCCAGAGTCTGTCAAGACTGGCCCGTACGGGCAGGGGTACCTTTACCTTTACCTTTAGTGGCAAGGTTGGGGCTGTGCTGGTGCAACAGTGGAGAAAATATGGTTCTGTATATCCCTGGCCTGCCCTGCCCAACCCATCCCCATTCATCCCCATCCTAGTAACCTTCAGCAATCCCATTGTTGGAATGGTAGGCCTGTCACATGACATGGGTCACCACTAAACAACTTGGAAACAGTGGCAGAGCAAGCCAATCAGGCGCCTGGGGCAGCACACGTGCCCTGCACTCAGGGGTGGGGCCAGCCAGGGCAGGACGCTCTGCAGGGCCTCAGAGGAGTCTACCTGCCTTCTTCCACTCAGCCACCCTATAGCTGGGGGGGGAGGCAGTGGGCAGACAGTTTGGGGCAGTGCAGAGCCTGTGGGCACCCAAGCCCATGTGTCACCATCAGGAAAGACGCGTGGCTCTGGTGTGCTGCAGGCCCCGCGGTGAGTGCCACCTGGCATTTTGTCACCCCCCTCAGTGGTGACACCTGGGGCAACCCAACCCCATCACGCCCCTTCCCTTTCTGCCCCTGCTTTGAAATGCTCAGCAAGGCATAGTTAATCTCTAGCCTGTGAAAAACGTCAACCAGAGGCTTCTGGCAAATCACAAGACATGGAATTTAAAGTTTGGTAACCTCCCGCTGTTTGTCTCCAGCTACCCCTGGAGTAGTTCTTTGGAGATTCTTTGTCATCTCATTCTTTGTTAAACACCAAAGTGCCACTTTTATGAAAGTATCACTCTCCAATTTCCTTTTGGGGGAATATCGCCTTCACATCCTTTGATGCTTTTGGAGATGCAATGCTGATTTCCTGGAAGAAAGACTCTTTGACAAATTAAAAATACCAAACTCAATTTTAAAAAAAAGAAAGAAAGAAAGAAAGAAAGGAGAAGAAAATAGCAGCCTGCACTCAATACTTTTATCCAATGCACACAGCTTAGGCCTCAGACAACAAACAAAGCACAGAGGAGGAAGCTAATGGCCTCTGGCATATACTCACCAGGGAGTAATGAGGAAATTCTTAATACAGAACATGAATCTGTATTTGCATTGCCAACAATTAGGTCATAGAGTCTCAGAGGATTCCAAATAGTAAAGCTGTACAAAATGGCTTTCTTTTCTCTCTGGATGCGTTTCTGATATGTTCATACTCTGTTCCGCAGGAGTCTTGATGGGCTGCAGTTACATCAACCACATGCTATTCAGCTCTGTGAAATTGATCTTCCAGCAATTTCGGGGTCTTCCTAAAAAGCAGGTGTTCTGGTTTTTCCTTTTTGAAATATGGCAACCCTACCTTCAGAAGCCACAACTCCATATACAAGTCCCTCTTGCTTCCCTCTCCTTATGAATTAACACCGCCCCCCCACCCCTCCGCATTGTATGAGGGAAGCCTTTTCTGGCTGTTCCAGTCTATAATGCCTGCATATATCTCATGTGTTTTGATTAAACACTGATCACGTGCCAATTGTGCCTTATATCGGCAAGTGTAATCATTCCAAACATCTGGCACATCCAGCTGTGGTGTCATGATCCAAGAGCACATCACTTAATACCTCTAATGTGTTTGTCTACTGTTCCATTGATCAAAGCTTTTCCTGCATGCGATGCAAGGATCTTCTTCTCAGCTTTTGACCCTTGATGTTGTCATCATCATGAGATGTTTCGCTGGAAGAGATGAGCAAACTTGGCTGTCAAACGATTGCTTGGTGAAACGACTCAAAGGAATATATTAGCCTTTCTGGAACACAAGTCCTAGAAACTCTCAAGCCTAAGTACTAATCACTTCCTTGGAAGGAAGTCCATTAGATGTGATGTTGAAATAAAGGTAATCAGGATGAGACGCTGTTACGGTAACTCTAGCCTTTGATGTAATAGCACGATGACCCTGAATGTTTCTTGTGACGATTTCATTTTTGAATCGGATCTGGTGAATTTTAGCAGTGCTATCTCATGTGTGTTTTGCACTAAAATAAGTCCTTTTGTGTCTAATGGGGCTTATTCCCCAGTATGATCAGCACTGGCAGCCAAAACACCAGGAAAATAATAATAATAATAATAATAATAATAATAATAATAATAATAATAATAATAATTTATTTATACCCTGCAATAATCTATTAAACATTAAAAGCTTCCCTAAACAGGGCTGCCTTCAGATGTCTTCCAAAAGTCTGGTAGTTGTTTTTCTCTTTGACATCTGGTGGGAGGGTGTTCCACAGGGCGGGTGCCACTACTGAGAAGGCCCTCTGCCTGGTTGCCTGTAACTTGGCTTCTCACAGTGAGGGAACTGCCAGAAGGCCCTCGACGCTGGACCTCCCTCAGTGTCCAGGTAGAACGATGGGGGTGGAGCCACTCCTTCAGGAAGGTTGGGGAAGAGGATGAAATTACCATCATTGTCACTCCAATCTCTAGAGAGAGAGATAATGGAAGCAACTGTGAAATTTCTAGCCTGGTGAGAAGACCCTCTCAGCTTCATTTAAGCCAGGATACTGTGGCCCTCTGGAATGCAGCAAGACAAGGACTTGTAACATGAGTGATGATGATTTTGGATTGTTAATTTTGTTTTTGTTCTCCCTGTGTACAAGGTCTAGATTATTGAAATATTGAATTTATCCTCTGTTTACTTTATTAATTTCAGGGGACCCTGGGCCCCCAACACACACACACACCTCCAAAGTGGTCAAACTATATATTTCTGTTGCTGCTATTCAAAAGTGACTCTGCTGTCCATCCACTGCTATAAAGTAGTCTGCCAACAGGGCAGCAAGTAAGATAACTGGGCTGGGTCAAAGAGAAATCCTGTGCTCTTGTGGCCCCCACTCAGTGTTCAAACTGGTTAACTTCTGGTACCAGGTCTGGCTGAATTGTTGGTTTTAAATTTATTTATATGATTCGATACAAATGGGCTTTCCCCCACTTTGTGTATTGGGATAATAACTTAATGATGATGATGATGATGATGATTTTAATTTTTGTACCGCTTTATATTTTTAACAAAAACCTCAAAGCTCTGTACAGCATATTAAAATCAATCAATCAATAAAACATTAGCCAGGCGATGTTCCTCCAGCCTCATGAGGAGCCTCTTCAGTAGAGCTAGTGAAATATAGTGGTACCTCAGGTTACAGACGCTTCAGGTTACAAACGCTTCAGGTTACAGACTCCGCTAACCCAGAAATAGTAAGAACTTTGCTTCAGGATGAGAACAGAAATCGCACGGTGGCGGTGTGGCAGCAGTGGGAGGCCCCATTAGCTAAAGTGGTACCTCAGGTTAAGAACAGTTTCAGGTTAAGGACGGACCTCCGGAACGAATTAAGTTTGTAACCAGAGGTACCATTGTAGAGCAATTGTGGATTGCTTTCGTTTACTGTGGAAATGTGGTATATAAATGAACTAAACAAGAATGTAAGAATCATAACTTGAATCTGCTGGGTCAGGCCAATGGCCTATATAGTCCATCATCGTGATCTCACAGTGGCCAACCAGTACCTGACTGCATGGCCTTTCAGCATTCTCCAGACATTACAATATACGATGCGGGTAGAGCTGTGGGTTAAACCACAGAGCCTAGGACTTGCCGATCAGAAGGTCGGCGGTTCGAATCCCCGTGACGGGGTGAGCTCCCATTGCTCGGTCCCTGCTCCTGCCCACCTAGCAGTTCGAAAGCATGTCAAAGTGCAAGTAGATAAATAGGTACCGCTCCAGCGGGAAGGTAAATGGCGTTTCTGTGCGCTGCTCCGGTTCGCCAGAAGCCGCTTAGTCATGCTGGCCACATGACCTGGAAGCTGTACACCAGCTCCCTCGGCCAATAAAGTGAGATGACTGCTGCAACCCCAGAGTCGGTCACGACTGGACCTAATGGTCAGGGGTCCCTTTACCTTTACATTACTTGTCTTTGAAGAACCATACTAGGCTGACATGCCCAGCTTGCAGGGAATAGCCTTAGAAGTGCTGAAACAGAGCACCCGTTCTCTGAAAGTAGGGTTTTCTTGCCAAGCTCCTCATTTTCTGAAAGGACTTGGCCACTAGTAGCTGGAGGTGGGGAGGGGACAGCTTCAAAAGAACCTGCACATTCCTTTCTATGTTTGGGTAACCTAGTTTTGGGAAGAGAAATGTCAAACAAGTCGTTTTAACTTTGATAAGGCCCAGTGGACATAAAAATGTTCCCATGTTCGAATCACGTAAGTTGGCGTCTTATGTAGGAATATGGAATTAAACTTTATTTGTGCTTGCAAGTGAAGTTCTTCAGCTAGTCAGATCAAGGTCACTCGTTTCAGTGCCAAAGCACGCTTGACCCCATAAAGACGAATGACCTTTCCATCAGTGAATTGGGGAAGAACTTGGTGTGACTGTCCACATTCTTAGGGTAGAATTCAGCTTAGCCCTACGTGGGGGTGTGCGCGTGGGTAATGAGGTCTGCTGATGCAATGAGATTTTCCACCCTCTCCTCCTGCTATGTTGCCTTTGTTTGCCTGCTAAATCTCTTCTTGGAGTTATTCTAACCCTCCAGAGTAGATTTAGAGGGCATGGGTGGAGGAAAGCCAGGGGAAGTCCCATTGCTCAAGCAGACCTTGTTCTGTGCATCTAACAACTTAGTTGAATGACTCCTTTGGTGATGCAAAAGATGCAGGCTATAGACTTGACTTGGACTGGAACCCCAACTCCACTTTCCTGAACCTCATTGAAATAAATAGGATTTAGTCCTGAGTAGATGTGTATATATATGTGTGTGTGTGTGTGTGTGTGTGTGTGATTCTGTGTGTGTGTGTGTGTGGCATTGCTTTACATTTTGCTCTGTATTTATCACATGTTTCCATTCTGCTGCAGTTCATCTTCCACCCGAAAGCACATCATTCATTTTACTTCCCACTGTGGTGAAATTTCACAGTTTACGTAGTTTATGTCATCACAGTGGTACCTCAGGTTAAGAACTTAATTCGTTCTGGAGGTCTGTTCTTAACCTGAAACTGTTCTTAACCTGAGGTACCACTTTAGCTAATGGGGCCTCCTGCTGCCGCCGCGCGATTTCTGTTCTCATCCTGAAGCAAAGTTCTTAACCCGAGGTACTATTTCTGGGTTAGCGGAGTCTGTAACCTGAAGCATCTGTAACATGAAGCATCTGTAACCCGAGGTACCACTGTAATTACCTAAATTACGTAAGTTATGTGGTCATTAAGTTATTCTACCCCATTCATTTCAGGGCAAAGGAAACACAATGCCTTTGGGGAGATGGAGGGACACACACTATTAACTAAGTATTGTTTGTGGACTGAAAGCACACAATTCCTGAGTGCTGCACACACAACTGGATTGAAACCAATCATATGCGTTGCATTGATTCCCAGTCTGGACATGGGATGAACAAGTGAACACCTGCCATTTCTGCTGTTGTTTCTGTTTTCATTAGAATTTTCCAACTTCCTTACATCTGAGTAGACATGGTCAGCCTTGTGATGTTATACTGCTTTCCCCCGAAATGCTTGCTTTATTCTTATTTCAGGTATCAGAACACAGTCCTGCTATGTGTGATGCAATAGAGCTGCTTAGGTGCTGGGGCGGATTGGTGGTGAGGTCAGGGCTCACACCGCCACTAATGTCGTTTGGTTTCATTTCTGGTTCTTGGCATTTATTTATTTGATTTGTAGAATCAAGAAGAAACGAAGCCAATAACCCCATTCCCCCCACCCCCAATCTTCTAATATACCCTGCACAGAATGGGGAAGGATATGGAACAAATTGGCGTGATGCCAGGAAAAAATAGCACACTGGTAAGCACTTTCAATGGGGAACAACACACCCTCAGGAAATCTTACCATTGCAAGAAATGAATATCTGCATTAGCAAATAAATGCCCTGAATGTGCAATACCAACCAGCGTTTGGGCTAAAAAAAATTCACCCTAATGATAATCTCTGACATTTCAAGGCGAATCTCTGCACTTGTCCTCTCCAATGAGGTGAACAGGAAAGCCCTGCTTGTTCTGCAGCAGAGTAAAAGAATATGACCAAGTCTTTCAGACAAAGCTGGCTCTAAGTTCAAGAAGACACTTGGCAAAATGCCCACTGATTGGGTCCCAGTGATGAGATTCCTTAGCAGCAGTGGTGGGCAGCCACAGAACGTTGGAATTTTCTTGCAATGCACTGGAGCAATGCTCTGTCAGGAGCATTGTGGGAAATTTAAAATAATGGCTTGCAGACTCAACTAGGAGTAAGTGGGCCAGGCAGGACCCTGAGTGCTGGTGGTTCTGGGTTTCTGGGACCCTTCCACCTGCTAGAGGATGTTCAGAGCTGACCTTCAATCTGCTTCCAGATCCGTCTTATGCAATCACATGGGCTCCCCAAAACAAGCATAGATAACTGGAGTGATTCAGGGCTGCTAAAGGGGGTTGTGGTAGTTGGGCAGCAAGGAGAGGAGGGGAGAAGGAAGTGGTGCAGGCAAGATTCTCTGCCTGCATGTCTCCATCTCTCCCACCTCGCCACCAACCTTGTTTCTGTTAGAATTCTGTTAGAATTCCTGCTCCACGACTGCAGTCATGGAATTGTTGTCTTTCACATAACGGTATATGTTTTGACTCCACAGAGTGGGAAGTGACGGAGACAGGATGTTTGTGTTACTAGGTTTATTGTCCTTTGCTCATTCTCTTTGCTGTCTGATGTGTGTGAGAGAGAGGGAGCCATGTTGCAGTGCTCCGTGTGTGTTTATATGTAAATAAAGTAGATTAGCCAAAATGCTGAGTTGCTGAGGTCTGTTACACAACTGGGCAAACTCTGCAGAACCCTAAGTGTGCTGATGTCTGTTGGCATCGGTCTCTGTGATGTTCGGGCTGAAGAAAGCTTTTGAAGCTCCTGAACAATCGACCAGGAGGGAGAGAACATGCCAGTCGGGCATGTGTCTCTGCCAGGGTCCTACTCAAGTGTAGGCTGAGCCCCACCTCAGCCTATGTTTCACCAGGGTGCTGAAACTTGTCCTCCAATTTCCTGAAAACTTTCTTCCCTGAAAAAGAGGACCCTGTCTTTCTGTCTTATTCACAAGGCGCCTTAGAATGTCTTTAGAATTTTGATAGCTCTGGAGCTCAGAAATGTGTGTCTTTTTGTTTTCGTTTAACCTTTTCCCAGCACTCTAGCGCTTTCCTGTCTACCTGCGCTTCCTGATCTGAAAAATGCCCCGTGGGAATTCTCTCATAATGTCTTCCATGAGACTTTAATCAAGGTAAAGAAGCAGGCTACAGCCTGTCTGAGATTGGTGCATTCGCTGATCTCTGTTTTTTTGTTTTGTTTTTTAAAATAAATTTTATTAGGGTTTATAGAGAAAAATGCAAAACTATATCAAATATATTTTCCGCTTCTTTTGTCCAGACTTGGACTTTGATCTAAATACAATATTTTTAAAAACCCAGAAAGAGAAGGGGGGGGGGGGAGAGGAAGAAAGGAATAAAGAAAGAGAAAGAGAGAAATAAAGAAAAAGAAATTTAAAAGAGGTTAAAATAGAAAGAGAGAAAAATAAAATTCAGAAAGAGACTTCTGATTCTTCATCTGTCCGCTATATATAAACAATATTCACTTCATCCACTTCAATATAACACCCAACAAAGCCACTTCCTATCTCGTTTCTATCTCATTTCTGATCTTGTTTCCAAGGGAAGTCTTTTTTGTCATTGTAAAAAATATTATTGCACTAATTTATTTAATAGTAAAAAGGCCTCACTTTAACCTCCCAAACTTTAACAGATGTCAGGGTGCTGGCCTCCCCTCCACCCACCCACCCACTCGCTTCTTGCCCCCTGTCCGTACACAATAGGCTTCTGCCCCCTCCACCCGCTACCCCCTTGTCTCTCCTACCCGCCTGCCTGTCTGCTGGCTCAGACGTGCTCAGAAATTGTGCAGAAAGCTGGGAGACATGATGGGAGAAGAGGGAGAGGCACCCAGCTGGCAGGGAGGTGGCTGCCCAGGGGAGGGAGGGTAGGAGGTGCCAACTTGTAGAAAATATTGGGGGGGGGGAAGCTGACCTCCCTTAAATTTTTGTTTGGGGGACCAAAGGGACTAGGGCCCCAAAGAGTTGGCACTTATTCTTCTTGACTTCCTATAAGCATCTGGTTGACAATTATGAGAGCAGAATGTTGGATGAGATGGCACTTGGGCCTGAGAATTTCTCTGATATTTTCCCACCCCTTTGGTTCTTTTCAAATGCAATTTTTCTTCTCATTAATTGATTAATTACCTGACATTCAGACAATGGCGTAGCGTGGGGGTGCAGGGGGGGGCCAGCCGCACCGGGCGCAACATCTGGGGGTTAGGGTTAGGGGGCGCAAATCCACTGGTTAGGGGGCGCAAATCCACGGGTTAGGGGGCGCAGATTACTTGCCTTGCCCCGGGTGCTGACAACCCACGCTACGCCACTGCATTCAGAAGACATCTTAAGGCAGTCCTGTTCAGGGAAGTTTTTAATGTGTGACATCTTAGTGTATTTTTGGTCTTTGTGGAAGCTACCCAGAGTGGCTGGGGAAACCCAGTTGGATGGGCAGGGTACAAATTAATAATAATAATAATAATAATAATAATAATAATAATAATAATAATAATAATAATTATAACACAGAGGAGAAGATTTCCATATGGCACTAGAAGTAAACTGTTTCTTCTATAGCTTGTTTTTTTTTTACAAAAAAATCAAAAATCAAATCAAAGCAAAGCATTTCCAATATGGGTTTTAATCTCCTCTCCACTGAAGTCAGTAGCAAAGCAACCAATGATTTTAACAGGTCTTTAACTGTACACCCGGGGGATTGTGCTGATTCATGAGTTTAAGGCACCAGTTCCTGACTCAGCGACACAAACCCTTTGCTGACTGATGCCAAAGGGACATAGAACTATCCATTATGATTCCATGACAGAAAATTCTCAAGGTGATGAAAGCGTGAATCAAATAATCTGCATTTTGAGTGTTTAGTCATGTTCTGCAAGTGGTTAAGTAAATTAACCTGGCACTGTTTCAGAAAAGAACTTTCAAAGAATGGTGTGATTCAGAGATGATGCAAAGGTTTCTGAAGTTACAGCCAGCCAGATAGTTTGCTTTTGGTGATAGTCATGACTAGAGATTTTGTACTTCTGGAAAGGCTGGAAGAGCAGGGGGGGGGGGGAAATAAGCAAGCTTTTTTCTTCCAGGTGGGGTGGGGGGTGGGAAAGACAAATAAAATTATGGTATTTATTTGAACATCATTCAGTGCTGAAGCAGTTTATTGAAAACCCAGACTTCAAAAACGGAGTTATCTTTGTGGTTAGGCAAGGACAATTACTGGAAACTGGGAAGAAAGGAGCTCATGGTAGCTGGAAACAAGGCTGGATCTACCATTAGGCAGAATTAGGAAAGGATGTATAGATATGTGCAGTATGCACAGAAGTAAAAGGTAAAGGTAAAGGAACCCTGGACGGTTATGTCCAGTCAAAGGCAACTATGGGGTTGCAGTGCTCATTTCGCTTTCAGGCCCAGGGAGCCGGTGTTTGACCACAGACAGCTTTCTGGGTCATGTGGTCAGTATGACTAAACCGCTTCTGCTGCAAAGGAACACCGTGATGGAAGCCAGAGTGCACAGAAACATTGTTTACCTTCCTGCTGCAGTGGTACCTATTTATCTACTTGCACTGGCGTGCTTTTGAACTGCTAGGTTGGCAGGAGCTGGGACAATGGGAGCTCACTTCATTGCGGGGATTCGAACCGCCAACCTTCTGATCGCCAAGCCCAAGAGGCTCAGTGGTTTAGACCACAGCACCATCCACATCCCAAAGCAGCCATGGACCCCAAGCAGCCGAGTGCTACCTGAGTTATTAGTATACTTACTTAAATGAGAGGATGCCTTTGAAATGGACAATGGAATTCTAATATTTTATCTTCCTGCATTGTTTCCTGTCATCATTTCTCCTAATCCTCAACTGAAGTGTACTGGCTTTTCAATGATAAAGCTAATCTGCTACCATTTGATATAATGAGTGATACAGTGGTACCTTGGGTTACATACGCTTCAGGTTACATACACTTCAGGTTACAGACTCCGCTAACCCAGAAATAGTACCTTGGGTTAAGAACTTTGCTTCAGGATGAGAACAGAAATCACACAGCAGCAGGAGGCCCAATAAGCTAAATTGGTGCTTCAGGTTAAGAACAGTTTCAGGTTAAAAACCGACTTCTGGAACGAATTAAGTACTTAACCCGAGGTACCACTGTAATGTAACCCTTTACCAGTGTTGAATTGCCAGCCTGGCAGACTTTTGTATGGGAGAATGGAGGTGTCAAGGCTGGCCCACCCAAAAGACGGATTGAAGCAGCCACTTTGGGTAGCAAAATCCCATGAGGCAATGCCCCCCATGAGCACCCCACATGTCCCTGCCACCACATGACCCTGGTAAGCGAGACTTTGATGGAGGTGGGGGGTATCTTCCCATTTCACCTCAGGTGGTAAAACAGGAGGGGCCACCATCTTGTCCTTCATTTCAAGCAGCAAAAATATCATGTCATAGAGCAGGCTTCCTCAACCTTGGCCCTCCAGAGGTTTTTGGCCTACAACTCCCATGATCCCTAGCTAGCAGGACCAGTGGTCAGGGATGATGGGAATTGTAGTCTCAAAACAATTGGAGGGCCGAGGTTGAGGAAGCCTGAGTTCTTTCTAGAGCATGAGTTCTTTCCACCAGTTTTCCAGGCTGGAACCAGCCCTATTATTAGGCAGAGAGAGCAAACCACCTCAGACAGTGGTTGCAGCTCCTTTTGAGCCCCATAGCTCTCCAGGGTTTCAGACTGGGGACATTCCCAGACCTTTCTGGAGATGCCTGGGCTGGAACCTGGGCCTTCTACAGATTCTCTACTACAGTGGTGCCTCGCAAGACGAAATTAATTCGTTCCGCAAGTTCTTTCTTCTTGCGAGTTTTTCGTCTTGCGAAGCACGGTTTCCCATAGGAATGCATTGAAAATCAATTAATGCGTTCCTAGGGAAACCGCTTGCCAGGCTGGCGGTGCGGAGAAGGGCTTTTCTCCGCACCGCAAGCCTTCAGGACAGGTACGGGAACAGAGGGGAAGGCGCGCAGCGCTTCTCCTCTGTTCCCGGGGCTTGCGTGGGAGGAGGGTTTTTCCTCCCCACCGCCAACATTCAGAACAGCATTCTGAATGTTGGCGGTGGGAAGGAAAACCCTCCTCCCACCCCAAGTCTTCAGGACAGCCATCCGATGCCGGGCTGCGAGAGGAGGCGTCCACCCCCCCCCGCCCGGCATTGGAGCTTCGTTCCGATGTCCGTTGGAGGGAGGAGACGTTCCCCCCCCGCCGGACATCGGAGCTTCGTTCCGATGTCCGTTGGAGGGAGGAGACGTTCCCCCCCCCGCCGGACATCGGAGCTTCGTTCCGATGTCCGTTGGAGGGAGGAGACGTTCCCCCCCCGCCGGACATCGGAGCTTCGTTCCGATGTCCGTTGGAGGGAGGAGACGTTCCCCCCCCGCCGGACATCGGAGCTTCGTTCCGATGTCCGTTGGAGGGAGGAGACGTTCCCCCCCCGCCGGACATCGGAGCTTCGTTCCGATGTCCGTTGGAGGGAGGAGACGTTCCCCCCCCCGCCGGACATCGGAGCTTCGTTCCGATGTCCGTTGGAGGGAGGAGACGTTCCCCCCCCCGCCGGACATCGGAGCTTCGTTCCGATGTCCGTTGGAGGGAGGAGACGTTCCCCCCCCGCCGGACATCGGAGCTTCGTTCCGATGTCCGTTGGAGGGAGGAGACGTTCCCCCCCGCCGGACATCGGAGCTTCGTTCCGATGTCCGTTGGAGGGAGGAGACGTCCCCCCCCCGCCGGACATCGGAGCTTCGTTCCGATGTCCGTTGGAGGGAGGAGACGTTCCCCCCCCCGCTGGACATCGGAGCTTCGTTCCGATGTCCGTTGGAGGGAGGAGACGTCCCGTCCCCCCGCCGGACATTGGAGCTTCGTTCCGATGTCCGTTGGAGGGAGGAGACGTCCCGTCCCCCCGCCGGACATTGGAGCTTCGTTCCGATGTCCGTTGGAGGGAGGAGACGTTCCCCCCCCCGCCGGACATCGGAGCTTCGTTCCGATGTCCGTTGGAGGGAGGAGACGTTCCCCCCCCCGCCGGACATCGGAGCTTCGTTCCGATGTCCGTTGGAGGGAGGAGACGTTCCCCCCCCCGCTGGACATCGGAGCTTCGTTCCGATGTCCGTTGGAGGGAGGAGACGTCCCGTCCCCCCGCCGGACATTGGAGCTTCGTTCCGATGTCCGTTGGAGGGAGGAGACGTCCCGTCCCCCCGCCGGACATTGGAGCTTCGTTCCGATGTCCGTTGGAGGGAGGAGACGTTCCCCCCCCCCCGCCGGACATCGGAGCTTCGTTCCGATGTCCGTTGGAGGGAGGAGACGTTCCCCCCCCGCCGGACATCGGAGCTTCGTTCCGATGTCCGTTGGAGGGAGGAGACGTTCCCCCCCCGCCGGACATCGGAGCTTCGTTCCGATGTCCGGCGGCGGGAGGAGGTCCGAGGACAGTGGGGAAGACGCGCTGCGCTTCCCCGCTGTCCCGGAGATTTCCCTATGGGCTGTCGTCTTGCGAAGCAAGCCCATAGGGAAATTCGTTTTGCGAAGCGCCTCCAAAACGGAAAACCCTTTCGTCTAGCGGGTTTTCCGTCTTGCGAGGCGTTCGTCTTGCGGGGTACCACTGTATGAGCTGCTATGGCCTTTCCTTCCTCATGTGCTTTATAGCACATTGATCTCTCACTCTCACCTGTCTGAGTTACACAATGAGAGAAATCTATACTTAGCTTTTAAGGCTCTGGATTAAACCAGCCTACAAACATATCTTTAATCTTTTCTTTTTTTAAAAAAAATTGGTGTGATTACTAGAACAATTGCCCTTTTAATGATCTTTCTCATTGATTATTTATTTGGATAACACTGAGTCTGAGACCATTCCCTTTCCCCCCTCTTTGAAAGCAAGACAAGAAGGCCACCTTCTCTTATTTATTCACATTAAACAGTTTTGTAAATGCTGGGCACTTTATAGGGTGAGATCACAGTTCAATGTGTGGCAAGGGATTGGTAAATCAATCAACTTTTGTTTCCCTTATTTTTCCAATCTTATGTGCAGTTCTTCACATTTCCACATCAGTGGAAATGTGCAAATGCCGTGGAACATAGGAGGGGCAGCTCTTTCATTAGTAGTGGGGGGGGGCTGCCCCCCACTTGTCACTCCTGCTCCAGGGGTTCAGGCAGGGGTCTTTCGCAGTCCTACCTAGAGGTGTCTGAGATTGAACCTGGAACCTTCTATAGTACAGTGGTACCTCAGGTTAAGTATTTAATTCGTTCCGGAGGTCCATTCTTAACCTGAAACTGTTCTTAACCTGAAGCACCACTTTAGCTAATGGGGCCTCCTGCTGCTGCCGCGCCGCTGGAGCATGATTTCTGTTCTCATCCTGAAGCAAAGTTCTTAACCTGAGGTACTATTTCTGGGTTAGCAGAGTCTGTAACCTGAAGCATCTGTAACCCGAGGTACCACTGTATAGCATATTTCATAATCAGTCTGTAACCTGAAGCGTATGTAACCTGAAGCGTATGTAACCTGAGGTACCATTGTACATGCAAAACAGATGCTCTCCCATTGAGCTATGACACAGGTTTTAAGAGAACAAATTCAGTAAGTGTCAAATGCTTTAATCTACTTCAGAACCTGCTATCCTTAACTTTTGAAAGATCCACAGCTTGCAAAAGGCTGCAATAAAGCTTCCCCTAAAGAACCAGGTGGGTTATTTAATATATTTATGTTTGCAGCTTTATTCGATTTCTTCCTTTTTGTTTTTAAACCGTGACTAGTTTCCCTGCAGCAACCGAAGAGGTGTTGCAAAATTCTGTCCCTTACCAGAGCTTGTTGCCTTCCAAGCCCTTCCACTGCTAAGCAGCCTACACCCCTGAGCCTGCTTGCAGACAATGTGACTGAGTGCCCAATCTAAATGCATCCTGCAGTATATCTGAAATATAATTAGGAATACGTAACCTAAGGACACGGGCCTCAGTCATTCATCTCCTTTGTGTGTGCTTCAATCACCCCTTTTTCCACAGTGAGGGCATAGAAACAGAAAAGGCCACTGGCTGCAATTTGGTTGGCTTCTCATGACTTAATCTAATGTTTGGGCTGAGTCATGCATTGTCAATATTTCTTTTTCTTGAGATGCATTATTTAGCTCCTTGCACTAATTTCAGTGCAATGTCAGGTGTCAGGTCAAGAATCCAGGACAAAGAATATCGTTTGCAAATTATTTCCTTGTCTTGACAGAGTCCTGATAGAACTTGGCCTCATTACAGGATTTTAGCCCAACAATTCACTTCCTCCTGACTTCCGAAGGAACAATGTTCTTGTTATACTGCAAAGGACCACACAGTGCCGAATCATGCACAGCTCTGATGATGTATCCTTTAGAGCTTGATTTGTCAGAAATTAAGGACCTTGCAAGTTTGATAGCTGACTGTTGTGCAGGTTTGGAAAAGGACAATCTTTAGTTTCTAGTATGGATACAGGAGAAATTCGATTCAGTTTGCATTTAAATGCAAATCTATCAAGTTCACATTGTTCAAAATGGTATAAGAGCTGAAACACAGCTGTCCATTGAAATTCACACTTACCCAAATCTTGGGACATCATTCTCCAACCAAGCAGTGTTTACAAAAATACATATTTTAGGGGAATTGTGTGTAAAAGTGAATTTATTAATGAAATAACATGCATTATGTTAGGAGAAACTGCTTGCAAAAAATGTGTTTACAAGGGGAAATTCATGCAAACATGCTGAGGAAGTTTTATGAAGGTTTTAAAAAGTAAAATAAAATTGCAAAATGCAGAAGAAATGTGGAGAACTGAAGTCAAGACTGGAAAAACTGAAAAACTGAGAGAACTGAAATTGACAGGTCCTTCCACCTCTAGTTTCCACCCACCTGTAGCCTGGTTCCTTCCTCTGGCAGACTCTACTCCTGGCCTATGGGTGTCAATTCCTGCACCTCATGCCCGCAAGACATTTCTTAATAGCCAACAGTCACATAAAGTGGTTTACATGGAGGAAAATAAGACCTTGGGAGCAGGAGCAAGGAACTTGTAGCTGTCCAGATGTTGTTGGACTCTGACGTCCATCAGCCCCAACTCCATACAGTCAACAGTCAGGGATGATGGGAGCTGTAGTCCAGCAACATCAAGATGGCTGCAGGTTCCTCATCTCTGTGGTAAAGGGAGGAACCGGCTAGGGTGTTGAAGTATGTACGGTAAGCATTTCCCATGATTGACTTTCCCAGAAAGGAACCTGGTGACTGTGCTACTTCCACACAATGGAAACAATGCACCAATATTTATTTATTTATTAGTGGGCAGACAGAAGAAGGCACAGATCTGCGTAAATTTTGAGTGCATTCATTTATATACAAATTTACAAACAATTACTTTAGAAATACAGTGGTACCTCAGGTTAAGAACTTAATTCGTTCCGGAGGTCCATTCTTAAACTGAAACTGTTCTAAACCTGAGGCACCACTTTAGCTAATGGGGCCTCCTGCTGCCACCACATGATTTCTGTTCTCATCCTGAAGCAAAGTTCTTAACCCGAGGTACTATTTCTGAGTTAGCGGAGCCTGTAACCTGAAGCGTCTGTAACCCGAGGTACCACTGTATAGAATATTTCATAATCAGTGTGGAAGACTGTTACCAGGTAACCTATATAGATGGCATTCAATTAGGTTTCCATTAATTTCAATTGGTCTAAATCTGAATAAAAAGTTGAGTGCCATTGGGCGTCTAGTCAGTCTGCAATCCAGGTGCTAAGTGTTGATGAGCAACTTCAACTCCACTGCTCTCCCTTCTTAGGGTTCTTTGTCTCTAAAGTAGACTTGGACCGTTGGATTCCATCTATCAACATCCCTAACCACTGGCTATGCTGGTTAGGGCTGATGGAGTTGGAATCCAACAACATCTGAAAGACACCACATAGTCTTTGACATTGTCTATACTTTGATAACAGCTCCAGAGGATTCCAGATAGGAGCATTTTCCAGGCCTACGTAGATATGCTAGGGATTGAACCTGGGACCTTTCATGTGGTCTACCTTGGAATGGCATCCTTAATCACAATAGGCCAGATGTGGTCACATGACTCACACTGAGCCCTGTGAAGCTTCTAGGTTAGGCTTTCTCACTTTGCTCCTTGTGTTAGCTACAGATGGTATTTTATCTCCAATGTGAAATAAGTTGGGCTTGGGAGAACCTCAGCCCACTTGGGTGGTTGCTTTAAATTTGCCATGACAACATTGGGGTCACCTCTGTCTTTAAAGTAAGCAGCTGGCAATGCTCAAGAATTGTTGCTTGCTGTTGTTTCCTGACAGTGACCATCAGGGTCTGCAATCCAGACCCATTTACGCTCAGAGAAGGCCCAATACAGTCAATGGAACAGGCTGGTCATGACTATATTAAGACCCATTGATGTCAGTGAAGCTGCTCAAAGCATGTCTAAGCCGGATCCATTGTGTTTGTACTCAGGGACAAATGACTCATCATTTCAGTTCCAGAAATAATAGCTTTCTGGGTTTTCCATGTCACCCAGGAGTGGTGATATTGCAGAGGGTCTCGGTGTCCATTCTACATACTTTCACCATATTTAGTCAATCTGCGACAATCACCACAGATATTTTTGGCAATGCAAGACTGGTAGACAATGGACAGAAATCTGTTCCATCTGCAGTGGTGCGTCTTCAGGGTGTTCTGCTGCTCCCCCGTTACACACAGTCATGTTCTTTTCTTCTGTTTGTTATCCCTTCAGCTTTTATCACCATGCAACATTCCTCGTTTGCAGACTCTTCCCGTCATCTGAGCAAGTTGCTATTAACTTGTGACATTTGATGTGGGAGTCCAGAACAATTAATCGACACTGAGGTGTCTTATTAACTTTGTTTCATTCAATGTGCCTTTTCTCTGGCATGCTCTCCATGTTTTTCTTTCCTACTCAAAGTAATTAATCAGCAGGAGAGAATGCCGATCTGCCCTTGCCTTGTACAATTCCGTTCTTGTGCTGAGCTATTTTTATTAGAAGATTTCTAACTGCTTGCTCATAGATTTAGTTTATCATCTACCTTTTCTTATATTTACATATTGGGATGGTGCAATGCACACGCAGACACACACACACACATGCACATAAGACTCCTGAAACGACCCTCAGGAACAAATCTGGTCCAACTCAAATTTGTGTTTTTGCAGTTTGTGCAAACCACACTGTACTCTGCTCCAAATGACTGGGATATTGCATGGAATTTCTCTCATATTTCAGTGAGCAGCTGTGCTGCATCTGTAGTTCTCAGGTCTATAGTTATGTATCCAGGGTAGGCAACATTCTTAGGCCTGTGAGCACATTTGTAAAGTGCTCATTTTACATTTGTAAAACCCTTGCCGGCACCACAAACACATCACAACTACAAGGAAGGAGTCTGCCCCTGCGGCTTGATGGAGTTAGACACTGTCTCTCATGCCTTGTTATGCTGCCGTTTTTATGGGCATATACACTCGGTATTTATTACCCCTGCTATGCAAAAATCTCCAAATGAATCTGAACTTCAATGTCTAAAATCCCTGGTAGAGGACAGGGACCCTGAGATCACGTTAAGGGTAGCCAAATTCTGTGCGATTGCCATAAAACTTAGGAAACAAGCTGTGTTATCATAATGATTAAGGTTTTAAATGATAATTTTAGGTCAAATGATAATTTTAGGTTAAATTAAATTAAGTTTTAATTTATATATATATATTAACTGTTGCTATATCTGTATTGTCCCTGTTATACCTAATTGCAAATTCAAATGTATCCCTATCGTGTTTTATGACTTCCTTGATATTGTATGTGGGCTGGAATTATGTGTGACCGATATATGTGTGACCAAAATAATAAAATTCTGTATTCACATCACAACCAAGCTAAATGTCAGTGAGGGAAGGCTGGGGAAATGAACCCTATTGGTGCCAGGGTCAGCCTCTGTAAGCTTATGTTTGTCCACATGCACCATATTGATGACCCCCAATTTAGGGGTCTCTCTCTCTCTCTCTCTCTCTCTCTCTTTCCACCACTCCTTTATTTAAAAATATATACATGCTGCGTTTCTGGGCACAGTCTATCTAAAGTAGGTTACAATAAAAGCTACAAAAATCTAAGACAAAAAATAAAACAGAATTCACAAAGATTAAAAAAAGACTCAGCACTCCAGTGACATTGTAAAATCCCAGCCTCTTTTCAGTGGGTGAGACAGAAAATAGCTCAGGTTGAAATGAATGAGTTTTGGAGGCTTTCCAAAAAGTCTGAAGTGTAGCCGCACACCACAGATCGACTGGGTATACAAAAAAGTATCAGGTGTTATAATGATTGTAATACAACAAAATCAAAACACCAAACCGGCTTGCAGATATAAAGGACAATTTTACTTAGTTCAGCAAATTAAAGTGCAACGTGCATATCAAAGCCTGGAGATACTTATAGACATACAGTCAATTAGTGGCACAACTCTGCCAATAATGTATATAGTAATAGTGTCATAGAACAGCTGAAATAAGCAAATCGTTCTACAGTTAGTTATCTACTGGAAGCACAAAGTCCTGTAAGTGGGAATGGTTGCAAGAAAGTGTCACGTTGCACTTTAATTTGCTGAAAGAAGTGAAATTGTCCTTTATATTTGCAAGCTGGTTTGGTGTATTGGTTTTGTTGTATTACAACCACAGATCTACAGGACATTCAAAAGGTGTGGAGCCACCACAAAAGCACTCTTTCTCTTGTGGTCACACATCTCACAGGGCTAGAAGGTGGACATCTTCATCATCATCATCATCATCACACCCAATTGAGCTCTCAGTGAGCAGGCATGATAATATGGGTGCATGTGGTCCAGCAACAGTTAAAAAACCCAGATAGTCATTAGCAAATCACTCCCCAGGCTTCATAGATGTCAGTTAGTGAGACTCTCCACCAATTTCCCTCAAGAAAATGTTGTTGGGTCACAAGCCCATGGGAGACAGCATCCTCTGTCTCCTTGACTAGGGAGAACCAACTTCTGCATTCTCAGAATCCTCATTGTCTTTCAAAGACAAGAGTTGCTACACAACTCAACATCCTCCTTGCATGTAAAGGTAAAAATAAGGTAAAGGATCCCTGGACGGTTAAGTCCAGTCAAAGGTGACTATGAGGTTGCGGCGCTCATCTCACTTTCAGGCCCAGGGAGCTGGTGTTTGTCCATAGACAGCTTTCCGGGTCATGTGGCCAGCATGACTAAACTACTTCTGGCACAACGGGACACCGTGACGGAAACCAGAGTGCACGGAAACACCATTTACCTTCCTGCCATAGTGGAACCAACTTGCTTTTGAAGTGCTAGGTTGGCAGAAGTTGGGAGAGAGCAACGCAAGCTCACCCCATCTTGCAGATTCAGACTGCTGACCTTCCAATCGGCAAGCCCAAGATGCTCAGTGGTTTAGACCACAGCGCCACCTGCGTCCTTGCATGTACAGCAATGCCATACCACCTAGAATTACAGGCCTCTTGGTTATAGAGATGGATTGTGTACTCGAGGACTGGAAAAATAAGGAGTAAATTTCTTCCCATAATTTTTGTCTGAAGGTAGTTTGGCATTGGTTTTGCCTTTGGGGAACAAACACAAGAACCAATAAAATTTGTATGAGGTTCCTTTGGCCAGAGCAGTATGTACAAAATGCAAGGAGAGATATGACACAAAAGTGTGGAATTTCTCATGCCTTTGGCTTTGGAAGTAAGTGGCGGTGTGTGAAAATATTCTGCCAGATCTTCTATAAAATTCACAGTGCTGCTACAGGCCAGGTCAGACCCACTACTGCAAACTGGCTCTCCCTATCCAAGAGAAAGAATGACTGACAAAAAGTGACCCAGAGTGACTTACAAAAACAATAAACACTAAAACAAAGTATAACAAATGACCACTAAAAACCCAACCAACACAGCTATGCAGATGACAGTCAGGATTGCCCCCACAAGTTGATACACATCTCTAACAAATGCAACCAAGTCTTTGGCTGATTGAAATTCAGGGCCCTTTTAAATGTGTTGTGGGAAAGGGACATTTGTTTTGTTCTTATTTTAATTACGTATTTTGTGGTTTTAAATTGTAATTTTATGTTGTGAACTGCCCTGAGATCTATGGATGTAGAATGGTATATGAATTTAATAAACAACAACAACAATAATAAGGACAATTGGCATGCCCAGGCACCATGAACTGCCTTCCTTCCCATACCAAGAAGTAAATAACCACTTGTAACAACATTCTATGGTTCAAATTAGACCACAACTTTATTGATTTCAGATGTAAGTGGCTTCGGCTTAGGCACTGGGTATAACTGGTATCGACTAACACACTTGCAGGTGGACCCCCCAGGGGGTCCCATCCATGTTGAGGGAGTTCTATGACATACATCAAGTAGGAAAGATCCCACACAGATCACCTGCTGTGGCCTTTAGCCCCCGCTTGGGTGTCTGGACAGGAGCACCTCTTCCAGGATCCCTTTAACGGGATATGCAAATCCTCGAAGGAGCAGGCAAGGCATGCAGCCTCACCACCAAGCATGACTAAACTTTTACTCCAAACCACCAGGTTGGCCATTTGACCTGAAGGACAAATGAAAATGGCGAAATCAGTGGCGTAGCGTGGGTTGTCAGCACCCGGGGCAAGGCAAGTAATTTGCGCCCCCTAACCCGTGGATTTGCGCCCCCTAACCCTAACCCCCAGATGTTGCACCCAGTGCGGCCGGCCCCCCCTGCACCCCCCATGCTACGCCACTGGGCGAAATGCTGTGTAAGGGACCTGCTCTCATTTATACTCTGGGAGCAGACCTGAGTGAAGTCCTGAGGGACCTGGTCAGGACCGCCCCCCAGAGCATGCCCGCCCCCTGGTCCAGCTGTCATTGGCCAGTTGAGCAGCCAGACCAAATCCCAATGCTCCTCAGCTGGTGGGAGAGGATACTGAATCTCCTGAGAACTGTGGACCTGACAAGGAGGGGGCGGCAGGACGTTGACGTGCCGCAACACAACACTACCAATTAAATGGTAAGCAGTACAGTGGTACCTCGGGTTAAGTACTTAATTCGTTCTGGAGGTCCGTTCTTAACCTGAAACTATTTCTAACCTGAAGCACCACTTTAGCTAATGGGGCCTCCCGCTGCCACCATGCCAGCACCATACAATTTCTGTTCTCATCCTGAAGCAAATTTCTTAACCTGAGGTACTATTTCTGGGTTAGTGGAGTCTGTAACCTGAAGCGTATGTAACCTGAAGCGTCTGTAACCCAAGATACCACTGTATTATATTTTTTACGGAATGCTGAAAATTCGCAAGTATTAAGCATCAATTGAACCTCATCCTCATATGTAATTTTGGCTTGCTCGGGAAACAGTGCTGCAAGAGTTCCCGTCTCCTCTCATTGTGTGCGACTGAGGTGCGTCGGCAGAATTAATAGAGGAAATTATGGAACATTGAATTGATGGGAAATCTCTCACGTCTTGTTCTGTATGCCCACAGTGTGTTAATGAGGCCTCTTCTGCAGCGCTTGCTGTGCTGTTACCAGGACCACTTAGTCTAACTGAGATTCTACCTCTTTGAATGCACAAGCAGTCATTATGAGGCACACCTACTTCTCTAGTTGGAAAAAGCTACTCTGCCCTGGGGATAGAAGGCTCTGCAATTCTATGTTTCCATTTAGTGTGTGTGTACCCTGCTTTTCCTCCAAGGAACTCTGGGTGACACCCACCGTTTCGCCTCTGCAAGTTTAGCCTCACAACAACCCTGTGAGATAGAGCATGAGCAAGAGACTGGCCCAAGATGAGATTCATGCCTGACTGGGGATTTAAACTCCAGTTTCCCAAGTCCTAGCTCAGTGCTCCAACCACTGCACCACACTGGTTGTTGAATGGTGAGCTGTGTTCTGCTCAAACACCAGGGGATAGGAAATGTGTGGCCCTCCAACTATTCCTGGGGAGGAATTCAACATTGCACGAAGTTGATCGTTTCATCAGCATAAGCATATCTGCTTGCCAGACAGAACAATTCCCCTTATCCTCCCCCAGCTCTGGGGGTTCTCCTGACCCCCACCCCCACCCAACTTGTGGGGGGTGCAGGGAGAGGACAGGGGAAACTCTGTTAGATAAACAGAATATATTGCTGATGGGGCTTGTTAGGTGAATGCTACCTCTGGACCTCCCATCACCCCAGACAATCCGAGAAGGAAATATACCAGCTAATGAATAAAGCCATTTTTAATTATACATGGGCATTCTTGCCTCAAGAGGGCATCTTGCCAGTAATGGTCCGCAGCAGCAAAATGGATCCACTTGTGCATTTTGTCCTGAGGTTAAAAGGGCTTACATTAATAACTTACATTAGGAAGTTGGAAACATTCACTCAAGATGAAAAGGTTCTGCCAGACGGAAACCACACAGAGGATCTCCTCCTCAATCAGTTTCGGGGAGAAATAAAGCCTGGCAGCAGAGGAGAAACCTGCAAGTGCAACTGAGGAAATAGGTTTGGTTCTCATCTGCACTGATCTCCCTCCATTCAGGATGGAAATGGTTGTAAATAAACATAAGGTGGTCCACCAAATGTTGGGGAACCGAGGGCCCAAGGGGCAATTGTGGCCCTTCTAGCATCTGAATCTGGCCTGTGGGACTTTATTCACATCACACCCCTGTTCCCCAGGCTGGTCCCCTTCACTGGCTTGCTTGGAGGGCTTCTTGAGTGTTTTCTCTTGGGTGGAACATGTCCTTCCACACTGATAATGCCTCTGGATGGAGGATGGTGTCAAGTGGAAGAGGAACCAACCCCACGGCAGGTTGCCAGGAACAGACAAGGTAAAGCCATTACCATCTGCTTTTATTCAATATTCACAGAGAGAGGCTTGGGAATGCAGTCTCTCGGAATAATGCTGTTGCCCCGAGTGAATCTCCACCCCCTGTGTCTCTCCCACTTCCTCATGAGTCATTGCTACGGTGCTGAAAAGTGCCCTCTGCCTCTGAGCTCTCTGCTCTCCTACTTTCAATGTGTTAGTATTATAATGTCTCATTCTCACATTGCATAAGGTTGCAGGTTGCCTTTAATTACTTAATTGATGTATGAGTATGGGAACTACAGTGGTACCTCGTGTTAAGAACTAAATTCGTTCTGGAGGTCTGTTCTTAACCTGAAACTGTTCTTAACCTGAGGCACCACTTTTGCTAATGGGGCCTCCCGCTGCCACCACGCCACCGCCACACAATTTCTGTTCTCATCCTGAAGCAAAGTTCTTAACCTGAGGTATTATTTCTGGGTTAGCGGAGTCTGTAACCTGAAACGTCTGTAACCTGAAGCGTATGTAACCCGAGGTACCACTGTATTTAAATGTCTCCTCCCTCTCTCCTCTGCTCCTCTGCTGAAGAAGATGGATGTGAGAGTTGTCTTGTTGTTTTGTTATTTGCTTTATAAATAAAACCTTTGATGTTACTATTCCAACCACAGTTGCCTCAGCTGCATTCTGCTCTAAAGGACTGAGTTTACTATCCGCGAACCAGCATTTAATGCTCACACAGCGCTTGCCGGGTTATAGAAGAAGAGTTTGGATTTGATATCCCGCTTTATCACTACCTGAAGGAGTCTCAAAGCGGCTAACATCCTCCTTTCCCTTCTTCCCCCACAACAAACACTCTGTGAGGTGAGTGGGGCTGAGAAGAGACTTCAAAGAAGTGTGACTAGCCCAAGGTCACCCAGCAGCTGCATGTGGAGGAGCGGAGACGCGAACCCGGTTCACCAGATTATGAGTCTACCACTCTTAACCACTACACCATACTGGCTCTCAACTTATGGCCCTCTCTTATGGAAGAGGGGGGTCTGGAATACTTTCTAAAGTCTGTCAGCTGTTGCCCCCCGGTTCTTCTTCTTCTTCTTCTTCTTCTTCTTCTTCTTCTTCTTCTTCTTCTTCTTCTTCTTCTTCTTCTTCTTCCTCCTCCTCCTCCTCCTCCTCCTCCTCCTCCTCCCTTACCATTATTCCCAGCTTTCCCTCTCATCTTCCTCTGATCTGTGACCTCCCTCAAACCCCTGTTGTAATTCTGACCTGTCTTCTTCTCCTCTGGAAGAGTCAGGCTGGGGAGGGTGTCTCCACCATTCTTACTCTGCCCAGTCCCTGACAGATGGAGAGGGATGTATGTGTGTGTGTGTGTAGAAACCAGCCCACTGACCAAAGATACAACTTACATTTCTTGCCTCGCCCACTTTGGCCTCTGGCCCTGCCCGCCACTTCATAGCTGTCAACGTTTCCCTTTTTTAAAGGGAAATTCCCTTGTTCCGAATAGGATTCCTTGCAAGAAAAGGGGAAAGTTGACAGCTATGCGCCACTTGCATGTGGCCCCCAGAAGGATGCTGAGAAAGGCCCCTCAGGCTGCGAAAGCTTTGTACTAATCTGCCAACCCGCCCAAATGTTGCCATGTTTATTATTTTATAGTCACTTACAGGTATTTATAAACGGCTTTGTGTTCAGAAAGTCTCAAAGCGCTATATGTGAAAAGAAAAAAACCCCACATAAAAGCAAAAAATGAATCCAATGGATTTGTGCCGCTATAATCACAACCAAAAGAGAAAGAAGCTAGTGTTATTTCAGAAGTGGTGAGACACGTTCAGATGTTCTGAATGGGGGGGAACCCCTCACACATTTTTAACAAGAGGTTGGATAAATAAACGAAAAGGAACAAAGCGTATTCCAGAAATAACTTACAAGTTTGCAGGCATGTTACGACATATGGAAGAACAACAGCCGCTACAGTACATTGGTCAATCTGCATAACTTGCCTCCCGGCTTAAGGCAATGAAACAATGTTACCTTAAGATTTTAAATATTAGCAACACTTTCTGACAGGCATTAGCATCGTAAAAAGAAGAAATGAGAAAAAGCAAAACATGGCCCGCAGGAAACTCGAGGGGTGAATCATCTGAAAGATCAAGATACTTTTTGCACAGAACGGTTTGGAGGAAGCTTTGTCTGTACTATATATCCAAAGCAACGTCATACCACTTTAAACGGTCCCAAAGAATCCTGGGAAATGTAGTTTGTTAAGGGTGCTGAGAGTTGTTAGGAGACCCCTATCCCCATAGCCATTCACAGTGAGCTCTTGCACCTCTTCTTTTTCTGGAAAAAATAGTGCTGCCTATCCCTGTCATGAGGGACGCGGGTGGCACTGTGGGTTAAACCACAGAGCCTAAGACTTGCCGATCAGAAGGTCGGCAGTTCGAATCCCCGCCACGGGGTGAGCTCCCATTGCTCGGTCCCAGCTCCTGCCAACCTAGCAGTTCGAAAGCACATCAAGCGCAAGTAGATAAATAGGTACTGCTCCGGGGGGAAGGTAAACGGCGTTTCCGTGTGCTGCTCTGGTTTGCCAGAAGCGGCTTAGTCATGCTGGCCACATGACCCGGAAGCTGTACGCCGGCTCCCTCGGCCAATAAAGCGAGATGAGCGCAGGAACCCCAGAGTCATCTGCGACTGGACCTAATGGTCAGGGGTCCCTTTACCTTTACCTTTTATCCCGGTCACAAAGAACTCCCAGAGTGGTTCAGCTATCCTCTTCCCAGAGAATTCTAGGAATTTCTGCCATTTATGTTCCCTGGGGTTGGGAGGCAATTTGGCCTCCTCTTCTGACACAGAATGGGGTTTTTCTACAGGTCAATGCCAGAGGTTTTTTTTTTTGGGGGGGTCTCCATTTTGCTCCCTGGGCTCTCCTTATTCTGGGCAGTCATAACCCTTGTCAGAGGAAGAATAATCCAGGGTCAGGCCAGGACGCATCATGACAGACTAAGCCATTTTATACTATAAAGCTGTTCCTGTACTGTTGTTAACACAGATTGACAGCAGCGACAAAGAGTTCTGCGCAGAATGAGCTGGTGCCGGCATCAAAGCACATGAAGTCATGTGTTTTTTTTATAAACCAGATTGGCTATCAAATGTAGGAAATTGCCTGCTTATTTCCTCGACAGAGTATTAAACTTTATATTTGTTAGCCTCTTAATTGTGCCTTCAGAAATGAAGTTGTCATAATGGAGGAGGATAGTTTGAGGTAATAATTGGGGAAATGGCCCCCGTCCATTATTCAGACAGATGGAAGGCCTTTCGGTTTCCTGGATGACAATTGGAAGAAGGAAGAAAATTGGGTTTAATAAGATCCACCCTTATGTTGGTGCTTAAATGTATCCACTTTCTAAAATGGGGAGGGGTTTCCCCCCCCTAATGGCACTAGAAATTAAACGAAAAGAGATCCCGCATTATTTTAAAGAATATGCTTAGTTTAGAGAAAGGGACGTGGGTGGTGCTGTGGGTTAAATCTAGGGCTTGCCGATCAGAAGGTTGGCGGTTCGAATCCCCGTGATGGGGTGAGGTCCCATTGCTCAGTCCTTGCTCCTGCCAACCTAGCAGTTCGAAAGCATATTAAAGTGCAAGTAGATAAATAGGTACCACTCTGGCGGGAAGGTAAACGGCGTTTCCGTGCGCTGCTCTGATTCGCCAGAAGCGGCTTAGTCATGCTGGCCACATGACCCGGAAGCTGTACGCCGGCTCCCTCGGCCAGTAAAGCGAGATGAGCACCGCAACCCCAGAGTCGGTCACGACTGGACCTAATGGTCAGGGGTCCCTTTACCTTTACCTAGTTTAGAGTGACCGTGTCAACAGGGCACATATAATCCATGGAGGAAAATAACCCCAGCAGAATTTTGTATCAGTTAAAACAGGATTCTCTGAGCTACATTTCAGGGTTTTTGGGGCTACCCCTTATTTTGTCTTAGAGGGGGGAAAAACTCTTCTTTGATACAAAATAGAGGAGTTCACTTGGTGCAAGGCAACTTCCTTATCTTATCCTTGTTCTCCGAAACATGAGAGGATGAGCCAGAAGAAACAGAAACCTCTTCAGCATCAGGGAGGATGTCAGTGAGTAAACTAGCATAGCCCATCTGGGCCTCCTCTTGCATGAGGTGCTGCTGTAAGCAGGTTTCAGAGAGGGATCTGATGGCGCCTTTTGTTGAGCCTCTCCTTTATCAGTGGGCCCTGGCATGCTTACTCCAAACAGCAAAGGGCCTGTGGGTCTAGCTGCCATTTTAATTCCCCACAATGTCCTACGAGTAATAAAGGTAAAGGGACCCCTGACCATTAGGTCCAGTCGTGGATGACTCTGGGGTTGTGGCACTCATCTCGCTCTATAGGCCAAGGGAGCTGGCATTTGTCTGCAGAAAGCTTCTGGGTCATGTGACCAGCATGACTAAGCCACTTCTGGCGAACCAAAGCAGTGCACAGAAATGCCGCTTACCTTCCCGCCAGAGCGGTACCTATTTATCTACTTGCACTTTGTGCTTTCGAACTGCTAGGTTGGCAGGAGCAGGGACCGAGCAACGAGAGCTCACCCCGTTGCGGGGATTCGAACCGCCAACCTTCTGATCGGCAAGCCCTAGGCTCTGTGGTTTAATCCACAGTGCCACCCGTGTCCCTTCTACAAGTGATAGTAGGGTATTAAAATGGAGGACAGGCACAGCTTCCTTGCACTTCTTAGAGTGCTGGGTCGAGGGAGCGGGGATATTAAAGTGCGCATTGCAAGCATTAGTAGTGGGCTCTCCTGAGATGTTGAGGCCCCGACAGCTGCCAATGGGTATCACTTGTAGATGCCAAGCCTGATAACTGTGGAACAATTGCCCTCTCTTTGCCTTGTGGGGATGGGGTTTAAACACCTCACACAGAATCCACATGCCTCACCTGGGCCCATTGAAAGTAACATTTAATCCATCGGTTAAAGTAATACTAAAAAGATGCACTGCTCACCGTTCTGTCGCCTAATACATCTACATTGGTCCACAACATAAACACAGGGAGAAAAGTTCTAGAAATCTCAGCTCCTAAATGCCTCTTGAAACAGAAAGCATTTAATCTCGACTGAATTGATAATAAGGAGCAAAGTAACAAAATCTCCTGGGCAGGAAATTCCACCCACGGCTATCTTAGAGAGAGGACTTTTTGAAATGGGGGAGGTCCTGAAATTTATATCCTGAAATTTAGAATCTTGGGTCTCAGCAACTTTACCTTCTCCGAGGCCCCTCTTAGAAGATATGTAAACTGGATGATACTCTGGTTAACTTTGATGGAGGGACGGTGACTCATCTCAGACATGCTGCTGGCTTGTGTGATGCTACCCGTACACAAGCTGAGTCATGTGTGAACAAAGATCCGATCTGCTGGAAAACCATCTGCCTTCAAAGCAATATCAGGAATTGGCTTTAAATCACTGTAAACCCAAATACTTCTTAAGCTCTGTCCCACTGAAAAAATTACTCCGTGTGCAATTCCCTAGAGAGAGCCACTTTAGCTGCTGCAAATCAGGGTAAAGTCATACTTCTCTTAAGTGTTTATTTTAGAGAGTCGTAAATGACTGATTCTGAGACAGCAGCAGTAATGTTGATGACATTGGCTGGAGATAATAGAGTTTAGGTGAGCCACAAACTGGCTGACCCCAGGGTGTCCATGTGACCAAGGGTGATGTATCTAGAGCTAAACCTAAAAGTGTATTGACCAGTGAGTGATGAGCTTATTAGCTTCATGTTAATAGCCTTATAAACATCTGTGTGATGATCTGATACTTCTTACTGCCTTCCAGGTAATCAACTTAGCCCATGACCATGATAAATGAAACTTGAAATAGGACTACATCCTAATAAGGTTACAAAAGCAGGAGGAGTGGCAGACAAAAATGATGGATTATGCAGAATTGGCAAAACTGACCTGCAGGATCCAAACCCTGGATGAATCAAAATTCCAAAGAGACTGGAGTAAATTTATTGACTATTTAAACAAGAACTGTAGAAGTTTGAAGACACTAGCAGGATTAAAATAAATCTTACGACATGGACTTGAATAAAGAGGAAACTGCGAGATGTAGATTAGAAATAGAAAACTGTTGGCGGGAGGGAGGGAAGTTATTACTCGGCAGAGCGGGGGGGGGGAGAGTTGTACAAATGAATGTGGAAATTTATTGTTGTTTGGTTAAAGTGAAAATTTAATTAAAAAGTATTAAAAAAGAAAGAAAATGGGAAAGCTGCTTTTTCTTGCCGAGTCTGCAAGGACTAATCATGCACATCAACTGGGATTTTGCTTTCGTTCTCTTAACATCTTTACCCCACCACCACCTGAGAAGAGTAGGGGCGCCCTCTGAAGAATGTGATCGGAAAGATGATGGACAGAAGCCAAAAATAGCCTTTATTATTATTATTATCATTAAAGATTTTCTTGTTTTACAGAAGTATGTGTAATGTCTCTTGTATTTTTTCCATGTAACATTTTTACAAATCAGTTTGTTCAGCTTGTGTGCACATGTTTTCAGTGAGTCTCAGAAACTTTAAAATCCTTCCTAGGTTATGAGCCCCTGTTTAATTTTGCAGTCCTGATTTTCCCATCCAGCATCCTTTAAGTGGATGGAATTGGCTATTTTTTGAATGCTCAGTGTTTCATTGTTGTGTGTTTATTTGATCGTAAACCAGCTGGAGAGGCACTCTTGCCCAAAATGTGGTACAAAAAGCCTTTTAAATAAAATAAATAATACAATCATATATTTGTAGAGTTGGAAGGGACCACGAGGGTCTTCTAAGCCGACCTTCTGCAATGCAGGAATCACAGCTAAATGATCCCTGACAGATGGCCACCCAAGCTCTGTTTAAAAACCTCCAATAAGGGAGAGTCCAACACCTTCTGAGGTGACCCGGTCCACTGTCAAACAGCTCTTGCCATCAGAAAGTTCTTCCTAATGTTCAGTCAGACTCTCCTTTCTTGTAATTCGAATCCATTGGTTCAAGTCCTACCCTCTGGAGCAGCAGAAAACAAGCTTGCTCCATCATTCATGTGACGACCTTCAGATATTTGAAGATGGTTATCATATCACTTCTCAGCCTTCTCTTCTCCAGGCTAAAAGTGGAGATAAATAGATGTTTTTAAAAGCCTTTTGGCCTTGTACTTCTCTTTTCATATACACATAAGAATGCAAGAAGAACCTCGGGGATCAGGCCAAAGGTCCACCTAGGCTAGAATCCTGTTCTCATAGTGGTCAACTAGATGCCTAATGGGAAGCCTAAAAGTTGTACCTGTGGAACAATACTCTCCTCATCATGACAGTCACTAAGGCTGCAATCATAAGCATTTGTTTGGGAAGTGGTGATGGCACCTTGTCATGTGTGATGTCGGGCAGTGGTGAGGATTGTGCCGAGTTCTTCCATCCATTTATGGGCTGTTAATATTTCTATCCTCCTATTTGAAACAATGGTAGGGAAGGATTTAGCCATCCTGTCATGGGCCAGCTTTGCCTGCTGAACAGCAACCTGAAGGGGGAGAAGGCGGAGTGATTCCACCTGCTGCTGATCAGCCTTCAAGAACACAGATGAGAAGGCACTGGTGAGAACCAGCTGACTTCAGCCTTTTTAAGCAGAGCTTCCAGCAGCAGACAGATGCTGGAAACAATGCTGGTAGTTCCTGGGCCCTACCCTTGCTGTTTCTGGCACGTCTTGACCCTTGATCATTGGATTCCCTAACCCCTGGACCATCTGGCCATGTGGATTGCTGTTTCCCTGACCCTGACTGGACCTGACTTTGGACGCTGACTCTGCCTTTAGGCAAGTACTCCTCAGAGACTCTTCTGGTTGGCTGGTCTCCACTGGCTGGTCTGTTGCTCAGCAGTGAGACCACAGCACATTCTCCAGACTGTGTCCTGGTTTAGGGACACATAAGGGACTGGGATGCTTTCGGTCCTTCAGATCCAAGGCACCTCCTGGTCTTCTCATGGCATGCCAGCACACACTTTCCAACCTTCTTGGTCCTTCTGAGATCTAAGCATTGGTGCCAGTTATGCCAGTGCAGAGAGGATATATTAATGTAGATGGTGGTCCCGATATTGGAGTTCTGTCTGCAACATCAGAGAGGGACATCTGATCGAACCATTGCCCCCTCTATGCTCTTCCAGGGGCCTTGGGAGAGATCAGCAAACCTGTTGCGCCCTTCCAGCAGCCATAAAGCTCTTTCTTCTACATCTCGCGGGTAATTGGGGGTGGTGGTATGGCACTGTGGGTTAAACCACAGAGCCTAGGACTTGCCGATCAGAAGGTCGGCGGTTTGAATCGACGGGGTGAGCTCCCGTTGCTCGGTCCCTGCTCCTGCCAACCTAGCAGTTCGAAAGCACGCCAGTGCAAGTAGATAAATAGGTACCACTCCGGCAGGAAGGTAAACGGCGTTTCCGTGTGCTGCTGTGGTTCACCAGAATCGGCTTAGTCATGCTGGTCTCATGACCCGGAAGCTGTATGCCAGCTCCCTCGGCCAATAAAGCGAGATGAGCACCGCAACCCCAGAGTCGGCCACGACTGGACCTAATGGTCATGTGTCCCTTTACCTTTACCTTTAATTAGCCATAGCTACAATCCAATTCATGCAAAAAAAATGATTTTTGTTTTTTTACTTACGTGTGGCCTGAGGACTGCCTTTTTCATTGGAAGTGTCTTTTAAAATGCTCCAGGATGTGACTGTATGTTATATGAACATAAGACAAGATCTGCTGGACCAAGTCAGTGGCCCATCTAGTCTAGCACCCTATTCTCATGGTGGCCAGCCAGATACCTAGGGAAAACCCACAAGGAACCTGAGCACAACAGCAATCTCCCCATTTGTGAACCCTGCAGCTGGCACTCAGGCTGCCTCAGGCAGTGGAGGTTGAACATAGCCATTGATAGCCATATTCACCATGAAAAAAGCAGCACCTTCATAGGGAATTGTGCAGAAAATTGCAACCAGCTCTCCCCCCCCCCCCAATTGCATACAGATACTTTGTGAAGTATTTATAAAGGGATTTCATCACACTATTATCTGTTTCAGGCCACTAATGCACCCACCCAGCCATGCCATCCTCTTAGGGGGATTCCAGTCTGAGTCTATTTTCAGGTGGGATTTATTCACATATCGGCAAACTCAGATTGGGCAATTATAATTGGCTGGGAGACAGGACAGGGAGAAGAAATTGTCTGCAAGACAAAATACACCACTTGTGAGTTAGAATTTAATGAACTGTAGTCCTCTGAGTACTTGACATTAACCCCTTGAATAATCTAGGCAATAAATCTTTCTGCGTAATAACATACACCAGCGGTTATGGACAGTGCTTATTTTTAGACGCTTTTACGGCTTCCTGCGTAAAAAAAGGGGGGAATTCCCCATTCCCTTCTTTTCCCCCATTCCTTTCTTTTTCAGCCTCCCTGGGGAAAGCATTCCACAGACAGGGAGCCAGTGCAGAATAGCTCCATTCTTGTATTGCCGCCCTCCAAGTCTCTTGCTCCAGGAGTCATATGAAGAAGGGCCTCCAATGATTATGGCAGAGTCTGGGCAGGTTCATATGGAGAGAGGTGGTTTTTGACAGGACCACAGAGGCTAGTGGTGTGGGGCGCCGGGGCGCCAAGTTCTGGAGGGCGCCAGGGAAGAGGCAGAGGCTGGACGTGGCGCCTCCTGGCATCAGCTCGCCACCCTCGCCCACCTGCCGCCAAAGCAGCGCCGTGCCCGGAGCCTCCGTCTGCCATGGCCATCACAGCACAAAGTGGCCAGCTGAGCCAGGAGGCGCTGCGTCCAGCTACTGCCTCTTCCCTGCCAGAGGAGCTGCCCTCCAGCCGCTGCCCGCCTCCTCCACTCCTGCCGGCAGCGCCATCCTCCCTAAAAAACTCTGGGGAATTGGGGGGGGGGCGCCAGAGGGAGCTTTGCATCACGGCACTGGATATGCTTACGACGGCCCTGGTCCTTGAAATATTTCATATTCCATAAATAGCCTCTGCAATAAAAGTGAGAACAAAAAGGCCTCATGCCTAACACTGGTGGAAGTCTAGTTTTCAGTGAGCATGCCCGCTGCAGTTAAACAGCAGTTCTAGAATGGGGGCTAGTTTGGGGTGGGACTCAATCATATTTTGCAGTTCCAATCTGCCTCCTCATTTCCTTGGGTATGATGTTTTATTTCCTGTGCTCCTATCTGCAATTTTTCTCTTTTGATATTGACATTTCGGTAAGAATTTTCTATAATCCTCCTTGAACTTTAAAATAACAGCCTCCGATCTGGTGCTGCTTGGCATGTGTAAGAAACCCCAAATATCTGTGCAGTTTTGAAAGGTTCAGTTCTCCATCTTGATTCAAAATGACATCAAATTGTATCCAAACATAGATGGAAACCTGTCCCTTCATCTCAGGAACCACCATGCAAAGCTTGGTTATGGTAAGAGGTGCCCTAATGCATATTGAAAAGGCAAACTTTAATAATAATAATAGTAGTAGTAGTAGTAGTAGTAGAATGGATATTTTATTTTATTTTTATTAAATTTGTATACTGCCATATACCCACAGGTCTCAGGGCAGTTACCACATAAAAACACATTATAAAAACACAAAATACACAATAAAAACAAAACCAAAAAAACCCCAATACATCACCCAGAGAATTTTAATGACTGAGTGACTGGCAAATGGATTAAAGAAATTAAAATCAGAGATGCACTATGCAGTCCTAAGAACTATTGAACACAGCTAGATTTGCTTCAGAGTAAACTTGCGTAGGATTGTGCTATTAAACACTTTAGGCAATTTGCTGCTGCTGCTCCGATGTTGGCTGTGCTCCCTTCGTTTTGCAAGAGCTAGTCATGATGGCTAAAATATAATAATCTAATTTGGCCCCGTGGCAACACTTCCTTCTGCAAGAATAATCTAATATTCTTTTGCATTGCATTAGTGTTTGCTGCTTGAAAGATATCAGTCTCAGACCACTTACTGGAAAATAATGGAACGACTCTGGCCGCAGCAGAATTGGAAAACATCTGAGCAACTGACTGCCTTAAAGGCATTAATGTTTCGGCACATATATGCCTCTCATTCTCCCAGGCGATCTGAACTTCTGGGCTGCTCCCTGGCAAACTCCTTACATTAACTCAGAAGTTTGTTCCTCTTGCTCACACATTCACTTCTTGTGCCATCCCAAAGCAGTTAAGTTGATGAGAGGATAATCATACCTAGGAATTTGGTGATAATACTATAATGAGAGACCATCTGTAGGTAATTCTGGGCAAAGCCACACAGCCTTCTGCCTTTGTGGATGCCAGATTGCGGTGGATATTATTCATTATATGTTACATTGCAAGCTATATGAAATACCAAGGGGGAAATGTTCAAAGAAAATTCTGGAGCCAGCTGCCACCCTCAGTGACATTGATAAAATTGAACACCTGCTGTCTAGCATGGCTGAACCTTTCGTGTTTAATACAACTAGGTTTGCTGTAAAAGCATCCCAACTGTCACAGGTGGGTTGGATACAAAGGAATGGTAGGAAGAACCAGCTGGAGAACCCCCAGGGGAAGAAGGCTTAGAGCCCGGGGATTGGTGGTGGGACAATGATGAGTGGTCAGAGGGAGTGTCAGAAGCTGAAGAGGTAACAGGGCTTAGTGAGAGGAGGGAGTCTGGGGCAGAGAGCAGTTCAGAATCAGAAGGTGAAGTAGGAGAGGAGGGAAGCCAAGAAGCACAGAGGAGGCCGGAACCGGAGAGGGAAACCTGGTTTTAAGAAATTGTATTGATTTAATTTAATTTGATTTGTAATAATTTGGAAAATTAATAAAAATAATGGGGGGGGGGGAGAGGCACAGAGGGGTACAGCTGGTGAAGAGGCACAGGGATGTCCCCCTCCTGTTGCGACAAGCTCCCTTTCCCCTGGGTCTCCCAGAACCAGAAGAGGTGTGAAGTGGGAAGAGCAAAGACAGGCACGTAGGCGCAGTCTCAGATTGACAAGGAGGAGACTTAGACAGCTGTGAGGAGGTGGGGACCTTTGGTCTCCACAACTGCTTCATAGGAGCAAGACGTACCAAAGATGAGTTGCTGTGCTCATTAGGCCCGACACTGTGCAGATCCTTTTTCTTCTAATGAAGACTTACTTCATTTTATTTACTGCTGGCTCACTCCTGACACCAAATCAGGAAAGCCTCTGAGGGCTCATCCATACTCCCTTTTGTCCTGAGATTTCCAGGCACTGGTCTGATAGGTCTTACTTTTGTCCCACTGCTTTTCCCAGGAAAACCTTCTGCTTACCGCTGAATTGGAACAAACATTAATCCACAGAAAACCTGTGAGCTGAAAACAGTGGGGTTTTCCAGGGAAAGCTGTGGGGCAAAAGAAAAACCTCTAGGTTCTGTGCCTAGAAGTCATGGACCAAATGGAAGTATGGATGAATCCTGAGTCTAGCCTGAGATATATGTACATTTGTATTAAATTGTGTTTTATTATGCTGTTTTTATTATCTACGCTAGTCTGTTAAAATCTCTTTGCTCATTTGTTTTTTCCCCTCGCTCTTTTTTGGCTATAACCTGAACTTGACTGACCAATAAATTTTTGATTGGGCTGGTGCATATTTACCAGGTCATAGTGTATAGAATACATAGATACCATTTGCTCTGTGAGCTGAACTATTCATCTGAAAGCTAGGTGGATGAAGTAATTGGGAACAGAGGGGAAAGCTTTTCATGCATCTGCAGATCAGCCAAGCCCATATAATTTGGTTTTCAATTCCGCCGGAATACAACTGCATAAAACCAGATCAATAGTTTTTGAAGCCACCTCGAGTTAATGCTTTATGATTAATCTGTTTTACAAAATTATCAGAGCAACAGCCCCCAAATGCTTGTGTTTTTCTAGAATAGCTGCAGGGAAGCCATTAAAAATTATTATGACTGATGCCACCAATGCTATTAGCCAGCAAATGGTTTAGGACAGTAATTTTCGTATCCTTCATTTGGGAGCGAGGGTGTCGGAAAGCCCAAGACTTGGCAAAGATGGGAAACACCATTAAAAAACATACAATCCTATGAAATGATTTTCTTTTTTTAAAAGCCAAGAGAATATCCGTGCAGCTGAGCTCAACACCAGAGAGGCAATCACAAGGTTGGATCTCTCAAGTGACTCAGACATTGTGTGTGCAGTGTGTGTTCTTTGGGTGACATGAACACACTGACGTGTTTGTTCATTTATCGCTTTGTCCGATGGACTCTCAATAGCCACTCCCAAGCTTTAGAGTGCAGACCAAGGCTGACTCTCACAGCTGATTATCTGCCTGCTATTTTATTTGATCCAGGAGAAAACACACAGGAGGAGACTTTGAGGGACTGAAACAAAAGCCATCTATATATAGACACAAATTTCCCCAGGGCCAACTGGGAGATTATAATAGCTAAGGGCACTTCCGGAAGGTTATTGTTTTCAGGTGGGATTCAATTGTATTCTGGCAAATTCAGGTTGTGTGATGATAGTTGATTGGGAGGTCTTCTCCAATAAACCTGCTCCCCCCCCCCAAAGATCAGACTTTCTGCAGTAAGGAAAGTGAGGGAGAAATACCCTGGGAATTGCAGGCTCACGCTTGCTTTGACGCAGCCTCTTCTAATCTTTGCTCAATAAATAGCTAGGGTCATCTAATCTCCCTGCAAATAAATCAGGATGAATGGTCAATAAACAGGTGCGTCAAGAAGTGCCCTTTGCCTGTGTGAGCTGAGATGTTCCGAATTTAGGCTGCTTCCAAGACTGTTGCTATTTTGCAGGTGGGATTTAATTGCAGCCAGGTGGCATCAGGTTGTGCCAGTAAAATGGATTTGGTAAAATGACACTGAATAACTTCAGCACAAACAAATTAAAATGAATGCTCCATAAATGGGGTGGGGTGGGTGGGGGGGTTATAGGTGGGTTATAGCCCCGCCACAAACATTGCATAAACAAATCAGAGTCACATCCATGCCATATGTTTAAAAAACATTTAGCACACAAGGCTTCCTCCCAAAGAATCCTGTGAACTGTAGTTTGTTAAGGGTGCTGGGAATTGTAGTGATGTGAGGGCTAAGCTACAGTTCCCAAGATTCTTGGGGGGGTTATTGTGCCAGAACTCCCAATCAACTATAGTTGTGCAATCTGAATGAGTCTAGAACCCACCTGAAAATAGTTCGGCCCAGTATACCTGAAGGAGCGTCTCTACCCCCATCATTCAGCCCAGACACTGAGGTCCAGCTCTGAGGGTCTTCTGGTGGTTCCCTCACTTCAAGAAGTGAGGTTACAGGGAACCAGGCAGAGGGCCTTCTTAGTAGTGTCAGCCGCCTTGTGGAATGCCCTCCCATCAGATGTCAAGAAAATAAACAACTGCCTGACTTTTAGAAGACTTCTGAAGGCAACCCTGTTTAGGGAAATTTTTAATGTTTGGTGTTTTTAATATTCTGTTGGGAGCTGCTCAGAGTGGCTGGGGAAACCCAGCCAGATGGACGGGCATAAATTATTATTATTATTACTATTATTACTATTATTATTATTATTATTATTATTATTATTATTATTATTATTACTATTATTTATTATTTATTACAGTCTAGAAATGCCCTGCGATTGTGGGGAAGGGCCATCTGGAATAGACAGTGCAGGGTTCAATGGACAAATAGTTTGACCTAGTATGAGGCAGCAAATAAAGTGATGTGCTCACAAATGTGATCTTCATGTAGGGAAGTGTGCGAGTGTGGCCCTTTGTGAAGAGCATAACAGGGAGCAGTCAGGAATCCCCTCATCTCTTCCGGATGGAAGCTTATGAAACCCAGTGGCTTCTCACAGGTTTGATCCAAAAGTGAAGGAACATTTGCCATTTTGTTGGCTCTCCTTTATATTTTGGTTCTCTGCTTGTTCAGACTACTGAGATTCACATCAGTATAGCTGCCAGATGATAAATTATTGGATGGGATTGTACAAAAAGTTCTTTCTTCAAGCTATACAGCAGACCGCCAGGCTTTTTTTGGCAGGGTAAACTGTAGCACCTCCCTTGTCACTCCAGTACTTGCTATGACTCAGAAGTTTAAGTGTACTCCACTCCCCAGATCACTAGATTTGCAATCCTCAGAACCACTCGATTCTGATTTACTACTGCTTCATTGAAAACTAATGCACTCTAATTAACTTGATCATAACAGCGATGCTATCTCCTCAATTGTATGTCACCCAAGGCCTATTTACAGAAGTGTCCCAGGGAGAAAGTTTCTCATTTATGTACCGTATTTTTCGCTCTATAACACGCACCAGACCATAACACGCACATAGTTTTTAGAGGAGGAAACAAGAAAAAAAAATCTAAACAAAATAGTGGATATATGATTTTTGTGGTTCATGCTGTGGCCACAGACATGTGATCTGACAGTGAGTAGCCCAATGCAAAAATCCTGAGGATCCATGTGGATCCATGCTTTGTAACCATGGAAGAGGGAAGGAAGGGGAACCATGGATCCTCTGCTCACGACTGCAGCAGATCCCCCCCGCCACCCGCAGGCATTCGCTCCATAACACGCACAGACATTTCCCCTTACTTTCTAGGAGGAAAAAAGTGAGTGTTATGGTGCAAAAAATACAGTACATGCTCAAGTACTGAAATAGACCCAAACTATACATTCAACAAGAGACGCGGGTGGCACTGTGGTCTAAACCACAGAGCCTAAGGCTTGCCGATCAGAAGGTTGGTGGTTTGAATCCCCGTGGTGGGGTGGGCTCCCTTTGCTTGGTCCCTGCTCCTGCCAACCTAGCAGTTCGAAAGCACGTCAAAGTGCAAGTAGATAAATAGGTACCACTCCAGCGGGAAGGTAAACGACGTTTTCATGCACTGCTCTGGTTCGCCAGAAGCGCCTTAGTCATGCTGGCCACATGATCCGGAAGCTGTACGCCGGCTCCCTCAGCCAATAAAGCGAGATGAGCACCGCAACCCCAGAGTCGTTCGCGACTGGACCTAATGGTCAGGGGTCCCTTTACCTTTACCTATACATTCAACAGTAGCTCAAATAACAACCCCTACTTTTCTTCATTCCTCTCTTCCTTCTCCATAACGTATAAAATTGTTTGCCTTGTATTCTTCGGACATCACCTTGTATTCTTCGGACATCACCTTTCTCTGAATTTAGCCAAAACTAATAATACGAAGGTCAGTGAAATGCACAATGCATACCCTTCCAAGTGTCTCGACTTTCCAGGAACAGTCCCAGAATTATGAAAGCCACCCCTGCTTCTGATGTGATCCTGAAATGTCCCTATTTTCCCTCTCAGTGCTGCTGCCACCAAGCTCAGGGAGGAGAAGAAGAATGTGCTTAGAAACCCACTTTAGACCTTCCAGTGTGTGCCCCCCCTCATTTTTCTAGGAATTTTTGTGTGTGATAAAATGATATCTAAGTAGGGTTTTTTTTTAATTGGAGTTTGTTTGTTTGTTTTAAAAAAATCATCACAGGTTAATGCAGAAATGGGGGAACCTCAAGAACCAATTTAGGGAGCATGTGGTGGTCTGGAGAGAAGAAGGGAGAAAGTCCACAACCAAAACCCACAGCACTTACGAGATTGTGAGTTAGTGCTGCTTTGGCTAGAAGTCATGGACTGGAAAAAGACTGATGTAGCCATTCCCCGAGAAGGAGCCCAAGTGCTATTCAGATGTGGTTCAGATCCATGTTTTAATATTTTTAACAGTTTTATGTTTCAAACACGTTGTCCTCCTCCAGAAAGTTTGAGGTGGAGAAGACGGCATGCCAAAGAAATGGATAAACAAGCTAAAAAACAGATGGTGGCCACAGCACTGATGCAGTCATATGTATCTTGAGCTTTTCTTTCTAGAGTCCTCTTAGAGCATTGTCTATGTTAATAAAAAAAGGATCCTTCACAAGTCTGCTGTAACACAGGAACTTCTCATACGTCTAAATATACAAGGCCACACAGTGTTAAGTGACTAAGGAGCCATCTTTCACTAGATCAGGGTTTCCCAAACTTGGGTCTTCAGCTGATTTTGGACTACAGTTCCCATCATCCCTGACTACTGGTTCTGCTAGCTAAGGATGTTGGGAGTTGTAGTCCAAAAACAGCTGGAGACCCAAGTTTGAGAAACCCTGCACTGGATCCTTTCTTTGATGCATCTATTGATGATGTACACTTATATCCATTTTATGCCAGTCTAACTGCCATGGCTCTCCTCAAAGAATCCTGGGAACTGGTTGGGTGAGTATGCTGAGAATTACCATATTTTTCGCTCTATAAGATGCACCAGACCATAAGACGCACCTAGTTTTTGGAAGAGGAAAACAAGAAAAAAAATATTCTGTATCCCACAAGCCAGGACAGCAAGCGGGATCGCTGCGCAATGATTCTGCTTGCTGTCCTGGCTTATGGGATAGCTGCGCACAGCCTCTCCCGGGCTAGGGGAGCCTTCATCCCCTGCCCAGGACAGGCTGCGCACGGCTAAGGCTCCCCCAAGAGCCGTGCTCCATTTAAAGAGTGTGTGGAGCTTGTGTGCGGCTTTTGGGGGCTTTTCCCTGAGGAGGGAGAAGGGCAGCCCTCCTCCCTCCTCAGGGAAAAGCCCCGAAGAGCCGCACACACGCTCCACGCGGCTCTTTAAAGGGAGCTCTGAGCAGAGCCTCCCGCCTGCATTCACTCCATAAGACGCACACACATTTCCCCTTACTTTTTAGGAGGGGAAAAAGTGCGTCTTATAGAGCAAAAAATACGGTATGATAGAAGTCCCATTTCACAGATTTTAGGAAGATCTTTGAGGTGGCGGGAAGCTAAGGCCTGTGCAAGTAATGTGCTCTTTCTTTCCTTTTAATTTGGCATGCTGGGATTCTTGTTCAGACAGATTATGGGAAGTTATGCTGATGAGAGTCCAACATTCCCAATGACCCTAGAAATCAAAATGCAAGTTCCTATTACGGGAATCACAGACGTGCATCTCCCTTGTCAGCACCATTGCATCAACACATTCGCAGGGTTGTCCAGTTACAGGAAATGTCGCCAGAACTGTGTTGAGAAATGGACGCAAAATCTATTTGTTCGCAGGAATCAGCCCGAAAGTTAAGCTGCAAATGAAAGTGGTATGACGCTAATGACCGCAGCAAATAAAATAATTGTGGGGATAATTCTCCCAAAGCCAACAGCTGGAACTCTGTGGCGTTCCTCATTATGTAGCGTATTTTCTTACACAATTGAAAAATAATAATTGGTCTGTTACTCGTAGAATGATGCTTGGAAAAGTCAGCTTTGAACCATATTAAACTCTGGCTATAAAAGATGCAAATGGATAAAATACTCATGGAGTAATTTGACTGGCAACGGATCAGAGCAGAAACACAAAAGGGATGCCCCATGTTGAAAATCGCTTGGGAAGAGAACTGCTGGAGTAGAAACCACATGAAATGGTTTCGCCATGGCCAACTAATAGCTTAAGGTTTAAAAACCCACATTGTTTGGAAGAGATAGCAGAAGGCCCATGAGCCAAACATGCAACTCAGTTGCAACAACCCAACAGTCTGGGTGCTTTCAGATAGTAATAATAAAGATGTAAAAGTAGAGCAGCCAGGTCTGGCTGAAACTATCTGGCTGCCATGGGTAAAAATTAACTTTGCTCTCCCCTTGGCCTCAGCATCTATGCCAGGGGGAGGGAGTTGTTTATATTGCAAGTGGACAAAAGGATCTTACAATGGGAGAATAGACCAATCTACTCCTACATCCTGTTTCCAGCAGTGGCCAGCTAAATATCTCTAGGAAGCCTACAAGTGGGATATGGAGACAATAGGGAGGGAATCATTTTCTTCACCTTAAGGCCTTTCCCAGTTATAACTTATTAGCTCGTATTTAGAACATTTTCACCCACACTTCAGCCAGAAAGGCCTCCCAGAACAGCTTACAAAAGTTCAACAGCAAGCAAGGCAGTGCCCGATCTCCAGCTAACAATCTAAAAGGCACAACACAAAAGGAAGAAAGGGATGAGGAGGGATGAGGAAAACAAGCAAACTCAGGATCGAACAGCAGTTCTGAAAGCCCAAAATTCTCACAGCAACCAGCTTGAACAGAAACTCCCCACCCCCCTTGTTTGAGTGGTGTGTATCTTTGGTTGTACACTTTTTTAGGGGGGGAAATCCAGTGGTTTTACACCAGCTCACTTGGCTTTCAAGTTGTTTATGTTAGGTGAGGTTACCCTCCAATAGGCATTGCAATGAGTTCCCTTAAATTGAAAAGTTGAGTTTCTTTCTTTCTTTCTTTCTTTCTTTCTTTCTTTCTTTCTTTCTTTCTTTCTTTCTTTCTTTCCAAGCCCCAAAGCCAAAAATACATTTTTATTGACTTCTCTAAGATCCAGGGCAAAGCACTGCCTTTCAGAAATCCCCCCTGGTCATCCAGACATATGACAGACCTATAGTCCCCAAAGTTGCAGGGGAAGAGGAATTGATTGTAAAACCACTCTAGGAATGGTTTGTTCTGCTTGCCAAGCCTGTCTGTCAACCCCTGTGCCAACCACTCTTTCCACCCACTTGACCAATCTACACATCACCACCCCTCGCAAATCTCCCCTCCCCTAAACACTTGCTCCAAGCCACTGCCTACACAGCTCACCCCAATCTCTTTTAATCTCGCAGAGGTACTTGCTAAACTGTGCTGTGAAGCACGTCTCTCCCCCTGTTAAAATTCACTGCAGCTGCATTGAATAGAGGGTGCCACTTCCAAGAGGGCCTTGCTAAACCACTCGGTGAAGTACCCTCCCCCTCCATGAAACAGCTCCCTTGAGTTCCCTGCCCTGGAGTTGTTGACAGACATGCAAACTGCAGAGGTATTGACAGACATGCAAACTGCAGAGGGTGATGACAACCTTAGATTTTAAATATATAGTAAGATATCTATGCATTCTTATTTATACAGCAGCATTCCCTTATCATTTTGCGGGGGGGGGGGAGTGTATGTATTTAGAAAGTGAGATTTGTTCAATGTCATTTGCAATGAAAAGTGACTCTTGAATCTTATTAAATTGATTGTCCCAGTAACCTCACTCTTTACTTCCCCATTGTTGAAGTGATGACAACTGCGCGATCCAATCATTGCCATTCCTTACGTCACGAAGTTAAGAATCGCCACGCTAACTCCCAGAGCTAAGATGTTTATACAACACCAGCAAGACGTCACTGATGTTTTTATAGTTTTGTTTTATTATTTTTGCATTTGGCTTTATTATTTGTTTCCCAGCTCGCTAAAACTCATGCGGGGTTTGCTGGTGCTATTAAGATTCACCGGTTCTTACTGCCTGCATGTTTTCAATGCGCATGATTATGGAGATATATGAGAAGTTTGCTTTCATGGAATAACATTTTGCTGCTAATTGGACATGACGCAAAGCTATGGGTAATTTGATTGCGAGTGCGCAGCCCATATTTCTTCTGTTGTTGTCAGCAGTCTCTCTCTCAGTCGTAAATGAAGGGTGGCAGCTTTTATTATTGCTTGCTAGACTCTGTCAGCAAATCACAGATTTTGTTCAGGACAAGCAACTGACCTCACGGGCTGTAGGCTAGAGAATACACACTCCACTCAGGGTTAAAACCTAATCCTGATATGGCTCTTGCAGTGGATACATCACAGACCTACTAAATAGGCTATTGATGGGTACTAGCCTATGGTTACCAGATTTTTTTCAAGGAATCTGGGGACACTTTTTTTTTTGAATTTCATGCCTTATTATTTTAGGTTCTTGACCTTTTTTTAGGGGGGGGGACCCCAAAGTTGTTGGGTGCACACCTCGACACACGGCAGGTGGAGAAGTCCATCTACAAACACACAAACGCCCCCCCCAAAAAAAAGAGATTGGTGGTGGTGGGGAGAGAGAATATAGGCTTACCAGATTGGCTGGCTGGAACTTTGACATAACCAGGACCTCTGGTGCTGCTCCCTGCCATGGCGCCTGCCATGTTGCCTCGCCGGAAGTCCCCAGGCATAAATCTGGGTACATTAATTAAAATCCGGGGACATTCCAAGGACAGATTTTCTCCAGGGACAGATTGGCGAATCCGGGTACTGTCCCCGGGAACCGGGGATGTTTGGTAACCCTATACTAGCCATCATGGCTATGCTCTGCCTTCACAGCGGAATACCAGTTTCTGACAGTGCTTTTTTACTGGGGATATTCAAGGGTATGCAATACTGGCAACTTTTTTCCTAGAAGAAAAGCGCTGGTTAAAAGTGCGGCACTTACTGTGACAGCTTCGTGGTGAGTACCGGCACTTTTATTTCTAGAAGAAAAGCACTGGTTGCTGGAGACCACAGGAGGGGAGGGTATTCTCATACACAGATCCTCCTTAAGAGTTTCCCGCAGGCATATGGTTGGCCACCAGGAGAACAGGATGCTGAACTAGATGGGACATTGGTCTGATCCAGCAAGCTCTTCTTATGTTCTTATTAGGACAAGTATTCATTTAGATCAAATGCCCATAAATTACACTGGTACAGGGTTCCTTATGACAAAAAAACAAAAGAGGAGGTCCCCAGTTAAAAGTAACCCAAAGGCCAACTCACAGGAACCCAATGAAGAGTGGTATTAATATGCATATACATGAGAAACAGATCGGGACGCGGGTGGCGCTGTGGTCAGCGGTTTGAATCCCTGCAATGGGGTGAGCTCCCGTTGCTCTGTCCCAGCTCCTGCCAATCTGGCAGTTCGAAATCACGCCAGTGCAAGTAGATAAATAGGTACAGTGGTACCTCGGGTTAAGTACTTAATTCTTTCCGGAGGTCCGTTCTTAACCTGAAACTGTTCTTAACCTGAAGCACCATTTTAGCTAATGGGGCCTCCCGCCACCACCACACGATTTCTGTTCTCACCCTGAAGCAAATTTCTTAACCCGAGGTACTATTTCTGGGTTAGCGGAGTCTGTAACCTGAAGCGTATGCAATCCGAGGTACCACTGTACTGCTGTGGTGGGAAGGTAAAAGGTGTTTCAGTGCACTCTGGTTTCTGTCACGGTGTTCCGTTGTGCCAGAAGCGGTTTAGTCCTGCTGGCCACATGACCCGGAAAGCTGTCTGTGGACAAACACCGCCTCCTTGGGCCTGAAAGTGAGATGAGCGCCACAACCCCATAGTCACCTTTGACTGGACATAACCATCCAGGGGTCCTTTACCTTTTACCTTTTTTTCATGAGAAACAAGCAAAGGCCACAATGAAAATAGTACAATTCTCCATACAATACAGGATGAGATCTCCAAGACTGAACCTTGTTCTATACTTCTTCAAACACGAAGTGAAGAAGGTGCATGGATGGCAACTATCAACAGCCTTATTGCCTCTTTTTTATCTCTCTAGAATGCATTGTATTAAACAAAATGCATTATATTAGGCAAAACTGCATGCAGAATTTTTTATCATTATCATTATTACATTTTTGTACTGCTGTTCATCTATAGATCCCAGGGCAGTTTACAGCATAAAAATACAACACAAAAACACAAAATGCATAATAATAAAAAATAACAACAACAAACCAAACCAATAACCCCCTTCCCCATCCCTTCCCACAAACACATTTAAAAGGACTGGCTGAAAAGGAGAAATTCACACTATGCAGATAGGTTTTCATGAGAACTTTAAAATATAAAAAAAAACCAAACTAACATGGAACTGTGAAGAACTGAATTTAAACAGTGAGAATGAGAAACTGAGTGGAACTGAAACTGACAGATTCGCTTCCCCAAGTGCGGAAGGAGTTTGTTTATATATTATGGGAAAGGGCATAATTACAAAGGGACACATACCCTCAGGTTGAAGAAATAGCCTGAGTGAATTGAAAATGGCTTTTCACTGGTAGAGAAGTTTTGAATAGGAAATTCATGAGGACTGGTGGAGAATTTCTCCACAACGATCACCAGTTTGGGAGACAATTGCACTGCTTTATGGTTGCGTATCTTTGATACCCAGAGCATACAATACAACACACCTATAGACAAACTGAATGTAGCAAGCTGGATAGAGAGGAAAAGGGAAATATGGTCCCTATTAGATGGAAATCAGAGGCTAGAGAATAAAAGAACATGACAAATTCAACCGTTGTCAATTTATGACAGTTTATTTAGTCAGGGCTTGGCTTGGCTGTCTGGTCTGTTTGCAGTTTCCTCATCTTGGGCACTGCTGTGTTATGATACTGTAGCCGCAAAAATCCAACTGTGGTTAATATAAATACATTGAATGGCCAGAACTACAGGGAAGTTCCCGCTTTTCACACAGTCACCTCGTTGCCCAGCAGGGAAAGTGCTGCTTTTGTTGATTTCTGGCCACAGGAGAATTTCTCAGAGAAAATTCTGGTGCTTGAAAGCAGAGGTGGGGAATCAGATGTTGTTGGATTCCAGCTTTCATCAGCCTTGGCCAGCATGAAGAATGGTTTGGGAAGATGGAAGCTGGAGTTTAGCAGCTTCTGGAGGGCCAAGGGGTCTCCATCCCTTCTTTAAGGGGAACCAACCAACCATTGTAGGCTGGTAGAGCACTGTCCAGCCAACTTTAGCCAGCCCCCACCTGCCTATTGGCCTACCGGTCAAGAGGGTGGCCCTGGATGCCAGTTTCCTCCTCCTTAGTCCACGTGTTGTAGAACTCAGCAGGGAAGAGAATGGGGACCCAAGAAGAATCAGTTGGCTCTGACTGCCATTGGCTCTGGCGCCACCTACTGTTGGCCTCCCTGCTTTCTGCCCTATTAGCCTCAATGGGCAGCGGTCAATACTGCAACCAATGGAAACCAAAAGAAAGAAAAGATGTCTGTGGTGAGGGAATGAAAAAGGGGATTGGGGAAGTACAGGGTTTCAAATGTTTACATCCATTTTTCATTGCATGTACACAGAATTTCACTTACAGCCAAACTAGACATAGTATTGCATGCATTTCTTTTTTTTTTAAATAGCCAAGAAAATCAGCTAGTGGATGGATTGGAAACATGGAATCCAGCAGGTATGGACAGTAAGTTTAACATTAATTGCATTACCACAATCCTGACAAACATGACTCTTTGCCAAGGGTGCTGCTGGTAGCAATGGGAGAGAATCTACTGTTGACACTCCATACAGAGTGCATTGTCATCACTCAATCTAGCCATTGTAAGGGCCAGTGCTCCCCCCCCCCAGGGGATACTATAGGCACAGTACTGGCACTGTTTTTTCTAGAAAAAAAGCACCAGTCAGGGCATCCATAACTGTGGCAGGTCATGCAAAGCAGGTTACTTACTAAGCAACAACAAAAATGATGAAATAAGATGCTGATTTGCATAATGTTTGCATCTGCCAGTTTATATGTATGGATGCAATTGAATTGAAATAAAAACACTGTACATCTCACCATAGTGGGGAAGGCTATACCAAGATAGGCTGAATGCCTGCTCAGTCTGTTATCCAGATGGGCAACTTCAAGAGTCCAAGTCTCCCTTCTTATTGTTCTTTATTGTTAAATTGGACATGATTGGACAGCCTTTCAAACAGAGGCCTGTGCACTGCAAAGGAGGCGCATGGCCACTCTAGGCCATGCTTTTCCAGAAAAGGCTGCAGTTGGCAAATCAGCTGAAGCTGTGAGGAGGAAAGTGCTATCAGCCACAGGGGATATCTGAGCATCTACCCCCAGATCCCTTCCTCAAGCTGAAAACCTGATCCTTTAAGGTAAGTGTAACCCCACCGTGATGAATCCTAGCGTTGTGGTAAACGTTATAACCATTATCTGGGTTGAGCTTCAGTTTATTGGCTGCCATCCACCCTACGATGGATTCCAGACAACTGGGATTAGAGATATCCAGACAATGGAGCTTATCTGGTTTAAAAATGCTGACGGTTCAGCCCAGGTATGAAATGAAAGGTTGATTGTACCTTGGTACTTCCTTATTTTCCACCCTGTACTTTATATATTGAACAACACGCTTGCTTGTGTGTTTTTCGCAATGCACACCAGGAAATACCACTAGTCTACATAAATTCAAGGCTGACTAAACCACCACCACAACTTTCACAGGACCACTCCCCCTCCTTGAAAGTAGAGGAATATTCTTGACCTTCAGGGCAGCGGCCAGTGGGGACAGCCACCTTCCCACCCTCCTCGAGATTTCCCCCAGGAAGTGTGCTACTTGACATTGCATTGCCATTGTCATTGGCCATTCCATCCCAAATTTCAAAGGGAAACACCACCAGGAGGCTAAATGCAGCCAAGCACTGACCAAGCATTTGTTTTTACTTGTATTTTTACTTGTATTTTACTTGTATCATGTATTTAAAGGTAAGTCCACACAAAATAACTCCAGTTTTGGCCCCTGAAGATTAACCCATTCCTCAAGGGTGTTTTTACCCTTCCCAGATGAACCCAAACCTGTTGGGTCAAAAACTTTGGCCACATTCACATAATACATTTAAAACACTATGATTGTTGTTTAGTCGTTTAGTCGTGTCCGACTCTTCATGACCCCATGGACCAAAGCACACCAGGCACTCCTGTCTTCCACTGCCTCCCGCAGCTTGGTCAAACTCATGTTAGCAGCTTCGAGAACACTGTCCAACCATCTCGTCCTCTGTCGTCCCCTTCTCCTTGTGCCCTCCATCTTTCCCAACACCAGGGTCTTTTCCAGGGAGTCTTCTCTTCTCATGAGGTGGCCAAAGTATTGGAGCCTCAGCTTCACGATCTGTCCTTCCAGTGAGCACTCAGGGCTGATTTCCTTCAGAAAGGAGAGGTTTGATCTTCTTGCAGTCCATGGGACTCTCAAGAGTCTCCTCCAGCACCATAATTCAAAAGCATCAATTCTTCGGCGATCAGCCTTCTTTATGGTCCAGCTCTCACTTCCATGCATCACTACTGGGAAAACCGTAGCTTTAACTATATGGACATTTGTCAGCAAGGTGATGAAAGCTTTTTGAGATGCTGTCTAGGTTTATCATTGCTTTTCTCCCAAGAAGAAAAACCCAATGGACAATAACAACAGGCATATAAAAAAACACTATGATACACTTTAAACATTCACGATTCTTCTTCCCCCCACAAATCAGCAATTCCCTGAATTCCATGTGAGGAGTGATTGATTGTTAAACCTCTATGGAAATTGTAACTCTGTGAGGGGATTAAGGGTCTCCTAATGTCTCTCAACAACCATAGCAAACTACAGCTTCTCAAACTCTCCAACATTTTCGTCCCCACAATCGGGATGTCAGGAGGGGTGCACCTTCCAGTCTGGTGCTCTGGCGATCATCGCTGGTGAAGGCTCACACCAGAGTACCAGGCCAAAAAACGGGACATTCTAGGATCCAAACAGAAGCCAGGATTGGTTTCCATGATCTGGGATGTCCCGCTTAAAACAAAACACTGGTGGGGAATGGCTCCCAGAATTCTTTGAGGGGAGCCATGCCTGTTTAAAGTAGTATTGTGGTGCATTAAATGTGTGTGCGGCCTCAATGTCACTGAGCTTAACCTGCAATGACCCTGACCAATTCGCAAGGAAGTTCTGTGTGAAGTATTCTATATTTTTAGTTTTTTCCATCACCCCTTCTGGGCCATATTTCGCATCCTACCAACATTCCTGTGGGCTGCGCTTGCTCTCAAAGAGTTTTCTCATCATTAAGATTGAGAATCTTTCTCACAACATCCATTGAACTGCAGTCTCGTTGATGCTAGACTGTAGAAGTCCTCAAAGCACACATTTTGCTCCAGTGCTTATACACATTTACTACCATCGATTGGCCTAATAAAAAGTTATCGTCACCACCACTTTATCTTTTGCAGGCTCAGGCTGTGACTTCAGGGCTAACTTTACAGCCTTGTTTCCAGCTTCAGGTGTGTTCAGAAAATGAATCATAAGAGTTGGAAAGAAACCAAAGGCCATCTAGCAAATTCTCCTGCCTGAAGTCAGAATTATCTACTTGCCAACTTCCCTAATGATCAACCTACACACTTTAATACCCAGAATGACCCAGGCAAGCCTGATAACAAGACTCAGCACCTTCAGACAGTTGCTGGAGCTTGAGCACCTGAGAAGGGGACATTGCTACTGTCAGAGCTGCCCAAGGTCCCAGCTCACAAAGGACCAACGCCAGTTCGTTGTTATATACAAAAGTCTTTATTGAAGTTCAGTTTGTCTTTTACATCAGCAGCGTGCAGCTCTACGTCTGAAACTCTAGACTGCCGAAGCTCCGTCTGAATCTCCTCCCCCCAGACACCAGTTTAAGACCCTAGCCTTGCTCCACCTCTTCCTCTGCTCTTTCCTCCTCTGGGTCCGCCTGTCAGCTGGGGTCTCGCCCTTCCTAGACTCTTCTGACGCTGAGTCCCCTGAGTCTTCTCCCTGCTTCCGGCGGGCTTTAGGACCTGGTTCCCGATCCGGGCTTTCTGCTGTCCCGCGCGCCTGTACATTTGAACTTGGCGCGCGCGCCCAGCCGGTAACCTTCCTCCTGACCGTTACACTGCTCCTGTCACTGCTTCCCCCTTCGGGAAGGCTAGCTGGACTTGACCTCCCCTCCGTTCCCCCACTCTCCGATAGAGGCGTGGTCAGTCTCGACTCATCTTCTCTCCCTGCTGGAGGAGCCGCTGGTCCTGACACTTGGGACTCCTCCCCCCCCACTACGCTCTGGTGGGGAAGCTGGTCCTGATCTCCAGCTGCTGCTTTGGGAGTCCCCACTGGCCCCCCTTGCCCTGACCATCGGTGCCTCCTTCTGGGAATCTTCTGATTCGCTGGAGAAGCTCATGGAATCTCTCGGGTCACTGTCATACTCCCCTATGCTGCCCTCAGATCCTTCCCCTTCGCTCTCCATCTCCTCTCTCCCCTGTGCCTCTGTCCCTGAGCCCCTGACAGCTGTGCTGTGCCCCTGTCTTGCTTTGTCCCCTGCAGTTACCCTTGAGGCAAGGCAATGCCATGACAAGCTCTAAGTGAGCAATTTCCTCCATTCAAGAGTAGAGTTGAACCTTATGAGCCCAGATGATCCCTCCCTTATTACCAAAAGAGTGTGATTCCTTAGAGGGTCAACCCCTGCCCCCAACTTGAAGGTGATATAGGCTGGGGGCTCCTATCTCATGTGCTCTCTGCTCCTTTGGACAGGTGTGAACTCCTCAAACAAATTGGGCTTGGGGGAAGGTGTCTGTGAGGTTCCTAGCAAGGGTACCACAGGTTATTGACTGCTAGCCTCCTTTTTGGTATCAAGAAAGTGGTCTAGTTCTTCAGGATTCAGCTGGCTCATTCTCCTCTAAGCTTGAGGCCAGGGCCATCCCACATGCAAAGGCACACAGCACCAGGCATCTAGGTCAATTACACATATTTGGGGGCATTTTAACATGGTGTCTTGCAGCAGCTGCCCGCTGGGTTCATTTGGGGAAAGTAACCTACAAAAGCTCGTTATGTTAGAGAACGTTGCTTTGCAAAAGTTTGCACCTTAGGCAAAATTGCATGCATTTCTGGAGAAATTTCACTGATATGCTGAGAATTTTCATGAGGATTTTTTTTTAAAAATCAGAAACTGATGTGGCAATTGGGGAACTGAAGAAAACGCTTTGGAAAAATGAGAAATGGGGAGAAACCAATATTGACAGATTCTCTCATCCCTATCCTTAGTGTTGACCATCTCCATTTTAAGGATGGTAATAACTGAGTTTCTTTATTAGATCTTGACCTTACTGTAGGAGTGTGTGTGTGTGTGTGTGTGTGTGTGTGTATTGTTGCTGTTGTTGTTGCTGCTGCTGCTTCTTATATTTTTTACCTCTTTCTTTCAGTGAAATGAAATGCATTTCCCTGGTAACTTCTAGGGAGTGTGTGTGTGTGTGTGTGTGTGTGTGTGTGTGTGTGTGTGTGTGCATAAAAACCCAATTGCACAAGACCTTGGCTTTTCTGTCTTTCACATTGACTGAGACACTATTTAGCCTTGGCTCTGATTCATTCTTAAGAGCAGGAAAGCAAAACCGGAGGAGCTAAATCAACAAACATTCATTAGGGCAATTGAAACTTCCCAGATCTAATGATGTGCCTTTTTTCTCTCCTCGCTTTTAAAGGAGACCTCTGTGCTACAATTTGTGCACATATATGCTGTATGAGAGCTTTTGGCTATGTGTTGTGACTTCTCAGACAAATATTCACACTTTATCTCATTTTTGCGGCATTCAGCTAACCAAGGTCTATAGATTATTAACTGTTTATTGATGGCACTTATTTCTGTTATTAGAGAATTTGTAGGCTTTTAGTCAGGAAGACAGCATAATAAATAATAATGTTTAAATTACTTTTTTTCATTCATTTGAATTTACTTGAAAAGTCCCGCTGCATGCATGAATGTAGCATATGAAGTTAGGAAATATGAAATTTCCCATGGCAACTTCTTAGAGGCAAATTTCATAGCATCCAAGATGACAAGCCAGCATGCAAAAATACATCATATTAGTGGAAATTACTTTTCAAAAATGTGCATAGTAGGCAAAATTGCACACAAAATGTGTGTGAGAGGAGAAATTCACACTAAAATGCAGGTGAATTTTTGTGAGGACTTTTCAAATGCAAACTGATGTGGAAATGTAGAGAAGTGAACTGAAGATCTGAAAAAATGGGAATCTGAAATAGACATCCGTAGGTCCAGGACTGAAGCAAGAGACATATTAGACGTCATGCAGGTAAAACTTTTGCTAATGGGGCCTCCTGCTGCCACTGGAGCATGATTTCTGTTCTCATCCTGAAGCAAAGTTCTTAACCTGAAGCACTATTTCTGGGTTAGCGGAGTGTGTAACCTGAAGTGTATGTAACCTGAAGCGTATGTAACCCGAGGTATCACTGTACTTTAATGGCATCTCCAGGCTTTTGCCTGGCAAGAATGCATTATGTAACTCTGTTCATGCCTCTTCCTTATTTGGATGGACGACAGAGAGGAGCATGTGAGTGTGTTTAGAAAGTAGCCCACTCTACTAAGGTAATGTTTACATTCCATACCCTCCAACACAACATGGCCCAAATCCGGGATGCCATCTTCCAGGTCCAAAATCCCATACAAGTCACATGACCCACGAGATCTTGGCCCCCAAACACATGAGAACAAGGCTTCCAAAATGGCCACCATACTCTCACTAGGGGAAAAGAGGATGTCCCAGTTTTTCTGGGGCAGTTGGCGGGTATGCCATTTATAGCTTCACCCACTTTCGCCTCCAGTTCCTCCTACCACTAGTATGCGGGCCTCAGGCTGTTTCCCAGAAGGGAATGAAAAAGGTTCAAACATTCCCCATCCTGTTTCAAAAGAAGCCCATTATCCTTCTCAGTGGATCAACCCAGAAAGATCACTGGAGGTGACAACATTCAAAGTCATTCTAATGACTTTGATGGAGTTTTATATAACACACAGGTCTGAAAGAAATGTTTCTGGGAAGCAACCATCACGCTGTTGTGTGCAATCCTGCCCAGCAAGTTCAGTAATCTGTCAATTTCCAACTTCCTGACTCTCAGCTTCGGAATGCCTTGAACAGCGTGTGTTTTTCCTGTAATCTAAATAGATGCTCATCCAGAGAAATCAATAACACTGCATAATACAAACATTAGCCTCTCTTAAAGTAATAGTATCTTTCCATGGAAGAATTTGGAGTTTGTTCTACAGGGTTAGTATTTAGACTGATGTTACCCAGGCCCATTGGGGCTAATGAACAACTAATGAATATGCAGTTCTTAGAAAAGGCAGGACAGATTAATTAGTCTGAATTCAGAACATGTTTTTAGATACTGGATGGATGCATGTTCATTTTTGGCTATTTCCTGAGATTTGGCAGGTTTTTATTCATACTAGCCATGTGTTCTAGGATCTTCTTAAGAACATGGGAGGAATCCTATGGGATCAGACTAAAGGTTAATCTAGCCCAGCATCCCATTTCCTAGAGAGGCCAATCATATGCCTCTGGGAAGCTCACAAAAGCAGGCTTTGAAGGCAAGAGTCCAGTTGCTTGTTGTTGCTCCCCAGCAATTGGTGTTCAGTGAAATAATGCCTCTGAACACTGAAGGTCCAATTAGCTATCATGGTGGCAGAAACCCAATGGTTGATCTGCCTAGGTGCCTTACATGTCTTATGAGCCATTGTGTTATAGTTATTAGAGTGCTGATTAGGACCTGAGAGACCAGGGTTCGACCTTGGTCTGTTCATTATCTCCCAGCCTAATCTACCCCACAGGGCTGTTGTGAGGAAAAAAATGGAGAGGAGGAAAAGTGTGCATACTGCCTTGAATTCCTTGGAGAAAAGGATACAAATGTAATAATAATAGATTTGTGTGTGGACATTACATTGAACTGTTGTGAAATAACCCAGTACCTTTAACATGCAAAAATAGTAGTAGTAGTAGTAGTAGTAGTAGTAGTAGTAGTAGTAATAGATTTGTTCAATCCTTTTTTAGAGCAGTTGAAGCTAGAATGGGTAAAGAGTTGTGAGACCTCCAAGTCTGAGAAGTTTCAAGTTTGTGCTTTCGATAAAGTGAATTCCCAAATAAAATCCCAGGATCCAGAATGCAAAACGCCAGTTGCTAGAAACCGCAGGACGGGAGACTGCTGATGTGCTTGGCTCCTCCTTGTGGCCTTCTCCTAGACATCTGGTTGGTCGCTATGAAAGCAAGGGGCTGGGCTAGAAGATGATAAAGTTCCAACCAGAGAAGAATGGATAATCACGATGATGGACTATGTTGAAATGGCAAAATTGACAGGGAGAATCAGAAACCAAGAAGATAAGAAATTTAATAAAGAATGGGGGGGATTATAGATTATTCTAAAGAACACTGTACACAGTTAAAAACGTTAGCAGGATTAACATAACACTTGTAATGTAATAATTCTATGGTTATAAATGGAAATTTGAATACAATTTGGATAGTATTATAAGATGCAGTATAAAATGAAGTACTGTGGAAACCACGGGAGGTGGAGGGAAGTTCAAGGATTCAGGGAATCCTAGATATGTATAAAACTGACTATATTTGAATGTAAAAAATATTTGTAAAAACTTAAAATAAAAATATATAGAAGAGCAACTGGCCTAATTCAACAGGCTGTTCTTATATTCTTATGAATGTTGTAAAAGTGAAGAGGGACCACACCTCAGCAGGAGAGCATAAGCTTTGTAACCAGCTGGTTCCAGGATCAATCCCTGGCATTCCCAGTTAAAAGGATCTCATGTACCAGTGATGGGAAAGACCCTTGTCAGTCCTTGTGTAAGAGAAGACAATACTGGTCTAGGTGGATAAGGAAGGACACCAGGCTGGGGAAGGCTGATATAGGGGGTTAATTTAACCCCACTTTTTTCTTTAAGGGTGAGAGTTCTGTATTGTTTGTAAAGGCTTGATTCTGCCCTGCCAGATGACTCAGTTTCCATCCTGAGTCATCTACATATGGATGGACTGAGTTCAAAAACAGGATGTAAACTATAGAGAAACAGGCTGCAAGTCTTCATGTTGTCAGGCTGCCTATATTCCAGTTACTTCAATGGAATTTAAGCGGCTTCATTATACAATGACTAGAGCCATCAAAAAACTCACTGCTTGATTGTGGTGTGAGCTACCATAGGCAACAACCTGCTGCCTCCAGATGTGTGAGATTTCCCGTTGCTTTCAAACAAAACAGTACAAAGATCGTAACGCTGGGGAATGTCAGTCAATGGTTTATAAAATCATTATTCATTGTAGTCTGAACAGAGGAGTAAGGGAGAACAGCAGGAGGAAAGAAATGGAAAAGTTTCCTTTTCTCTGAGACCAGCATGTAGCTTTTATGATATCTAAGGTGGAAATACAGACTAAAAATACACTTGGGAGATGTCCAGGCTTGATATGATGGTTTTTCATGCAATGAGCAGAGCACAGGCTGTACTTTCTTCTTCTTCTATAGGTTGGCCCTTTTGTCCCAGCTACTGGTCCCATGGACTGCAAGAAGATCAAACCTATCCATTCTTAAGGAAATCAGCCCTGAGTGCTCACTGGAAGGACAGATCCTGAAGCTGAGGCTCCAATGCTTTGGCCACCTCATGAGAAGAGAAGACTCCCTGGAAAAGACCCTGATATTGGGAAAGATGGAGGGCACAAGGAGAAGGGGGCAACAGAGGACAAGATGGTTGGACAGTGTTCTTGAAGCTACCAGCATGAGTTTGACCAAACTGCGGGAGGCAGGGGAAGACAGGAGTGCCTGGTGTGCTCTGGTCCATGGTGTCATGAAGAGCTGGACATGACTAAACGACTAAACAACAAAAACTGGTCTTTTGAAAAGTGATCTCACTGAGGTATAGATCATATAATGTCCTCTTTATGTTATGAAGAGCAAGCAGACCCTGCTTTAAAAAATGCCTTGGCCAAAGGTCATTGCACATTTAGGCTAAGAATCCAAACAAACACAAATTGGAAGGGCAGTTATGGATAACGTATAAATCAAAAGTGGTTTCTGCAAACCCAAAACCAAAAGTGGTTTCTGCTAACTTGCTTCTGGGCCATGTTCAAAAATTATTGTATTAGTTCACAGAGCCCAAAACAACTTGGACCCAAAGAGCCTTAAGGATCACTTGCTTCCTTATAACCCACCACTGAAAACTTCTGACGGGGTATATTTGGTGGTCCTCCATGCTCCTGAGTTTCGGTCAACCTTTACCAAGAACAAAGCTGTTAACGTGGATGTGATGGCCTGGGAATCCGATTCAGAGGCTGAACCAGAGGAATCCCAGCCTGCACAGGAGTCCCCGCCTCCAGGGCCGGCTGAACTGGGGCAGGGCCTTGATTCTGAAGCGCCTGCACCTGTGCCGGATCCTCAGGAGCAGGCACCAGGTGAATCCACTCTGGCTCCGGAGGTGGTTGAGGACTCAGTGCCTACAGGTGAGTCTCCCCCTGGGTCCAGTAACCCTTCAGCCTCTCCTGAACTGCAGAGGCTCAGGGCAGAGAGGCGGAGGGAACTGGTTTCTCCCAGGAGGAGTGCTCGCCTTAAGGCCAGGAGAGGCGGGTCTCCTGGGGGCCGGGACCGCCCCTGGCCTCAGAGAAGATAAAGGCCAGTCAGCCCGGTCCCAGGTTGTGGGAGCAACGTCGTCGAAGAGCTGTTTCGGCCAGCACCCAGTCCGGTTCCCCCAGAGTTCCTATCCTTGCCCGGCTCCTCGCTGTGGACCCCGCTTCGCCTGTGGAGGACTGTCTGCCGACCCTCGACTCAGGTCCTGGACCTCGCCCCACGGTAACCTCCCCCCTGGACCAGCACAGTGGAGCTCCTTGCCAATAGAAGTCCTATGATTCCTAATACTTAGAAAATTGCCATAGAGGAGGGGGAGGGGAAAAAGAGAAGTCCCTCCAAGCAGTGCCAACTTGGCTCTGCGATGATGGGTGCCCGAGGTTGTGGGTGCCATGGAGCGTGTATGGCCCTGGCACCAAAATTTGTATGTGCCTGGCCCCTACATGTGGAATTTTGTGGGTGTTTGGGCACCCAGGGCCCCAGGGAATTGGCACCTCTGGTCCCTCCCGCCTTCACCTCTCCTGCCTCTAACTCAGCAGCACCCTGGTCTCTGCATTGATACAGGTGAATAGAAGGAGCTCTCTTCTAGCTCAAATTGAAATCTGAACCAGAGAAGAATTCAGAGGGTTGTAATGCTCATAAGAACTTAAGAAGAGCTGGCTGGATCAGGCCAGTGGCCCGTCTAGTCCAGCATCCTTTTCTCAGAAGAAGAAGAAGAGTTTGGATTTGATATCCCGCCTTTCACTCCCTTTAAGGAGTCTCAAAGCGGCTAACATTCTCCTTTCCCTTCCTCCCCCTTCTTATCTGAAGAAGTGTGCATGCACACGAAAGCTCATACCAAGAACTAACTTAGTTGGTCTTTAAGGTGCTACAGGAAGGAATTTTTTTATTTTGACTATGGCAGACCAACACGGCTACCTATCTGTAACTCCCCCACAACAAACACTCTGTGAGGTGAGTGAGGCTGAGAGACTTCAAGGAAGTGTGACTGGCCCAAGGTCACCCAGCAGCTGCATGTGGAAGAGCGGAGACACGAACCCGGTTTCCCAGATTACATGACTACCGCTCTTAACCACTACACCACACTGGCACCACACTGGCTTCTCAGAGGGACCAACCAGATGCCTGTGGAAAACTCGCAAGGAGAACCCGAGCACAAAAGCCCTCTCTCCTCCTGTGGCTTCCAGCATTACATTACTGCCTCCAACAGTGGAGGTAGTAGCCCCTGCTGGCCTTCTCTTCTGTGAATTTGTCCAGTCCTCTTTTAAAACCACTCAAGTTGGTGGCCAACAGTCTTCTCTGTAATTTTATTTCATAAATTCATATTTTATACAGAAAACGGAGAGGTGTGTGCAGCTGCTAAAACTTAGTACTTAAGCTAACATTTGTTTTAATAGCTCATAGTGTGTGGCAGCTTAAAATCCTCAGACTTTACCTGAGGGACACAGATAAAGTCAGCAGGTAACAGAAAAAAGCCACTTCTTTCTGTGTGAAGAGAAATGAAGGATCCATTTCACTGGTCTTTAAAACTCAAAGAAGGAAGCCAATGAAAGCTGCTGTCATAACCCCAGCCTACATCTGGATCCAAACCTCTTAGTCACATAATATCATCATAAGACACCTTTAAGAATGGCCCCTACACCTTATAGTGTTGTGACAGCAACATCAGGAGTCTTATAAATTAGCATAATTTAAATTGCTAATATATATCTTCATACTCATTAGAATATTTAAAGCATTGCTCTTGGGTACTGTGAGTTAGGGTCACTCAAGCACAGTCGAGACTAAAGCTGGAATTCCTCCAAACATGCATTCTAGTCTAAAGTTATATATACATTATGTTGAACTGTAAATATGTGTATCAACATCTGGTATAAATGGCATTGGAAGTGCTGGACCTCTGCAGATGTTTGTGAAACAGGAAGCCATTTATTATCATCCATTTTCCTTAGATTCCCTGTAGAATCACATAAGCTCCTCCCTGTTTCCAACTCCACTATAGATTCCATATATATATATATATACAGTATATACCTTTCTTGTATAGAAGTAGTCATTGCACCGCAGCTTAGAGCTTTAGAGGAAGATCACCATTTTTCTAAGAGGAACGGAGGTTTTGTTGCAGAAGATGGACAAGTCAAGAGAATATGCTTTCGAAGCTGAAACCTGATCACTTGTTGATCCTGAGAAGTAAGGACCTTTTCTTATTCTGATGCCAACAGGGTATAGAGTATAAGAGATTGTGTACTCATTTGTCCCTCAGTAAGTTAACTTACAGAAACAGATCTGTCTCACTTGAAGGGTTTGATTGATAAATGGGGTCAATCAGGAATGTCTACAAACCAGATGGTAACTCTGAATTCCTTTCAGTTGTTTGGTTGGGTTTCAGCAATTTTTGTCTGCAGTGTTTAGCTTGCCTTGCTTGCTGGAGTCATCTAATGCAGAGAGCCCTGCAGATTTCTCTTGTCACCAGCCATTGGGCACAGGGAATAGGATCTTCTTCATGTGCTCTTTATGAGCCTCTCGGGGCATCTGATTAGCCATGCAGGAGACAGAATGTTGGACTAGATCGACCTTTGATTAAATATTGTGGTTTTTATGCAAAGTGTCTTTGCACTCCTGCTCTCAGCTTGCAGCTGTGGTTTGGCTTGTGTTTCTTCACCTGTGGGGTGCATTTGCTTTATGTTGCATGTGGATTACAAGTATTCTCAGGGATATACTAAGGTGTATAAGCTCCAATGTCAGTCTTCTTCGTTGCCCCATGTGAAGTAGGAAAATGTATTAGAATGCCCCCCTCTCTTCCCTGGGTCTGTGCATTTGAGAGAGCCAATAAATTATGAACAGCAAGGTTTGTTTTTGCAGCTGATATGAAAGCTGAACCTTTGCTGCTATAGCTATTTTACAGTTGGTAGGCATTGGTGCCTAGAGAGTCATAAACCGGTCCATATTTCAGAAATATCTGACATGATTATTTTAATTATATAGAATCCCACATTAACTAGAATGTCAGGTTCATAAGTACATGAAACAGCATTTGTGTTCAATGGGACTTCGTAGTAAAGAATTGCAGTTCTGGCATGGAAATACTATATGCCATTACTTGGGAGCAAGTCTCACTGAACAGATTGGGACTTCTGATCAGTCATGCTCAGGTTGGGATTTCAAATGAGGCTTTCTGCAGTGGAAAACAGGGAGTATCTGACTCCCAGAACGATACATTAAATTATGCTGCCACTAATTCCAATTAGATTAAAACAACAGCAACCTCCTGCTCCTTTCAATGGTAAAATTGACCGAAACAGTTGAAATATTACTGATTCTGCAAATGTGGAAAGTTTCTGGTATGCATTGTACAGAAATAGCTTGATTTGCTAAAAGTGGCATAAAATATGAATACATTTGTTTTTAGGGACTATGAACTGTACATACGTTTCATATCAGCTCCTGATCTGTGGGTGCTACCAAGACCCCAGCCCCCAGACAGGACTTACTGCTGACTCCTACCATGCCCACCTCCTCACAATTGTTTTCTAGTCTGGTACTCTAAGCTTGAGAGACTCTTGAGAGTCCCATGGACTGCAAGAAGATCAAACGTCTCCATTCTTAACGAAATCAGCCCTGAGTGCTCACTGGAAGGACAGATCCTGAAGCTGAGGCTCCAATACTTTGGCCACCTCATGAAAAGAGAAGACTCCCTGGAAAAGTCCCTGATGTTGGGAAAGATGGAGGGCACAAGGAGAAGGGGACGACATAGGACGAGATGGTTGGACAGTGTTCTTGAAGCTACCAGAATGAGTCTGGCCAAACTGCGGGAGGCAGTGGAAGACAGGAGTGCCTGGTGTGCTCTGGTCCATGGGGTCACGAAGAGTCGGACACGACTAAACGACTAAACAACAACAACAACTCTAAGCTTTAGCTGCCCTCTTGATTTCCTACAATTCCCATGACCTAGCAGCACTCTGAGGCATTGTGGGAAATTAAAAGCTGGTTAGACCCAGCTGCCCAGCCACTGCAAGCAGGCAAACCTCCCAGAGCCCATTGGCAGGGAAGGGCTCCTCAGTTGCCCAGGGACTCTTCTCTATTCAGTACCTATATTCAGTAGCTCATAAAAAGGTAAAGGGACTCCTGACCATTAGGTCCAGTCGTGGCCGACTCTGGGATTGCGGCGCTCATCTCGCTTTATTGGCTGAGGGTGCCAGCGTACAACTTCTGGGTCATGTGGCCAGCATGACTAAGCCGCTTCTGGCGAACCAGAGCAGCGCACGAAAACGCTGTTTACCTTCCCGCCGGAGTGGTACCTATTTATCTACTTGCACTTTGACATGCTTTCGAACTGCTAGGTTGGCAGGAGCAGGGACCGAGCAATGGGAGCTCACCCCGTCACGGGGATTCGAACTGCCGACCTTCTGATAGGCAAGTCCTAGGCTCTGTGGTTTAACCCACAGTGCCACCCGTGTCCCTTCAGTAGCTCATAGGCAACAACTATCAACATCCATCTGAGGTTGAGAGAGGAGCTGGGGAACCTGCAGCCCTCCAGATGTTTTTTTGACTCCAGATGCCATCAGCCCCAGTTGGCATGGGCAACGGTCAGAGATGATGAGAGTTGTAGTCTGAAAACATCTTGGGGTGGTGGTCCTGGTTCCCCACCTTTGCCTTAGAATCTGAGGATCAAAAACTGTCCTCTTTGCACCTGCAATTTGAATTCACAACTAAAGAAACTAAATTCTTATAATGACTGCACCAATTGAAGTAACCACTTTTACTATTCACTAAATTAAAGCCTAGAGAAAAGGTACCTTACCTGTGCCCATAGGAATACCTGTTGCAATATGAAAAACAGCAGAATAATTTCTTTTGGTCCAATTCCAATTGGATTTTCATTTTCCACACTGCTGTACAAGGAATTGAAATGTTTTGAGTGGTATGTGGGTGTGTTTCTTCCCCCTTTATTAAGTTGGATAATTATTGCAGTGGATTGTTATAGATTTTACTAAACGATGTAGATGTCAGAAGTTCTGAAAGCCCTCTAAGATAATTAGATCCATGTTACAGAAATGTGGAAATCAATATCTATTGTATTAAAAAATGATGTATTAAAGCCATTCTCGAAGCTCCTCAAATTGCTGTAATTAGTATCAGTTTCTTCTCAAAATAAGGAGCATCATCTATTCCCAGTGAAATATGGTCCTCAGTGGACTCGATAATGTGCCAAAAGCTCATTCTAACTGAATGTACTGCATAGCTGTGGCCACAATCCAGCTTAGGAGAGCAGCATGTGCTTAGTGAACACACATCTTGCAGTGTCCTCCAGTACCGGGTCCCCAGATGTTGTTGGACTACAACTCCCATCATCCCCAGCCAGTTTAGTCAATGGTCAGGGATGATGAGAGTTGTAGTCTAACAACATATAAGGTTGAAGAACACTGCTAGAGTGCATATGTCCCTCTCCCCATGCCTCAATGCCTTCGTATTTTTGCCAGTGGGGGTCAACAGCACAGTGAGAAGAAGATAGGCCCTTTTGCATATGCCAGAACTGGATTGCAGAATCCAACCCACCTTCCCAGTTACGGTACATTCTAGATTTTTGGTAGGGTAGGAAAGGGTCCATTGCCATCTCTAACAAATCTTTGAGGAGCTGAACAATTTGGTTCCACTCATTAGAGTGTTTCATCCAAGGACCAAACCACCTTCTGCCAACGTTATAATGAAAAAATAAACAGCATTCTTTATTCATTTGTCAAAATCAATGCTCCTTAGGTCAAATAGAACTTGTTATGCTGCAAGACAGACAGCTTGACATTTTCTCATTCAAATTAGGAATTATATGCCTGCATGATTTCTAAAAATCTCTCTTGAAGTTGTTAATAATAAAAATGTAGTTTACCTGGCAACCAACTCAAATGCAAGTGGTTCGACAGATAGATGGGATTTGACTACTAGTTCTGCTGAAAAAACAGAAACAATGGAATGATTTATTTCTACTGATTTAATAGTCTTATGAAAAGTTCAGCATGACCCAGTGTTTGATTTAATTGGGGAAAAAATAAAAACCCAGAGTTTAATCATTCAAAGCAATTAGAAAAATGCAGATTGTCTAGAGACAATCTAGGTATGAGAATTAACAGCTCAATGTATCTGTGTGACGCAAAGAGGGAGGGAAAGTGAGACAGTGTGATGGAGGACTATAGAAGAGCCAGAAGCAACGACGTTATTAAAAACAAAGCTTGATTTCAATTAACTTTCATGGCAATTAACATGGAAAAATACTGATGAAAACCCTTGCCCGTGCTCTAGCCAGGGAGATTCACAGAGGCACTCTGCATTTAGCTAATCAAGTTGGACATCTGCAGGGGTCTTCTAAAATAATAATGAATAGTAGACTGAGAAACTGTGATTGGACCAGTATCGACCAATGATTTGAACCCAGGTCTCAGTTGTGCCCCTCCAACACTCTTCCCCTGCAGTACATTGACACCCTCAGTCCTGTGGAAATGCTAATCTAAGCCCTAATGGTGGCAGGGACTGGCTGGTTGACGAGGAGTCGTGGGAAGTGCCAGCCGGGGAAACCCCTCCCCCCCAGGGAGATCCCAGAGGAGGAAGGCTCAGATCAGAGGGGCAAGCTTGGGAAGAGATGCTGGATACTGAAGGGTTTAGTGAGCAGGAGGAACCTGTGACGGAACAGTTCAGGCTCCAAGGCTGAAGCAGAGGGGGGAGGTCAAGAGACTGCTGAAGAACCCCAGAAGTCTCCCTCTCCTGCTGTGACAAGCTCTGCTCCACTCCCCACCTGGTATCCATGAATGCAGAGGAGGAGAGTAGAACAGAGTCCAGAGATGTGCAGGTGCAGTTTGAGACTGCTTGGGAAACATCTGGGAGAGGAAGAGCCTTAGGATGGGTGGAAGGCAGGAACCTTCAGTCCTAGCAACTGCTCCAAAGGGGCAAAACCTTCTGGGAAGCATTGCTTTGTTGCATCCAATTTCCTTGAATAAAGAGTTAACTTCACCGGCAACTGACTCTTCCTTTGATCTGCATCTGACTCCAGCCTTGACAACTGTCTGGCTCCATCTTCTGATGCATCTGACAAAGTAGCCTCTTGCCCATGGAATCACATGCTGCAATGCATTTGTTTTTCTTTTAAGCTGGCACAAGTACTCTCCTCCCTCTCTTCTCTCTCTCATTTTTCAGGTAGCTGCGGGGAGTCTTTCTCCATCTTATGCTGCTGGTGAAAGACAAAACTCCCTTGAGAGAGGTAGAGATTCAGAATGCCATTCCTTCAGTTTCCTGGTGAACCAATGAGCATGCTACCCACAGTTGATGAACTAATGTCTTGTCGGGACAGAAGACCTGGCATCTTGGCTGTGAGTCCTGGAAGATCTGCTCCCTGCCTTACAGGCCTTACAGTCAAGGGCAGGGCCTTGACTGACTCCAGCTACAAAAGCTGAGGCTGCTGAACTGGCTCTTGGGCTGACGGGTTTTATTGGTGGAGTTGTTGTTTTGTATCTTTATTTTAGATCTTGTTGCTATTGATGTGGAAATTGTTCAGTTTGGTTGTGTGTGTTTTTAATGTTTTATTTATTGTTTATGTCATCGTTATGTATTTTTTCCGTGTTGTAAGCCACTTTGATCATGGTTTAAACCAGATACCTGTGGAAAACCTATACAAGAGCACTCTCATCTCCTGTGGTTTCCAGCAACTTGTATTCAGAAGAATCTCTGAATTTTTCTTTTCAGTGCTCATCTCAATTTGAACGATAGCCATAGAAGTTACCAAGGTTCATAGTCTGTACTAAGAAATTACAATCTTAACAGCATTGCAAGTCACTTTTTGCATGAAAAGATGGACTATAAATTTATCAAATCAACAAATAGCAATTCTACCCTAACCGTAGCCCACTTCATAGGTTTATAATGAGGCTAACATGCAAGAATCACATGTGCCCTTATACTTCATTGAGCTCCTGCCAGCGGGGTAGAAATGTGATGAATGAATAAATGAGCAACATCAAATATAATGAAGCTGCTCACAAGAGCCATTTATTGATCCTGAAGCATATAGTCACATAAAAGGTCATGCTAGTGATTAATTGTTTTTTTTTTTTTTAATAAAGTTTTATTGCTTTTTTCCAGGGTAAAAGAAAGGTATATCATCCATAGCACATCAAAAGCAGTTTTACAGAAAAGAAAAGAAGTTATAAAAGAAAAAAAAGAAAAGATTCACATTTTTCACATCCATTTTCCTGATCGATCAGACTTCCCCACGTCCCCCATCCCCTGTTTTCTTTACAATAAAAATAAACAGCAAATTAATACCTTATTTCATATGTTTTTGTGTTTTCCTTTAGTTATATAGTCCACAATTTATACATTTCGAAATCTTAACTTAATTTTCAACATTTACCAAATTCAATACTGAAGCATGTTTTTCCAGAACATTTAGCAAATTCTCAACATTCATATAGCTTATAATATTTTTGTAAATAGTCCTTAAATTTCTTCCAGTCCTCTTCCACGGCGTCTTCTCCCAGGTCTCGGATTCTGGCTGTCATTTCAGCTAATTCCATATAGTCCATCAGCTGCAAATGCCATTCTTCCAGCGTGGGTAACTCCTGTGCCTTCCAGTGTTTAGCTATAAGAATTCTTGCTGCTGTGGTTGCATATAGAAAGAAAGTTCTATCTTTTTTTAACACTCTCTGGCCCACAATGCCCAGGAGGAAGGCCTCTGGTTTCTTGTGAAAGGTGTATTTAAACACCTTTTTCAACTCGTTATAGATCATTTCCCAGAAGGCCTTCACCCTCGGGCATGCCCACCAGAGGTGAAAAAAGGTTCCCTCAGCTTCCTTACATTTCCAACATTTATTGTCAGACAAATGATATATCTTTGCAAGTTTGACTGGGGTCATGTACCACCTGTATACCATTTTCATGATGTTTTCCTTTAAGGCAGTACATGCCGTAAATTTCATACCGGTGGTCCATAACCTTTCCCAGTCTTCAGACATAATGTTGTACCCGATGTCTTGTGCCCATTTTATCATAGCTGATTTAACTATCTCATCTTGAGTGTTCCACTTAAGCAGCAAATTATACATTCTTGAAAGCACTTTCGTCTTAGGTTCAAGTAATTCTGTCTCTAATTTTGATTTTTCCACCTGGAAACCAATTTTTTTGTCTTTTTTAAAAGTCTCTAAAATTTGGGCATAATGAAACCAATCTCGCACCTTTCCTTTCAGTTTTTCGAAACTCTGCAACCTCCAAGTGTCACCATCTCTTTCAATTATCTCACAATATTTCAACCAGCCAGTCTCCATATTACGAAATTTTACGGCCTTAGCCTCTACCGGTGATAACCACCTCGGAGTCTTACTTTCGAATAAGTCTTTGTATTTAGTCCAGACAATAAGTAGAGCTTTCCTGACAATATGGTTTTTAAACAGTTTATGAGACTTTGCCTTGTCGTACCAGAGATATGCATGCCAACCAAAAGCATTGCTATGCCCTTCCAGATCTAGGACATCAGTGTTTTCTAACAAAAACCAATCTTTCAACCAGCAGAGGGATGCAGCTTCATAGTACAGTCTTAGGTCCGGCAGGGCAAACCCCCCTCTTTCCTTTGCATCTGTTAATATTTTAAATTTTATTCGGGGCTTTTTGCCCTGCCAGACAAACTTCGCAATGTCCCTCTGCCACTTTCCAAAGCATTCCACTCTGTCCACGATCTGAAGGGTTTGAAACAGAAACAACATTCTTGGCAATACATTCATTTTGACTGCAGCTATTCTGCCCGACAAGGTAAGTCTCAGTCTCGACCATGTTTCTAAATCCTTTTTGATTTCCGACCAACATTTTTCATAATTATCTTTAAACAAATTCAAATTTCTCCCAGTCAGGTTAACCCCCAGGTATTTCACTTTTGGAACAACATTTAATTCTGTTTCCTTCTGAAACCCATCTATTTCTGAAGGTGTCAAGTTTTTAGCCAAAACCTTGGTTTTTTGTTTGTTCAGCTTAAATCCCGCCACCCGACCAAATTCAGAAATTAGTTCTAAGGCTCTTTTTGTACTAGCTTCTGGCTCCTGTAATGTCAAAACCAGGTCATCTGCAAAGGCCTTCAATTTGTATTGTTTTTCCCCGACCTGTATTCCTTCCACCCGCTGGTCCTTCCTAATCATATTCAGCAACACCTCCAGGACAGAAATAAATAACAAGGGTGATAAGGGGCACCCCTGTCGTGTCCCTTTTTCAATTTTAAACTCCTCAGTCACCACGTTGTTTACTATCAATTTAGCTTTTTGCTCTGAATAGATTGCTTCAATACCATTTTGGAACGCCCTTCCCACTCCCATCCCTTCCAAATTTTTCTTCATAAATTTCCAAGATATGTTATCAAAGGCTTTCTCGGCATCTATAAATATCAAAGCTGCCTTCGTGTTCAGATTTGTCTGTAATAACTCCAAAACATCAATGATATTCCTAGTGTTGTCAGACATATGCCTGCCAGGGAGGAAGCCTGCTTGGTCTTTATGAATTACTTCATTCAAGACTTTTTTCAATCTGTTTGCCAAAATGTTAGCAAAAATTTTGTAATCCACATTTAGGAGTGAGATAGGGCGATAATTCCTGAGTTGAGTCTTTTCAGATTCCAATTTAGGAATCAAGGTGATGAATGCCTCTTTCCACGATTCGGGTGCCCCCTTTCCTTCCATAATTTGGTTACATACCTCCATTAATGGCTGAACCAAATATTCCTTCAATGTCTTGTAGTATTTGGAGGTAAGCCCATCTGGACCTGGAGATTTGCCTAGTTGCATGTTCTGAATGGCACTTTCAATCTCCTGTTGTGTTATTTTGTAATTCAGGGCTGTTTGCTTGTCTTGTGTTAATTTTTGGAGGCCATAACTTCCTAGAAAATTATCTATCTCAGTCTCCACTTGGGGTCCTTGAGTAAACAATTTTCTAAAATATCTCTGGAAGCACTTTCTAATATCTTCTGGTTTCTGAATACATTCTCCCTCAACCTCTAGATTGGTAACAAAGTTCAACTTTTGTCTCTTTTTCAGCTGCCATGCCAGCAGCTTCCCACATTTATTTGCCGATTCGAATGATCTTTGTTTCATTTGTTTAATTTTCCATTCAACTTCTTGATTTATCAATTTTGCATATTGTGCTTGATGGAATTTTATTTCTCTTAAAACTTCTTTTGATTTTGGGTTTAGTCTCAACTTTTTCTCGCCATCTCTTATCTTCTCCAAGATCTTATCCTTTTTACCATTCCAGAGTTTTTTCTTGATAGAGTTCTGCTGTATCAGAAATCCTCTCATCACAGCTTTACTTGCGTCCCAGATTGTTTTCTTTTCCACCAAAGTATTCAAATTTATTTCGAAGTAATCTTTCAGCGTTTTTTGGGCCTTCTTCACAATCTCCTGATCTCTAAACAAATAGTCATTCATTCTCCATCTGAAGGATCCATATGCTAGTGATTAATTGTTGATCTGGAGAGCTATTTACCTTTGACCGCCAGTTCCGATCAGAGGCTATCAGATGTTCTTTCTTTTATTTTCACACGCCGCTCGGTGATAAAAATTGCATCACTGCACTCCATAATGATGGCATTATTGCTGCAAATGCTTTGAACTCTGTTTAAGGACGTCTGCATCGCTTTTTCTATAACCCACCACTCCTTGGTGACCTTCCTGGCAACACAACAATTCCCTCTTTCTATGATGCCACAGGCCTGTAAACCTATTGGGCCTTTGCCAGGGCTGAATGGGTCAGGAAGGCAGCAGACCTATGGGTCAGATCCATGAAAGCATATTGGGGGAGATCCAAAGTGCAGCAGGATGAGGTAGGAAGAGAGAGCTGACTCTTTCCCCAGTGCTTCCCCCTCACCAATCCCCCAACCATTTTTCCTAGTTGGTTTCTTCCAATATGAGTGGTAGTGTATCACGTGGATTGTCTGGGCAATCATCTCCACTAGGAAAGGGGTTTGGGGGATGTGTGTGTGGATGGACCAATAGTCTTATGTAGTGCAGGAGACAAGGGAGTAATAATAATAATAATAATAATAATAATTTATTATTTGTACCCCGCCCATCTGGCTGGGCCTCCCCAGCCACTCTGGGCGGCTTCCACAGAAACCAAAAAACACTAAAATATCATACATTAAAAGCTTCCCTGAATAGGGCCGCCTTAAGATGTTTTCTGAATGTCAGGTAGTTGTCCATCACCTTGACATCCGATGGGAGGTCATTCCACAGGGCAGGCGCCACCACCGAAAAGGCCCTCTGCCTGGTTCCCTGTAGCTTCGCTTCTCGCAATGAGGGAACCGCCAGAAGGCCCTCGGCGCTGGACCTCAGTGTCCGGGCAGAACGATGGGGGTGGAGACGCTCCTTCAGGTATACTCCTTCAGGTAAATGTGGTTTCCATTCAAAGGTGGCAGTACTACCTTTCCAGTACTAAAATAGCTGTCCAGGAACCCAGTGGAGAGGATGGCCACTAGTTCTGACCATGAACAACTTAACCGTAAAGAATCAGAGACAGCAACTTGTTCCCCTACCTACTTATTGATTACATAAATCCATCGGGGGGGCATGTTTCATTATTATTTTTTTGAAAATTAACCCAGGATTCAATTGCTCTCAGAGAAGCGTGAAATTGGTTTAGATTAATAGGATTAGTAATAAGAAGGAAGCATTCTCTTGCCTGGTTTTTTAAAAAACAAACAAACAAAACCTCTGGGCAACGATAGCTGTGTATATAGGCTTATCTCAACTATTCATAGATGGAAAACTATTTAATAAATCTCTCAGAGCCTCAGATTCCAAAGAATAAATTATGACTTGCAATGGGAAAGGAAGCCATGTGAAACTTCCTCCTCCATAACACTTAAAATAGCAGGATACACTTTCCCCAAAGTTTTCCATTTTATTTATTCCGATAGAAATGATAAACTCGAAATAGCTTGCCAGGTGCTTCTGAAATCTTCCAGTTTCTGGAGAAGGAACAGCCAGGTTCACCTGGGTACCTAGAAAATCTCAGTCAAAGGAATTTCTTATGAGGATGAAGAAGTCTGCTCTTAGACCCAGCTGTATACAGCAGGTGGGTACCATATTCTGAAATGTCTTCTGTCCTTCATCTTCTGCTTTTCACCGCAAATGACCTCCAAGCAGTTTACAGAACAAGAAGTATCCGGCCCGCGGATGGTCCGGGAATCAGCGTGTTTTTATATGAGTAGAATGTGTCCTTTTGTTTAAAATGCATCTCTGGCTTATTAGTGGGGCATAGGAATTCGTTCATTTCCCCCCAAAATAATATAGTCCAGCCCCCCACAAGGTCTGAGGGACGGTGGACCCATGGCTGAAAAAGGTTGCTGACCCCTGGCTTAAACGGAGGGCTATTGTCTAGATATGATTAAAAATCCTAGATGTTGTTAGCACTGTACAGTTGATTATGCACATTAAGGATTGCTAAATTTAACCTTTTCTAGTAATTATGCTAAGAAGCCACTTCATAAATGCATGCCCCCTGCAAACTCTCAATGTGTTGCTCTATTGAGGCTTACTAAAGGTTATTTTCTACATCATTTCTTGTTATATTGGAAACCATCTGAAAGGAAAAACACCAGGAACACCCACTGAAGGTTTTGGGATGTGGAAAATTCCACTTAGTCAATTTCCCACCTGCAATGTAAGGCTGGCTGGCTGGCTGAGGTGGGGATTGGAGGTGTTCTGCCAAACTTTATTCAAAACTTTATTCAGCTATTCATGATGTGGTAGGGTGAGGGGTTGGGCTGAGCTTGCTCTTGAGGATTTGAGGAAATGGCAATGCAAAATAGTGTTTACAAATATGTATATACTAACGTAAAATGAGCATTAAAATGCACATGCTGGAGAAAATAAAATAAAAGGAGAATTCAATTCTGGAAGCTATACATATTAGGGAAATATGCTGTGCAAAATAATGTGCATATTAGGAGAAATTCACCCTCGAGAATTTTCTTGTGGGGTTTCAAAAGAACCTGAAGTGATGTAAGAATATGGTAAACTGGAAAATGAGAGATGGAGAGAAACTAAAATGGACGTATTTTCCCATCCCCAGTCTGAGGTATTCTCAGGTTTCCAGTAAGAACTGAGATAGCATGCAAAAAAAGAAGCCGTGCTAGTTTATTTTAGTATCAAACACAACTGAAGCCTGGAGCCTCTAACTGCAGCCAGCCGTTCTCATGCTAACAACAACAGCTGAAGGTTCAGCTTCCCACACTCTTCTGCAAGGCAGATGGATCGCCTGCACTTCCTCCTGCAGGTAGTTCAAGAGGGGCAGGCGAGAAAAAAAGCCAGTGGCTGGCATTAGTGATGTGGAAGTGGGTGCATTCGGTTGTGGGGAGATCCCGGCAGCATCTAACCCAGGAACAGGGATCCTGTGGTCCTCCAGTTGTCCCTGGAAGTACAGCTCCCAACATACTTGACTGTTGACCACCCTGATTGGGGCAGATGGAAGCATACCTGCCAGGTGCCAGGTGTGAAGTGGGATGGCTGCTTTAGAGCACCTTGGGCTCTACCTTCACCCCAGGGCACCCCAATTTCACACGGTGGGCAGGTGGGGAGGACAAGGGTGAGCAGCGTGAGCAACAAGGGGGTGGGGATTGGGCCAAGGCAGACTTGGCGGGCAGGGGAGTGTCGGGTACGTGAGTGGAGGCATTAGGTTCGGCCTTAGGTTGCTGACCTCTGCTGTAGCCAGTACCTACAGAAGCCCTGGTTTCTGCTCTGTATGAAAATGTGATCTTCCATACAGCACTTACGTTGTATAACTCTTGGCATTTCCTGATTATGACCCAAGCTTTTAGACTCAGGAAATCAATCAAAGTCCATTAAAGGAAAGCAAACAAATGGACATCCTCTCCACATTGCATAAGTGAAGCAAACATACATTAATTTGTACTTCCCAGCTGTCAGGCTGTAACTGGATTCTCATACATACTAGCTGTGACAAATACCGCCAAAGACTTTGTTAATGACAGTTGACTCTGCTGTCTGCCAGCCTTCGTTCCATAAAACAATACTGGGCTCACTTAGAGTACACAGTGTAAGTCCTAGGATGAACTAGGGCCAAGTGGTAAATCTCCTGATTTTCTGAATGAGGAAGAAAAGTTCTGGAAAGGCATCTGACTTCTTCCTAATTGCTTAATCTTTGACTAAACAAGTTGTCTAGAAATGGAGGCAGAGGCCTTGAGAATGATGCTTGAGGAACACTTATGTAATGAATCATGCCATGTACCAGGGTGAAGCCCTAGAAAAACTACATACAGATCGGAAATGGTTTAACCATGGTTCCAGGCTTTGCTCATCCGTAGAACTTACTGTACATTTCCCTCCACACTATGGTAACATTTTACATAACAAACATTCTTGTTGGGTGCGCATAAAGAGTCACAGCGGCTGGAACTGGCTTGGGAGTGGGATATCTGAAGGACTGCTTCTTCCAGCATGAAACTGCCCATCAAATGTGATCAGATTTGCCCATCTAACAACTGGAGGTTTTGGCTATTCCCAAGTTCTACAGGTTAACAAGGGACGCAGGTGACGCTGTGGTGTAAACCACTGAGCCTTGGGCTTGCTGATCAGAAGGTGGGCAGTAAAAATCCCCACGACGGGGTGAGCTCCTGTTGCTCGGTCCCTGCTCCTGCCAACCTAGTAGTTAAAAAGCACATCAAAGTGCAAGTAGATAAATAGGTACTGCTCCGGCGGGAAGGTAAATGGCATTTCTATGCGCTGCTCTGGTTTTCCCAAAAGCAGCTTAGTCATGCTGGCCACATGACCTGGAAATCTGTCTGTGGACAAACGTTGGCTCCCTCGGCCAGTAAAGCAAGATGAGCACTGCAACCCCAGGGTTGTTCGCGACTGGACTTAACTGTCAGGGGCCCTTTACCTTTACCTTTTTACAGGTGAACAAGAGCAGTCTTCCATGCTTTTCCAGGAAACTGATTTCCTGGAATCCTGGACAGCGCCGGATTTTGGGTGGTACGAGCAGTTTCCCTACACAGGGCACTGAGCCAAGCTGGGTGCAAATTTGAGAAGATCCATAATTGAGAAGATCCAATTCTGGCCTTGCATGTGGTTAAGAAAGATTACCAAAGTCCGCCCCTCAAAACTGATATGGATAACAGCCACTATTATATTTTCAAAGGGATATCCCAGCTTTCTTCAGAATAATACAATATATTCTGTGCAAGGCACAAGTCTTCCACATATTCATCTTTGATGGGCTTCATTCTTCACCATCATAAGATGTGAACTGCTGCCAGAGCACAACTATTTACCTTTTAAACCAAAGATGGGGAACTCCTCTAGGCAACCACTGTCTATCCTCCATCCAGACAAGCAACACGGATTAGCAAAGTTCAGGAGACCTCTGGGGCAAAACATATTGAACAAGGTTCTCTTTTGATTTCTTGATGGTGGATAAACTGCATAAGAACACAGACGGGGAAAACTGCCCATGTTTAAGAGCAAAAACTCTTCTGTGCTGTCTTCATGTAGGAGGTTTAATGCCTTGTGTTCCTGATGTTCACCCTTGGCTGTGTTGTGGTTCCTGATACTGTCTCTTGAAGTGTCATGATGCCCTCCTAATGAGCTCCCTGTTGTTGCATCTTAACAACAGATGTGAGTAGCGAAAATATTTACATACAGCAATTCTGCACTAGCTTCCAGTTCTTGCTCTGTGACTCAGAATCAAATTCAGATGCAAAGCACTTAAAAAACAATCACATCTGCAATGAGGAATAGCGCACTGAGATAGTGCTTGGCACACAGCATGTTCATTTCTTTGACTAAAGCAAATGGTGATTTTCTTCCAACATCCTCTCTATTAACAAAGACAAACAGAGCTCTGAATGTTTTTGCCATGAATTGAAGCAATGAAATTCACAGTCCTCTGAATTTTGCAGTACAGTTTCCAGTGAGGTAATGTGTACAATAATAGATAGATGATAGATAGATAGATAGATAGATAGATAGATAGATAGATAGATGATAGATAGATACCATATTTTTCGTCCTATAGGGTGCACCAGCCCATAGAACGCACCTCGTTTTTTTTGGGGGGGGGAAATGAATTAAAAAAAATTATCCCCCCCACTGCGGCTGCCGCCCCAAGCCTTGCACACACCTGCCCGAAGCACGGGGCACCCTCCAGAGGGCTCCCCGTGCTTCGGGCGACAGGCTGCTGCGGGACCATAGATAGATGATAGATAGATGATAGATAGGTAAATTGTGCATAAAATGCTTATATTGGGAAAAACATAAATATTAAGAAAAATGGGCTTTGCAGAAATGTGAGTATTAGGCAAAAGTTAGGAGAAATGTGCACTATAAAAAGCTGATGATTTTTTGTGAGAACTTTTTAAAAAGAAATTTGCATACTAATTTTGGAAATGTGGAGAACTTAACATATGGTTGGGAAAATGAGGCACTGAGAGGAACCGAAATTGGCAGATCCACCCAAACCTATTACCAGTCTTACTAAACTCTAAGTATTCTGCTTTATTGTCATTTTATTGTACTGCCTTTCTTTTGCACACCATTTTGTTATTGATTACAATGGAAGGCAGTCCATAAATAATTTGATATAAATGTGCACATGGTTAAAAAGTGGGGAAGTCATAGCATACAGAAGCTTTTCTCTCGTTTAACATGGTGTCTCTCTTGCCCATAACAATTAAGGAGGTGGGAAGGCTCACTATGAAAAGAAATTAACTGGAAACAGAAGTAAATTTATTGTTATAGATGTGCCTTTACCCCCTCTTACTATTCTTGTGAGTCTGGCATAACTATTAATCATTGCTTAGGAGCACTAAATTGCTGGGAGACTTCCCATTTGGCTGACAGGTTTTCGAACAAGCCCAATTTATCCTTGTTTCATTGAACGCTGTCTCACTTGTTTGCTGCTCTAGTGGCTGTTCCGGTGATACGATTGCGTCTGTGCAGGAAGTATCCAGGGGAAGGACAAGGACATTATGCAAGCTCAATCCAGTATCCGTAAGCCCAGGAAGTAGGATGTCAACATGCCTAGAAAAAGCCTTCTCCCTCTCTAATAGCTGTACAAATGAGGGAACTCTGGCAGGTGCAGCCTGTCATATCACACAAAGGTACGAGAAATGCCACACCTGCTGGCATGCCCTCTTCTACAGAGGCCGTGTGCCCCATTTCACCTCTTGAGGTGAAACAGGAAGTACTGCCTTCCCCTGTTCCTGCCACCACCCAGTGGCATAGCGTGGGTTGCCAGAACCCAGGGCTGCACTGAGAGGGGTTGGGAAGGAGGGAAATGGATGGAGTACGCATCCACATCCAGCTGCCTAACAGCGTCCACATCAGCCAGGAGATCACAGCCACAGAGTTAAGAAGAGTCGTTCCATTGTCTGGAGAGGTCACTTCCTGGTTCACACAGGGAAGATGGAGCCCAGTGACCGATGCACACAGCTATATTGAGGCAGCCCCAGGTGTTGAATTTTTGCACCCTTAATAATTTTGCACCTGGGGCAACTGCCCCTGTGGCCTCCCCATGCTATGACACTGCCACCACCTATCTGCTCCTCCTCCTGCTGCTCACTGCTGCATCCACTGCTGAAGGAGAGGCAGCGCTGCCAGTGGCACTGATTTATGTCAAGATTGCACCAATCTGAGGGCAGATCTTGCCCCAAATGGATTTGAAAATTTTAGGTGTCCAAAATTGGTGCCAACCGCAGTGGTGCTTCTCTACTGTTGGTGGAGGTGATGGGGCAGGCAGGGCACCTGTGAGAAGGACACCTGGGGGACTTCTACCACCTGAGGCAGCAGCCTTGCCCTGCCAAGTGGTTGGGCCGGCTCTGCTCTTCTACACAACTCTCACTGGTACGGATGTTCTGCCCTCACCAGGGTGCTGCCCTTTTCCATAGCTGTGCATTCAGGGGCAATGGTTCAAAAGGAAATCGTGTGCACACCCTGAGGAGCAAAAGCTGCCTCAAACACCGGTCCTGGGAGAACTACATTAACTCCCAGCACGTTTCCGAGCACAATTCAAAGTGTTGGTGCTGACGTTTAAAGCCCTAAACAGCCTCGGTCCTGTATACCTGAAGGAGCATCTCCACCGCCATCGTTCAGCCACGACACTGAGGTCCAGCTCCGAGGGCCTTCTGGTGGTTCCCTCACAGCGAGAAGTGAGGCTATGGGGAACCAGGCAGAGGGCCTTCTCGGTAGTGGTGCCTACCCTGCGGAACACCGTCCCATCAGATGTCAAGGCAATAAGCAACAATCTTACTTTTAAAAGACATCTGTTCAGGGAAGTTTTTAATGTTTAATGCTGTATTGTGTTTTTAATATTCGGTTGGGAGCTGCCCAGAGTGGCTGGGGAAACCCAGCCAGATGGGCAGGGTATAAATAAATTATTATTATTATTATTATTATTATTATTATTATTATTATTATTATTATTATTAACAGCTTTCAACTCTCTTAAAAGCAACTCTCTCTTCCCAGCCAAATATTTGGAAAACTGCATCAATTAGCTAAACTGCAGATATCCAGCAATGAAATTTCCAACTTGTAGTGAAGAAATGTAGGTGATCATTGAGGAAAGGAAACCAAACGTCATGTCATGAAATGCTGCACTCTGAGATAATTCAGAATGAGCAGCAATATAGCCGAAAAAATCCATTGCTGTTCCTTGGGATTGTGCCTGTTTTTAGCAGCAGGGTCTTCAGTTGACAACTGCAAGAGGCCTCTTGCCCAGAACAGTTGCTGAGCAGCAATATCTGACCACAGCATTTCTCAAAGACCCATGCAGAAATACTTCCAAGTTAAGAACCCAGTTCTGCTTCCTGAATCCTGATATGCAACTGAATGTTGCCTTGCTGGCTCTAGTAACACCACACTTGGCTGCAGATTTCTAAGACCTTGGAGACGTATCATTAAAATTATTGAAGGCAGGCAGGTTCAGGGTTTGGCTAAACAGCAGGCATGCCCTGTGGATGAAAAAGTAAAGGTGTAAAAGGAATAACTCGCAACGAAGGACCATTCCAAAATGTAACAAGTTCACAGACATATTAAATATGAACATCAAGGGAAACACTTAACAACCAAATGTTGTTTTTCTTTAATTTATTCATCCCCTTGTACTGAAGCCTCAACGTAACATTCAATAAAAAAGAACAAGACATTCAATACACTATGAATAGCAATCAAATATCTAAAAGACAACAAACCAGCCATGTTAATACAAACAATAACAGCTCAATGATGCTAGGGCCCTGCTTTAGTGTGGTGAATTAACAATACAGATGTTTGCTTAGCTTTCAGTATTCACTCGTCTCCTGCAAGAAGAGAACTCAATAAATGCTCATTGTGTTCGTGTTACACAACTCTTAGGAAAACAAACTGGGCACCTGTTGATAGGCTTGTCATTGTCAGTAATAAGGAAATCGCCAGACTGTTGTCACATAAAATTTATTAATCTAATCAATGGTCATTAAAGGGCATTTCTCAAGAAGTTGGCACCTAATGCTTACGTAATCATGATATGTGAACTTCCCCCTGGCATGATTTAGAACTGGCTTGACATTTATTCACTGAGACTTTTCTCATTCCCCTTTTCCTGAGAATTCTCTTCTTGCATGTAATGTTGGTGGGCACACATGTCCTGACAATGTCACACATGTGTAACTTATATCCTGCCTCCCCAAAATTAAATTCAGTTCTCCGCATTGCCAAAGCACTCTGCAAATTTTCTCTTCAAAAACCCTCATGAAAATTCACCAGCATTTTGGTGCGAATTTCTCCTCAGAAACAACTTTTCGTATACAGTTTTGACTAAACGGACAAAAGTCTGCAAGCATTTCTTCCTAATACATGCATATTTATGCATCTTTCCCCTTAGATGTGCATTTTTGTGCATAATGCATTGCCAATAGAAGTGCAAACTGCATAACTGCGCTTCAGTTCGCAAATCACTTTGAAACGGCTGATTTCGGTTGTTTTTTTATTAAAAGACACACACTTGAATTTACCTCCATCCCTACCCATCACAGAGTAAATCTCTCTCTCACTATTTTATTGAAAATATATACCATGTTTGCATGTGGCACTAAGCGAACCCACAACTTCCTGGGAAGGAGATCACAGCAGCCTCCCTGGTCTTACTAGCGTAGTGTAGCACAGCAACTAAGCAACTATGGTATCTGAACTCTGCCATCACTAACCAGGAGCTGAAGCCAAGGTGCAAGGCTTAGGGCCCTCATATTTACGGGACTGCCTTTCTTGGTATGCCCTGCAGAGGACCTTAGGGTCCGTGATCAACCATAGTTTAGAGGTCCCTGGCCCTAAGGAAGTCAGACTATCCTCCACCAGGGCCAGGGCCTTCTCAGTGATGGCTCCGACCTGGTGGACTTCTCTGTCCCATGAGACTAGGGCCCTTCAGGATTTAACTTCCTTCCGTTGGGCCTGTAAGACAGAGCTATTCTGCTTGGCCTTTAATTTGAATGCAGCCTATTCTTTTTTCCCCCTTTTCTTCCTTCCCCCTCCCCTTATATGAAGAAATAAAAAAAATCCTTCCAGTAGCACCTTAAAGACCAACTAAGTTAGTTCTTGGTATGAGCTTTCGTGAAGATTACCCACTCTGAGACCCCACAGCCAATTATCCCCTGGCCTCCTCCTTGGCCCAAGTAGGACCAATTCAGCCAGCTAGCCCTGGGGATTATCTAATGTTTATTTCCCCTAAATTGATTTCTGAATTTTGAATTTTATTGTTATTCATGTTTTTATACTGTATTTTATGCTGTTTTTACAATTAAGTGTTTTAAATTTGTTGTTAGCTGCCCTGAGCCCATTTTCTGAACTGGGAAGGGTGGGGTATAAATAATAATAATAATAATAATCATCATCATCATCATCATCATCATCATCCTTGGCTGTAGCTTGAGGATAAATAGAAAGTGATAAAACAATAAAGCTAAAAATGAAATAGAAATGCATTTTAAACGATTAAAAATGTCCACAAACATGGAAAACCACTCTCACAGCTAATAATTTCAAGGTTGCCAGGGACAGTGTTTTAGCAATCAAATTCCTGAGTAAACAGAAATGTTTTCCAATTCCTCCTGAAAGTTAAAAATAAGGGAGAGACAGGCCTTACAAGGGGGAGGGGACATTCCACAAATGGGTAACAACCACCAAGAAGACGCTGTTGTGGGCCAGTGTCAACTGAGCAGCACCCACCACCACTATCAAGCCCCCGCCCCCACCAGAGAGAGAGAATTAATGTACCTGCATGCAGTGGCGTAGCGTGGGTTGTCAGCACCCGGGGCAAGGCAAGTAATTTGCGCCCCCTAACCCGTGGATTTGCGCACCCTAACCCCCAGATGTTGCGCCCGGTGCGGCCAGCCCCCTCTGCACCCCCCACGCTACGCCACTGCCTGCATGTACATTTATTTGGCTACTGTGAGGTTTGCTGAATGATTGCTCTCATCCACACTTAAGAAAATTCCGCTCTCAACATTATAAGATAAAGGATATAGTCAATGTGTGAGAATTTGATGGTGGCCTCAGTAAACTGCTTCCCACGCTTACAGGCCTTCATTGTATTCCTCAATTGCACGACAGTTTATTTTCTTTTCAAGAGTATTAAAAGGTTCGTTTGTCAAGATAAGAGCAAGGCTAACGCCAAGGAAGTTCCACTCATCTATTACATCTCACTTCAAGTGTCAGTTTAGCTGATGGCAGTGTAAATTAAGAGCCTATTTTTAACATTCCTCCTCCGCTGTTGTTTTACGTAAGTTCTTCATTTATTGTACAGTGTGACTTTAGTTCTGGTTATGGCAAATGTCTGCCATGGCTCTGGTAAACTTGCTGTGAGGTTCTCTCTGAAAAGGTTTGTTTGGGATAGAGGTGGAATGGCCCACTAGATGACTGCATGGCGGATCTTCACCCAAGAGTCTAAAACTTGTCCAAATGCTGACGTCACTGACTCCCGCCACACTCCTAAGAACATGCCAGAGCCTTCCATGGATCAGACCAAAGGTTTATCTAGGCCAGCATTCTGTTTTCACAATGGCCAACAATGCCCACGGGAAGCCACAAGTAGGGCATGAGAACATCAGTCCTCGTCCCCCCACATACTGCCTCTGACAGTGGAGGGAGACCATGACTGTCATAGCTTGCTGCCACTGATATAATCTTGCTCCCCATTAATTTGTCTTATCTCCTTTAAGGTTGTCCAACTTGTTGTTGTTGTTTTTTTAAAAAAAATATTTATTGAGTTTTTAAACAGTAAGACCAACCTTCCAATCAAACAAAAAAAAACAACATTATGACCCACAAAGCCAAAAAGATAAATACAATAAAAACATATAAAAGATAAAAAACAGAGAGAAAAAAGAGTAAGAACATGAAAAAGGCATAAAAAAGACATAAAAATCCAAATTTTTACCTATTATTTTCATAACCCTGCTTCCCTCCCATTTCTGTGTTCCCTTTTCCACCATCATATTCAGCAATATCTTACCCTCTTCCAGATCTTGGTCTATATTATACATTTCAACCCATTGTGTCTCCAGTTTTTCCCTTTATATCCTTTTGATTACGTTTGACACAGTGTATTCTAATTTTTCCACCCTTATCCTTTGAAACATTTGTTACATACTCCTTTTACTTATATCACTAATGCCACCTTGTCTTTATATCTTGCATCATTTTAACATTCCAACATTTTAACATTCCAACATTTTACAATGTTTTTGCAAATAGTCTTTAAACTTTTTCCAGTCCTCTTCCACTATGTCTTCTCCCAGGTCTCGGATTCTGCCAGTCATTTCTGCCAACTCCATATAGTCTATCACTTGCATCTGCCATTCTTCCAAGGTGGGCAAATCTTGTGTCTTCCAGTATTTTGCAATCAGTATTCTTGCTGCTGTTGTCGCATACATAAAGAAAGTTCTGTCCTTCTGTGGCACCATTTGGCCGACAATGCCCAAAAGGAAGGCCTCTGGTTTCTTAATGAAAGTATATTTAAATACCTTTTTTAGTTCATTATAGATCATTTCCCAGAAGGCCTTAACCTTTGGGCATGTCCACCAAAGGTGAAAGAATGTTCCTTCAGTTTCCTTACATTTCCAACATTTATTATCAGGCAAATGATATACTTTTGCAAGCTTGACTGGGGTCATGTACCACCTATATATCATTTTCATAATGTCAGGGCTGCCACTCAGTCCCAGCTCACATAGGACCACGTTAGCCAGCGTTCAGGTTAAAAGAGTCTTTATTGGATTACAGGTTCCATTTCCAAACTGCAATGCGCAGCCCTACTTCTTCTAGGTCAGACCGGCGAAGACCCGTCTGAGTCTCCGCCTCTAGCACACCAGCTTAATACCCTAGCCTTGCTCCACCTCCTGCGCCTTTCCTTCCGTCTCTGGGTCCTTCTGCCCCCCGGGGTCTCCTCTTTCCTACTCTCTTCTGACGCGGACCCCCCTGACCCTTCCGCCTCCTTGCGGCGGGCTTTGGGACCTGGCTCACTCTCGGGGCTGCTTACTGCGCCAGCTTCCGCTACATTTGAACTTGGCGCGCGCGCCCAACTCTCAACCTTCCTCTTGATCGTTTCGTCGCTCCCCGAGGTGGGAGTGACTACTCCTGACTCATGCCCTCCCTCCTTCTGAAAGCCTCCGGAACCCGATATCTGGTCCCCTTTCTCCCCGCTGCTCCCGGCTGGGTACGTGGGTCCCGATCTCCAACTGCTGCTCTCTGATTCCTCTCTGGACCCTTCTTCCTGGGGTGTCCCCCTGCTTTCCCCCCTTGCTCTGACCGCTGGCGCTCCCTTCTGGGAATCCTCGGACTCACTGGATAAGCTCGGCGATCTCGGTTCGTCATCCCCACTCATCTTTCCTTCGTATTCCTCCCCCTCGCTCTCTGTCTCCTCCCTTCTCTGCGTCTCTGCTCCTGAACCCCTGACATCCATCCCCCCCTCGAAGCCCCCCCTTCCCCCCTCCCCACTTTCAAGGGTGGTTGCAGGGTGCTCCATCATCACAGGAGTGAATGCCAGATACAGTTCGCTCCTCGTCGCTGGCCGCCAACTGAAGACCTCCGAGTCTTCCTCCTCGCGTTCGTCAACGTTGAGCTGCTCCGCCTCCATTTCAGTGCCGCCGTGCTCGAAACCGAGATCCTCCCCGCCCACGTCCATGTCAGTCTCTGCGTCGGTCGCTTGACCTGGCATCTCCAGCCACCTCCGGCGCCACTGCTCCTCTGGCCGATCGTCCCACCAATACGAGGTGTCGGACGCCGAACCCTCCGGCGACCCCTCTGGGGAATGTGTGCGCTGTGCGGGCTCCCCGTCCGAGTCGAAGCCATGGAACGTGCTGGAGGAAAGTGTGGGCGTGAACAACCAGTCGTCGAAGAAGCCTGCTGGCATGGGTCTGTGTGGGAAAAGGGCATGAAACTCGTCCTTGAGCAGGGGTTCCTCCAAAGCGTAGTCTGGCACCCAGCTATTAGCACTAGCCCGGGTGCCCTCTCTGGCTAGGAGGTATTCCACTCCGTCTTCCCCCCATCTGGAGTCCAAAATCTCCGTGACTTCGTTGATGGGGTCCTGCTGTGGCAATCTTCCCGCCTCCGACCGCTCCTGAGACGGACTCGGTGCTGTTCCTGGTTCCTGGAACCTGTGAGGTGTCCTGTAGGGAGTGAGCACCGACCTGTGGAACACCGGATGCATCCTGGAACTCTCCGGTAGCACCAGCCTGAAAGCTACTGGGTTGATCTGCGCTTCGACTTGGTATGGACCGAGTTGCTTGTGCCCCAACTTCTTTTTGGCTAACGACCTGGTCGGCACTGCGTGGGCTGCCAACCAGACCCAGTCTCCCACTCGGATCTCTTCGCCAACCCGCCTGTGCTTGTCCGCTTGCACCTTGTATGCGTGCTTCGCTAGCTCCAGCTGCCGTCGGAGTTGATCGTGGACCTCCTGCAACTCAGACGCGAAAGCGTCCGCCGTCTGCGGTTCCCCTTCCCCCACTCTGTCCAGTCCCGGGAAGGTTCTGGGATTCCTCCCATTGTTGGCGAAGAACGGTGTCACCCCTGTGGACACGTGCTTCGTGTTGTTGTAGGCGAACTCGGCGAGCGGCAGGTAATCCACCCACGTCGCAGGCTGTTGATTGGCATAGCATCTCAGGTACTGCTGCATGATGGCATTGACCCTCTCCGCTTGCCCGTTGGTCTGCGGGTGTCTCGCTGATGTCAGGTTGATCTTGACGTTCAGGAAGCCCATCAGCTTCTGCCAGAAATTCGAGATGAACTGGCGGCCGCGGTCGGACAGTATAGACCGCGGCAGCCCGTGCACTTTGAACACGTGATCTATGAACAGTTTGGCTGTTTGTTCTGCTGTGGCCACCTTCGCACACGGTATGAAGTGTGCCATCTTGGTGAACAAGTCCACCACCACTAGTACAGCTGTCTTGCCTCTCGAGCTGGGTAGATCCGTGACAAAGTCCAGGGCCACCCTCTCCCACGGTTCAAACGGCGTTTGCAGCGGTTCGAGCAGTCCCGCCGGTGGTTTGTGCACCGGCTTGGCCCTCTGGCAGGTGTCGCACCTCGCGACGTAATCCGCGACTTCCCCTCTCAGTCTGGGCCACCAAAAGTCCCTTGCGACTAATTCCACCGTTTTTTCCGTGCCAAAGTGCCCAGCCGTGGGTGCGTCGTGCAACTGCTGCAGTACCTTGGCGCGAAGTTCATCTCCCGGCACGTAGATGGCCCCCTTACGTAAGAGCAAGCCGTCCCGTATCTGGAACTTGTCGCTCTTCGCCGTGCCCTTGTGCACCTCGGCCATCTTCGCCTGCGCGAATGAATCGTCCTGCAACGCCCGCCGCACCGCATCCAGGTCTACTGTGGCTGAAGCGCACGCCCACGCTGTTGGCGCGAAGATGTGCATGGCTGCCGCTGGCGTCGCCTCTTCGAGGTATTGCGGTTTTCGGGACAGTGCATCCGCCATGATGTTGGTGTCGCCTGGGACGTACTCTATTCGGAAATCGAAGTCAGCAAAGAACTCCGCCCAACGTATCTGCCTCTGGTTCAGGAACTTCGCCGTGCGCCAGTGCTCCAGATTCTTGTGGTCCGTGCAGACCTGCACCGTGTGCTTGGCGCCGATCAGGAAGTGTCTCCACGCCTTGAAGGCTGCATGAATGGCAAGCAACTCCCTGTCCCAGATGGTGTAGTTCTGCTCCGACTTGCTGAGCTTCCTGGAGTAGAACGCTCCCGGCCTCCAGACCCCCTGTGGGTCCCTCTGCAGCAGGACAGCTCCCACTGCTCTATCGGACGCGTCTGTCTCTACCCGCATCGGTCTGCTGGGGTCGATATGCAGCAGTTGCTCTTCCGAAGCGAAGAGACGCTTGAGTGCCTGAAAGGACTGCTCCGCCTGCTCCGTCCAGATGAATTTCTTTTTCTTGGAGCTTAGCGTGTCCGTAATAGCCGCCGTCTGCATCGCGAACCCTTTGATAAACTTGCGATAGAAGTTGGCGAAACCGACAAACCGCTGGACCTCCTTCCGGTTGCGCGGGCTCTTCCAATCCAACACCGCTCGAACCTTGGCGCTGTCCATGGCTAGCCCCTTGTCCGACAACTTGTAACCCAAGAAATCCACCTCCGTCGTGTCGAACTGGCACTTTTCCAGTTTGGCGTACAGTCTATGCTGCTGCAACCTCTCCAGCACCTCTCGAACGTCTTGGTCATGTGCTTGCTGCGACTCGGAGAATATCAGGATGTCATCCAGAAAGCAGACACACTTCTTGTAGAGGAGTCCCGCCAACACATGATGCATGAAAGCTTGAAAACAGTGAGAACCGTTTTGCAATCCAAATGGCATCACTCTGTACTCGTAGGTGCCCAGAGGCGTGAACATGGCTGTCTTCCACTCATCGCCCTCCCTCATGCGGATGAGATTGTACGCCCCTCGCAGGTCCAACTTGGTAAACACGCGTCCCTTGCGCACCGTCGCCAGTAGGTTGTCAATCCTGGGCATGGGGAAATCAGAGGGCTTGGTCATCTTGTTCAAGAGGCGAAAATCCACCACCAGCCTTTTTTGGGGCGTGTCCTTCTTCTTCACAAAGAAAACAGGACTGCCCCCTACTGCCCTGGACTCCCGGATGAAACCGCGCTCCAAATTGTGATCTATGAACTGTTTGAGTTCCTGTAGTTCATCCTCAGACATGGAATACAGCTTCCCCTTCGGTAGCGTCGCCCCTGGTAGGAGGTCAATCTTGCAGTCATATTGCCTGTGCGGTGGTAACTTGTCTGCCTCCTTCTCGCAGAAGACCTCCAGAAAGTCTGCGTATTTGTGGGGGACTGCTTGCAACGTACCCAACTGCAGTTGTGATTCCTCCTCCTCTCCCTCCTGTCCGGGCAGGATGCAGTGTTCTGCGCAGTAAGAGGAGCCGAAGATCAGCTGTCGCTGGTACCAAGCCAGTGTCGGACTGTGCCTGTCCAGCCAACTCATGCCCAACACAATGGGTGTGTCCGACAGTCGGGTGACGTTAAAACTGATGACTTCCCTGTGGTTGCCAAGGCGCATCACCATTGGCGGCGTTTGCTTCACCACCTGCCCCCCCAGCAACTCTCTGCCATCCACTGTGACGACTTGCAGGGGCAGAGTGGCCGGTAATAGCTGTATAGCGTGCTGCTCCACAAAATCCTGTGCTATAAAGTCTGCGTTGCTTCCAGAATCCACAGAAAGCGGGACTTCGATAGTGACGCCATCGGGCAGCTGGAGAGATGCTGTGAGTTGCACTACTGGTTTGGGTGGGAGGGGGTCCGTGGGTTGCAAGATCGCTGGGGACTGCTTCAGTGATGTGTCTGGCTGGGCCCCAGTGCCTCTGTCTCCAGCCAGACATCGTCGTTTCCCTGCTGGTGTTCGCTGTGTTGCGTGGCCTCTTTCACCGTTGCGGAGGCTGCAGTGTGCTTGGAGCTCCTCTGGGGACACTCTTTCGCCAAGTGTTGAGAGCTTTCGCATATAAAACACTTCCTGGTCCCTCTAGGAGGTTTAGTCTTGACTGCCGCCGGTGCAGGGGCTCTGGTAGCTGACGGAGCCCTGGCGCCTGCCACCTCCATAGGTTCCACTCCCCCTCCTGGCGGAGGTGTGGATTGCGCACGCGCAGCTTCCCTGGGAACGAAAGAGAAACTTCTCGCTGCTTCGCGCCCTCCACGTCCTTCGTCTCTGCACCATGGACGTTCTTCCAGCCTCACCCCCACAGTCAGCGCCCTTTGGACCACCTCCTGCGTGCTCCGGGGCCTCTCCCCCCTCGCAATTTCGTCTTTAACAGCATTGCTCAAACCCTCCCAGAATAGGTCTCTGACTGGGGGCGAATCCCGGTCCCATTCCAAGGCACTGACCAGCGCAAAAAAGCGGGCGTGATACTGGCGTACGCTCGCCCTCCCTTGTTTCAGTCCATGAATCTCCCGTCGGGCAAGATCCACGTCAATGGTAGATAAAAAGCACGCATCCATCGCTTTGATAAAGGCATCTGCATTCTGAAGCGCCGGATCTTTATCCCTCCACAAATTGCGTAGCCACGCTTTCGCATCCCCATGCAAATGGGATAGTATAAACCCCACTTTCTCTTCCTCATCCCTAAAGTCTTTCGCCAGCAGTTGCAGTGCGCACATTACGTCTGCTCGAAAATTGGGGTACTGTTGTAAATTCCCATCGAAGTGAGCCACAAGCCCTCCTGCTCTCCGTGCCAACCCAACCCCCTCCGGTCTGGGTCCTGGCTGCCCATGCTTAACCAATGCTTCAAACCTGGTGTGGAGATCTCTGTAGGCGGCTGCCGCATCCTCCTCCCTTTTCTTGGATGCCTGTACCTCTGCGTTCAATTGGGTCACTGCCTGTTGCAGCGCTGAAATTTTCTCTGCTTCCGTCATCTCTGCCAACCGTTGTGAGCTCGCTCCCAAACACCAATTTCCTCCTCTAGCTGCTTCTGCCTCCGCTGCGAGGTATCAGGTGTCCGAAGCTTAAAAGAGACGGGTCTTACTGTCAGGGCTGCCACTCAGTCCCAGCTCACATAGGACCACGTTAGCCAGCGTTCAGGTTAAAAGAGTCTTTATTGGATTACAGGTTCCATTTCCAAACTGCAATGCGCAGCCCTACTTCTTCTAGGTCAGACCGGCGAAGACCCGTCTGAGTCTCCGCCTCTAGCACACCAGCTTAATACCCTAGCCTTGCTCCACCTCCTGCGCCTTTCCTTCCGTCTCTGGGTCCTTCTGCCCCCCGGGGTCTCCTCTTTCCTACTCTCTTCTGACGCGGACCCCCCTGACCCTTCCGCCTCCTTGCGGCGGGCTTTGGGACCTGGCTCACTCTCGGGGCTGCTTACTGCGCCAGCTTCCGCTACATTTGAACTTGGCGCGCGCGCCCAACTCTCAACCTTCCTCTTGATCGTTTCGTCGCTCCCCGAGGTGGGAGTGACTACTCCTGACTCATGCCCTCCCTCCTTCTGAAAGCCTCCGGAACCCGATATCTGGTCCCCTTTCTCCCCGCTGCTCCCGGCTGGGTACGTGGGTCCCGATCTCCAACTGCTGCTCTCTGATTCCTCTCTGGACCCTTTTTCCTGGGGTGTCCCCCTGCTTTCCCCCCTTGCTCTGACCGCTGGCGCTCCCTTCTGGGAATCCTCGGACTCACTGGATAAGCTCGGCGATCTCGGTTCGTCATCCCCACTCATCTTTCCTTCGTATTCCTCCCCCTCGCTCTCTGTCTCCTCCCTTCTCTGCGTCTCTGCTCCTGAACCCCTGACACATAATATTTTCTTTTAAGGCATTACATGCCGTAAACCTCACGCCTGTGGTCCATAACCGTTCCCAGTCAGCGAACATAATATTGTGACCAATGTCTTGCGCCCATTTAATCATAGCTGATTTGACCGTTTCATCCTGAGTGTTCCATTTTAACAGCAAGTTATACATTCTCGAAAGAACCTTAGTTTTAGCTTCTAATAGTTCTGTTTCTAATTTCAATTTTTCCACCTGAAAGCCTACTTTCTTGTCCATATTAAAAACTTCTCGAATTTGATAGTAATGTAACCAGTCTCACACTTTATCTTTTAATTTCTCAAAACTCTGCAATCTCAGTGTGTCTCCATCTTGTTCTACTATCTCCCAATATTTTGGCCACCTGGCCTCCATATTGAGTTTTTTCAGAGCCTTAGCTTCCATGGGTGACAGCCACCTTGGGGTCTTGCTTTCTAATAGGTCTTTATATTTTGTCCAGACATTAAACACTGCTTTCCTGACAATATGGTTCTTAAATGCTTTATGAGCTTTAACCTTGTCGTACCACAGATATGCATGCCACCCAAACGCATTATTAAACCCTTCCAAATCCAAAATGTCTGTGTTTTCAAGAAGTAGCCAGTTTTTCAACCAGCAGAATGCTGCTGATTCATAGTACAACTTCATGTCTGGCAGGGCAAACCCCCCTCTTTCCTTAGCATCAGTCAATATTTTAAATTTTATTCTGGGCTTTTTGCCCTGCCAGACAAATTTAGAAATGTCTCTCTGCCACCCCCTGAAACAGTCCATAAGGGATAGAGGTGGAATGGCCCACTAGATGGCTGCATGACGGATCTTCACCCAAGAGTCTAAAACTTGTCTAAATGCTGACGTCACTGACTCCCGCCACACTCCTAAGAACATGCCAGAGCCTTCCATGGATCAGACCAAAGGTTTATCTAGGCCAGCATTCTGTTTTCACAATGGCCAACAATGCCCATGGGAAGCCACAAGTAGGGCATGAGAACATCAGTCCTCGTCCCCCCACATACTGCCTCTGACAGTGGAGGGAGACCATGACTGTCATAGCTTGCAGCCACTGATATAATCTTGCTCCCCATTAATTTGTCTTATCTCCTTTAAGGTTGTCCAACTTGGTGGCCACCACAATGTTTTGTAGAGGTGAATTCCATACTTAACTTCTTCTATATGAAGAAGGACATCCCTTTCTATGTTTTGACTCTTCCAATATTCATCTTCATCGAATGATCTCTGGTTCTTGTATTATACAAGAGAGGAAGAAACACCTCTATCTTTTTTTTTTTTTTGAACTAATTTTTATTTGATTTTAAAAGTATAAAATTATAACGATACAACCATACACACACACACTTGGAGATTCCTCTGAATCTCCATGGGTCCTATTATTAAACCTTTTCTGCTGCTTCTTTTCTAATAGTCCATATTTTATATAAATCCATTATCTCCATAGTACATTTTATATAAATCCATTATCTCCATAGTACATTTTATATAAATCCATTATCTCCATAGTACATTATGAGTGCTATTGCAATCCTGCTAACATTTTCATCTGCTTACAGTGGTATACAAGATAAAAGAAACACTTCTCTTTATTGACTCCTCTCTATGGAAGCATCTCACAATCCCAACCCCCCCTCCCAACTTTGGAATGGGAGATGTAGCCTGGGTTGCTGCCCAGCTGGTGGAACGATCTCTGCCTGTCTCTGCCGCTTCAAAGAGAGCTTATGCTGAAATGGTTAGACTGTCGGACTAGGATCTGGGAGGTCAGGGTCTGAATCCCCACTCAGCCATTAAGCTCAGTAGATGACCATAGGCCAGTCCCAAGCTCTCAGGCTAACCAACCTCACAGGTTTGTTGTGAGGATAAAATGGGGGCAGGTGCAATCATGTACACCACCTTGAGCTCCTTGGAGTAGCAGGTGGTATATACCGTACTTTTCCGTGTATAAGACTAGGGCTTTTTTTTATTACTTTAAAATAAGGTTAAAAATCTGGGGGCATATTATACACGGATAATGCATACGCCCATTTTCTAAATTTGGGGTTCCCCAAAGTAGGGGGCGTCTTATACATGGGGGCAGTGGCGTAGCGTGGGTTGTCAGCACCCGGGGCAAGGCAAGTAATTTGCGCCCCCTAACCCGTGGATTTTGTGCCCCCTAACCCGTGGAGCGCGCCCCCCAGATGTTGCGCCAGGTGCGGCCGCCCCCCCTGCACCCCCACGCTACGCCACTGAGTGCCACGCTTAGCCTTTGTGGCCAGGAGCCATCGCGAGCATATTTTAAAGAGGTCTAGAAAGGGAGAACCCCCCTCTCTTTTCCCAGCCCCCACCCTCGAAGATGATGGTGGTGGTGAATTAAATTTGTATACCGCCCTTCATCCATAGATCTCAGGGCGCTTCACAGCATAAACATGGCCGTTCACATCCTGCACCGGGTCTTTCCGCGCTCCCCACGATGCCCGCCGGCTACCGAGGAGAGACCCCAGACCCGGGCTTTGCGCAGGGGGGTGTCTATTCCCTCTGCGCGCCAGGTGCCTCCAGTGAGGCTGAAGGGCAGAGGGATGGGTGCTCCTGACAGATTTGGATTTTTATGACTTTTTTGTATTAGGCTTCTGCATTCTGGCCATCTTTTAGTGCAGTGTTTCTCAACTGGGGGCCATATGGCTCCCTGGGCCCTCCCCCCAGGATATTCCAAGGGGGTCACAGATGAAAATCATGTAAATGGGGCGGGTACGGCACGAGACTGGGGGGGGGGGGGCAGAGAGAGAAGTGAGAAGTGAAGAAAACAGAAGTGACCTAGAGAAATAAACAAGAAAAAGACGTTGTGTTTCTTTGCAAGAAGTGCTGCTAGAGCTGCAGAACGAAGTAGCAGCCAGAGTAACTTTCAGTCAAGAAAAACACCGTTTTTGGATAAAGTGTACAATATCTTTAAAGTTTCCACAGCTTTGGGATAAAGCAAAATTGTTTTAGTGGCATTTCCTACGTCTTACTTAGTAGAAGGAGGTTTCTACCTGGCCTGAGCAGTCTGAAGGGCGGGGGGGGGCAGCAGAGCGTAGAGGAGAGGGTCCCTGCCTAACCCCTTTCCCACCAGCCATTATCCAACTCAATATTATTCCAGGCTGAGCCTGCTTCTCTCAGCCCCGGGAAGCCATGAGTCAAGAGAGAGCCGGAGAGCCAGCGCTGAGAGCCGGAGCCAGCGGCGCCCCCTTCTGCCGGGAGACCCTCGCCCGCCCGCCGGCTTCCTCTCAGAGGGTTTAGGCGCAGCAAGGCCCCTTGGAGCTCTCCTCCCTCCCAGTCGGCAGAAGCAGCTGCCGCCTGTGGCTGGGCCGAGGGGATGGCGTCGGCGTCGGGGTGCGGAGGCTGCCCGTGCCCGGCCAGGCGTCGGTGGCGGCGTCGGCGCTGCTGCAGCGGCTGCTCCTCCTGCGAGCAGTGAGTGGAGCGCAGCTGCAGCGGCGGCAGGGGGCGCGCGCGCGCTAGGGGCGCAAGGCTGGCGGTGGCAGCGGGGAGCCCGGCGGAGGAAGGAACTTGTCCCTTCCCTCTGGACTCGCGCCCCCCAGATGTTGCGCCCGGTGCGGCCGGCACCCCTGGCACCCCCCACGCTACGCCACTGCATGGGGGCATCTTATACACGGAAAAATACGGTAAATGTTGGGGGGAAATGAAATGAAATGAAATGATGGGAAGAAGTCTGGCGGGGAAGAGGTCTACATCACACTCCCCAATCGTTGTTTCAAACTAAGTTCTCACCGTAGAACCATTAACATTCATAGGCCTGAATTAGCCCTGTCCATTATTTTCAAGAGGTCTGGCATTGAGTACAACCCCAAGATCGCATAATTCAGGTCAGAAAGTGAAGGCACTCTTTCCAGTAAAGAGCCATTTAGGACTTAGACAATTATATGAAATAGCAAATGAAACGTTGCAAGGCAAAGTTATGGATTTCCAAAGTGGGGTGGCTCTAGCCAATATGAGGCAAGTGTTTTCCACACAGCTGATAATTATAAAAAGTCAGCTCAAGAAGAAGCCTTATAAAAAGTTCTTATTGGAATTCTTCACACTTGCAGTTTATTTGACTGGATGAGAAAAACAGAGGTTCCTGGTTCCTTTGCTCGATGTAGGCTTTACTGTTACTGATGCACGTAACAGTTTATTGAAACATTTTTTTCCTTCTGAGTCATGCTGAAAGGGAGGATCCTTGCCGACAGAGGGAATATAAGCAGCAGATGCCTTTATCAATAATATGCAAAGATTCCGCACGTTTGTTCGGCCAGCACATTGCAAAAGGTCAAAAGGTGTTGGAACCTTTTCAAAGGCTGCATCCACAACATACATTTATAGCACATAACACACCAAGAAACCTGGGAACTGTAGCTTGTTAAGGATGCTGGGACGTGCAGCTCTGTGTGGGGTAAACTACAATTCCCAGACTTTGTATGTGTGCGCATGCTTTAAAACAACACTGTCAACATCAGATTTCATGTGGAAGAAACAACATTGGAGACCAGTCACTAATGTTTGCATATAGTTTACCTGCTCCGGAATATGAATTTCCCTGCCTTGTAACATCCAGTTCATTTAGGAAGCAAACCACAGCCATGTTGGCAACCTCTGATCTAGCAGAATTAGCTCCTTTGGAGGCTGATTGGAAGATGTAAAGGCGCCTGCTCCCATTGACATTGCTTTTATCCTGCAGAGGCATTCATTCTAGATCTCCACAATCAGTAGTGCAGTGAGGTTATTTTAGATTATTCATATACAAGAACATTCAAACAAAAACTAAAAGGGTAAAAAAAGAGAAGGGGGAATCTAGAAAAATATATTTTGGAAAGACAATGTATGAGCTGGCATATGTCTCAAGAGTGTAGATATATAAACGCCCACACGCACAGGAGAGTGATGAGAAAAGTATCTTAGGAATTAAACCTGGGGAGCGTTATGAACTGCAGATACTATCCCTGAATAGCTGTACACCTTATTATCTATCTATCTATCTATCATCTATCTATCTATCTATCTATCTATCATTTATTTAGAGCAGCCTTTCTCAACCTGTGGGTCCCCAGATGTTGTTGAACTACAACTCCCATCACTCCTAGCTAGCAAGGCCAGAGCTCAGGTATGATGGGAGTTGTAGTCCAACAACATCTGGGGACCCACAGGTTGAGAACCACTGATTTAGAGCATTTGTACATTACTCTTCATCCAAAAAAGACCCCCACAGTGGCTTAAATGAAATGTTTTAAAAATGACACTCCCTACCTGCAGGGTTACATTTAAATACATACATATACATACATACATACATACATACATACATACATACATACATACATACAACACACAAGGGGAAAGGGGCAAGGAAGGATGAGGAAAATAATGCTCAAAACTCAGGCACCAATTTCCAGACAGTTGTCCCTGTATTGACCAGCCGCCATAGTTCAGATGGAGCTGGGTGTTCAGCAAAGCTTTCTATCTCTCCCACTGAGGCAGCCGGATGAAATGTCTGCCCCCAGATGACAGCTGAAAGGAACCGGAGATGGCGTGTCTCAGAGGAGCCAATGGAGTTTGCTGTGCTTCTCCACTCTCCCACTGCTGTAAGTTTTGGGACTTAAAAAATAATAATAATAAAGGGCAGGATATAAATCATTAAAATGAATACTAGCCCTTAATAACATTTCAGAACATGCATATACATGTTGTTGCCAACTGAAGCTTGTAATAATATCTTCTTCGAAAGCCCACTACTAAATGGGGGTCTTGTTGTTTCCAATCTGTTAAGTACTTTCTGCAAGCGTAGAAGGATTAAGAGTGCTTGGTTTTTTCACTTAGCTTCAAAAAATCTTAGTGCCAAACCAGCAGAGTTTAAAGAACTAATTATGCATTTTGGGGCATTAATTCAGTCACCACACTCACGATGGAGGCATCGGTTTTCACAAAGCTTTCGGGACTGGTAGCCAACCTTCCAGGAACATGGCTGAGTTACTGAACAATTTCTTTTGCAGTGCGTCATCTAACTACCCTTTCAACTCCATTTACCGTACGTTGAGTTTCCCGACATATTTGAGATGCTTTTGGCTTGACGCTAAAAAATCCAATTTTGTGTTCTCCGGCTTTTGGTTTGCGGCGAGTTGTACATATCGATGATGCCACCCGACAGGCAACATTGGAAAAAAGAGGTCAGCACACTTAAGCTGACTGGAGTACATTCTTCCTCCAGTTTTTGCAATGAAATAATGTGGAAATAAGTTATACTGAAATTGATCGGTGGAACATTTTACCAAGTAAATATGCTTGGGATTAAGCCACCTGAAATTTAACTGCAGGAGAGAAAACTAAACATACATAGCACTATTACCGTATTGGCCCGAATATAAGTCACACTTTTTTTTTCAAAATTCCAACCATGAAAAGTTAAAGCGCAGCTTAAATTCGCAACCTTACAAAAATTGGCTTTTATGATATTGCTGCTGAAACAGACGGGTGTGAGTGCCTGTGGAATTTGCTGTTTACGGGTGTGAGTGCCTGTGGAATTTTAAGGGAGCAGCTTGTAATTAGGTACTGTCTTTCTTTCTTTCCCCCCTCCTTGAATTTTAAAGGTGTGGCTTATTTGCGGGTGCGGCTTATATTCGGGCCAATACGGTATAGCGCTTTCACAGTAGCTTTGAATTGCTACGTTTTAAATCACACACTATTTTAATTCCAGTACATTGATATTTACCATTATTGGCATGCTTCTTGAGAGACAATGGGGTGAGCCTCTTGGGTGAAGCCGGAGTATAAGCCAGGGCAGTGTGTATGGAGGTTCTGAGCTGCCCAGATGACTAGAACCCCCTCTGGGACTTGTGGTGCCATAGAAAGCAGAGTAATATGTTTGGCACCAGCTTGGCTGCAGCAGTTGCTGGAAGGAGGCGTACAAGGCACTCTCCAACCATCTTGGGGACTCCACTCTGGATTTGCGTAGGGTTTACTCCTTACTCTTTTCTTCTCCCAAAGATATCCTGCCAGGCAGTAGATGTTTAGGATCAGAGATTTCCTTCTCCTAGCCTCTAACTCACTGAGGGTTTGAGACTCATTGGCTATGCTCACCTGGTTAATCCCTTTTATTTTCCAAACAAAGGGCCCCTGGACCTATGTGTCTGCAATTTGGCAGCCTTAAAATATAATAATAATAATAATAATAATAATAATAATAATAATAATAATAATAATAATTTATTTATACCACACCCATCTGGCTGGGCTTCCCCAGCCACTCTGGGCAGCTTCCAACAAAATATTAAAATACAGTAATGCATCAAACATTAAAAGCTTCCCTAAACAGGGCTGCCTTCAGATATGTTCTTATGTTCTTGAAGGGCTTCTGTGCCTGTAAATTTCATCCATTTTGTCCAAAAGGAGGAGAAGTTCTAGCCATTTCTAGATCCCTCATTAGAAGGACTGGGAAGCACAGAACTTTTTGATGTTATAGGATTGCGATGTGCTCGATATTATATTCAGGTCCCCTCTAAGCCTGCGTTTTATAGCCGTATAATGGGATTCTGTAATAAGAGAGGCTGCTACAGTCGCCCCAACAGTCTCTTTGCTAAATTAATGGCTCTAGACCAGTCTGCTAAGTATCTCTTTTCTTGACTTACAGGTGATGGTTTCCATGCCCATCCCCGGTTGGAGATGATGTCGTCAGTGAATATAAGAGAACGAGAGACCTGGGCTAATCTTGGTCTGGAGCTGGGAAGACACAGAAGCCTTGGTTGCTGTCTGTAGGGAATCCAAAGCTATGGCCTTGAAGGGCCCCCTAGAAACCTAACTGGTAAGCAACTTTTGTTGGAATGTCAATGCTGTGAGCCCTGCTATCTTACGCTCAGCCTGTATAGATTTAAAAAACAACACATGTCATAAAGACACTGCAGTCTCCAGTGACCTTTAGTCCGAGGAACTCCAACCTGATGTATGTTCTGGCACCCCCGGAATCTTTCAGTGCTCAGAGGCTGGAGCTAAATCTACACAGCTACATATAAAAAAGTTATGAAAAGAAACTCTATAAAAGCTCACAGTGGAAATTATCATTGACTTCAGATTTCTGCTCTACAGCACCATCTGTTTCCACATTGTTATAGCACATTTATAATGTTTTAACTGATGAGTGTAGCTGAGTGATGTTCGTAACAGTTCTCTACAGAGATTCTCAGAGCCTGAAACATAAGAGTGAAGAGAATGAAGCATAGGGCAACTCAAAAAACACAGAAAGCAAATCTGGGGCACATGTGCACCCACATCGTGGGTATCTTTCGTGTTGTATGTGAGAGTTAACTTAGCTAGAAAGACAACTGATAAATTGTACTGAATGAATGAAGAAACTGAAACAGGGTTCCTGATTTTGCAGGGAGTTTGGGGAAAGCCATAGTTCAGTGACAGAGTATCAGCCCTGCATTTAGAAAGTCCCAAATTCAATCCCTGACATCTTTGGGTAGGCCTGTCTAAAACCATTGAGAGCCACTGCCGATCAAAGAAAAAGAGGGAACATTCTATCATATGTGGTGGGAATGCAAAAAGTTGAAATGCTTCTGGGAGATGATATATAATGAGTTAAAAAAAATGTTGAAATATACCGGTACATATATTAAGAAACCAGAAGCATTTCTACTGGGCATTGTTGGAAGTGATATAAATAGAAAGGAATGTAAGCTTTTTTTATATGCAGCAACAGCAGCTAGAATACTACTGGCCCAAAAATGGAAACAAGAAGAAGTGCCGACGATTGAAGAATGGAGGATGAAGTTAATGGACTATGCAGAATTAGACAAATTACCAGGAAGGATCCGAAACCGGCGGGACCGGAAATTTACCGAAGACTGGAGTAAATTTACGAACTATTTGAAAAGTATTTGTGATGACCAGACGACGTTTGTAGGTTTGCAAGAAGTTCTGTGAGGAGTATTATTGGAAGTATTGTAAAAATGGAGAAGGGCTGATGATATGTTAAGAGATGTAAAGACAATATAAAGTTAAGAAATGCATAAGAAGTGGTTAAGATGGAGGATCATCAGAGGTGCTGATGGAAGTCCACTAAGACTGTATTTGTAATAAACTGTGTGGTATGTTTTATAATTTATATGCTAAAATTAATAAAAAATGTATTTTTTTTTTTAAAAAAAGAGAGAGCCACTGCCGATCAGTGCAGACAATGCTGAATTACATGGACCAGTGGCTCTGACTTAGGACAGGGCAGCTCCCAATGTTTGTGTGTTTGAACTTTTGAATGGGGCAGAAGGCAGAACATGTGAAAATATCAAAAGGGGAGATGATCTGGAGATCACTTCAACCAACAGTGGAAGTTCAAACCAGTTCAGTTCTTGAACTTCATTTTTTTGTCCCATTTCACATCAGATATATAGTCTGTCATCAGTTCTCCCTCAAAGAGTTAGAGTTTTATTTCCTTCTCATATCTCCAGACTCTTCTTATATAACATCACACAGTAGCGTAGAGATTGGTTGTGTGCCCACAGGGAGGAAACAGTCGAACTATATATCAAGCTAAACTGTACCTGCTTTGTACTTCTTTAAACTGATTACAAAATAAGCCTGCCAAGTATTCCTCCCAGGTCAAATTAAAGCATTCTTCATGAGGTGGAAGAAAGGAAATAAAAAAGACAAGGGTGGGAAAATGAAATAAAGAGGGTTTAATAGTTCCTGGTTCTTATTCTTAGAATTTGATTGTTTTGCTAACCTGAGTTATGAGCTTTGCAGGAGAACATTTTGCCCAGCGACAAAAATATGTCTTGTGTCTTTGCCCCACTCCTCATTCCTGTCTCAGGGTACTGATAATGAAACTACGAGAAGAACAATTCCAAGATTATCGTATCGTATCGTAATTATGAACGGTTGACAAGTTAGAATCTTCCATGCTGAAACAAACATTCTGAGTTTGTGTGGTGCGTGAATCAACATGATGAGTGATCTTGAAAAAGTTGGAAGTTATTTCTGGCCGGTTTGAGTTATTTCAGATAACCATCTCCATCGTGTCTAGAACGTGATCCAAAATGTTACTGGAATATATCCAAACCTATTTAGTGGAGAAGTCACAACAGGCTTGGTAACAAAATAATTCACAGATGAGCTAAGAAGGATAGCAAGAAGTTTTCTGCAGTTTTCTGCTATGGAAGAAACTCCCTCTCTCCGTCAGCAGTGGGAGAATTCCCTGTTTTAGAGCTGGTGGTATAGTGGTTAGAGCATGGGTAGGCAAAGGTAATCGTCTTCTCAATCCAGCCCACAGACGGTCCAGGAATCAGTGTATTTTTACATGAATACAATGCGTCCTTTTATTTAAAATGCATCTCTGGGTTATTTGTGGGGCATAGGAATTCGTTCATCCCCCCCCCAAAAAAAATAGTCTGGCCCCTCACAAGGTCTAAGGGCCAGCGGGCCAGCCCCCTGCTGAAAAAGTTTGCTGACCCCTGGGTTAGAGTGTCAGGCTGAGCTACATTAGTAAAGAAAAAGCAGTTTAAATGTGTTATAACACTGTGACACTAGATGGCGCTGTAGAGTTCTGTCTTTCGCCAACATGACTTCCCATTATGAGGTTTACAATGTGTTTTCCTGAAATGTTTTTTGATGTGTCTAGATCCAGCCCAGGGTTCAAATCCCCATCACGCAGTGACCTTGGGCCCGTCATCAACTCTCAGCCTAACCTACATCACAGTGTTGTTGCAAGGTTAAAATGGGTAGGGAGAGAACCATGTATACCATCTTGAGCTCCTTGGGTGGGATAGAATTATTGTTGTTGTTGTTGTTGTTGTTGTTGTTGTTGTTGTTGTTGTAATCAATTTATTAATCACATTTGATTCAATGTGATTTGCACATAAGATAATTGAAAACTGTTAAAAACACAGAAACATCAAATACATTTTAAACAAGATTAAAACACCAGTTTGCCTTCAGCCCTAGACTGCCATTTCAGGCACTGGCGAGGCTTGTTCTCAACCGAGCAGGGCAAATATGTTTCTGCTAACACACCTTGACCAAAAAGACAAAAACTTTCTTGGTTTATAAAACATTGCAGGACATGCTGTTCCAGAGTAAATGAATGGGACAGTCAGGGTAGAATTTCCAGCAGTGTGTAATAGGGTAGAGGATCAAGAGAGACAATGTTTTCTGGGGGTAATTGAGGACACATTGACACCATACATTTAAAGCAGTATGATGCCAATTTCATCAGGAATGGCTTCCCCCAAAGAATTCTAGGAGCTGTAGTTCATTAAGGTGTTCAGATTTGTTAGGAAGCCCCAATTCCTCCCACAGAGCTACAATTCCCAAGTTTTCTAGGAAGATGATTCAATTATTAAACCACTGGGAATCTGCGGTTGTGCAGAGCTGAAGAGTACAAGTCCAAGGCTCACTGCTGCTCATTCATTCAACACTGAACTATCCAGGACTCGGGATGCTAGATCAGCATTATTGTGAATAGTGCTAAGAGGGAAATGGTCTCTGTGTTTAACTTATCTGGAAATGCTTTTGGGTTCTGTTCCGAATCCCAGGATTAATCTTCAAACCTGAAAGAAAGCAACAGAACGTTCCCGGGAGGGAAATGCTTTTAAAGCCACAGCATTATTTTATTTTGTGTTTTAGTCCTGTCTTTTTCTCTCTCTCTTGTGAACAGCCCTGACATCTTCAGAAGAAGGGCAGTATATAAATTTAATTAATTAACAACAACAACAACATTATACACACATTAGCAATGCCGACTTGAATTTTCCATATGCAATTATTATTGTGGGCAATGCAGAGATTCCAAACAGTGCTTGAAAAGCCAGTTTAAATCTGCATGTGATTAAAATAAATAAATAAATGCCAGCAGCTACTATCTTTCCCTTGAGGTAAAAACCCTTTCTTTAGTCAGGGAGTGCAACATTCCTCTGGCAACCAGAGACTTGCCAGTGCTTAATAACAGCCTAAATACAAGAATAATTTAACACTGTGAAGTAGATTTCCTCTTCTGGCTTGCAACGTTCTGTACAATAATATGTCGAGGCTGCAAGATGAGACAAGATAATGTACGGGGGAATTAATCAAATAATGATAATAAGCAGCAACCTCCAGTGCTACTGTATCCAAAACTTCTGCCTTTTATTTTCCTTTCCCTTTTGGCTCAGAACAAGTTTCTTGCGTCCTTGCCAGATGCTCTCAGATTGCTGAAAAATGTGAAGGAGGCTCTAACACAGGCATAGGCAAATTATGGCCTTCCAGATGTTTGGGACTACAATTCCCACCATCCCTGACCTCTGGTCCTGTTAGCTAGGGATGATGGGAATTGTAGCCCCAAACATCTGGAGGGCCGGAGTTTGCCTATGGCTGCTCTGACATATAGGAAAGCAACTAATCATCCTAGGCTATATTAGTCCTGAATATTCTCCCTCAACCACTTTGGGGGCGGAGGGCGGGGATTCCCCTGTAAAAACTGGGAGGGATTTTTGGTGACTTTCGGTATCTGTGTGTGTGTGTGTGCGTGTGTGTGTGTGTGTGTGAGAGAGAGAGAGAGAGAGAGAGAGAGAGAGAGAGAGACTGATAAAATATCAGGGTGAAGGACTTGCTTTTCATTATAAGAGGCAACAGGAGAGGGTGTTTCACTCTTTCCCCCCTTAAAACAGCAGCCAGGAATCTCTAGCCCAGAGGCTTAATTACATCCACCAGTCCCATGAGGCTGCCTTGGCCAAGTTGCACCCACCTTTCACTAACCTGCTATCTTTTTCCAAGCACAATTTCAAAGTGTTGGTGCTGACCTTTAAAGCCCTAAACGGCCTCGGTCCAGTATGTCTGAAGGAGCATCTCCACCCCCATCATTTTACCAGGACACTGAGGTCCAGCACCGAGGGCCTTCTGGTGGTTCCCTCACTCCAAGAAGCCAAGTTACAGGGAACCAGGCAGAGGGCCTTCTCAGTGGTGGCACCCGCCCTGTGGAACACCCTCCCACCAGATGTTAAAGATAACAACAACTACCAGACTTTTAGAAGATATCTGAAGGCAGCCCTGCTTAGGGAAGCTTTTAATGTTTGATGCATTACTGTATTTTAATATTTTCTTGGAAGCCGCCCAGGGGAAGCTCAGCCAGATGGGTGGGGTATAAATAGTAAATTCTTCTCCTCCTCCTCCTCCTCCTCCTCCTCCTCCTCCTCCTCCTCCTCCTCCTTCTTCTTCTTCTTCTTCTTCTTCTTCTTCTTTTACATCAGGCACAGGATAGGTAAAGCCGTGGCTGCAAATAAGCAACCAACGACCTGAGAGTGTGCTCCCAATTCTTCCTTTCCAGTCATGGCTCTTATTTGGCACTGTTTACATTTGGGTAGGGACACGGGTGGCGCTGTGGGTAAAAGCCTCAGCGCCTAGGGCTTGCCGATCGAAAGGTCGGCGGTTCGAATCCCCGCGGCGGGGTGCGCTCCCGCTGCTCGGTCCCAGCGCCTGCCAACCTAGCAGTTCGAAAGCACCCCCGGGTGCAAGTAGATAAATAGGGACCGCTTACCAGCAGGAAGGTAAACAGCGTTCCGTGTGCTGCGCTGGCTCGCCAGATGCAGCTTTGTCACGCTGGTCACGTGACCCGGAAGTGTCTCCGGACAGCGCTGGCCCCCGGCCAATAGAGTGAGATGGGCGCACAAACCCCAGAGTCTGTCAAGACTGGCCCGTTCGGGCAGGGGTACCTTTAACTTTACCTTTACATTTGGGTAGACATCAACTTCACCCAGGAGCTTGCGAATGGTGCCAGATTAAACAGGGCCAAATGCAAGCCATGCCTGAAGAGGAGCAACTGAGAGTGCGCTGTAAGCCATGTGCTCTCAGTTTTTCCTTTCTACTTCCTCTTCTTTGGCAATCACTCTTGGCTGAGTAAGATTGCCTTTCATGAATGTGGTCTTAACAGTGTGTCCGTAAGTTGCTGCGGAGGCCAATGCTGGATCCACACGTCCTTCCACAGTGGGGACATAGGTTTCTGGGTGGGAGCTGATCACGATGAAGATTTGCCAAACATGCCTTCTCCTTAGCTTGTTTCTCCCTTTCATCCTGAGTTCCTGCTTCTTCAAAGTCCATGACACCTTTGGTGAAGGCTGTTCTCCAATTGGAACCCTCGCAGGCCAGTGAGTCCCAGTCGTTAGTGTTTAGACTACATTTGCAAAGGTTTGCCTTGAGTCTTTAAACCTCTTTTGTTGTCCACTGGCATTATGCTTACCATTCTTAAGTTGGGAATAGAGGAGTTGCTTTGGAAGACAATAACCACACATGACCAGTCCAACAAAACTGATGTTGAAGAATCATTGCTTCAAAACCGGTGATCTCTGCTTCTTCCAGACACTGTTCCTTTGCATCCTGCCTCACATTAGGCGCTGGTTGAATTTGGTGCCCAATGCAAGTCCTGCAGCTTTCAGCAGGGATCAGGTCCATGCCTGGCGCCATATGATCTCAGGTGATTGACAGGTGGGCATCACCCACATGTCGATGTGGCTCACAAGAGATTGGTCACTTTGGGATCCGGCCATCTGACCCAAAAGTGGCTCTCCACCCCCTGCTTTAAACAACCAACTGAAAGCTTTGCCACCACTTCAAGCGGTGGTGAGGCTACAATTGGTACAGGAATCTGCCTGGCAGAATTTCCCTTTCACACCGAATGGACCAAAGAGAATGAAGCTATATGATAATGTAGTGTCATCCTCACTGATACTGGCAGGGAGAAAAAAAACGTAAAAACAGCCTCCCCATTGGTCATTGCAAGGCCAGTCTTATGTTCATAAGGATTTGATTGTCTTGGTCTATAATTCTAAAGCCCCTAATCTACTTTCTCAGGGTTCTTCATCTTTAAACTGGATTTTTGAACGCAGGACTTCCAGGGCACATGGACACCCTATAAATGATGGAAGTAGTTATCCTCAACAATCCGTATCAAAATACAACAAATGACTTGCCTTTTTTTGTGTGTGATCTCAACTCCCCCGCTGTTCGTTTCTGCTTCCAGCTTTCCTTCATTTTCTCCTCCGCGCTGATGTTTAAAGCAACCAATCCCGTGTGAATCCAGCTCAGCAATGACATTTCTGTTTCAGATAAGCAAAGTATCAAAGGGGGAACCCCAAAGGACTAGGATCTAGTTGTTCTTATTCTGAATGTGCCCAGAGTGGTCAGAGAGGTCACCAGTTTCAAGGCAAAAACATACCATACATGGCCCATCAATAATAATTCAGTCATGTCTTGACAGAAAACCAAGATGTTGGCCTGGGGAGTCAAAGGTCACTTTGAAAACTTATGTTCTCAGCATCTGAATAGTTGGCATGAGGTTTTCTACCAGTGAAGACTCTGCTTGCTTCAAGACACACATTTTGTGTTACATATAGTTACTGTGTATGGAGGGCTGCATAATTTTCATGCAAATTTGGTGCCGGGTAAATCCCTTTCTGTTTCCACGCATTAGTATGGTGGGTGGGAACTAATTCTTTAACCCTAATAAATGAAGCAACATAATTGCTGTTATTTGGAAGTTGTGGAAAAGGTGAATGATTAAACCATAAACCACAGTCACATAGCCATGAATTCAATTACAGTGGTACCTCGGGTGGAACTTAATTTGTTCTGAAGGTCTGTTCTTAACCTAAAACTGTTCTTAACCTGAGGTACTATTTCTGGATTAGTGGAGCCTGTAACCAGAAGCATCTGTAACCTGAGGTACCACTGTATTCAACTGAGCTGAAAGTTAGGGTTCTGTTACTGGAATGCAGAGGGAATCATTTCCCCTCAATTCCAGGCCATTTGCAGAACCCAACAACACACCCACACCCACACACCATGGTCCACACCACACAGCTGTGCCATTTTAAGTCAGAGGGCAAGGGGTTCAGCTGCTAGCCCCTTTTTAGGATACCCTGAGGGCACAGCCCAAAACCATCTTCCAAGAGGGTTGGGAGGACTCCCTGTGTCTCACTGTGCTTCCCTGCAGGTTGGAGAAGCTGGAGTATAGCCCTGAGACCTCTATCTCCAAGGCCACTGCCTCCCTCTTCACCTCCTTTGATGACTTCACCTTGGCTATTTAAGCTACAAGAGCCTTCCATTAGGGCTTGGTGGTAGCAGCTGTTCCCTGCCCTGCTGCAGATTGGACTGGCTGAGTTGCATCAGTTCTGGCTCTGGGGGCCACTTTAAAGGCCCAGACATGACAGAAGCAATTCCACTCCATATGATCCTGGGTATATATTCACATCGGCATCCTGTTTCCAGTAGTGGACAGGCGGATGCTTTGTGAAACTAGGGTTGTCATATGTCTGGGATTTCCCAGACATACCCAGAATACTCCATGTCAGAAACAGTGTCTGGGTGAAAATTGCAAAAACCATCCGGGAAAATCCGGATGTATGGCAGCCCATGTCGTTTTGGATATTTTCCTTAAAAACAAGTCAAAAAAATTTCTATTTTTTTACAAATTGCCAAAACAACTTAGCCCCACACCCTGAAAGTTCACTGTTTGAAATACTGCAACTCTATGATGATCAAACTCTTCCCTCCTCATTGGTCTGCAGCACTGAAACATGGAAATTTCATTTATTTATCATGGTTGATAAGCATTATAGCCTCCATGAATTTGTTTGAATGGGTACAATCTGCCAAGAATCCCTGAGACACACTATTGTTATGTGAAGGTGTTCATTCATGTCCTTGTGTGACTCTCAGTCCTTGCACATGTAGCTTCCAAAGGAGACACTCCCTGCCCTCTAAATCTGTCTTCTGATGCGAAGCCATATTTTTGCAAATTACTTTTTAACAGTCCCACACCAAAAATATCATCTAATTTTCCATTAGGCCCAATGCTTTTAACACCCTTCAATGCCCCCAAGGAGTCAATCAGATTGGAAGAAGGGGCATGTTTCCTGCTGATGAAAAGGATTTGGAGGACAAAATGATATCCTCTGGATTAATTTGTTAGTCATTGTTAAAATGAAAGCGAGGCTGCTGAGCCCAGAAATCTACATAATTGGGAGATTCCCAATTGCAGGATTTTATGATGATTATTTAAAAGATTAGCCCTTCCCCTTTACTCCCAAGGGTATCAACAGTCTCGGGAACATATCCTAAACAAAGCTACGTTGAAACAAATGGGAGTTGTGCATCAGCTTCATGCTCCCATCCTTAAATTTGGATGGATTCTTTCTCCAACAGCAGTTAGCCAGTTAGTACTTTTGGAAAGTCACAAACAGGGAAAACATTTAATGGCTCTTGACTATTAGATATTAACCAATCCACAGTGAATCAGTCTATGGTGTATGATGTCTATGGTGTACATCCTGGACTCGATTCGTATGTTAAGATGTAACCAGTAAATAAATTTGTTACAAACATTACCATTCAGCCTGTTGCGCTCTATATTTTGTAACCATTGCATCTGCGTAGCAAGGTATTGTATATGTTTTGACCCTTGCAGCTGCAGCCATGGCCACCACCATCTTTTGGGACAAGTGCCAGCATATTTTCTTCCCTGAGCTAGGCAGTGGCGGCACTGGCAGAGGAAATAGGGGCATTCCAGGATCATATAAGGAGTGGGAATGGCTTTTGTAATTCTGGGGCTGTCCAAGGAATGAGAGATGATAGAAGGGCATGCCTTTTGCCCAGGAGAGGAAAGCACAATTTACTCACTTGTCTCCAACCTATAACATGAAATGTCTTGCTTCAGACATGAAAGAGGTATAAGTTGGCACTGAAAAAATGTTTCCTTGCTTATCCCTGTGAAGTTTCCAAACTGTCATTCCCCTACTATGAATGGCAATTGACTGTACTGTATATGGATCCCATCCTATAGCTAAATTTAAATGCTACAGCACAAATGCAGACCTTGCAAGCATCCCTATTTTCCAGGGACATTCCTGATTTAGAGAAGCCATCTCAGTTTCTGATTTGATCCCAGAATGTCCTGCTTTTCCTTAGCATGTCCCTATTTTCATTGGAGAAATGTTGGAGGGTATGGAGTTATCCAACCCTCAAGTCGTCTGAAGGCAATCCTGTATAGGGAGGTGTTTTTTATGTTTAATGTTTTATTATGTTTCTTTTATATGTTGGGAGCTTCCCAGAGTGGCTGGGGCAACTCAGTAAGATGTGTGGAGTATAAAAATATAACTATCATTATGGAATGGGACATCCCAATTTTCATCAGAGAAATCATAGAGAATCATAGAGTTGTAGAGCTGGAAGGGACCACAAGGGTCATCTAGTCCAACCCCCTGCAACGCAGGAATCTTTTGCCCAATGTGGGGCAAATGTTGGAGGGTATTCAAATGGCTGCCTAAGATGAGTATTTCCTAGGTGGAGCGTAGAGCTATGAACCGCTCTGCATCTCTGAGGCCTCAAAGGGAGGCATGAGGGTGTTACAGGGCACAGAAATCCTGACAAAAACTGTCAGAGTCATATCTGCTTCAGAAAGCTGTTCCTGTGGCCTGAAATCCTTTTCCCGGTGAAATTTCTTGATGAAATCCTTTCCCGTCTTCTTTACAGGTCAGTTTAAAACAATATCTTTGCAACACCTCAAGGATCACTACTGGAAAATTCAAACTGAACAGCTGAGTTCAACAAATTCAGGTTGCATGATATACATTATTGTTCAATTTACAATCTAGGGAGAAAAGCATTAAGACTATGCTTCTGCACTGAGTCAGTTTTGATGGTTTTCTGAAGTTTACTTTCCTGTTATTAAATTAAGGAGAAATGTGTTCACAAAGGAGGTGGAATAATTTACTCTGTCTTTCTCATTACAGATTGCAAACACATACATTTGATAATGATCTAGGCCTGTTGCTTGACAGTTTACATTGTCAGAATCTGGTTTTTTAAAAATAACTTGACATGCATGCATGTTTGCTACCCACATTAAGGTTTGCTATGGGGCATGGGGGAAATGAAGATTTAGAAGAGGGAAAGAAACGTATGAAGTGAGACATCACTCAAAGACAATCTAGCTACAATCATAATAGCATCACATCAAGAACGCACATTTGCAGCATCTTTATCAACATGCATGTCCCTGCTGGTAACAAATCAGGAGAAATAACATGAGGGAATTGAAAGTGGTATGTGGTATCAGTTCAGGGGCATTACAATCGTACCTTGGTTTTTGAACAGAATGCGTTCCGGAAGTCCATTCAGCTTCCGAAACATTCGGAAACCAAGGCATGGCTTTCAATTGGCTGCAGGAGCGCCCTGCAGCCAATTGGAAGCCACGGAAATTGCGCTGGACGGTTGGCTTCCAGGGCAAAATTCACAAACCGGAACACCCCGTTCTGGGTTTGTGACGTTCGAGTTCCAAGTTGTTCATGAACTAAATTGTTTGAAAACCAAGGTACGATTGTATATAGGATTAATTTTTAAAATCCTCCTAGGGAATGCAGAATTCAGGAGACACATTCAGAATTCAGGAAGTTTGTTCAGGAGATAGGGGACCTCTGGCCTTCCAGGGTGTCACTGGACTACAACTCCCATCATCCCTCACCATGCTGGCAGCGGCTGATGGGAGTTGGAAGTCTAGAAACATCTGACACATCAAAGGTTCCTCATTCTTAGGTTAGCCATTAATTTGTTTTTGGGTTCTTCCAGGTGACCTTCTTTATACAGTGTAGCATTCATCCTGATTTATTTACCAGGAGATTAGGTGGTGTTGGTTATTTAATGAACATTCTTTCCAGGTTGTTTGTGGGGAGTTTAACTGACATCATACCTATCAACTGCCCCCGAAAAACTGTGACATCCCATTTTTTTCCTATGAGAGCACAGCAACAATTTGAGGCGCCTTGCTCTTGTGCAATTTTGGGCCAAGAACTCGCACAGAAAAAAAGCATTTTTTCCAGGTCCACGATCTCACGCTATACTCCAAAATGTGCATTTTTGTCATCATGCCCAAAAAAAGCACTTTTCCTAGGTCCGTGATCTCACAGAGGTCATGTGACTCACATGGAATTTCAGGCCCGGAAGATGGTGTCCCAGATTTGAGCCACATTGGTGGGTATGTGACTTTGTCTCCAAGGAAGTGTTATCCCACACATCCCAGTGAATTTCCCCATCACTTGCCTGTTTGTAAAAAGGCTGGACCTTTGGGGAAGTGGGTTTCTTGTTCAAGAGCTCCAAATCAGCTTCAGTTGTGCAACCTGAATATGCTGGAATGTGATTGAATCCCACCCAAAAATGGCTTGTCTGGAAAATCCCGTTTAACTGCAATGGGGAGAAAGATATGCTGATTCCAAAGCTATATTTCAATCAGTGTTTGGCACAATGCCTTTTTGGCCTCGCTTTTATTATGGAGGCTATTTGTGGAATATGGGAAATAAAAAGAAATTAGAGGAGGAATTTCCTCTTTTTTTAAGAAGGAAGAAATAAATGTGTCTAAAAATAGGGACTGTCAACAAACACCGGGCTGTGTCATTATAAAGAAAGATTCATTACCTAGATTGCTTAAGGTGTTATTGTCAAGTTCTCAAAAGCTTTTTGTCAAGCATTCCCATTAAATTTTAACTTACAAGTGGTGTGTTTTGTCTCGGAAACCTGTTCCTGTTCTTTTACAAGCTGACGTGATGATATCAGCAGATAGGGCAAGGAAAAACTACACTCTTTGGCTTAAGAACACTAATTCAGACAGGCAATGACCAGGATCTAAAGGAAAACCAGGTATCATAGCAACAATGGACCTCAGAATTGAAGAGGGGCCTTGCTAGGCTATTTAATCCAACCTCTTCCTGGATGCAGGAAATTGAGAGCTAGAGCCTCACCAGCAGATTGGCTGTCCGATATCTTCTTTGATTTCTCCAGTGAGGAGAACCACAGCCCTAGGTAATTGGTTCCATTGTCGTCAGCATTTTTCTCCTAAATTTTCTCCAGACTTTACTTCTGCAAACACTGACCTTCTTCCAAGCCTGCTGGTTCTTCCCTCTGGTGCGCAAGGGGCATATAAACAATGGCACTTGCAGGCTGGACATCAGGAAAGGAAGAAAGGGTTTTCAATGAATATAGAAGAAGTGTGGTTTTTTAAAATTTCCATTTCTTTAAAAGAGTTCTGTTCCGGTTTTCACAGAATGTATCAAAGCGATGTAAAGCACCGAAACCAAATCAAGCTCAATACGAAATATATAAATATACAAAAACATACAATAGCTCAAGGATATAAAATAAAATAAAAGGCGAGGTGGTTGATCAAGAGTTGGGAAATGCTTGGGCAAACAATTATGTCTTTGACTACTGGCAGAAACACAGCACTGAATCTCTAAGAGGATATCTTCCATAGTGTGTGTCGCCACAGGGAATGTCCTTTTCCTGGCTGGCATCAGATGAATCTGTTGTTGGTGTATTGCTCTCTGGACCAGTGTTTTCCACCATAGCTTTGACATTAATTCCATTGGTGACCTGCTTCTTAAGAGTTTTGTTGTCTGTTTGTCACAGTGGCTCCTGTAGTTGTGGGGTCTCTCCCATTGTGAGGACTTAAGTCCTCTCTCTCTGCCACCATCTTTTCAGCACATAACACACAGGGCTGGATTTAGGTTTGGTGAGGCCCTAAGCTACTGAAGGTAATAGGGCCCTTTATATGTCCAGCTGTTCTTGGTCAACAACAAATTGTTGCTGTTTTTTGTGTTGAAGATATGCTATATGGCGATTTATGGACCTAATAGGTTCATACATAACACAAAACACTGTTGCTGTATGTAGGTTTTGTTTTATTTGTTTTTTATCTTATATTTTGGAATTGTACATCCAGTCCCCCCCCCTTTAAATTCTTTGGGGAGCCCCAACAGAGTGAGGCCCTAAGCTATAGCTTGTTTAAAGGTAAAGGTAAAGGGACCCCTGACCATTAGGTCCAGTCGTGGCCGACTCTGGGGTTGCAGCGCTCATCTCGCTTTATTGGCTGAGGGAGCCAGCGTACAGCTTTCGGGTCATGTGGCCAGCATGACTAAGCCGCTTCTAGCGAACCAGAGCAGCACATGGAAATACCGTTTACCTTCCCACCGGAGCGATACCTATTTATCTACTTGCACTTTGTCGTGCTTTCGAACTGCTAGGTTGGCAGGAGCAGGGACCGAGCAACGGGAGATCACCTCGTCGTAGGGATTTGAACCGCCGACCTTCTGATCGGCAAGTCCTAGGCTCTGTGGTTTAACCCACAGCGCCACCCTCATCCCATAGCTTGTTTAGCTTATACATAAATCCGGCACTGGTTGCACAGCGTGTGCATGTCATGGGGTCAAGCTGGCGCGTCTACCTGAAGGTGAGGGTCAAATGCAGTTCTTCAGAATTCCCCTTGATCCTCAGAACTTCCCCAGGCCACACACCCTCTTCTGTGGCCACACACCCTCACTGGCCCTGCTCTGTACCCAATGTGTTTTTGCCTGGCTGGAATGTCTCACTGGACTCTGATTATTCCTTGTGTTTGTCTGGATGGGGGACAGAGAGGGACAGAACCATGCCTCCTGCACAAAGGTAAAAAATATATTACTTGCTTTGCCCACTTTTCTTGCCTTCGACCTCACCCACCACTGTGATGTGGTCCTTAGAAAGTTACCTAGACTGAAAAGCATTCCTCATTTGCAGCTGGTCACCTCAATTCACCTTCTTCTGACATAAAGAGAAAATGACCACCAAGGGCAAAGGTTTCCAGTAAGTAAACTCAACTGCTCCATTTACTGTGATGGATCATCTGTTTATGTGTCCTGAGGTTTGATGTGTTAAACACGGCACATTATTCCAGAGAGGACGCAAAGTTCTTTCAAACAATACGTGAAGCATCTCGGCTTTTACCACAGAGAGAGAGAGGGAGAGACAGAACGAGAACACACGGAGCAGGCGAGCTAACAGGATAAAAAGATTGGATGTGAAAGTCCACCGTCTGCCAGGAAGGAGTCAAACCTAAAGCAAATAAGCAAAATGTGTCAGGGGGGAAGCAGCTGATAAATCAAACCTCAAAGCGATCAGTCTGTTCTGATACCTGAACAGAGAGCTGAACTCATAATTTAATCCAGTATCTGGACTTCGGCCAATCACGTAGGTCTCCACAACATTTGACAGGTGAAAATAGAGGTGCTGTTGTGCATTCGTCCCTCTTTCTCCTGTCAAGAATCACAGTTTGAGTATCTCTTTCCCTATGACAGATGGCCGAAGGCAGTTTTTTGTGGGATTTTTTGTATTAAAGTACAGCAGTTGAGGATTTGAAAAAGGTTATGTGTTTTTTAAGGTGTGTTTTTTTAGTCCTATGTTGCTCAAAAATGTTCAAAACTCCATATGGAACTAGACAATCTTAAATTGTAAGTTCTATCAGAGGCCTTTAAAGTCTATTGAAGTACACAGGCAAGCACTGAAAAGAACAGTATGATGCTACAGAGTATATATACATATAAGAATATGTACTAATAAATCATCTCTTAATTATTTAAGGGTAAGACAGAGCACGAAGCAGACCCCTGCTCTCCCCACCCTTCAAAAACACACAGATAATGCATTTTGGAGATTTAGTTTTTTTTAATAAATGCATTGCCCTAATGTGGGTTATGGAGAAAAATAAAATGCCTTTACTTTCCCCACAAAAGTCACTGGACCTAAGTAAAGGTAAAGGGACCCCTGACCATTAGGTCCAGTTGTGACTGACTCTGGGGTTGCGGCGCTCATCTCGCTTTATTGGCTGAGGGAGCCGGGATACAGCTTCCGGGTCATGTGGCTAGCATGACTAAGCTGCTTCTGGTGAACCAGAGCAACACACGGAAACACCGTTTACCTTCCCGCCGGAGTGGTACCTATTTATCTACTTGCACTTTGATGTGCTTTCAAACTGCTAGGTTGACAGGAGCAGGGACCGAACAACGGGAGCTCACCCCATCGCGGGGATTCGGACCGCCGACCTTCTGATCGGCAAGTCCTAGGCTCTGTGGTTTAACCCACAGCACCACCCGTAGCTCCAATTTGGCAGATGTAGTCTACTCTGGAGGAACTCCTATGCCTGTCAATTCCATCCACTTTGGTCCAGAGGGAAAAGAGTTAAAGTCATTTTTCGCTTCTCTGTTACTGTGGAAGGGGAACACATAGTTTCATTTTACCATGATCATCTTGGAATCTAGAGCACAGATCACACAAAACAACACAGATTGGAATTTTAAAATGTGCAGATACAAACACAAAAACTAGGGCTGGTGTACACCCTCAGATATGCAGATGGCAGGGCTGTGGCTAGACCACATAGGTCCACAACCCCATCACACATTCTTGGGAGGCACCTTAACCTCCCAAAGGGAGCTGAATTTGAAGTCTCTCTCTAGACCTTGCTGGATACACAGTCAACTGTGGCTTCTCTTCAGATATTTTCAAAGAAGCAGATAGGATATTGGAAAGGAAGGTAGCATCCAAATCATGTGCAGAACAGAAACACAGGTGTTTTCCTCATTCTTCATCGTGCCAGATATTGATAGGTGTGTTCACAGCACAAACTAGGGGAAAACATAAGCTGAAATGGAACAGCATGACAGGAAAAGAATAATGAAATGGCTTGTTCCTAGTATATAGTCCGTGGACAAAATAAAAACACCATGTTACTCTAGGGATTAATTTCACTCCACTGTGACTTTCGGCCTGGAAAACCACCAACAGCAAACAAAATTGCAATTTATTTTTGAAGTGCCATGAAACAAACAGTCCTTACCTTTGTTCTTCCAAAAGACAGAAATGACAATCCTCATTAGATAAAATTAGACACAGGCAATTATTCCTCGGGGAACAAAGAGATAAGCCCTTTGAAAAATGGCTTGCTCCATTTTGCTTGAGTGCCAGAAGTGGCTAAAATAGATGGATCCGATGCAAGAAAAAGCAGTTCTGGTTCAAAACACATTGTACCAACATTACCAAAGAGGGAGGGAAAATGGCAGCACAAAAGATGTACTTATCAAGATAGATAAATGTTCTGCACAGGAAGATTGCTACTGAATGGCATGTTGCATTGTTCAGAGGAACATCTGTGGCTAATAGTACTCTTGGTGCAAGCAGAGCCTGTGCCAATGAACTGCTTTCCAGAGCCATCCAGAGTACAAATATTCACAGCAAGGGAGGGAGCACTCAGAAGAAAGTCTCTACAGCAGGGATGGGGAACCTGAGGTTCTCCAGATGTTGCTAGACTCTAACTCTCACCATCCCTGACCATTGACCTTGCTGGCTGGGACTACGGGGAGCTTAGTCCAACAACCTCTGAAAGGCTACAGCAGTGACAGCCAGTCAATAGTCAAGGATGATGGGAGTTCTACAACATCTGGGGAGACATCACATTGGCTGTCCCTGGGCTACAGGTCCTCCACCCCAGTTCTCCAGTTTGCAACTGTAGCTAACTGCTGGCAAAACCCAGCAGCTAATACCAGACCTAGTTATGCAATTCAGAAATTATGAAAGGAGTGTGCAGGGGATGTAATCTGAAATTTGAGGGAAGGCCCTGTACCTAGTAGTTTATGGTCTCATTTCTGGTAAAGGAGGGACGTGGAGAAGGGGAGGTGTTTATATGGGGAGAAGTAGCCTTGCCAACTTCTGATTTTGGAAGTTGGTTTCTAGGGAGCTGGAGGCGAGGAAAAGAGAACTGTGAATAGGTCAGGGAGAAAAGCTTCAGTGGGAGCAAAACTAAGAACAAAAGCCCAAGCCATAGTAAAGAGGCAAGTCTTCAGCATTTGCCAAAAGCTGTATAGTGCAGAAGCTAGACACACCTCTGTTGGGAGGGAATTCCAGAACTTAGGGCTGCCACAGAGAATGCCCCCTCCCAGGCTACCTTCCACACCTTCTGTGGGAGTTGCAAGGCATTGGACTAGATGATCCTTGGGTACATTCCAACTTTAAGATTCTATTATTCTATGAGTGGGAACAACCCAAATGGCCCCTCTGCTGATCTTAGCACCAGGGAGGATCTGTAGGGAATGAAGTGGTCTTTCAGATATTTGTGGCTCAAGTCATTTAGAGCTTTCAAGACCAACACGAGCACCTTGAAATGGACCTGGAAACAAACTGCTTCCTTTGTTTGAACCCTGTTTCTGTGACTAATCTACTACGACGACTACTACTTAGATGTGGCATAACCACTCTCTCACTGAACATGATGACTGCATGCTTTGCTAGGACCAACCATGTTATCAGTCAAACATACTGTAGTTTGACATAAGTAATTATTTCCCGTGCAAAGTTCTGCAGCTGTTCTAGCTCATGCAGCGTATGGTGCGCATAGATGTGAAATGAAGCAGGCTGGTTTAATAAGCAAGATAAGACACCCAAGGCAACAACAACTCAAAATCTCAGAAACACTAATATGACGGCTGGATCACATTAAACAATAACGCTAGCTAATGCCATGCCACAATTCAATTTTCAAGAGGCCAAATACTTCGCAAATGGGAAGAACCCTCTGAGCCCTTTTACCAAGGTGAGTCTGAGATATTTTGATATCTGAGGTTCATACATAAGCTAACCGGACTGAGAATTGAACCTCCATGGAGGATTAGGCTGTCAATGGATACTAACCATGATGGCTATGCTCTGCTTCTGGAATAGGAGGCTGTAATGCTGGAAATTGCAGTTGCTGGAAATGACCGCTCCCCACATTAAATGGGGGGCACTCTTTGCGTGGTCGCGCACAGCCCCCAGGACCCTATGTGGCACCATTAGCACAGGCTTGGATTCGCCTTCCTGAGGTGGGATACCTGGAGGTCTCCCCCTACCTCAGCCAGTTGCCCAATCCCACCTGGGGAGGCATTGCCAAATGATCAGGCCAGGTAGAGGGAGGGACCACCCTGCTCACACAATAGGGGGAGGATCTTACCTGGGAATCGTCAGTTGGCTCCAGAGCTTCTCCCACCCTACCCACCCTCAGTTAAGACTTCTTTTGCAGGTTAACCTTTTCTCCACAGGTACATGGGCGCTGCTACATCAAGGTCACTGTTGAAGGGCCGGAAAGGAATTCTCCTGCATTGGCAGGTTTGCCTTTTCCATAGCAAAATGTCACAACTTTGGCGGTATCAGGCCTTGGGCGGAATCCTTTAGTTTATCTTCCCTAAATGGGGGGGTGCAGGGGTGACCCACGCCCCCCTCCTCTTCACAGCAGCAATACCAGGGTTCCCTGTTAAAGGGGTTGTTTGAGGGGAGGTGTTGGCCTAGAGGTCATCATTGCTCTCCCCTGCGACGGCGGCATAACAGGGACGGTCTCCCTCTGCTTGAACATATGTTCTCCAGAGCCAGCCCATCCCCCCCCCCACACTGGATAACCCTGATGTTCCCCAGATCCCCGGCGGGGTACTGGGAAGGATAAATGCCCAATGCCTGAGCCAAGGTCTACCCACATCTGAAACATAATAAAGTTGTGGCCAATTTTAATCCCATAGCACGTTGTCTTGAGTCGTTATTCCACACGGTGGCCGCCCAGGGTTTGGAGGACTCTGCCTGTCCACACAAACACAGGAGGGGATAGTGCTGTTGTGGTGCAGTCCCCTTTGAGGGTTTCTCACAGTCATCTGGGCGGCCACTATGATAACAGATGGGGCATCAACCTGATCCAGAAAGCTCTTCTTCATCTGACACATGTCAGAACAACAGTGTCTTCGCACCATTCCCTGCTCTCTCAGCATCTGCAGCCTGAGGTGGCTACCTCACTCTTCCTAATGGGAGAGCCAGTGCTGTGAGCTATATCCCTTTCACAGCGCTGGGAACTTTCTTAAACTGGGTTCCTCTCTAAAGCAGATCCTCATGTGCCCTACATTTCCAGCACTCCAAACTATAATATTTTGTTCAGGGTCCCACTTGTCTATTTCTAAACAGACAATGCAGACAATTTATGGTTTTCCCCTCATAGTCCACTCACAATGTCACGACAACCGTTTAGATTTACACCATCCATATTTTTTTTATTGGCTTACCTACCTGTGGATCAGGGCAAAGTTATGTTTTATTGCTTTGTGGGAATTCTTTAAAATATAAATAAAGCGCTGGATGCTTCTACATTCTGTAAATTTTAAATATATGTATTTCAAACAAAAGGACGGTTACAAAATATATAAACATGTTGCTACATTTGTACAAGATTATACATTCTTTGAATCCAACATTTCCATCCTTGTTCATTGAGTCTCTGGCACCAGGACAGAGCCAGGCATGACATCAACTAGGCTTGAAAAACATTTATAAAAGATAATATGTGTCGTCATCTCCCCCCCCCCCCGCCCCCAAGACAGCATGGGAGGCTGATGTGGGTCACAGCTAGAAAGAGAACTGTGACCCAGACATGCAGCCCACTTGAAGGGTTACCACCCCAGTAAGAACTAAGTCTTTCCTACAAGGTGCAAGTGAGGACATTTAGCTTTGGAGACTCCCTGTCTTCTCCCTCTACATGGAGAGAATTATACTATCTCTCAGTTTCATCTTAATGCAGGAATCATAATGGGTTTTCCTTCCCCCAGACAGATTTAGGATATGTCTTGTTTATTTGTGTGGTGTCCAGATATGTCTGGCAGAGTCTGGTCTGAAGGTACTTTGTTCACACTCAGTCTGTCTGCAGAAAATGGGACTTTGTCCAATGTATTACTGTCCTTTTCATCTCATCGCTAGAATGGCATCCAAGAAAAACTAGCTGTTTTCCTCTAAGGGCATTTGTTAATACTTTCGAATTGCATGTTCTTCTCCCTTCCCTTTTCATTTTTTGTAAGGGGGCTAAAACCAGGTATATGGAAGAGAATATTGAATTTCAAGGCCATTTCGCTGTATTTCTTTTGCTCCCTGCACTGTCGACTACTGCCTTGCAGGTTGGGGGGATAAATATATCGTATTTTTTGCTCTATAAGACTCACTTTTCCCCTCCTAAAAAGTAAGGGGAAATGTGTGTGCGTCTTATGGAGCGAATGCAGGCTGCACAGCTATCCCAGAAGCCAGAACAGCAAGAGGGATTGCTGCTTTCACTGCGCAGTGATCCCTCTTGCTGTTCTGGCTTCTGAGATTCAGAATATTTTTTTTCTTGTTTTTCTCCTCCAAAACTAGGTGCATCTTGTGGTCTGGTGCGTCTTATAGAGTGAAAAATATGGTAGGTTGATCCAATAAAATGAACTATTTTAATGTTGTGTTTACTATATATTGTTTATTTTATTTGGTGCACTTTATTTCTCCAAACAGCTCAAGGTGGCATACGTGGTTCTCCCCCTCCTTATTCAATCCCTATGATGTAGATCACAGAATCATAGAATTGTAGAGCTGGAAGGGACCACGAAGATCATCTAGTCCAACCCCCTGCAATGCGGGAAGATTAGTTTTGCTGTGTTTCCAAACCTTTATTAATAAGTTAATTCCCATTTTTGGACAGACTGCTTTGTTTGGAATATCTGACTGTGAAATTTCCCCATCCTAGAATCATATCCACCATATTTTATTATGATATGATGTGCTATATGTGTATGGTTATACTAATTTAAAATATATTCCAGTTAGGGCTGCCAAGTTTATTATTCCACTTCAATTTTCAGGCTGCAAACAGCAATTCTACTGGAGTAGTGATACAACTAAGTAGACCCACTGGAATTAATGGACCTAAGTTAGCAATGTCAATTAAATTCAATGAGTCTATTCTGAGTTTGTGTAAGATTGGATACAGCCCATTGCATCTGAAAAATCACATAGATTCTGTGTATGTTTGCTTTTGAATTTATTGTTTATTGGAGCGGTTCCCAAACTCCACCCCCTCAAACTGCTTGAAGGCTGGAGGTTTTGACAAACCACTTAATTATTTTTCTTCCTGTTGTAATAATTGTAATGTCTTGTGCTACATGTTGTATAGTTTTTTTAATTGTATTTTTACAGGCTTGCCACATACCACCTGGACCACCACAGTTTGGAACCTCAGGTTTATTGAAAAGTGTTCAAGATGTTTACAACAAATGATATTGTATGTGTATCAGATGGGCTTTTGAACAGTTTGAATTCACCTCCAAAGGCACACTCCTCCATTGTCTCCTGAGACAGATGGGTGCCAGCAAACTGTTTTTCCAGGCTTACCTATGTCCACTCCCCCTCATTTTGGGAAGAACTAGGTACCGTAATCGAGTCTATTGTTCTCCCCCAGTCTACCTGAGAATCTTTGTGTGTAAAGAGACCTGAACTGGCTGCTCCAAGCTCAGAACACATGGCTCTCACAAGCCACTCTTGAGTTAGGAACTTCCACCACTTTGCAACTAAGCCACGTTTTACTGCCTGTGCAACTTTTCTGACATATGGAAAATCACATGAACCTGACCTATGAAGTGTTTGTAAGTAAACCAATTTTGAACTTATTAAATGTGTGGTCTTTTCCTATGCTGAGGGAAGAGGGTAGTTTCGGAAAGCACAGTGTTACGTTTTAATGGCCTAATGCCTATATTTCTACCCTTTCTTTGCTGCATATTTTGTGCACTCTTGTTTTCTCCTGCTCTGGAGGGTAGGACTGGAACCAATGGCTTCAAACTGCAGGAAAGGAGATTCCAACTAAACATTTGAAAAAACTTTCTGACAGTAAGAGCTGCTCAGCCATGGAACAGGCTTCCATGAGAGGTTGTGAACTCTCCATCCTTGGAGGTTTTTAAATGGAGGTTGGATGGCCCTCTGTCATGGATGCTTTTCCCACATTGTAGGGGGTTGGACTAGATGACCCTTGGGGTCCCTTCCAACTCTAAAATTCTATGATTTTAAATTTCTGCTGGGGTTCTCTCACCAAAGAATACTTGCCCTAAACTTGGATCTTGGCATCTAGGAATTCTCATTTTTGTGCCTATTATTTTCCTTACACCAGCAACACCCGTGTTAGGGAAGTTTAACCCAGGGGTAGGCAAACTAAGGCCTGGGGGCCGGATCCAGCCCAATCGCCTTTTCAATCCGGCCCACAGATAGTCCAGGAATCAGCCTGTTTTTACATGAGTAGAATGTGTCCTTTTATTTAAAATGCATCTCTGGGTTATTTGTGGGGCCTGCCTGGTGTTTTTACATGAGCAGAATGTGTGCTTTTATTTAAAACACATCTCTGGGTTATTTGTGGGGCATAGGAATTGGTTCATTCCCCCCACCAAAAAAAAAATATAGTCTGGCCCACCACATGGTCTGAGGGATGGTGGACAAGTCCATGGCTGAAAAAGTTTGCTGACCCCTGGTTTAACCTGGAAGCTGCAGTCAGTGAGTAATCTGGGAAAGCTAATCATCTCCATGCAACTATTAGGGTTGCGGTTATTATGATTATTATTAATCACACTTGTTTATGGTGTTATTGAACAAGTCTTGAAGCAATTTAACAAAGACAAACAGGTAAATCAATTAAAAGCCCAAATGCAACATCGGTTGTATAAAACAAAATTCCTAAAATGCTCTTTGAACAACACACTAAGGAGAGCACAATACAGTAAGAAACACAATGAACTCTACCAGGAGGCCTCAGGGAAAGTCTACTGGTGAAAACGTATTACATGATAGCAAATAATACAATTATTTTTGAAGCGCTTGGGGTAAAATGGAATGGCTATTAGCTACTAAACATGGTTTTATGAAGAAGAATCATACCAGATGGTCCAAACAGGTTTCCTCCTTTGACAAAGGAACTTGTTGAAGAGGAGGCAAGAGAAACAAAACTGATATAGTGCCATCTTTACTTCAGCAAGTCTGTTGGCTTTGTCCTACATGACACCTTCAAAGAAAAGCTTAGTAAATGTGGGGTTTGTGTTATATTCCCTGTAGCAACAGAAAAGAATCTATCTGGCAACTTTTCAAATGCACATTTTTTTTCAATGATCCACTCATTCCTTTGCGTTGCCCTTACTTGCTTTCGCCCTCGGTTAGATTAACAGCATTAGCATGTATTCAAATCTGTCAATGCAGTATTGTGATTTCATGCTATGTGATTCCTTATTAGTTGGAACCACCCATGCAATTAGTTCAGAAAGCACTCCCCTCACTCACTTGCTTTGCGTGGACAGGCGGAGTCCCCAGATCCTGCACGGTCCCCCCGTCATGTGGAATAACGACTCAAGACAACGTGCTATGGGATTAAATTGGCCACAACTTTATTAAATTTCAAATGTGGGTAGACCTTGGCTCAGGCATTGGGCGTTCTCCCTCCCCGGTCCCCAGCCAGGGACCTGGGGAGCATCAGGGTTATCCAGTGTGTGGGGGGGGGATGGGCCGGCTCTGGAGAACATATGTTCAAGCAGAGATGGCCGCCCCCGTAACGCCGCCGCCGCAGGAGAGGGCAATGACGACCTTTCGGTGTACGGCCAAAGCCTCCCTTCAGAAAACCCCTTTAACGGGGAACCCTGGTATCGCCGCCGCAAGAGGAAGATGGACAAAAGGATTCCGCCCAAGGCCTGATACCGCCAAAGTTGTGACGTTTTGCTACGGGAAAGGCGAAACCTGCCAATGCAGGGAAATTCCTTTCCGGCCCTTTAACAGCGACCTTAACGTAGCAGCGCCCGCATACCTGTGAAGAAAAGTTAACCTGCAAAACCTGTGAAGAAAAGTTAACCTGCAAAATAAGACATTAACTGAGGGTGGGTAGGGTGGGAGAAGCTCTGGAGCCAAGTGAGGATTCCTAGGTAAGATCCTCCCTCTATTGTGTGGGCAGGTAATCCCTCCCCTACCTGGCCTGGTCTCCTTGGCAACGCTTCCCCCAGGTGGGATTGGACAACTGACCGAGGTAGGCGGAGACCTCCAGGTATCCCACCTGAGGGAAGGCAAAGCCAAGCCTATGCTGTTGGGGCCGCTCCAGATTTAGGGGCTGCACGCGTCCACGCAAAGGCCGCCCCCCGTTTTAAGCGAGGAGCGGTCATTCTGTGATATCGCCATGCATTCAATCCATCAATCCATCCATCAGTCTATCAATAATGTAGCTCAGTCTGATTTTCTATAAAGCATCATAGTTCAGTGCCCTCGACTTCACTGCATGATATCTGACTGGGATCACCCTAGAAAATGTTGGCACTGAACGGTGTCACATATAAAATAAAATAAAAAGGCAAATATTTCACAGTATAGAAGTCTTTCTAGGAAATGTTTCTACCCCACAAAAGCCATTTTTGACTCAGGCATCCATAAATGGGAATATTCTGCACAGCTACAAGTAGTGAATTTCACAGGTCCAGTTTGTCATGCCTAGGTGAGACGAAACTACCTCTACTGAATATAACAACAACAACAACAACAACAATTTATTATTTATACCCTGCCCATCTGCCTGGGTTTCCCCAGCCACTCTGGGCAGCTTCCAACCAAATATTAAAAACAGTACAGCATCAAAGATTAAAAACGTCCCTAAACAAGGCCACCTTCAGTTGTCTTTTAAAAGTAAAATAGTTGCTTATTGCCTTGACATCTGCTGGGAGGGCATTCCACAGGGCAGGCGCCACTACCAAGAAGGCCCTCTGCCTGGTTCCCTGTAACCTTACTTCTCGCAATGAGGGAACCGCCAGAAGGCCCTTGGCGCTGGACCTGAGTGGTACTGAAACTACCACTTCTATGAAGCTCTTAAAGGTACAAACCCCCTCTTCTGCTATTTTCATTCTACATAATGAGGGCTCAGTGAGGACGTACGGATGGGGGAGAGATTTGGTCTGGAACCGACCTAAATGTCACTTCCAGAATCAACATGTAAAGCAAAATACAACTATCCTTAATAACCCATATTTCACCTAGTTTTGCAATGTTGTTCTCCAACCGGAGGTATGAATACAAAAACTCACCAATCAAGGCAATGAGTGTTCATTAAAATACATATATTGGCAAAATTAACATCCCAATATGCATTATGTTGTGGGAAATGGCTTGCAGCCAAGAGTAGTAAAACTGCACACCAAAATGTGCACAAGGAATGCACACTAAAGTGCTGATGTCGGAAATGATGTGGTGAACAGAACTCAAGTCTGGAAAAATGAGAAACTGAAGCCACGTTCACACAGTTCTTTGAAAGCACCGTGATATCACTTTAAACAGTCAGGGCTTCTTTCAAAGGATTATGGGAACTATGGCCTGTTAAGGGTGTTGTGAGTTGTTAGGAGACATCTGGTTCTCCTCTCAGAGCTACAGTTCCCAGAGTGGTTTAGCAATCCCTCTTCCTGAGGAACTCTGGTATCATAATGCTTTAAAGTGGCACCATAATGCTTTCAACCTATGGTGCGAATGTGGTCTGAGGGAATCTGAAATCAATAGCTTACCCCATCCTTTATAGGAAGCAGCTCAGCAATGATAAGCACTGTTGGGGGGACACTAAGCAAGATATAGAGTACTTGGAGGATAAGTCATTCTTAATTGAATTGTTTCTTTTGTGAGCACGCTTCTTTCCCAGGACGCCTCTAAGCTTTCACAATGCTGCTTGAGAATGGGAAAGTGGCGATGGAGGAACAAGCGCAGCTGCTCCTCTCTCATAACAAATACCCCAAGGAATGAGATGTGGTTTTTAGATCTGGATGGGGGACAGCAACCACATTAAACATTTCCAAGAATGATTTGAAAGAGAGGTTTCAAGAAACTCACCAAACAAAAGGCGGCACAGTTGGGTGGTCTTGGCATGGAGTCCCAGCAGTCAGTGAGAGTTTCCCTGAGCGTTAAGAGGTTAACATGAGTGACTATCTGCGTATGTGTTGTCAAAGCAGCTGGCTTTGTAGTTCACATGCCCCCCTCTCTTCCCTCGAGTCTTCAGGGAATGCACGAGGGCTGTGTGAGATGGTGCCCCCAACATAAACACTGGCCACAACCCCAGAAACTGCACATCCAAGTAGCCCTGTGAAAAAGGGTTCCCAGCCACAAACATAGACACATATATAGACATATAAACCACCTTTCACATGTCCTCTGAATATGCAGGTACTGAGTGTGTGTCCAGCAAGTGCGTTGGCACAGAGGGTGTCCCTAAAAGGTTGATGCAGTGAACACACTGTCTGCATACCCCTATAGTTTAATGCCAGTTTATTAGAGTTTCAGTAACAGTGCAGGATGTGAATGTCTCTAAAAAAAGCAGCTGCTTAAGGCTTTGGGCACCTCATCTGTTGGAACGCCGGCTCAGAATCTTGTACTGCATCCTGAAGCAGAAGTGAACAGGGAAATGGCACTTAATTAAGAAGGCAGCCAAGTCAAGTTAACACAAATGCATACTTCATACCGAGTAATTATAAACTATTGGGACAACCCTAACCATGCGGGGATATTGTGCGGGAGCTGGAACCAGCAGTCTTTCAAGGTGATAGTCCAGCTCTGTTAAAAAAAACTAAAAAAAACCCTCTACAGAATGGAATCATTTAATGGGCCTAATTCAGGAGTAATTGCAGGAGTCAAGTACTTTTGTATAAAACATTTTCTCCAATATTGCCAACAGAGTTCTTGCAGGCCCAGGCTGCACATTCTCCCCTCCTCAGGTGAGCTACCAAATAAACAAGACCATGCAGAAGAGCTGAGTGCTAGGAACTGGTGTGGGCTGATTTAAATCCCCCAGGAGCAGACCTCAGGAAAGCCTGATTGTTCCCCCAGGCCCACCTCCAGAAAGCCAAGCCCTCCACACCAGCCTGCCATTGGCCAATTCTACGGGCTGACATGGGACAAGTTTTCAAGGCAAGAAACAGTCCCTGACATGCAGCCCTGCACCGTTGGCAGGGGGCAAGCTCTGGCTGTTCCGCAATGGCTGGCACCCCTAAAAGGGGGTAAGAGGAATTCCTTGTAAGGTTGCCTGATTGTGCATTTATATTTAATACTAAGGACTACTGTCCCAACTTGCTCCTCTGACCAACGCCACCTACCAGCCAGCCCCTTTGCCAACCCCCCTTCCCCCACACCTGACCAACCCTTACTCTCTTTATGTCTCACCCACTCCCTTCTCTATCCCCTCCCAGCTCACCCAAACCTCTCCCCCCCATAGCTCAATCCCAATCCCTCCTCCTCTCTGCTCACCCCACCCCTCCCAGTCACAGATCACTCCAAGCCCCCCCCTCTTTCTAACAGCTCATCTCACCCTCTTTGAAAGGAGGGTGCGGGGTACTTCAGTAAGTGGTTTAGCGCTCTGCTCTCTGAAGTACCTTCCACCCTCTTGGCTGCCTGCTTGCTTGCGCATCTGCCTGCTAGCCTGTTATCATGCTGGAGTTTCTGTGGCCACCTATTGGTGACCTCACAAGCTGCAGCATGATGACAGCCTTACTGCTTTATTATATAGTAAGAAATGGTATGGGATATAGATAGGGATAATAATGCTGTGGGCTTGATATCAAGAGGTCCTTCCATTTCCTCCTGCAGGTCTGTGTCTTGTTCTTCCTCTCATTTACCCCTCTTCCCTGAATTTGCAGTGCAGCAGGTATAGCATTTCTTCTGTTTATTTCTTCTGTTTACAGTGGCTGTAGCTGCTGGCATTATCCAATCACTTAAGCAATTATACATGGTGAATCACAGGTATGAGTCAGCAAATTCTGGCACTGTACTGCAGGGCAACACTGGACCGAAGTCTAGCTAGAGTGACATTCATTTCCTGCCTCTTGAATATACAGCGCTTGAGCCTTGCATGACCTTGAGGGTTTAAATTCCAGAGAGCCACTTTGCAGAAGGGTAAGTTCTGTTTCTCAAATACCAATGTGCAGATTTGCTTTGAGTTATGGTTGCTTTGGAACTGTTCTTTCCCATACAACATAAAAGAAAAACTGCATTGTTTTCTGCTGTTACTCTCGGTAGGGACCTTCTTTAAAAAGTGAAGGAGCTCAGTAAAATACATGAGACTTCAGATGGAAGAAAACATAGACACGGAGAAGCCACAGCTGTACACAAATTATTTTTTTGTAAACTTTGGGTTTTGGTTCATTATCTTAGCATTATTTTCTTCTACCAGCTCAGAAGAAAAGTCTAGGATCTGTTTTCCAGGATAACTCCATGGGACAAATAATCAAAAACATCATAACTAGGAACACAGAGAGCTGCTTTGTACTGAGTCAGACCATTAATCCATCTAGCTCAGTATTGTCTACAATGACTGGCAGAGGATCTCCAAGATTCCAGACTGGGTACATTCCTAGCTCTGGAGATGCTGGGGGTTAAACCTGAGACCTTCTGCCTGCAAAGCAGGTGCTCTACCACTGAGTTATGGCCTTACACACACACACACACACTGTGATATACTAGATTCCTGGCATGAAAGGGGCATTACATGATTGCTGGGGAGTGGTGCCAAGATTCCTAGGCCCAGTATCAAGCATGCTGCCTGACCCCTGTTCCAGAAGTCCATGCGTTGGTGTGCTCATGTTCATGAAGAGGCCTATATGTGGCAGCTTGACTGATGCCAGAGATGAGACCAGGAACATAACTGCAACCTTCATGGAGGTAACATATAAAGGGGACACTGAACAGCCTTTATGTAAATCTTCAGATCTCCACCACTGCCCTAAAGCAAAGGTTCAACATTGCTGTTATACCCCCGGATGATACCCCAGTTATATTTAAACTGGTGGTCATAGCTCAGTGGTAGAGCATCTGCTTTGCATGCGGAAGGTTCGTGGTTCAATACCCAGTATCTGAAGGTTGGGCTGGAAGACACTCCTTTCTGGGATCCTGAAGAACGTAGAATCATAGAATCATAGAATCCTAGAGTTGGAAGAGACCACAAGGGCCATCGAGTCCAACCCCCTGCCAAGCAGGAAACACCATCCGAGCACTCCTGACATATGGTTGCCAAGCCTCTGCTTAAAGACCTCCAAAGAAGGAGACTCCACCACACTCCTTGGCAGCAAATTCCACTGTCAAACAGCTCTTACTGTCAGGAAGTTCTTCCTAATGTTTAGGTGGAATCTTCTTTCTTGTAGTTTGGATCCATTGTTCCGTGTCCGCTTCTCTGGAGCAGCAGAAAACAACCTTTCTCCCTCCTCTATGTGACATCCTTTTCTATATTTGAACATGGCTATCATATCACCCCTTAACCTCCTCTTCTCCAGGCTAAACATGCCCAGCTCCCTTAGTCATTCCTCATAAGGCATCGTTTCCAGGCCTTTGACCATTTTGGTTGCCCTCCTCTGGACACGTTCCAGTTTGTCAGTGTCCTTCTTGAACTGTGGTGCCCAGAACTGGACACAGTACTCCAGGTGAGGTCTGACCAGAGCAGAATACAGTGGCACTATTACTTCCCTTGATTTAGATGCTATACTCCTATTGATGCAGCCCAGAATTGCATTGGCTTTTTTAGCTGCCGCGTCACACTGTTGGCTCATGTCAAGTTTGTGGTCAACCAAGACTCCTAGATCCTTTTCACATGTACTGCTCTCAAGCCAGGTGTCCCCCATCTTGTATTTGTGCCTCTCATTTTTTTTGCCCAAGTGCAATACTTTACATTTCTCCCTGTTAAAATTCATCTTGTTTGTTTTGGCCCAGTTCTCTAATCTGTCAAGGTCGTTTTGAAGTGTGATCCTGTCCTCTGGGGTGTTAGCCACCCCTCCCAGTTTGGTGTCATCTGCAAATTTGATCAGGATGCCCTTGAGAAGAGTCGGTGGAAGAAGATTGGAAAAAAAAAAAGTATATTTACAGAAACATTGTAAAATTAGTGAATGCTAGAAGGATGCTGGAATGAAGTTACATGGTTTTTGCAGAAATGTTATAAAGTCAGTGTAGACAACAGTGGAAAAAAAGACAGTCATGCAACCAAAAGATTAACAAAACAAAACAAAAGAATTGCCGTGAAAATCCCTGAAACGAGAGGTAATTGACTATAGAATTAAATTAAATAACAAAATCAGAAAATTTAAGGGAAAATTAACCTAGAATTAAGACTTAACGAGATGCCGGCTACAAAACTCGTTTCACCGAACTAATCAGTTTCCTCAGAAGGAAATAAATAATTTTATAAACTTTAAATGATTTTAAGTGATATCAGACAAACTCAAGAGCAGGGCTGAAACGCTGAAAAAAGGTATAAAAACCTCAATGACAAGTTTTGAACATAGCCCTATTTAAGAGAACTTTGTAAATCTTAAATTATTTTAAATGATTTCCAGCAAACTAAAGAGCAGGGATGAAATGCTCCCTGAGTTTAAGAAAGGTTTTAAGAAAAAGTTACAAAGGAATAAGATAAGCTGTTTAGGTTTCAAACAAACTCGAAAACAGGACAGAAACTCAAAAGCAGGGCTGAAGCGCTCCTGACTGCTGATGTTGAAGACTGCTCTTTTGTTTTGTTTTGTTAGACAAGGCAGAGTGAGATGAACCAATGCCGTGACTCAGAATAAGGCAGCTTCCCATGTTCCTGTGTTCCTTCTAAAGAGAGATCATAGTATCATAGAACTATAGAGTTGGATCATCCAGTCCAACCCCCTGCAATGTGGGAATATGTAGCTGTCCCATCGAACCTGCAACCTTGGCATTATCAGCACCACGTTCTAACCAACTGAGCTATCCAGGCTGATCTCAATATGATTGCACATGGGAGCACTGATCATCCTCTTGATAACAGCAACCTTATTAATGTAGTCACAGTATCCAAAATACATCAGACACAGTCTATACTTCTAAGACATTGGACTACTTGATCTCTAATGGCATGCTTCAGAGATGATCTTGAGATGTTATCTGCAAGCCCCAACAGGATGTCTACAGTATTTTAACAGAATATTGCAAAATGCTTAATTTTCTCCCCCTGGCAAAACAGAAAAGAGGCAATTTGGCAACTATGTCAAGCAAAGGTTTTGCAACAACAAAAAAATAGAGGGTAATTTATCATGTAGATAGATACCTACTACTCTAATGCTCAAAGCATTTGTGTTGGCTGAAACTCTACCCCATGAAATGCTTTTATGCCACTAAAACCATCCACAGATGTGCTTATTTTAATTCTCCCCCAGCTTCAAAAAATAAAATCCGGGCAAGCAGATTGCAGCAATCAAATAGTATCAAAAAGCAACATATCCACCCACCTGCCCATACATCCCCACCCCCATGATCCAGAAAAGGAGATGCAATCATGAAAGAAGCCTTTCTGTGAATTTCCTTTCTCAGCCAGGAATCATCATGCATGCTTGCGAACTAGGTGTGCCTGTATTCACAATCAGGTACAAAATACCTCATGAGAAGAGAAGACTCTTTGGCCACCTCATGAGAAGAGAAGCCTCCCTGGAAAAGACCCTGATGTTGGGAAAGATGGAGGGCACAAGGAGAAGGGGACGACAGAGAATGAGATGGTTGGATGCTGTTCTTGAAGCTACCAACATGAGTTTGATCAAACTGTGGGAGGCAGTGGAAGACAGGAGTGCCTGGCGTGCTCTGGTCCATGGGGTCACAAAGAGTCGGACACGACTAAACGACTAAACAACAACAACAACACAAAATACCTCGTTTGTGGATGAGAGTCTGCACTTCCATCTGCATTTGCTTTGTCGATGACGAATGCATATGGGCAACTGCTTTGAGTGTCAAGGCCCCCAAGCCACCCCCAGGAGAATAATGGCGCGAGGCTGAAGCAGGAAGCCTCAGAATCGCGCCATGGCTTAAATCGTTCCTGGCCACACCCCCAAGCGACCTGATTGGCTGCCTGGCAACCTGACGTGACCGGGGTCTCCCCCAGCGTGATGCGGGACACTGTCCCACCCTGGCGCTGAGGGGAGTGGCTAGGTGGCCGGACCACAACCCGGCCCCACCAGAAAGTGGACCTGATTTCTCAAGCTGTTCACACACCAGTGCCTGAAATCAAATCTGGAACAGGATACAGTGGTACCTCGGGTTACAGATGCTTCAGGTTACAGATACTTCAGGTTACAGACACTGCTAACCCAGAAATAGTACCTCAGGTTAAGAACTTTGCTTCAGGATGAGAACAGAAATTGTGTGGCAGCGGCGTGGCGGCAGGGGGAGGCCCCATTAGCTAAAGTGGTGTCTCATGTTAAGAACAGTTTCAGGTTAAGAACGGACCTCTGGAACGAATTAAATTCTTAACCCGAGGTACCACTGTATTTATTTTAAAAACAAACAAGCAACAAAGAATCAAATCAAGTCCAGAAACATATGAATGAAACTTACAAGAATAGCATCAGTCTAAGCCTGACAAAAAGTCAGGAATTGATGTACAATGAACTAAAAAATATGAAATAAAAAAATTCCTTCCAGTAGCACCTTAAAGACCAACTAAGTTAGTTCTTGGTATGAGCTTTCGTGTGCATGCACACTTCTTCAGATACTTCAGATACTAAAAAAGATGTTTAGATATACCTTCCCCAGAAAACCTGAGGCATTCTTGCTGGGTCTGATGGGAGAAGAAATTGCAAAGATAGACCAAAGACTATTTATGTACGCCACAACTGCAGCAAGAACTTTATTAGCCCAAAGATGGAAACTGCAGGAATTACCAATGATTGAGGAGTGGCAGACGAAGATGATGGACTATGCGGAACTGGCCACGCTGACAGGCAGAGTCCGGAATCAAGACGACCAAAAATTTCAGAGAGATTGGAGTAAATTTATTGGGTATATGAATAATTATTGTAAAAATGTGAAGACACTAGCAGGACTGATATAAATTCTGCAACGAAGAAAAGGAAGTTCTAAAACTTTCTAGACCAAAGAGATAGAGTTGATTATACGGACATAAAGGTCAGAAGTAGAGGATATAAAGTGTGATACAAAGACTTGAAAATAAAAAACCTGTTGAAGAGATGGAGGGAAGTCACGAGCTAAGTAGAACAAATAATTTATTTGTTTTGTTATTGATATGTTGAAATATTGTGCTAAAAAAGAAATCAATAAAAAATATATTTAAAAAATATAAATAAATTGCCGCTTTCCCACTTGCTCCAAAACAGTTGCAACAGGTGTCCCCAATAATTTTGTAAAGTCAGAAACAAGAGTATGAGAATGTGACTGCAGATTCACATGATCCCCTTCCAACCAGCTAACCACTGTACCGCACTAGCTTCCATCAAGGATATGGCCCATTCTGAAGACTTCTGTTAATCTCCAAATCACTTGTGGCTGACATGTTGGCCTAAGAGACCAAGTCAGAACATAAGTTTCTTCTGCACATCCTTCATTAATCAAAAACATCAAGAAATGTTCCCTTTGTATATTCAAACAGAGTGTGTCTTCCAGTAAATTGTCAGCTGTGTTTCCCTGGCAGGCAGATGTTACTTGTTAGCAAGTGTCATGACAAACTATTTCCCGTCCCCAAAAACCAACATAGACACAAGCCCATATTAGGTGATATGTCAGCTTAGCTCAGGAGTGGGCAACCTTTCATAGATATATTACACGCACATGCACACACATCTCATATATACATATTACATATATATAAATAAATATGTAAATGGATTAAAAATAAGTTATATTACAGAAAATGTGTTTATTGGGAGAAATATGCACTAACATGCTGATATGTTTTTGCTATGATTTTTTATTTTTTAAAATTGCACAAACCGATGTGAAAATGCAGTGAACTGAAACAAAGATTGGGAAAAAGGAGGCGCCGAAAGAAGCAAAAATTGAGAAATTTGCCCATGCCTAACCACAAGCAGACTCCTCACCTTCCCTGTAGAATCCCCATTACTCAAGTGCTCCAGCATAATTCCTGGGGTGGATTTCTGTGTGTTGAACCTGGGGCACTTTGAAAACTTGGCCTGGATCGAGGCATGGATCTGTCACAAACATTACATTGACCTTACAAATATTGAACTTGAAAAGGAGCTGTGATGTCTGCTTTCGTTTGCTCTCCCTGGCTCTGCACTTCCTCTCTGAAGCTTGTTAAATTTTACATGATGTGCCAAAAGGGCATTGAAACTAACCAGTCAGCATCTCTTCCTTGATAAGAGGGTTAATCCCTTTAACTTTAGTAGTTTGGCTAACACAAAGTCCTTCACGTGTTTTCAATTGTTTATAACCCTGTTGACTTTCATAGACCTTAGCCAGGATATAGAGCATTTCATACTGTGTTTGGCAAGAGTTCTGTCACGGTGTGTCTCCCTGTGTTAAGTTGACTGGGGTTTCAAGCACACACACACACACAAGTTCTTCCAAGTGATACTTCTGAAATTATTTTGGCCTGGAAAACTATTTTGGCCCCTATGTGATTTTTAAAAAAATATTATTCAACTTTACTTTTGCCTGTTTACATTCCTAATGGTGGGCTCAGGTTGTGGTGATTGGCAGGTGTCTAACCATGGTGACACTTGGGGATGACCTTATTAGGAAAGACTAAAGGATCATGTGCTAGACATGCTTCTGAAATTCTCCGCATTGCCATTTCTCCTCATTGGACTTTGAAGTTCTAGATTACCCAATCTAGTTTCTGAAGTGGATTGGACATTTCTTCTCCATTCACACCTGCTCCTCCTGCTCCTGCTCCTCCTCCTGTTGCTTGTAGATGTTTGGCAGAGACCCAAGACTCCACACTCATCACTTTAGTCTCTCTCATATGTCTAGTTCAGCACTTGATGTAATGATTAACTTAGCCCTAGATCTATTACTAATGGTTGGGTCCAGGACTGTCTTTCTGATGAACCTGATATGACCTTGAAAAAGACTCTTACTGGAACCTCTCCCCCCCCCCCCATCTTGAATCATTGTAAACATGGTACATTAGTTTACTTTCCATGGAACATTAGACTTCCAGCAAGTTCAGACAGGCTTAGATCTTTTACTAAGCAGATATTTGTCCCACCTCCCGCATTCTGTTATATAAAGGACAGAGATTGCTCTGATTTTATCAGACACATTTGTTTGTATGTCAGGAATTGAATCCAAAGCGTTGTCTAGTTGTACTGTGCTGAGTGAATTCTTAAGTACATATTGAGGTGTTCTCTTATTTATATTTCTTATTTTCAGAGCAATGGGTCCATTAAGTCTTCTTCGCCAAAGAGTCCTCATCTGGTTTCCTCAGTAATACCACTTTTTTCTTCTTCAAGAAAAGAGTGCCTGAGGATAAGAGACTGCCTAAAGGATTTGAAATGCATCTCTGCTAATATCTGAAGTCTCTTCACCAGACTGACTAAAACCAGTTCTTCTCAAAGGTATTTTGATGAGTTGGATGAGATAAAAGAAACACGACCTTTGCTCTGAATCTGAACTGAGAACAAGACGAAACAGCCTAAACATATTCTTAAGAACTCATGTGTGTGGGACATTAAAAAATGAGAAGCAAATGAACAGGGGGAAGTGCCTTATATTAGTTATTTAACTCATTGTTGTCTACACTGACTGACAAGCAATTCTCCAAGGTTTCAGGCAGCGTTTTTTTCTGTGCCTAACTGGAGATGCCAGAGATTGAACCCGGACATTTGGAATGCAAAGCAGGTGGACTACCACTAAGCGGTGGCCTTTCCCCAAAATCCTGTTTATGCTTGCTGGGGTATAGATACAAAGTACAAAAAATGAAAATGCTACACTATATATTACAACTAATCTTCTTTGGTGAAATAAAAAAATTCCTTCCAGTAGCACCTTAAAGACCAACTAAGTTAATTCTTGGTATGAGCTTTCGTGTGCAGGCACACTTCTTCAGATACACACCTCTTTGGTGATCACTCGTAGCTGAGTAAGATTGTCTTCCATGAACACAGTCTTAACAGTGAGTCCATAAGTGACTGTGAAGGCCAATTCTGGATCCACACGTCCTTCCACAGTGGAGACATAGATTTCCAGGCGGGAGTTGATCATGGTGAGGGTTTCCCAAGCGTGCCTTCCTCTTAGCACGTTTCTCCCAGCAAGGTGTAGTGGTTAAGAGCATTAGACTCGTAATCTGGTGAACCGGGTTCGCTTCCCCGCTCCTCCACATGCAGCTGCTGGGTGACCTTGGGCTAGTCACACTTCCCTGAAGTCTCTCAGCCTCACTCACCTCACAGAGTGTTTGTTGTGGTGGAAGAAGGGAAAGGAGATTGTGAGCCGCTTTGAGACTCCTTAGTCCTTAAAGCGGGATATCAAATCCAAACTCTTCTCTTCATCCTGAGTTTGATCGTCTTCAAAGCCTATGATACCTTTGGTAAAAACTGCTGGGGACAACTGCTTGTCTCCAACTGGAGACAACTAATTACAACTAATATCAGGCTCTCAATGAACCAGTCAGTCTTCACATTGTGGGAAGCCAATGTTAGAAAGTTCCAGAATTATTAACACCACTCAAACAATTGTTCTCTTTGTTCAATGAACACATTTCTTATTTGTTTTCTATAGTTTTATTGCAGTGCTTGGAGGGCACTCCAAGTTTTCTAGTTGCTCCAGCAGACCCAAATCTAGAAATGTTCCAATTTGGATTTCACTTATGGCTCATTCGCTATTAAATGACCAGTGAAAGGGTGACATTTGCTATGACTGGCTGGGAACTAGATGTGGTGAGAGATCTTCAGCCTGCTGCTTACAAGCCTTGAATAAAAGGGACAGGGTATGCAGCTGATATCCTAAAGCCTGCAAGGATGCCTAAGCTTGTGCCGACCATCTCCTGCGGGAAGATTCTTCCTCCTCTTGGACCCATCTGATTCACATGCCACAAATGGTCAGAAATGCAATATTACATGCAATTTGTCCATAGCTATAATGAAAGGGGAGGGAAGTTTTCAGAGTGATAAAAAGACATGGTCAGGGGGCAAGCCAGGACGTGGGCAGCAATAGCTGGGATGTGTGCCATGAGGTCCAGGACATCTAAGGGCAAACTGTCAAGGACAAGGAAGAAAGACGGGGCAGGATTCATCGCAGATATAGATTCAGGGGAGGTCAAGAGATAACAAGGGAAAGGAAACAGAGGGACACAATGCACAAGTCCAAGGCTCTAAAGCAATAAATGGGAGCTGTCAACCAGCCTGACAGAAGCCTCTCCAGGCTTCCTTTTGCAAAGGCTGCTGGGAAGCTGGAGCTGAAGAGTGCAGTTCAAATGATCTCAGGCAAGCTTCAAAACAAAGCTAAGGAGTATATTCTGGCATGTACTGTACATAAATTTCATGCTCCCAGCAATGTGACAACTTACATATTGCTTAAAAGAACGGAAATGGATCATCTTGAAAGAGGACATGGGTATTTGCATATTGTTATGAATAATATCAACAATTCAATTTCTTACCCACACTTCCTCATAAAGTCCCTAGGTGGGTTGTAGCAATGCAAATATATAGTGCTAAATCACAGTTTAAAACAAATGACAGTCACAGGAATAGGTTGGGTCCTAAAAATACATGTCTAGGGTGTCAAATGTCAGGGTAAAGAGGTGTGGCAGCAAGGACATAATGGAGGTGCACTGGGGAACACATATTTTTGGATATGGCTACATGTTAGAGCCAGTGTTGTGTAGTGTTTAGAGTGCCGGATTAGGACCTGGGAGAGACCTGGGTTCAAATCCCACCTCAGTCATGAAGCTCACTGGGTGAACTTGGGCCAGTTAATGACCCTTAGCCTAACCTAAGTAGGCTGTTGTATAAATTAATCCTCGACCCTTTTGTATCTGCAGAATGTCCCCACAAGTTTTGAATTACATCCTAACATACAGGTGAACAAGAACTTTCAGGTTCCTTTTTCACAAACTGTTGCTGAATGAATGGATCATTTTCCCACAGAAAGCCGTCTCTTTTCTCTCAGGCCAAGGATTGGTGAACATAAATTTATATTTACTTGGCACTTGTAACTACATGGACAGCATCCAATGTTCAAAAAGTTCTGTGTAGTATTTCTCTCTCCCTCTCTCTTGGAGCAAAAAATTTGACCTGCATCTCAAAAAAACTATTGGCATTTGTTGATGTAACCCTGCTTCCATGGCAAACAACTCTCTGTTTTCTCTGTTTAAAAAATGGTTTGAATAACTAATGGACAAGAACCTGCTTCTGATGGTTCAAGAACATTTCTATGTAGACGAAATGGACCTGATGGGAGATATTTTGCTCACAACCCAGTAAGCATATGAAAACACATTATTTGTAACTTCAGTGGATCTGAATATCAAGGGCAGTTTTGCTAACTAAGAGCTGGCAATGGCTTTCAAATGAGGAAACACAGATCAAATCCCAAGGGTAAAGACAGAGAAACATTTTTAACAGCACAAGCCTCCAAAGTGAAGTATAGGATTGTGAGCTAAGGCTACTGCTAAATTTGGGGGTTTATATCTGCAAAATGCCAAGGACTGAACCTGTGACCTTTGCATGCATAACATGTGCTCTGTACCTGAGCCATGGACCCTTCTGCTGAGCCACAGACCTTCTCAACTACAACCACAGCAAACCAAGCCATACTTCATAGGGAGTAGAGATTCTTAGGGAATACATTATTTGCAAAGTGAAGACTTTATCATAAAGCTGTGATTTTAAGGCTCCACTGAACTTAGCGGGCTCTAATTCTGAGTAGACATATAGGATTATGCTGTCAGGCCTAGTTTGGGGACATCATTACTAGGATGTACTTGAAATTATTGCCGCATTCAATGCAATTAAGTTGCATTTTTGTGGCTTGGATTTCTGTTCCTGAATGTGCCGTTTATTTAACCCTTACACTGACATGCATCAGTGCTTAGTAATGCTGCAGCAAAATGCCAGTAAATCAGTGGTTGACCTTTAGCTGTGATCATATCCGAAACTGCCTCTCATTTGCAAGAGGGCTATTTTTATCTTCTGAAGATAAGGTGAAGAATTATAGTGCCCCTTTCGCCTTACTTGGGCATTCATTTTGAGAGATCCATCTCTAGCTGCTGCATAAAAAAACCAATACAAAAATGGCAGCATAGCCATCCCCAAGATTGCTGAATTAAGAATGATTCTCAACACTGGTGAAATTCAGAGATAATGATTGCTATCCAAAATGTGCTTGTGATTCCAAGCAACAAATTTTGGTGCAAATTTCTCCTAATTTTTTGAATGTGATTTTACCTAATATACTCATTTTTCCAAAGCAATTTCACCTAACACAATGCATTCATGAACATATGAGTTTTTATGCACACTTTAGTATATGCATTTTTGTGCACATTACATTGCTAGAGAACTACATTGCAAAATTCAGAAAAGTGCTAATTTTGAGGAGTGGCTGTGTTTCAGTTCACATATTGTTTTGGGGAAAGTGAATAAGGTACGTTTGTTTTTACATGTGAAAAGAATCACATTTCTTCCCTAGCCCTAATAGACAGTTTATAATCAAGTACACAGAGAACATAAATATAATTCTATGGATGATTCGCATGCTTAGGGCTTGATTTAACCTGTGTAAAATCATCATCATCATCATTTCATCCACAAACAGAGACTGAACCTTCTGCTTGACCATCCAGAAATACACATTCCCAGCTTCAGATACAAATTCAGGACAAACTACTGCAAAGTAAATGGAGAGTAGGAACTGCAGAGCTCACAAGAATGTGTAATACTATGTGAACATTGAAATATTAGAATAATAGGAAGGGTCCTCAAGAGTTTGAAGGGGCCCCAAGGGTTGACTAGTCCAATCCCCTGAAATGTAGGAAGGAGTAGTTCTCAGCCCTACCTGGAAGCACCTGGGATTGAACCTGCATACAAGACAGATGTTCTACCACTGAGCTACTGCCCTTCCCTTAAGGACCTTGTGTGTTGGTATCTAATGTTGTTGCTCTGTGGACAGAAAGAAAAATGCATTTACATCAGCCCTCCAAGGCTTAGGCAGAGATCTTTCCCAGAGTAGCTACTTCTCAGCTGCTGGTGGTGAGGATTTGAGGTATTGGCTTTTAAAGTCACATATTTAGAAGCTCAACAGTGGCTTAAAATCCAGAAGTTTTCTAGCTTACCAGGTCAGTATAGATTTTTCTCAAGAAACAGCAAGTTCTGAAGATCTTGCCAATATTGTGTATGGTGGTACCTCGGGTTACAGACGCTTCAGGTTACAGATGCTTCCGGTTACAGACTCCGCTAACCCAGAAATTGTACCTCAGGTTAAGAACTTTGCTTCAGGATGAGAACAGAAATCGCGCGGTGGCAGCGGGATTAAGAACAGTTTCAGGTTAAGAACAGACCTCCAGAACGAATTAAGTTCTTAACCCGAGGTACCACTGTCCAGTTTTCTTAGATACAGAATTCTGGGAACAGGATAATAGGAACCATCTTTAGTTAAATTGCCTTTTGGTTTTTTCTCTCTCTCTCTTTCTCTTTCTCCCTCTCATAATTTACATACTAGGGTCTGCCAAGACATGATAAATAGCTCTGTGTATACAAAAGTCTTTCCTTTCCTTTTGACTTGTATTTTCTCACAAGGAATAGAAGTCCAAAGCTGGAGCATGCCAAGATATGGTGTGTTCCCATTTATTTTCACAGGACTGAAGATCCTTCCCAAAAGCTCTAAATACACACAAGTTGGATAAATTTGTTCACGATGAGATTTTGACCGTCATAGAAAATAACACTTAGGTGTGCTTTGGACATAGAATTTCTGCCATTTGATGCCTTTTATTGCCTTCTATTATTGTTTTTAGCATGGCCTTTTACTCTTTTGTGGTGTTTTTATTATATTGCTTAAATTATTCTGAACTACCTTGGGAATTTTGAGCTGAAACTGGTCCAGAAATAGGCTTAGGACTCAGCTATACAGCTGCGAATAAATCCTGGCTACGCCCATGCTAGCTTCCCAGGTTGAATAAATACAGAATATGAATGAATTATAAATGAATGCATAATAAATACATCAATGCCAAGCTGTATACAGAGAGAAAAGGGAGCACTGGTTTTGTATGAATAAATGAGGAAAGCTTTTAAAAAGGAATGGCGGAGGAGGTATTTTCTGAATTATACAATTTTGCATGTTTACACAGTTCCGGAGCTGTAGATGTTATTAGCTAAATTATACATAACAATGCCATAATTGACACAAAATATCTTAAAAGCAGAGAAGAACACACAGAGAGAACGGTGTATGGAGGGGAATGGCCCATTCAAACAAATTGCACAAGCTATTTCTAATGTTGGTTTTCTCCCCATCCCATTTAATAGGCATATGATATACCTCCCATGAAGAAGGTCAGAAATGTTTCCCTAGATGCCTAGATGAAGTCATTCCAATATGAAGCCTGGTGCATGAAGTTATTGCCATTATGTAAATTGCCTCCCATTTCAACATCTCAGTAGGAGCACAGCAGGAAGGAGCCAGGATTTTAAAGCATGGATGAGCTTCGAATCCTTATCCCCCTGCAACAGCAAAGAAAGCTACAGTGGTACCTTGGTTTTAGAACAGCTTAGTTTATGAACAACTTGGAAATAGAACACTGCAAACCCAGAAGTAGGTGTTCCAGTTTGTGAACTTTGCCTTAGAAGCTGAACATGTTCCACTTCCTGTCGAGTGTCTTCCATTTGTAAATTGAGTCCCCAAATGCTAATCAGAGGCTTCCTGTTGAGTCTGTTGGCTGTTGAGTCCTGAGCACCCACGTAACACAGAGGCGAGATTTGGACCTTTTGGCGGGAAGGTAAACAGCATTTCTGTGCCCTGCTCTGGTTCACCAGAAGCGGTTTAGTCATGCTGGCCACATGACCTGGAAGCTGTACGCCAGCTCCCTCAGCCAATAAAGCGAGATGAGCGCCGCAACCCCAGAGTCGGCCACGACTGGACCTAATGGTCAGGGGTCCCTTTTCCTTTTCCTTTTCCTGTTCTTCGTTTTATGGGACTGACTTGTGACTGTGGCTTGTGACTTCGTTTTTGTGACTTGTTTTTGTGACGGTGTGGAACCCAGTTCAGCTACTGATTGATTGGTTGTGTGACTGCAGAAATGGATAAAAGCCCCCCATGCAAACAATGACTATCATCAGTGCACATAAGGGAAAAAATATTTGAATTTTTATCATCTACAATACCGTCTTGTTTATTTTATAGTACAGTACATTGATTCAGTGGCAAAGCTGCATGATCCGCTACCTGGGGCGGAGAGCAGGCGGGTGCATGGCTGGCATCCCCCGGGGGGGGGGCAGGATGCACAAAAACCGTTTCAGAAAGTGGTTTAAGGGGTGCCAATAATGAGCCACAATTCAGAGAAATGCTGTAAACTCAGTGAAAGTGAAAGTCCAAATTTAGTAATAAAGAAGCATAGCCTGGTATGGCAGAAATGTTGCCAGTGGTTTCATTTGAAGTTACAGAAGGGTGATTCAGTAGAGCGTGCTCAAGTAAAGTATTTGGCCAGAGGTTATGTTGCTTCACATCATCTTTTAATTGAGAGTGCACTTATGGAAAATCGTTTTTTAAATAATGGCATAAAGCTTAAGGTTCCAAGCGCAGACCACTTCCTCTGAAGCATCTGAATTGACTTTAGGGTAGTGATTTGCATATGGCCACTTTATGTGTTCACTTAAGCCTCTGGGTTTACCAAGGTCAAAAGAGATGGCCACAAAGAAGAATCACATGTTTTCCTTTAAGTGGGATAAACCACAGTCTAGTTTCTTAGAGATAATAGATCTGAGTTGAAGAATTTTATGGTTCCCTTAGGTGCAGACTTCTTAAGCAATCATATCTCACCAGTTCCTTTTCTTGTGTCTGACTGTAAGGCAATTAAAGGGCACACAAGATCAATCCACCCTAGTCCTCCCTGAAATGTTAAGGAAATTGCTAAGGTTTGCCAAGGCTCCAACATTTGAAATCCTGAGACCCGACAGGTGGCGCTTGATGATGATATCACAAGGCAACACTTAGTGATGTCATAAGGTAGAGCCTGGAAGGGGGAAAGGACTACAGCTAGACCAGTGGTGGGGAACACTTTTCAGGTTGTGACCAACCTTCTGTGAGCTGCATACAAGTGCTGGCCAGGGCCAAAGGCAAAAATGTGTGGGGCAATTGGTACAATAGACTACATTCCAGTCACACAAAAACCAGACATTTCTACACACAGGCACAGACACTCCCCTCCATTCTCTATCCAGGCAGTAAAGAGGTATCACAATTCAGTGATACATTCTAGCCAGGCAAATTCACTCAGCTTGGGCTGATGAGGGAGGTGGCCTGGGAAGGATCCTGGGGGCCAGATAGAGTGGTCTGGAGGGACATATTTGACCTCCAGGCCTGAAGGTCCTGATTGATTAATTAGACCTGTGGAAGAAAACCAGTGGATCTGTGTGGTGTTTTTTTTAGAAAGTAGATAAGTTCTTCTTATGGGTTCCCCTCAGTTCCACATGTTATTTCTGTGCTGGGAATGAGTTGGGAGCATCCACTACTCCTGTGCTTTGTGCATTTATATAACTGCTGGTTTTCCATGTGCAAGTTACATGTGCTATATTTGCCACAGGTTGGGAGCTAGTCTAGCACACCTATGCTTTTAGAATACACCATCATCTGCACCAGTGTGCCAGAGCAGCTGATGGCCCTGAGATTTAACCTGCTGACCTGAGAATGAACCTCAAGACATGAGACCTGGTAACCCTTCTTCTCTTCCCTCCCCATCATGCCTTCATGGAGTCAACTGGCTATTGTTGGGGACAACCATACCTTATTACTAGAAGTACCTCGTCATCAAAGCTGGCCAAGACATTTTGCTGCCTAAGGCAATGGAAGAAAGAAGTTGACTTGTTGTTGTTAGACTTTGTATACCTCCCTTCATCCGTATACCTCAGGGCAGCTCACAACATAAAAATACAAGATAAAAAGTACAACATGCATAATAAAAATGAATACAAAAACAAATAAATCACCCCTCATCCTTGCCCCTAGAAGTTGTCTCTTCAACACTGGTGGTGTAAGAGCCTCCGTCACTATAGCTAGAAGCAGCAGGCTCATTTCAAGGGTAGAGTAGGCCTCATAGCATGCGCAGTTCCTTTCTCTAACAGGGGAGAATGGCCAAAGGGCTCAGAAGAAAAAACAGGGAGACATCTGGTGTCTAAGGTGGCTGCCTCATTCTGCCTCCTGGTAGGGCCGGCCCTGCTTGTTACTCCCTGGCTGGATGTATTTACTTCCTGTCAAGCCAATCATGGCATGGAGCATACTGGCTGGTGGGGTGAAATGTTGTGGCCCACCTGGCTTTCCAATGCAGAGGTTGCTGCCAGTAACTGAGAGGGAGAGGGGAGAGTCAGCAGGGAAATGGAGTCCATCAGATGCTTTCCCCACTGTGCCCACAGCATGCCAGGCTCCCTGTTGCCTAACCTCTCTGCCTCTCATCCTTTGTTTCGGGCAGCAGCATCCACATTGGGAAGCCAGGTGAGCCACTACTGGCTCCATGCCATGGAGCAAAACTGCCCCACTCTGCCCTGCCAGCTCCATGGAATTTCTAGAGAACATCTCCTCCCTTAGCAAAGCTATTCTCAGCCCAGCAACTTTATTGAATTCAAATTCTGAAAAACTTGCACATTCATTTTGATGCATTTATTTATTTCAAGATGGATGCAAGATGGCTCTTTGTCCCAGTGAACATTTGTTTTGTAGTTTTCATTTCTGGGACTATGCCGACACACTAGATTGGGGCACTAAATTGTTTGTTAGCTGGCCAGTTGCTGGATTTCTTTTCTTTTCATTTTGATTGACTACTGAGCCAAAACGCTATGTGGTGGTTTTTCTGATGCTGGATAATTGTATTGAATTTAGTAGTATAAAAAGCAACAGAGGTTCTGCATTGCTCTTAAACTAAAACCGTTTTCCCGCCCCCTTCCTTCCTTCAGCCATATCCGGGAGACATGAATTGGCACACCCTTCCATTCAACCAAAGAAGATGAGTCTGTGCAGTTCCTATGTGCAGGCCAACCTAAAAAAATAAGTTCCCCTGCCAAACCACTGGATTGTCTTTCTTTCTTATTCTACTCAGGCAAGTTGGCAGGCCTAAAATCAGCTCACTAAAACATTCTTGGTTTCACATTGTGATGTGTGAAATCTGCAGGAGGAATTTCCAGTGTGGCTCTTCCATTCTTTGGGCCTCAAGGAGTGGGTGTCTGTTGAAAGTGCATCCGCTTATTCCAGTTGTGGCTGGCTCTGTTCTTTCAATTTTATGAATCGGACACTTCACTTGGAAGGGTCCAGCTATTTTCATGCTTTGGATTTCAGTCACGGTACGATGTGTCAATAGAGTCAGCCCACGATGTTTGGCTGCCTGAGATAAAGGATAAGATGGCTTCCTCCTTGTTTCACATTCAGAAGCCAAGTAGTCTGGGCGTTTGTCAAGCTCCTCTCCCAGAACACAAGGGCAGCAACTCTATTGAAAGCAAGGGATTTTTAATATCACTATTATTATTATTATTACTAATAGCAGAGCATGCTCAGCAGCAAGCAAACACAAGGTCCAGAAGTCAAGATTCCAAGGTTCATGAGCAAGGCAAAAGAATCATAGCCAAAAAACCCCCCAACTATAACAATGTCCTGGCAGTTGAGATGGAGTGAGCTCACTCATGAGACTCTCTTGCCCTGTGAGTCTGCTGCACACACACATGCACATACCATCTGAGGATATGCGTCTGACCCAGAGCTGGTCCACCGATGAGACAGGTTGAGGCAGCTGCCTTGGGCAGTGGAACCCCCAGAGTCAGTGACCCTGTGGGAGCTCTGCCCACCCACACCACCGCCTTCACCACTGGTGGAGAAGTGGCAGTAGCAGTGGTGGCTTCTGATGGGAACTCATGAAATCTCATGAGATCTCACTGAAATCTTGCAAGAGCTTTTGAGAGAGCTCAGCAGGCAAAATGGGTTCTGATCCTATCTATGATGGCATGGATGGATTCTGAGTGACAAAATTGTGTCCTACCCCTCTGCCTGCAGCTTCAGTGCCAACATATTCAACTTTGTAGATAAGCCAATTCACTATTGTCTCGTTCCGTTGCACAGTTCTGCATAGCTAATGGACTTTGCAGTATCCTGTAGTCATGAATTCTACCATAGCAAACACATCAGTCAAGTAGTAGCAAGGAAAGAAAAGTTGTAAAATAACATAAGGAGAATGGGACTTGTAGATCCATCAGTTTAAAGTTGATTCTGAAGAACCCACATGGGAAATAGTGATGAGTTCTGCCAAGTCTGCTTTTCATCATCTTCTTGTTAAGAAATGAACTTAATAACCTGTATCCTGGATTTTAAGAATTTTCCCTTTAGTGAATCACTCTTGCAGCCAGATAAGGCGCTATTCAACTTTGCAGAGAGCAATAGTGACATCCTATGGTACAAGAGGGCCATAATTGTAAGATTTTAGGGTTGCCTCTTAATGTAGGTGGGATTTTGCCTGCGGACCCCACGGAGCAACTGGAGGCCCATGAAGATCCCTTAAGACCATCACTTACCTGGCCTCACATTTGGTTTGGGTGAAGAGCACCGTGTCCCCACAGGGATTTTTGAAAATATCTGACCTAAGAGATCCCATAAGAGTGGTGGGGTATTTTCACCAGGGCTGACGCCAAAGGGGAGGACACCAAGGCCCCTCATTCAAATATCTCCTGAGTTTAGGATAATTAAATAGGTGGTCTTTAGCAAGTCACAGTGTTTCAGTCTGAGTTTCCCCTCAGAGGATCTCAGGGCACTGGTGACCCCTCATTCCCTCCACAGAGCTAGAATTCCCAGAGTAGTTTAACCATCAGTTCCTCTTATGATGGAACTTTGACTCAGCTCCAGCCCGCTGCCTCAGAAGGAATTGTAGCTCTTTGAGAGGTCTCCTAACAATGCCCAGCACACTGAACAAGCTACAAGTCCCAGGATTCTTTAGGGAGGGAGAGCCATGACTGCTAAAGTGGCTTAATAACATGCTTTGAATGTATGGTAGGGATGTGGCCTCTGTCTCCTTGCAGTGTCTACGTCCTGCCCCCAGATACATTCTCTGTACGGATTCCCACCCCTCCTCCCTGCAGAATCCGATTGACATACCAAACCTCAGGCATTTTGAAATTACAGGAATGACTGGAGCATGCTTTGCTTTGGCCAACTGACTTGAGGGCTGTGATGTTTAATTCTACAAATCATTCCGGTTTACCAGACCCCACCAGCTCACTCGTTCCAGCTGACTCACCACGCCACCGACTTTCATCTGTGTTGCCCTATGATTGCTTCTCAGGCAGTTTTTCCTCTGAAGAAATGAAACACCACAGCATGTCGCAGCCGCTGCCTTTGAGCATCAATTTGAGTACCAGCAGGATGCTGAGAAAGTGGTCAGAATCGGCAGCGTGAGTTTTATGACTCCTCCTCCCCCTGGGTTTCCAACCACTGGAGGTATGTGATGTTTTTGTGCAGGCCCAGAAGTAGCTAGCCCTTTGCTTCAAGGTCATATACATCCCCACAGGCAGTATTATTAGGCCCTTGACAGCCCCACTGACTTTTAACCGTTGCATGGTGAAAACTTGCAAACAAGAGGAAAAAAGAAAAACATCTCTGATTTCTTCAAAACAAGAGGACATCTGCTCTCTGAAATGTACCTATTTCTTTGCAGAGCTGTACCAAATGTTTCTTGCCACAAAATGAAGGAGAGGTTTGGGGCAATTTTTCCCAGCTTGAGGGCCACATTCCTATATGGGTAACCAGCTGAAGTCCACATGCCAGTGGTGAATGGGACCAGTGGCAAAACTGGACAGAGCAATGAATGCAACTATTAAGTCTATACCATGGACTAGTTGCTACACACAGGCTGGATCTACACTGACCTGTTTAACATTATATCCCCTTATTAGAATGATATTTATTTTATTTTATTTTATATATTTTTATTTTTATTTTATTCGTACCCCGCCCATCTGGCTGGGCCTCCCCAGCCACTCTGGGCGGCTTTCAACAAAGATGAAAAATACACTAAAATGTCACATATTAAAAACTTCCCTGAACAGGGCTGCCTTCAGATGTCTTCTGAATGTCAGGTAGTTGATTATCGCTTTGACATCTGATGGGAGGGCGTTCCACAGGGCGGGCACCACTACCGAGAAGGCCCTCTGCCTGGTTCCCTGTAACTTGGCCTCTCGCAGTGAGGGAACCGCCAGAAGGCCCTCGGTGCTGGACCTCAGCGTCCGGGCAGAATGATGCGGGTGGATACGCTCCTTCAGATATACTGGACCGAGGCCGATATGTGTTCTAAAACATCACAGGGCATACTTGTTAATTAAAACATTTTGTACCTTGGTGTTTTTTTCGTCAAATGTAAGCAATACCCCACCACACCATATTCCAAAACGCTTTTTCTTTCCCTGCTGGTGGTTTCTGGTTGCTCTGCGCCAACCTCTGGTGGCACATTTTAATGAAGAGGCAAAAGGTGGAAAGAGAAACTTAACACCCCTCAAATACCATTGGAGGGGGGTTGGAGTCTAAATGCAGTAAAAAAAAAAAGTAAAACATTACATAGGGACATATGAGCAGCGTTTCACTGATATAGCAGTATAAAACAATTAAAAATTAAGTGATTAAAAAGGCAAAGTAGTAATGCATTATGTACATAAAATGTAGGATGTCATGTGTCCATCAACGTTATCAAAATCATTCCTTAACCCTTCCTTAACGTTAAAAACTATATGTGTAGATCCACCCACATTTACACAGTCTCCTCTCTGTCTTTCACCCAGACAAGCAAAAGGGATTCTCAAGGTTCAAGGAGACATTCCATTAAAGCAGAAATACTCAAGGAAGGTGAGAAGCAGAATCTGTGAAGTGTGCTGCCTGGTAAGGGGGAGTGGTGTGTTAAGGATCACAAGGGTCAGGAAAAGGTGCTTGGAAGACCACATTTAGCCGCAGGGCATGACTCTCTCAATTTGTGGTCTACAGAAGAGAACGACCCTTATAGAAAATGAAAGCAGCCATTGTGGTCCACTACTAAATAGAAATCCAAAAGTCAAAGTAGGGTAATATTGGTTCTCAGACCAACTAAAATTGAGCATATTTCCAAATTCTGCAGAATGTTGCTTGGGAGTGGGTGTTGTTTATTTGGGATACTTATATCCTGCTATATAGACCTGAGAGGGTGTCAAAGTGGCTTACAAAAGGATTCTCAGAATAAAATCACATTCAAATCCAAGACTGGAAGGCTTGTGAGCTATGGCCCTTCTTCCCCCTCGTTTACATTCACCACAAATATTCCCCCCCCCATTCCATCTTTTTAAAAATGTCTGATTATATTTGTCCTATAATGCCAGCGTCTGATGACACAATCTCTTTGCACCAAATGAACCAGAGTTCCCACAATCTGACTGGAAGCCGGGCAGGGCAGGGGCAGGGGAAACTCCCAGTGAATTAGTTTCCGCCCGGATATAACTATCTTTTGCAACCGAAAGCTATTGGTTAAAGCAGAAAATCAATGTGCCCAATTCATTTCCATCTGACGACACTGAGGAGAAGGAGAAGCGAACCACTTGGTGGCTTGCCTTGAAGTAATGCTATGCTTTGCTTGTGTACTGGAAGGAAAACTCTAGGGATGGCAGCCTTCCTGGAACAAAAGTAAAGGCTTTGTGATGCAAGATCAGCCATCCCCAGGGCCACAATTTGTCTCCCCATTCTGTTACAAAATAAAATTCATGTGAGGTGGTCACAGTCAAAACTCTCGAATGTCATCAACCCCATAATGATCGCTTCCTTTCAAGGATGAGTTGGAAAGGATTCAGAGGACAGCTTTGAGGAGCTTGAAGGGTTTAGAAAGCACTTATTTGTGAGCAGTAAAAGTTGAAAGCGTTCACTATATTGCTTCTTCAAAAGGGGGGGGGGAATGTGAATTGATTTTGATTTATTATATTTCCATGCCGCTTTTCATTCAAGTTAACCCCAAAGCGGCTTACAAACAGTGCCAAATTTACATATAAGCTAAACAAGCTATAACTTAGGGCCGCACTCTCTTGGGGCCCCCAAAAAAATGTAAAGGAAAAAATTGGATGTACATTTCCAAAATATAAGATAAAAACAAATAAAATAAAACCTACATACAGCAACAGTGTTTTGTGTTGTGTAGGCTCCTGTGGTGTAATTAGGTCCATAAATTACCATATAGCATATATTCAACACAAAAACAGCGACAATTTGTTGTTAACAAAGGACAGCTGGACATATAAAGGGCCCCATTACCTTCAATAGCTTAGGGTCTCATCAAACCTAAATCCAGCCCTGGTTACAAACAATAAATAACAATAACAAGATAGAACATAAAAGACCATCAGAAATATGGCATAAATCATACAGAATAATAAACAAACTATCAGCAAAACCATTACAATCTATAAAACACAGTTAACAAAGCAGCAGCTGAAAAAGCTAAGTATTTCAATGAAAGCAAAATTCATATTATATGATTAACGAATTGACACAGCATTTTGTAACCTATAAAGCAGTATGAACACCATTAACCAAATAGCAACAAAAAATAAACTGAGCACTGTTAAGTTCACACACACACACACACACACACACACACACACTGCACACCCCAATGACTGTCACTCTACTCAGCTTATTAAAATATATATACATACAATGCCTGTGGCAGCAATACCCTTCTGAAGGCTCCTCAGGCTAGACAGGTGAAATCGACCACCCCCTGATGGCAAACAGAGTTTCTCTCCCCTCACAATTCTTCCTCTGTAAACAGCTCCCATATGAAGGTTCCTAGGCCGAGGAAGGGGAAAATATTACTCCTAAATCAGGTGTTGCCCTCCAGAAGCTGTTGGCTTTTAACTCTCACCAACCCAAGCCAGCATGTGTTGTAGTACCAACACAACCAGGGCAGCTTAAAAAAATGGCCAACTTGGATGGCTTCAAATTAGACAAATTCATGGAGGATAAGGTTAACATTGGCCACTAGTTGCAATAACGATGCTCTGCCTTGGCAGTTGAAAGCAGTGATACTTCAGAATAGCAGTTGCTGGAAACAGCTGTGGAGAAGAATGCTCTTGAGCTTGTTCCTGCTTTTAGGGTGCATCACAAGCGAGGATTATTATAGTCGTTTTCCCAATAATAATGCTAGTGTTGGTGTTATGTACTGAAGTTCTCACCCTGGGCCAGCAGGGGGATACTGTAGATAGTTTTCACTCAGGTCCACATATGCAAATAAGGGATTGAAAGTGACGTTCAGTGATTGGATAGTTACAGAAAGTTGTTACAGTTTCATTGTACTGGAGCTCTATATAAGCAGGCTGGCTGAACCCTTCAGTTCAGTTCTGTTCTGGCCTGTGAATAAACGAGAGCTGTTTGAAGAATCGCTGTGTCGTCTGATATGCTCACCCACAACTTAATAGTTTCTATCTTGGATTCCAACATTCCTTTTACACCTGTCACATTATGGAACTGTGGCTTTTCAACTGAAAGCTCCACCAGGTCGCACTAAATTTTAAAAGGCGGAAAAAGAACTGTATACTAGGATACCACCCCAAATTTCATCTTGTGAAATTCCAGTGCAGAACTCCCACAATTTTCCAGGTTAAGGGGGGGGGGTCGCAAATGGATTTTCTTTTCTCCACGAAGCAAATAACAAGGAAACAAGCACTAAGCTTCCACTAGATTCTGCTAGTTTTCCAGAATTGAACGATCACAAGTACATGGAAATTATCAGGTAAAGCAACCTAAGGAAAACAGAATAAAGTGCTGTCTGAATTCCAGATTCCCATGGAAAACTGCAAGCAGAACCTTAGTGCTATGGCACTCTCCCCACTTGTGAGTTCCAGCAACTTATTTTTTAAAAATAAGTAGACCACTTTTAACATTGGAGGTAGTACGTACTGATCATGGTTTGTAGTTATGAATAGCCTTGCCCTCCATTAATTTGTCTAAATCCTTTTCAAAGCTATCCATGCTTATAACAATCACTGCAACTTGTGCAGCAATTCTGCTTGCAACTTGCAAAGATGATTACAGCTCAAGAGCTTCTTGGCCTTGAGTAGTTAGGCCATTTGTATGGATTCAGAGATTCATGCATAGCCAAAGCATCATGACCAATTGATTAGCTCCACTGCACTGGAAAAGAAAACATACCAGTATTATCTGCCTCAGTGAATCTAAAGGATGATCTGCCCTTTATCTTCCTGCTCCATCTCACCAAAACACGCAGCTGTCATTATATTTCAGTTGGCTACATCTTATTGTTTTGGTAATTATCTCCAGAAATTCGTTGTTTGTAGCTGTTGCAACTTGAAAACATAACTCACCCTTCAAAAATATTTCAGAATCCATGAGCTTACAACACAGATCAATGAATTACAAAGGGCACATTTATTTCTGAAGCTTTTTTAAATGCTGTAACTAATGATAGCAGTTATCAGCGATTAATTGTAGGAGACATGAAAAATTATTTTGTTCCACCCTTTCTACACCCATTACTATTAGGTCTTATACCAACAACTACTTGCCCGCTGTTTCTGAAATTGGTAGAACAATTTAGATTGTCTTAGCAATGTTAATAACATAAGGGTCATTCACTTGGCACTCAGCTACAGAATTCTATTTTACAAGATACTTTAGTTTCTTCTGAAAGCTGCCATGGATGTTGCTTTAATAGAAAAGTGAACCAGAAACCTAGAAATTAGGGACCACTGCTTAGTGGTAGAACCTTAGCTTTAAATTCAGTGCTATTATTCTAGAAAAAGAGGTGCTGGAACTCACAATGAACACCTCCCTTGTTCTCTTAGAATGGCAATGGTGCCTACCTGAGCGGTGCTAGAACTGAGTTCCTTCAAGTTGTGGCTGAAACAAAAGCCCTATTTAAATATATGACGTGGATTTGGTCCCTATCTCCACACATTCATCCAATGGCATGGACAGATCCTCCATCTGTTCACTGTATGCATTGATTCTCTTAATGGGCACACAGAGAGCTGCCTTAGACCAAGTTAGACAATTGGTCTATCCAGCTCTGTATCTACAATGACTGACAGCTGCTGGCCCAGATTTCAGACAAGAGGCTTTCTCAGCCTGGCCTGGGAATGCCAGAGAGCAGACCTAGGGACTTCTGAATACAGGGCATGAGCTACAGCATTTCCCCAAACCAGGACCCTGAACAAGGCTACCAGTTCCCTCCACTGGTGCAAATGGAGGCGCTTGCATGTGCAGGAACGTCCTGTGAGCACTGGACAAAATATTTGACTTTGCTCCAGGTTGATGGATTGTAAGGAGGAGCATTGGACTTCAAATGCTGGTTTTATAGGCCACAAGACAGAGCCTGTGCTCGCTTATTGTGTTTCTGTGCACTCCCTGAGTGCCTTTTTCAGGAAATCCATCTATATATTTAAGAAAATGCTAATCCCTGTTCACAGACACCAATAAAAGACGGGAGTCATATGTTTATCTGATGGCAGATCACCTTATCAGATACAATGGAGGAGCAGGCCGGCTGTTAATCTAAAAGGCTGAGCCGATAGAGTTTAATGAGCAGGAACATGATTGATTTGCATCCAACTAAAAGTTCACAAATGGTATTAATGCCACCTTCAGAGGCACAGCATTAGAGGGTTATGATTCTCCAAATAAGCCGCAGGCAGAGATTAGAAGCAATTTATCCTGGGTTTATCAGGATGTTGTCTCTGGTGATACAGAATGGTATTTTCCTCCCAGCTACATCCAAACTAAGCTCACAATTGGGAAATGGGCTGAGGAGCAACCAGCTAGCAAAGCAAGAAAGGGTTTTATAACAGACAAGAGCAAAGGAAATAAATAATAACATAGAAAGCAAGCATGGCCAATGGCCAGGGATTATGGGAACTGTAGTTTAGTTTGGCAACATCTGGAAGGCCAAAATTTCTCCCACACCTGTTCTAAACAAATGTTCATAGGATTTGGCTGTTAAGTCTTCACCATCTTTTGTCATGTGGACTGGAAACATGCTTTCTGAAAGTGTACCCATGTGGAGAAAATCCATCCCTTTTAGCCACAGGGAAATCTTTGTTCTTATCATATGAGGGTTATTTCAGGAGAAATGTTGGATCGCAAAAGAAATGAAGGGTAAAGGTAATTTGGTAGTAAGCACAGCATCGCAAAACTCAATGTGAACTCTCACCTCAGAAACATCGCAGAAGACAAGAAATGGTTGGACCTTTTTAAGTTTGATAATAGGGTGGTCAGGTGAAAAAGAGGTCAGGGCTCCTATAACTTTAATAGTTGTGGGAGTCAGCCAGCCAACTCCTAGGGGCTGAGTCCCCCAATAAAATATTTGAGGAGGCTGCCCCTCCCAAGTTGATGGGCATTGCAATTCAAATGGTGTGTGCATGCTGTGTCGTGATTGATTATGCGGGACGGCGCTTACCTGCCGTCCCCCCAAAATATTTTATTCAAGTTGGCAACCCTGGCCAGTGTTGAATCTTGCTGTGGTGCAACAAGGTCTCACTGGGCAACCAGGGTGCAGAATCCAATCCAGCAGATACCCCAACCCGAGCTTGGGATTGCCATGGTCAACCCTCCCTTCAGGCTCTGTATGGTGGGCCTCCATATTAGGTTGATCCTGCCCAACACCATTTCCACTTTCAACAATGTTTTTCAGCCTAAGAAAGGAAGGTTATAATTTCACTGAGAGAAAGACAGAAAAAATACCCAACCAAGTGCCAATCAGCTTGAGAGGGGGGCAGGAATCATTTTCAGCCCTGTCAACCAGCAACCCAAAATTGTTCAGTGGTGGCTCTAACCCAAGGGTGGGCAAGCAGGAAGCTCTTGAGGCAAACTGGCCCTGAGCTCCAGGTGAAGCAGCATTATACAGGCTCCCCCTTTGCAAGGGCTCATGGGAGAGCTTTTCCCCAGCACAGAATGGGGCTTAATGCATGTTAGGATCAAGGTGTAAAATAGTACAGTAAGTGAGCCCTCTGCACAAAGAGTATATAAAAAGCTACCACCTAGCACTAAAACCCACTCTTCTGATACCAGTGCAGCATTACATAATACAAAGATGTTCGAGGAAAAGCAAAGTTTATTATCCAGCAGATCTGAAGGAAGACACAGATGGAGCAGTGTCGCTGATAAAATCTGACTTGGCTTTTAGACTCCAGTGTCTTGTTCTGTGGAGAAAGAACACCCTGTAAGTGTTTGGGGGGAGGAAGATTTTCAATGCATACAAAAGGCTTCCGGTGACTTTTTTTGAACACCAGGCTTGGGTTCCTTTCATTATCGCTTGCCATCTCTCTTTCCCGGAAAGTGACTAGAACATGCTATTCAGGCACCAGCGTGCTAAGATGCAAGGCTTTCTTTTAAAAAATGCATTTCATTCAAAAACACTCCTCAAAATAATAAAAAGGAAGAAAAATAATAATATTCTCCTATTATTATTCATTTCACAACTTAGAAAATCCATTGCTAACATTCAAAGGAAACCCATATACCTTACAATGATCAACAAATTTAATCCACATTGATTTAAAAGCTTCCTGCCTGTAATTGTACTCCTCAGATCTTATATAATATTTTTTGCCATTGTTGCACAATCCCTTATTTTATTCTGCCTTACTTTAATACTCAGAGTAGTAGCCAATTCCCAGTAGCTCCAAATAAGGTATTTGCAGCTGATGGGAAATATGATGTCATTTCCTTGAACAACAAAGGGCCCAGGGCAGAACTCTGTGGCACCCCGCTTGTTCAGCCTAGGACTCACCCCCCTGCTTGGATAGGGACAGCAATATCCTTAACTGAGCTGCCCCCATGCATTTAGCATTTTCAGACAATCTCCATCTGCACTGGAAAGATGAGGGAAAAACATAGAGTATCACAGTCACAAGTTTCCATAGATCTATTACTGCACATTTTCTTCAGACTGGTCTCTCTCCACCTCTCCAAACACATTTTCTTATTTCCCTTCCTAAACTTAGACATTATTTATCCAATGTTTTAGAAACGATGGCCAAAAATAGTGGTCAATCCCAAGGAGAAGGACAGCTGGCTCTTAGGTTTGTATGGGAAACATGGGATTTTCTTAAAAGAATGGCTTCTGAACCATGATAATTCATCACAAAATGGGAAATGTCACGCTTTAACATTTATTTCAGGGGGATATTCATCTTTCATGCTTCTCAGAGAACGGTTGGTAAGATACTCTTGAAAGATTAGGGACTAAAATGAATTCCCTTTTTTGTACACCTGATTCTCTAGCAGTGTTGAAACTAAATGGGCTAAATGGAAGGGGTTGGATGCAGACTTAGAGTAGACCCATAGAAATCCCACCAGTTTCAGTGGGTCTACCGTAATATGATTAACAGCACAATTCTAACCATGCCTACCCAGAGGTAAATCCTATTCAATTCAGTGGAGTTTACTCTCCGGTAAGTGGAATTAGAATTACAGCCCAGAATTCAATGGAACATGGTACTGATTGTGCTTTTAGTCATAGTAGAACAGACCCACTGAAATTGTTGGGGTTAAGTTAGTGATAATTAGTCAGAAGGCAAATTTCTCTAATCCACACTATCTGAAACAATATGTGTACTAAAATACAGCAATTCTTCACAATTTGCAGTTCTTCAGAGAAGTTCTTTGGCCAAATAATATGTACAAAATTGCATGCACTCGGATAAAAAGTGCATATAGATGCATATGTTTTTGAAAACAGCATACACAAGTGCATTATATTCTGGGAAATTGCTTTGGGGAAATGTGTGTATTAGGCAAAATTGCAACGTGAATATGTGTGTATTAGGGAAAATATGCACTAAGTATGTTAGGAGAAATATGATGAAGCATTTTCAGGAGATGAAGGACCCTGGATGAGAGGCAAGGAAGGGAAGATCTCCCAGGGTGGGAGGTTGACAGAATGGAAGCTCCCAGGTGAGAGCTGGGAAAATCCACCCCCTTTTGTGTCATACAGCCAAATCCACAAAGAAAGGCTGGTTTACAGAAGAAATGGATAAAGGCTAAGAATGAGGTGATTCGATTTCTAATTCCCCATAGTTTCTCCTTGGATTTGCTAGATCTGTTCAGCCCATCCTCTCTTTCTGCACAGCTGCCTTCCAGTCTTACCCTGTAGGAAATGCGATCTCTCTTTCTTTCTATTTGTGTGGTCAACAAAAACTCAAATGATGGTCTGTTTAGAGCCAAACAGACAGTTGCTATGAAACTGACTATGATGGCAGAGAGGATTAATATCCTAATAAACCATGCAGGAGGGAATTGATTTTATTCCAGTCCCATTATATGTGCCACATAAATTGACTACGTTAGCATCAGCTGCTTAAAACCCAATGTGGTTATTTACATTGAGCAAATTGCTAAATAAAAATGTGATCTACGCTTGACAGAATGTTCCTTTGACAAATCTATCTGCAGTTTAGAAAGGTGTGTGGTGCTTTTGAAAAAAAGTCTTGGCTGGAGAACCTTGAATCGGTTCTTTTATGAAATGCTTCTTTTATGTATCTGCAAAACCATTTATAAATTGGTTTGCAATTTGGCCTGCAGCATGACACTGGCAAAAAATATTTCAGCTCTCTCTCTCTCCCCCCCCCCATCAGCTTCTTTTCCCATCTTTGGGTTACTTAGTGTTACAAATGGTAGTTCCCAAGCTGTGGTTTGTGGCTGACAGCCAACAGGAAGTTGGCCAACTGGCTCCCTCTGGTAGGATTTATGGAACATTTTAGCATGCCTTGACTCTCCTTTGACCTTCCAAGGCACCAACTGGCTACTGTGGTTGAACAATTTGGCTTTGTCAGAGAAGAGCTGGGAGCCTCTGCTTAGAGCAGGGGTAGGAAAGCTGCAGCCCTCCAGATGCTGCAAGACTACAGTTCCCATCATCCTTTTCCACTGGTCATGGTGACTGGGACTGCTAGGAGCTGTAGTCCAATAACAGCTGGGGACTGAAGGTTGAAGAACACTGCCATAAGATGTCTCCAAGAGAACTTTGGGTGGTATTCAGCTAAGTTTTCCTCACAGTAAACACATGGAAGTGAATGGACTTTGTCATGTTCATTAATTTCAGTAAGTCTACTCTGAAATAGCATCCCTTGTTTAGGGCCTTTGCTGCATCTGGGATCATTTTCTTGATGCCTTGTGGACGGTTGCTGTAATTCCCTAGTAATGAGAATAACAGCGGCTCTGGCTAGCCCATAAACTCATGGAAAATATGATGGGAAGTTCTTGGCAGTTCCTCCTGCACAGACTCATTCAATGCCATTTTTCATTCTTGTTGTGGTTCTCCCACTTTAAAAGCAGGTGCATTTCAGCCTTTGAGTTTCAGTTACATCATTTCCATTAATTTGGGCAGTTGGAAATTTGGTCATTTAGAAATGGGAAAATGCCACAGCTTCCATTTGGGTGAGTGCAGTTGCATAAATGTCAAAAGGCCTAAGCATCTGTAAGGTTTTCAGTGGTAATGGACTTTCTGGTTTGCTATGATATCATCCACCTCATTTTAAGCCATGCTTGACAGGTAGCAGAATGAGGTTTCTTTATCAAAAATCACAAAAAGAGCAAACTAACAGATTGCCAATTTGTCTTTTCAAGATGGATTCGCATGATTCCACAAGGCAATTTTGAGTATTCTCTGAGGCACAAAATTTACCCAACTAGAACGTGAAATGACTCAGAATCTGAGTTTCCAAAATTTGAAACCTGGGAAAGATGTAGCTTAAGCATTCTTTTTATGTATTTGCTAGTTTTGCATAACACACTACAATGTACTTTCAAATCTCCAGGCGATGAGACATTGCAGGAGTTTCAAAACATGCCTTGAATTTGGTTTTCTCAGCTCACAGGATATTTGTGATGTTTCTGTGAGCTTGGTTTCATTTAGACTGGGGATGTATTAATGTGCCCCAATCCATTCACTCACACTTCCAGGCAGTATTTTCCTTTCTCCTGCAATTGGTTTCTTTCACACAATACGTTCATTTTGTCACTTTTAGAAATATACGTATTTTCTACATATATCATGGTGCACAATAGATGTGTGTATCTCCTCCATCAACAAATATTTATGGTTCAGTTAACTTCCCTGCATGTTCTGTTGAGTCAAATGAAAGAAACACTAGCCTTCTTAGACTTTTGCAGCAAAAAACAACAACTAAAAGTCTTGTGGCACCTTAAATACAAAGTTAATGAAGTAGCCATCTATGCCTGCAATCCTAACCGTGTCTACTCAGAAGTAAGTCCTACTGAATTCAGTGGAGCTGGGATTGCAGCCACTCTCATTAGCTTGATTTCACATTTCAGTATAAACTTGTTAACCTGTCTCTCCCTCCTCCCCCCCCCAAGCTGGTATTAAGGAGGGACAGCCTCTCCTCAGCCAGATGTTATGCAGAAATAGAGCTGAATTTCATCAGCATCCTGATAACACCTTGCTCTAGTCTAGAACTTCCAATGACTGCTCCCAAAGGCTTCAGCTGTCTCTTTTTACATCAGAGTCATGGGGTTTGAGGGGAACTGTCCAAACCCATTTGGTCTAACCCTAATGTCATTACGAGGGTCTTCTATTAGCCATGGGAAAGCACAGGAAATTATGCAGGAATCCTGAAGATATGTCGTCTTCTTCTTCTTCTTCTTCTTCTTCTTCTTCTTCTTCTTCTTCTTCTGAAAATAAATGTTATTTGATTTTACAAGTGTCAAGTTGTAACGATACCAAATAAATATCAACATTTAGAGATTTCTCTGAATTGCTAGACTTCCCTCCATCCCCTCCTTCGGTCAATCAATCAATCAATCATTTTATTCGACCGTCAGTCAGGAAAAAATGCATTTGTCAGTACACAGTTAAAAACTCCAGGAAGATTTTAGAACTTAGCCAACACTAAAATGGGCTAAACAGATAGCCCCATATCTCCTTCGGTCTTATTGTCAATGTTTTCAACTGGATATTATTTCATAGTCTATATTTTAAATCTGTCAATAATGCCCATAGTACTTGTTACATTACAAGTGTGATTAAAATCCTGCTAATGTTTTCATCTGCTCACAGTGGTCTCCTAAATAAATTGTAATTTTTCCCCATTCTTTCTTGAAGTTTTTGCCTTCTTGGTTCCTGAGCTTTCTGGTCAGCTTTGCCATTTTGGCATAGTCCATCAGCTTAGTTTGCCATTCCTCTCTGGTGGGGACTCTTCTGAAGATAAGTCTTCTCACCACTCAACTCTTCCCATACTCAGCATGCCTCTGTGTTCCACAACAATTCTACTTAACCTATCCATAAGCCACACCCAACACAAAACGCAGTCACTCACTACTGCCGTTACAGCATTGTGTGTGGTCATGATTTTGCAATTTAGGATCTGTGGGTGAATTAAATGGTGTTTTAAAGAAAGTGTTTCCTTTTGAATATAATGGAATGAGTAACAGAGCAACGCCTTCTTGAAACGCAAAACACTGGGCATATTTACTATATTTATAGGCTGGTTGAGTACACAAATTTAGTAAAATGGCCCTCCCAAACTCTGCTCCACATCTGCAAATTATATTTGCTCCCCACAACAGTCAAATTATTTGAGCATCAAAATCCAAAATGCATATCCTTGGCCTTTTGGGGAGTCCTGGCAAGCTGAGAAAAGAACTGGCAGTGTTCTTAAAGTGCGAATAAAACTCTTACTCCGAAACCTGCTAACATAATACTATGCTAAGTTTATTTTCCATGCCCTTCTTGATCCTTTGCTCAGAGCTACTAATTAAATCCCTTGCTTGAGTGCTGAACCCTCTGTTGTAGTGATGGGCACGTTCTGATCCATATCACAGAACTCTAAAGTAACAGCAATTGACATTGGGAAAGAAACTAGAGTGATTAGCATGAATTGTGAAGCAGGTGGAGAGATTGGGCTTTGTTGAACTACTTGTTTAGACTGTTGCCTATTATATGTGGGAATGCATATTTTACTTGTGAGGACTGTTGCATGTCATATGAACATGTATTTATCATATCTATTATCTATCTTCCTGGTTTGTCCATTGGGGATTATAGAGTTAACTTGGAAACCTAGCAAATACTCTGAGGCTCAGATATCAAGCAGAGTGAACTATTGCACATGTGAGAGAAGCCACCACATCTGTCTGAGGGTGGGGAAATTTAAAAGCTCCAAATTTCATTGAGCCTGTAACCAGATGAAGGGTGTTTGTGATTGACACATAAGACCACATTCATTTAGACTTTTAGAAAGTGCACACCGTTAAACTCAAGGGGACTCTTTTTTTTAAGTACGTAAACCTGCCTAGGATGGTGCTGTACTGCGTTATGCAGAAGTAAGTTGCATAGGCTTAGAGCCAAAGTTCATTCCCATTCAAATCACTGGAATTAAGATGTGACCATGTTGTCCTATCAATTTCTTTTTTAGAAAATGAGATTTTATTAATCCTTTTTCATAATCCAATAAGATAAAATAAACTTATCTAACTGAAGGCAAAACCATAAAGAGAAAGGACATACCGTAGATAGGAAAAAAAAAATGAAAACAGCAAAGGGAAACCCAAAAACAGAAAAGAAAAGAGGAAAAATAAAAATGATTTCCAATTTTCCGTCTGTCCATTACGTAAAAGAAATTATTCAAAATATTCACTCTAGAATGACATCCAATGGATCTACTTTCTGTTAAGCAATATTTTCCCAATCTTCTAACCCAAATGGCTCAGAATAATTCATTTTCCTCTTTTCACAAAAATCCTAAAGGGATTATTTTTAATTGTCCTACTGATTTCAATGGAACATAGGCTCAAGTAGATTAATCTGGATGCAGACCACAGTGTCAAATCCTCACAAAACTTTTTCTCATTTGGAATCATTTAAACCACCATGTAGTAGAGCAGGGATGAGGAAGCACCAGATCTTGTTGGAAACGAGCTCCCATTCTCTGACCATCGGCCATGATAGCTGGGGCTGATGGAAGCTGAGGTCTAACAACATCTGGGAGTTCACAGATTTCCCATGCCTTTGGTAGAACAAATCTCTTATAGGTCTGTGTTTATACTTTCTAATATTGGAGAATGCTACCTCAAGGTTAGAATACGAGGGTGTTGCCACCAGTTCAAAATGTTCCCATTAGTTCCCCTGTTTAGGTCTTTGAATATCCTTCTTCTGTTTCTTAGCTCATGAACATAAATCCATTTTGCCAAGCCAAACGTAGCTTTATTGCCTCCTGAGCAACATTTCCAAGAAATAAATTGTACAGTTTGACCACAAATGTTTCACTAAGTAGCTTGAGAATTTTCATCAAGCGTCTAGTTGAAATCCATGTACATTTATTTCCCCCCAAACCCCCACTTGAACTAAGGAGTGGTGCTAATGCCTGGTGGTTGTTATTATATGGACGAGGGAGGCAAGTGTTATGGTAATGAAATATTGGACAGCAATCACTGGAACTGGAACAATTATGGAACCCATAGGAATGTTCAATTAAGACCCATATAAGAAAGCTGAATTAGGGGTCTCATGGTTCGTATTCATGGTTTCTATCTTTAATGTATCTTTTGAACCTTACTGTGCACCACTTACAGCAGTATATAAATTGCTGACATACATAAAATAAGAAATGAGAAAAGTATAGAGTTGTGGGGAGAGCAAAGCAGAGATGCAATGGATAAGCATATCTAAAATAGTCCTACATGGTCTTTTGATTTTGCTAAATGATACTCTTGTTGGAGAATTGAGACTGCCCATCTCACTCTATGCCATCAATTCCCTGTGAATTTCAACAGGACTTGCTTCCATGTCAATGGGTTTAGGTCTACAGTCTTTACCATCGTTCAATGTACACTACTGTCCTTGCTGATCTTGTTCTATTTTCAGCTGAACAACACTTGATGAGCTTGGGGCAAAGTTTAATGAGTGTGGTGGCTACACTGACCCCCCTCCCCAATGTATATTTTCTTTTTGGCACCCTCAGTGATGATCCCAATGATAAACCTTACTTGAGCCCACAGTTATGCTTTTATTTCAATATCTGTCTTCTTGGCCTTGAGTTTGGGATAAGACTGATTTATTTCTACTAGGAAGGGTTTCCTGTAAATCTACAGGGAAGGGGGGGGACATGATAAATTGACTGCCAAAGTCAACAAATTTCCTAGATCTTTATCTAAAGTGCCCTAAAGATCTAATTGGAAGTTACTCTTACTTACCCTAAACAAAATATCCATTAGAACAGGGAGAAAGACTTCAAAAGAACCACCAAGTGTGGTCTTGCTATTTGCGATGTTTTTCTTTTCACATTGGAGGCCTCTAGGTTTATGGAGTGGCCATGCTTTGAACAGACAAAGTCTGCCTCCAACATACAGCATTCATATTTAGAATATTTCCAGATACAAACATACATACCCAGGCTCACCCTAACCTGGCACTAGTTACAAAATATCATAATCCTTGATAATGACAGATAGAGGGTGCATCCTTGTCACATGTGGAGAACCGGATATCACAGCACCAGGGCACAAGGAACTGAATGTTCCCAGTGTACTTTTCCAGTTCAACAGTGCGGGGCTCATACCAGGCAGAAGACCACAGAGTGCAGAAGTGCCCATCTTCAAGCCAGGGGGCTGGAATTGTAGAATAAAAGCATGTAAGAAGAAGAAGAGGAGGAGGAGGAGGAGGAGGAGTTTGGATTTGACATCCCGCTTTATCTCAAAGCGGCTAACATTCTCCTTTCCCTTCCTCCTCCACAACAAACACTCTGTGAGGTGAGTGAGGCTGAGAGACTTCAAATAAGTGTGACTAGCCCAAGGTCACCCAGCAGCTACATGTGGAAGAGCGGGGACTCGAACCCGGTTCACGAGATTACAAGACTACAGCTCTTATCCACTACACCACACTGGCCCAGTAGTCCTTGGGTGGTGACTGGGGAATAGAGCTTTCTTCCGTGAAGGAGCTGTGCTCTAAACAAGTCTGGAGCTTGGAGGCAGAGCCCTACAGCCAATAGAGCACTAGGCTGAAACCCAGCCAGCCATACGTCAAAGGCCCAAAGGATTTTTGCAAGTCTGGTGGTTGAGCTTAGTGAGAAAGCTCTTTGATGGGTAGTAGAACTGGGTTAAATATGTTCACCTGAAATAGATAAGTCCATCAGTTCCAACATCTTTCTTAGAGAATGGAACGCCTCTGGAGAAAGCCAGTGCTTGCTTTTCAAAGGGATACAATGTAGTTTTTGGAATAGACAACACTGTTACAAATAAATGCTGGTTCTTCTTAATGTATTGGCAAAGAGCACTTGTCACAATTTCTCTTATTTCTCTTCTGCCTTTTATTTTCATATAGCAAGCTTTCTTCTTTTACAGGCTCACGCCCTGGAAAAAATAGAATAATAATGCCTTTTCTCCATTTCTAGAACGTGTTTTTTATTTGCACATTCTACTGTGAGGAAATTTAACAACATTGTTCCAGATGGGGCCTCTGAAATTTTAAAGTTTGGATTGGAAGAGAACTTAAGCTGGAAGCATTTCTTAAGCAAGGAAACAAACAAACCATCCTTAGTGTATTGGAACAAAAAAACATTATTTGAGGCAAACCTTCCATGTTTTAGAGAGTAGCATTAAACAGGATGACTAGGCCCTAAAAATATAATACATTTACTGTCATTTTCCATTCATTCATTCATTTAAATGCCACTAATGCACATCAAACATTCTAAAACCAATTAAAATTGACTGACTTCTAAAATAACTTTAACAAAATTCTCTCTCCTGATTTCCTTTCTTGCTATGGTGCCTTGTTAGAAAAGGATACTGAAACGGTTCTCTAAAACGTGTGGCTGCATTGTACATCTGATTGGCATTCAGCCTTTGATTCCTGTACTGCTCTACAGTTGAAAGGACAACCATAAAATGGTTTAGCTTCCATCATAAGAATACTTGACTAGCAATATATCCAAATTTGGCCAGGGCCTTCTTGAGGACAGACTTTATGTGTTTGTCTTTTGGTCTTAACAAGGGATTGTAAAAACAGTCATTACAGTGAGATGATTTTATGCCATTCCGCCAACTTTGCTGATATGGGGTCCCTTGTTGAAGCTTACATAGTTGAGGCAAGGACTGAGCATGATCCACTCTTCTGACTCAGGAAAGCTAACTGACCTTTGGGCGTCTAAACTTTTTTTGCAGGCTTCAATGTTCTCCAGTATTACTTGGAAGCATGCCTTCAGTCCTATACCATTTATGCTACTGGGCATGAGTCCCATTGTAGGGTTGAGCATCAGTTCCATTGATCTCCATGAGATTCACTTCTATGGAAACAAGTGCTTAAGGTGTGGTGTAGTGGTTAAGACTCGTAATCTGGTGAACCGGGTTCGATTTCCCGCTCCTCCACATGCAGCTGCTGAGTGACCTTGGGCTAGTCACACTTCCTTTAAGTCTCTCAGCCCCACTCACCTCACAGAATGTTTGTTGTGGGGCAGGAAGGGAAAGGAGAATGTTAGCCGCTTTGAGACTCCTTCGGGTAGTGATAAAGCAGGATATCAAATCCAAACTACTCCCCCTCCTCCTCCCCCTCCTCCTCCTCCTCCTCCTCCTCTTCTTCTTCTTCTTCTTCTGTTTATTTATGTATGTATTTGGCACCATTAATGGTCATGGTGCTTTACAGAAGAGAAGAGGACAAGTCCCTGCCCAGAAAGTTCCCTGTAATTCAGCATTGGGGGAAGACAGCAGAGGAAGGAGAAAAGGAAATGCAGAAATTAACAGTTTGGAGAATGTAGGGGAAATAGAATAAACTGCCATCTGAATATAGTCAAAGTAAGATGCACATGGTGACTCTAGCAGAGAGCTGTGTTAAGCTTTTCTGCCTGAAGCAAGACAGAGCCTTTAGTATGGATCTCTCAGAATAATCCTCAGAATAAGAACTCAAGAAGTGTCCTGCTGGATCCGGCCAATGGCCCATCTAGTCCAGCACCCTGTTCTCACAGTGGCCAAACAGATGCCTGTAGGAAACAAGCGAGCAGAACATCGTCACAAGAACATGCTCTCCTCCTGTGGTTTACAGCAACTAGTATTCAGAAGGACTGCTTCCTCCACCCATGGTCATCATGGCTAGAAGCTAGTAGAAGGGAACTGTCTTCTCCTGGTGACAGTTCTTAACTCTCCACTACTTACAAAAGAAAATGGAAATCTGTAGAACACGTGTCACTGGGAATTACTAATGGAGCACTTTTCTGGAAGGTTTAGTACATATTTATAACAAAGGAGCGGGTTCCCTCTGAGCAAATGAGGCCAGTCTTCCAGAAAAGGAGACCAGCAAATTGGGCAGCGGGGGGGGGGGTCAAATTGGTAAATTGGTAAGCATTAACAACATTCTCTTTCCCTCTCCTCCCACCTCTTTGCTTCAATGGGATGGTTCCTGGAAGCACAACAGAAGGTACAATATTGGAACCATTTGATGCAGATGAACACATTGACTGCATTAAATGTAAGATGTGAATGTCTGTGGCTATAAACTACAATAGATGAGAGAACCCTTATATTCAGAGTATACCTCTAATTACCAGAGGCTGGTATTTGACTGGGCAAATAACAGGAGGAGGGGGCCATTGCTTTCATGCTCATGACTGGCCTCTCTTGAAAAGAGAGTGATCTGGTCAGGCTCTTCCTCTGTTAGTGAAGAGGGTAGTTCTTCAAAACGTACTTTGCCCATGAAAAACGCACTAAAGTCAATGGGGCATCGCTACAGTAAGTGGCTTCAGAATCAAGGCCATAGTTAATCCTGCTAATGTTAGAATCTTCAGGTGTTAAAAAAAAATGCATAAGGATTCAAACTAAGAAGCTAAGAAAAGAACATAAGGCAAGGCTGTTGAATCAGGCCAGTGGCCCATTTGGTCCAACATCCTCTTCACAGTTGTTGCTCCTGACCTTAATATCAGCATATATACTGGCCTTGCATACCCTCCAACATTTCTCCGATGAAAATAGGGATGTCCAATTCCACAATAGGAATAATTTTATTATTTATACCCAGCACATCTGACTGGGTTGCCCAAGCCACTCTGGGAAGCTTCCAAAACATAATAAAACATTAAATACTTTTTTAAAAAAAACCTTCGTATACAGGGCTGCCTTCAGATGTCTTACCTTCTTGGCTCAGGGGTCACATAACTCCATACCCTGCAAAAAATTCTCCGGTGAAAATAGGGACATCCTAAGGAAAAGCAAGACAATCACATCTGAAACCAGGACAGCTTCTGTAAATCCAAGACTGTTCCTGGAAAATAGGGACACTTGGAGGGTCTGGCCTTGCCTTCTCCTTTCTCAGCCATCATGACATGATTAGTGCAAATCTCTGATGGGGTATTCAGCTGAAAACTTTTACAGTGGTACCTCAGGTTAAGTACTTAATTTTTTCTGGAGGTCCGTACTTAACCTGAAACTATTCTTAACCTGAAGCACCACTTTAGTTAATGGGGCCTGCTGCTGCTGCCGTGCCGCTAGAGCACGATTTCTGTTCTCATTCTGAAGCAAAGTTCTTAACCTGAAGCACTATTTCTGGTTTAGCAGAGTCTGTAACCTGAAGCGTATGTAACCTGAAGTGTATGTAACCTGAGGTACCACTGTATGATCCTCCCTGAAGTTGGGAATGCTGCACAAACTGGGTTCTGCGCTGAAAGGAGAATTCTAACTAAGGTCTTAGGTTAGGCCTTCATGCTCGATGTATAAAGGTTGGAAAAGAGTGGGTGGCAAGTATGGAGGTCACTGAGGGTGTGATCTTTACACCTGTTTGAGTCCTTGCATGCTCTTTTGAGTGCCTGATGAGAGCTTATGTGTCCTTTGCTTCTTCATTACATTCAGAAAGAGGTGAAAAGGGGTTGTACGTCATCACTGCAGCTTATTTGAAGGTCAGGAAGTAGAAGTGTTAAAAGAGACAAATAAATCATGAGGCTGGATTAGTTAGTTCAATTTTATCTTGCCGGAGAGAAACACAGGATAACATTTATAGGCCCAAGTGCTCCATAAACGTAAGCAAAGTCCAGGAATAATTAAGATTATCAAGCATACACCAACACTTCAAATCATAAAGCCATCCATCATCTAAAATGATAGAGATAGGCCAGTGAAGAAACTGATGATGTGATGCTTGTTAGAACTGTGATTTAAATCCCCGATTTCAATCTAATCCAAACCCAGATTTCCTACCTCTTACGTCAACTGTGCCCCAGTTCGGATGACACGGGAAGCCTGTTTCTGGACCACAGTGTTTCAGAATGCAGGTTGGGGACTTCAGGACCGAATGCTTCTCCAAACAAAAGAGAAAACAAAAAACCCTACACATACAAAAAGGTTAGAAGAGAACATCTAATGCTCTCCAGCATCTAATTTTCCATGGGTGGGGGAAACCACGGTGTGAAGGCCATTTGATGTGTGAATGGCATCTGCAGAACGAACTGGTACAGCCAAGACAAAGGTCCATCCTCTCCTCTGCTGTTTGTGGGAAGTAGACCTCAGAATGAGGAAGAGCAAGGCCCAGCTCCCAAATATTGCGCATTTTCAGAAGTGGCTTGTTGGGTGGGGCAGAGACACCATGCTCGCTTCCCAGCAGGTATGTTACTTGCTTGCTGGGAGGGCTGAAGTGGCAGAGAGGTCAGCATGGTGTATATGCACCAACAGGAGATTGGTTGTGCTGGGGGATTTGCACCATGCTGACCTCCTCACCCCTTCCCCTCTCTTTTCCAGTAAGCAACCCATCCATCAGGAGGCTAACATCACAGCTCTGCCCCACTTGGGAATTAGCATCTAGGTGCTATCATGATCTTAGCATGCACTCAGCCGTCCAGAACCATAACAAACTAGGCAAAGTGGAGAATCAGCATGGGATTGGATGCAAGCTCTGCAAGCTGATCCACATTGACTTTCTATGCATCCCTTAGCAGTCGTGGGATTCATGATGTTCAACTTTGAACCCAGACCACAGTTTTTCTCTGCGTTCCCACATAGTACCCAAAGCACTGCCAGCCAGCCTTCAGAAGCCTTTGTGGTGGTAACAGTAAAACACAGCTTTTCAAATAGGAAGCAAGGTGCGCTCTAACATACAGGCTTCTTCCAAGTTATGCAGCATAGAATGCTTGCAATGGTTCTACTGCCACCTCGTGGATTTACAAACTCACTTCATTTTGGATATGGAAGAGACACTGATCAAGTCTTGCTAAGAGGTATAGGGCTGAATGAGATAAGTGCTGGAGATGCAATGAGGTGGAGGGAATGTTCTTTCACGTGTGGTGGACTTGTAAAAGAGTATTGGGAAATAATACATAATGAATTGGGGGGATGTTTAAAAGTACTTTTCAAAAAACAAAACAAAACAGAGTCCTTTTTGTTGGGGATAATTCAGATGGAAATTCCCAGGTGCCAAAAAAAGGTTCTTTGTGCATGCCACTACTGTGGCCTGTGTTTTATTAGCCCAAAACTGGAAAATGAACGAGGTCCCAACTAAAGAAGAATGGCAACTTAAGCTGACAGAATATGTGCAGCTTGCAAACTTAACATATAGAATAAGAGAACAAGAACATACTTTTAAAGAAGATTGGAACACGTTTATTGAATACATGGGGGGGGACTGTGTACACGTTGGCAGCATTAAGATAAATTCAACAGTGTAAATAAGTTTTGATGGATGTAATAATGGAATATTCCGGGTTTTAGTTTTTTGTAAAATATGCAGGGATTTATGACATGCAAAATGAACCATGGAAAGAGAAGAAGGGAAGTCACTGATATTTTACAGATGTTTAACTGAGTATTTTAAATTGTAAAACAGAAACTTTAATAAAAATTATATATAAAACAAACAAAAAAGAAGGCCATGTGACTAAAAAAAAAGAGAGCCAGTGTGGTGTAGTGGTTAAGAGCGGTGGACTCGTAATCTGGTGAACCGGGTTCGATTCCCCGTTCCTCCACATGCAGCTGCTGGGTGACCTTGGGCTAGTCACACTTCTCTGAATTCTCTCAGCCCCAATCACCTCACAGAGTGTTTGTTGTGGGGAAGGAGGGGAAAGGAGATTGTTGGCCGCTTTGAGACTCCTTAGGGTAGTGATAAAGCTGGATATCAAATCCAAACTCTTCCTCCTCCTCCTCTTCTTCTTCTTCTTCTTCTTCTTCTTCTTCTTCTTCTTCTAAGCTGTGCAAGGCTCTTTCCACAGCTTCCAGCTGGCCACAATCCATGGCATGTAAGTGAGGCCACATTCTGTTGCTCCGTGTTGCTCTCAAGGCGTTCCAGGAATTGCATCTCGAGGCAGCGATTTCCATCAATCACTTCCACTAATCAAGTGGTTTTCAAACTGGTTCTGGGTCATCCTGACCCTGCTGGGAAGCTTATAGGTGGGGTTCGGGAATGAGGAAATTAATTGCAGTACCTGAAAGATGCCTTTCCCACTGCCAATACTTTCCTGCAACATAGAGATTGGGTTTGTGCTAGTTCACACCGGGAGGCCTAATAAGTCAAGCCTTGGGAAATGCTCTGAACACTTGCAAAAACTAGGAAATGTAGGAAACAGCCTTTAACTATTTTGGGCCAGCCAAGCTCGAATACGGGAAAAAGGGTGTCCTGTTTGAAGTTCAACAGGATAGGTTTTATATACTGAGCTGAATCCTAGAACAATAGAATCCAGAATGCAGTAGTCTGATTGGTCCGCAGGAGCCACCCAATCCAGCTCCAGGTGGAAGTGAATCAGCGACCTGATTGGCCTGCAGGAACAGCCTGGAATTAGCCAATCACGCAGGGCCCATTGTGTAAATAATGTACATATAGTTAGATGTTTTGGGGAAAGTTTCATTTATTGCTGCTATGAGCTGAATAAAGAGCATGAAATTCACACTCAACTCCGAGTATATTTCAATAGGGGACACTTTTGTCCAAAAACAGGGCAATCCCGTTTTTCTAGTGACGGGTGGCAACCCTAGGTGGCACCTACCCTTTGAAATTCCCTCCCATTAAACAGGTGCTGTCTCTGTTATCTTTTGTGTGCTTACTGAAGACCTCCCTCTCCCAACCAGCCTTTTAAGTGGATATCTTTATCCCAGTCTGCATCTATAATTGTACTATTTTTAAGATGTTTTAAAGACAGCATCTCACTTGTTGTTTGCAGCTCAGGCCTCCTCTGGGAGGAAATAAAAATATATAAATTGTGGGTGTGGGTGTGTGATGCCTTAAAAAAGCTTGCATAAATATATACAAATTAGCATATGCAGATTTTGTGCAACGTGGTCCCCTTTTGTGGCGAGGTGGTGAGGTGCAAGGAAGCAAGGTGCAGTGTTAAGTTTGAAACCCCTGTTTTAGATGAACCCATGTCCATGCAGTTCCAAAGAACAGCCCTAGGGGGCCCCCTCGAATTAATAGTCTACAAAAGAAAACTTAAAAGTAACTGTTTCTCTTTGCTTTGACGTACTGGATCTCCATCCAGACACCTTGCCCTTCTTCTGCTCGCTTGTCACATTTTAACGGTGAGTTTTAAAAGAGATCATTGCTTGCTTTGGGGAAATGTTAAGCCATATCCAGTCCTCAGTCCCTTTGAAAAACAGCATTCTAAAGCTCATTCTCAAATTACATTTTTCATGGGATTTTCCCTGTAGGGTGAGTGTGTGTGTTTGTGTGTGTGACACAGGGATATCTGACAGGGATATCAGGCGATCAGGACAGCCAAGAGGAAGAACTTCCTGACAGTAAGAGCTGTTTGACAGTGGAATTTGCTGCCAAGGAGTGTGGTGGAGTCTCCTTCTTTGGAGGTCTTTAAGCAGAGGCTTGACAACCATATGTCAGGAGTGCTCTGATGGTGTTTCCTGCTCGGCAGGGGGTTGGACTCGATGGCCCTTGTGGTCTCTTCCAATTCTATGATTCTATGATTCTAAGAAGCATATGGACACTTTCACTGTAGACTGGTACACTTTTATTGTACCAGGAGCATGACACCTGCATATACACTGATCTGAGTTGTTTAAAAGCAAATCTGGACAGCTCTTATTCAGTTAGTGCACATGAAACCTCAGTCTCTGGACGATTGCTCTGAAAGTAAAGGAAAATAAAGATCTGCTACAGTGCCCCAAACTTCCCTCTATCATTGAATAAGTACTGCTCAGTGAGGTGTTGTTGGTTTTAATTGCTTTATTTCTTAAAAACCAGATTGTTACGTAACTTCACAAGTACTTTTAGAAAAAGAAGCCTCTTTCCTGTGCCCATAATGGAGAAGGCAACAGTGTCAGCAAAGTCCATGATGCCATAAATGAGCCTGTGTGTCTGGCAGGCACCAGATAACAACAACAACAACAATTATTTATTATAATATATTTATACCCCCCCAATTTGCGCAACTCCCAACAGAATATTAATAATAATAATAAGAAGAATGCAGCAACAAAACATCAAACATTAAAAACTTCCCTAAACAGAGCCCTTCAGATATCTTCTAAAAGTCAGATAGTTGTTTATGTCCTTGACATCTGATGGGAGGGCATTCCACAGGGTGGGTGCCACTACTGAAAAGGCCCTCTGCCTGGTTTCCTGTAACCTCACTTCTCACAGGGAGGGAACCACCAGAAGGCCCTTGGCGCTGGACCTCAGTGTCCAGGCTGAACAATGGGGGTGGAGACGCTCCTTCAGGTATACTGGGCCGAGGCAGTTTAGAGCTTCAAAGGTCAGCACCAACACTTTGAATTGTGCTCCGAAATGCACTGGAAGCCAATGTTGCTGTTAGAAAAGGCTATGAATGGATACCATACTTCTATAAAGTCATGTGAGTCTTAAGCACCACTTAATGCTTTAACATGCCTAGTCAGTTTCTCCATCAGTGCTACTAGCCATACCTTCTGTCTCCACAAGAGTGGTGGAGACATCCCACAGATATCAGTTTGGTCCCACTCATCCCGTTCCTCTCCGCCAACACGCACACACCTAACAGGTGATGGATACTGTCTCTCTGACCCTCACTCATGCCTGAAGCAGAGCAGGGGTTCAACAGCTTTTTCCTTCAATCAAATTACCTGGTGCACAGAGGCTGTGTTGGATAATGGCTGGAGACCAGGGAGACACAACTTCAGCCATGGAGCTCATTGGGTGGCCTGGATCCAGTCCCTATATTTCAGCCTAGCCTACTTTGCAAGTGTGTTGTGAGAATAAACTGGGAAGTGGGAATAGCCATAAATGCTACCCGCGGAGGAAGGCAGGAAACAAACATCACTGACAAACAATCACATCAAGTAACGTACCGAAAGCCACCCACCGCGCTTCTTCCTTGAAGAATTGTTTAAGTCTAGGTTTTGCTTTTCCCCAAATCTGGCATACTTACCAGCTGCCCTACCCCAGTTATGCGCAAAAACCACACAGAAACTAAAGTTCCGTGCCACAAAGTAATGTGTATTATCTGAACCAGACAGCAGGTCTCAATCTCAGACGGCAGTCTTGGCACTGAAGTATAAAGGACAAAGTTCAGCTCACAAATTAACAAAGAAACTCAATCTAGCCTTAATCCCTTTAAAACTCAGAATCCTTTAAAACCCAGCACATATTAACAGCGCATATTTGAAGTTCTTTCACAGCTGTTTGGGAAGGGGGAGCAGGGAGAGATACTTGTACTTACAGAATTGAAAGTATGGGTCAGTTAAACTTTGTTCTTTATGGGTAATAACTCGCACAGCTTACAATACGCAAACTTGCCTAGCCAGCAACTTTCCAGGATTCTATTGCATACTGTAGTCTACCCAACCAGGAGCGCCAGAAAATTAATATTCTGGGAGTGAGAGTCAAGAAAGCCTTTTTATATCGATATGGAACTGGCAGAAATGAGTCTCCTGATTTCCTCAAGACTTTTCTTTTATTGCACACCATGTCCTTCAATACATGCAGACACCTCTGAGTAGAATTGGAAGGGATCCAGCCCCCTGTAATGGAGGAATATGCAGCTGTTCCATACAGGGATTGAACCTGCAACCTTGGCATCATACGCTAACCAACTGAGCTATCCAGGCAGGTTAGTTGAATATGGCCCATAGTGATGATTACCAGCTGGGATTATTAACCACCTGTTAAACTATCACCACATTTGTTGTTGTTTAGTCATTTAGTTGTGTCCGACTCTTCGTGACCCCGTGGACCAGAGCACGCCAGGCACTCCTGTCTTCCACTGCCTCCCGCAGTTTGGTCCAACTCCTGCTGGTAGCTTCGAGAAAATTATCCAACCATCTCATCCTCTGTCGTCCCCTTCTCCTTAAACCCTCCATCTTTGCCAACATCAGACTCTTTTCCAGGGAGTCTTCTCTTCTCATGAGGTGGCCAAAGTATTGGAGCCTCAGCTTCACGATCTGTCCTTCCAGTGAGCACTCAGGGCTGGTTTCCTTCAGAATGGATAGGTTTGTTCTTTTTGCAGTCCATGAGTCTCCTCCAGCACCATAATTCAAAAGCATCAATTCTTTGGCAATCAGCCTTCTTTATGGTCCAGCTCTCACTTCCATACATCACTACTGGGAAAACCATAGCTTTAACTATACGGACCTTTGTTGGTAAGGTGATGTCTCTGCTTTTTAAGATGCTGTCTAGGTTTGTCATTGCTTTTCTCCCAAGAAGTAGGCATCTTTTAATTTCGTGGCTGCTGTCACCATCTGCAGGGATCATGGAGCCCAAGAAAGTAAAATCTCTCACCACATAGTAACTCATTATTCAGAAACGATGGTTTGTGTTTTGCATATTGTACTTGCTTTCCCTAGCTTATCGTCATATCTTCCTTTGAGGATTAATTCTTTTAAGGTAAAAGAATGCGATATTTTATTAAAGTTCTTTCCCCCCAGTGATTTTCATAGATAAAGGAACTAGCACAAAATTAATTCTCATTTCTATAAACTCTCTGTTTCTCATAGCCTACTCTCAGTTTGATTGAGTGTAATCACTATTCAGCTAAATTAAAGGCTGGGTCTGTATTTTTTTCCCCCTCCTAGAAATTATTTGTTCTCTGACTCTACAAAGGGGCTTTGTTAAAGAGTTTTAAGAACTCACATGTCCTGGTTAAATGTAAAAAGAAAGAAAGATGGAAAATGGTTATACAGTGGTACCTCGGGTTACATACGCTTCAGGTTACATACACTTCACGTTACAGACTCAGCTAACCCAGAAATATTACCTCAGGTTAAGAACTTTGCTTCAGGATGAGAACAGAAATCGTGCAGCGGCTGCACAGCAGCAATGGGAGGCCCCATTAGCTAAAGTGGTGCTTCAGGTTAAGAACAGTTTCAGGTTAAGAACGGACCTCCAGACCGAATTAACTTAACTTAACCCGAGGTACCACTGTAAAGCAGATCACAGGGGAAGTTTCGGATTGGATTGCCAGGTTTTCAGCAGGCCCCCTTCCTTTTTCTTTAACTACAGGTTGATCTGAATAAAAGACCTTGGGAAACTGCTGTCAATCAGAATAACCAAAACTAGGCTAGATGGACAAATACTCTGACCTGGTATAATGCCCTATGTTTCTAGCAAATCTCTCTCTCTCCCCCCCCCCTTTTCAAAGTGGCATGTAAGAGATCTCATCACATGTTAACCAGAGAAGAGATCAAACCATTCCCAAACACAGCTGGAGGCTTGCAGTAGGCGTAGCAGGGGAAGGGAGACAGCCGACTTCATCATTCATGTACAGGAAGTGATAAACAAAGCAGTGGTTTGTCAGGGCCCTCCTGGGAACTCAAGAAATGAATACCCTCTTCCAGTTCCTCATGAACAGTTCAGATCATCTCCTCCCCTGGTATGCGATGTTGCAAGCCCTCTGATTTGGTTGGAATTTTTTTTAATTAAATGGCCAGGAACATAGGGATGCAGCTCATCACGGTGGCTAGCCAGCTGGCTGTGGCGAACTGCATTTTTCCTTGATGACCGGATATGGATAGAACATTATTAATCCTCAACTCATCAATCTGCCATGGCTTCCAAAGCATTGGTTTCCCCCCAGTTACAAATCCTTGGCTTTAAAGCAGGGACGGCACAAGAAAATAATTAATTATTTGGGTATTTCTATACTGCCCTTCACCCTATGGTCATAGGGACAGGTACGGGCCCAGTTCAAGGTGCTCACATTAGTATTTACAGACTTAAATGTCTTAGACCCCAAATATTGGAATAATGAGAGCGATAGCAATAGCACACCGATGAACATTTCTCAGACCAGAAACTAAAAATAGAAGAAGAAGATAAGAATAGCAGCGGGTGACACCAGGTAGTTTAACCCACTCACCTGTCAAAGCAGGACCACGAAGGTGGAGACAGATGATAATCTGGCCTACAGGGCCAAAAAGGTTCCCCACCCACATTTAAAGTTACCTTACCTAAAACATATCACTCTGAGGAAGATCTCTCACACACCTTAGTCCTTTCTCAAAGTACTTTGGTGTCAGGGACTGGCATCAGCCGGGGAATCCCCAAGGGAAGATGGCTCAGAGCCCAGGGAGCGATGACAATGAGTGGTCAGAGGGAGAAGACTAGAAGGAGGTGGTATCAGAAGCAGAAGAGGTAACAGGGCTTAGTGAGCAGGGAGAGTCTGTGGCAGATTCCAGAAGCAGAAGCAGAGGCAGAAGCAAAAGACAGAAACCAAGAAGCAGGAATTAGTTAGGCTGGTGAAGAAGTCAGGGTGTCTCCCCCTCCTGCTGCAACAAGCTCCCTTCCCCCTGGTCTCCCAGGACCAGGAGAGGCATGTAGAGGGAGGCGCAAAGGTAGACATCCTGGCATAGTCTCAGATGGCTTGGGAAGGACCTGGAGAGGCAACTGTGGGAAGGCAGGGACAACTCCACAACTGCCTCATAGGGGCAAGAGTTGCTCTGCTCATTAGGCCTGGCACTCCTGAGACATTGTTTCTTCTAATGAAGCGTTAACTTCACTTATTCCGTGTGATTCATTCCTGACAGGTGGGGAGGAGGGGCTAGAGGCGAGCTGGCCACTGCTGCTGCTGTGGCACTACCACCGCCACGAAGACTCATAGGAGGGAAAGGAAGAAGAAGCAGGGGTGATGGTGGCAGGGGTGTGGGGGGTGGCGAGAGGGAATATGAGCAAGCATGGAGGTGATGATGGTAGCTGCTCCTTCCACCTCAGGTGGCGCAGACTGTTTTAAGGGCTACTACCCACCTCCCTGTTGTACGAAAACACAAAGACGGCAACCTGGTACCCACTTACCTGGGAATAAGCCCCATTGTTCTTGGCATGCACAGGGCCAAGTTGTAATGTATCCTGATTGCTCCCTTGCCTTTCCGCAAGAGAGAAGCTCTTGTACCTTGTGACAGTTAAACACTATAATAAAGAGGAAAGACCTGAACAATCCTCGAGGACAAAGGACTTGTTCTTAGCTTTTTGCTACATCCCAGGATATGCCTCTTAAACATTTGACTTCCCCACTCACCTGCAAGTTGTGGGAAACAATGCTTTGTCTTCTTTAAATGTATCTGCGGAAGAGATGGGGATCCTAGGGCCCTCTAGATGTCATTGGACTCCAAAACCCATGAGTTCTAGATAGCATAGTCCATGGTGGGAGTTCTAGTCTGGATGGCCACAGGTTCCCCATTCCCGGAGTTAGACAGCTCCCATTCAGAACTGTTCTATTATGATCCCTTTCCCCTCCATCCACCCTTCAGCCACATGGGTACAAACATAAACTTATGAATTGCAACTGTGGCCCATTGCATGGCATGATGGCACAGGTATGGTATTTTGAGTCTAGCATCATATTTCCACAGTGGACAGCCAGAATCAAGGCATGAAGAAAGTAGCTCTTCCCCACTGTTGTCCCTCCACAACTAGCATTTGGTATCAGACTGCGTCCAGAATATTCTTCTTTTTTTTTGGGGGGGGGGGGTTGCATGCATGTTTGCACCTGAGTAAACACGCCTAACATGTATGTGTGCATGTCTTTCTGAGTAAGAGGTTGATTTGTGTGTCTCTCTTGCTCCCTCTTAGTCTCTGCACACACTTTATTATTTTCTGATTTCATATAATATTACTGAGTCTGTGACTGTACAGTACTGTACAGTAAATGTTGTTCTGATTTTAAATTACAGAATTTAGTCGGGATTTTTTTGTGGGGGGGGGGATTGGGGCTAAGACTTTTCTTATAAGTTGCCATGAGGCCGTAAGGCAGAGCATATATTTGAAACAAATAAAAAACCACAAAAATCCATTTGTATTTATTTTTGCGTGCCGCTTGCCGTTTCCACAGAGCTCTTGAGCAAAGTTTGTTTGCTTAAGGCTGAATGTGGCAGTTCCTGAAAGAGTGTCACTATAATTTGTTTTGTGCTCCATACAATTCAAACAAACACGTGTGTGTGTGTGTGTGTGTGTGTGTGTGTGAGAGAGAGAGAGAGAGAGAGAGAGAGAGAATGCATTGTCTTCCATCCTTTGTCCATCACAGGCAGAATTGAAGCTGGTTTGTGTGCATGATTTTCAAAAGCATCACTTCAGCTTCCAGCATCAGATAACAGGATTTGATCTCCTATGTAGGAAATAACCAAGCAGAATTGGGGGGGGGGCGGAATTATCTGCTGAGGATGTAGTCACATGATCCCTGAAGGGAAGGGGGAAATGTGAAAGGTCAAGGGAAAGAGCGGCTGATCTGCTTCCCTGAGGAAGCACTCCTTCCTTCATTCTGTCAGCATCCTAGAGAAATGAGAGCGGCGCTGAGCACGTGAGGGAGGAATTCGAAAAGGACACATTTATCAGAAGGATACGAAAAACAAGGCTTCAAATGTCACAGCGCATTGTTCCTGGAAGCAATGAACCAGGAATTGCCGTTGCTTCCAACGCTAATGTTAATCATTGTACTTGTACCTGTTACGTCATCCCACTTGGGGGGCAACAGTTAAGGCTAGTCGGGAAAATCACATTAAAAAGGGAGTTGGGGCATATATATATTTCCCAGCATACGAGTGGAACGGGGTACATAACGGAAACACCTCGTGTTTCATAAGCGGTAATCGTGCTATAAAAGAGGAATGGGAGATCCGTGGCACTCCAGATGTTCATGGAATCACAGAGCTGGAAGGGAGCCAAGGGTCATCTAGTCCAACCCCTGCAGTGCAGGAATGTTTTTGGACTCCAACTCCCATCAGCCTCAGCTAGCATGGCCAGCGATCAAGGGCAGTGGCAGTTGGAGTCCTTCAACATCTGGAGAGTCACAGGTTCCCCACTGCCACTACAAAACAAGGAATGCTTCTCATTTAAAAAAAGAGAGCTGTGGCTGCTTTCCCCCCTGAAAACGCTTTGGCTTATATTCTGTGATTATGGATTGCATATGTATAGGCACATATAGAGAACAGCACACATGGAGAACAGCCTTTACCAAAGGTGTCATGGACTTTAAAGAAGCTAAGAGGAAGGCACGCTTGGCAAACCCTCACCATGATCAACTCCCGCCCGGAAATCTATGTCCCCACTATGGAAGGACGTGTGGATCCAGAATTGGCCTGCACACTCACTTACGGACTCACTGTTAAGATCAGGGGTCAGCAAACTTTTTCAGCAGGGGGCCGCTCCACTGTCTCTCAGACCTTGTGGGGTGCCAGACTATATTTTGGCAAAAAATAATAATGAACAAATTCCTATGCCCCACAAATAACCCAGAGATGCATTTTAAATAAAAGGACACATTCTACTCATGTAAAAACACCAGGCAGGCCCCACAAATCACCCAGAGATGCATTTTAAATAAAAGGACACATTCTACTCATATAAAAACATGCTGATTCCTGTACCATCCGCAGGCCGGATTTAGAAGGTGATTGGGCTGGATCCAGCCCCCGGGCCTTAGTTTGCCTACCCCTGGTTAAGACCATCTTCATGGAAGACAATCTTACTCGGCTACAAGTGATTGCCAAAGAGGCACATAAAGGAATCAGTGTGCAACCCGTATAGAAAAAGTATAGGTGATGTTACTGAAAAGTGCAGGCTGTAACTTTAGTTTGGTTTTATACGTTGCGATTGTTAAAAGTCAGAGAACTGTGTGAGGAAACTGCTTTGTCCTCTTTGTTTTAAAGAAGGCGTATCTGATTGATAGGAGTAATTCCATTGAAAGTAGGGCCATAATGGGGGGAAGTAATTCTGTGTGAGCATTTCTCTATACAATGGTACCTCAGGTTAAGTACTTAATTCATTCTGGAGGTCAGTACTTAACCTGAAACTGTTCTTAACCTGAAGCACCACTTTAGCTCATGGGGCCTCCTGCTGCTGCCGCACCGCCGGAGCACGATTTCTGTTCTCATCCTGAAGCAAAGTTCTTAACCTGAAGCACTATTTCTGGGTTAGTGGAGTCTGTAACTGGAAGTGTATGTAACCTGAGGTACTACTGTACAGAGGTATGAGGAATGTGTATGTGCTGTTATGTGAGGTTGGTGTCCAAATAGGACTTGGGTTCAATTTCCCACTCAGCCATGAACCCCACTTTGCAGGCTTAGGCTAAGATAGCTCAGTTGGTGGAGTATGAGACTCTTAATCTCAGGGTCATAGTTTAAAGCCCCACATTGGGCAAAAGATTCCTGCATTGCAGGGGGCTGGACTAGATGTCCCTCATGGTCCCTTCCAACTCTACAATTCTATGATTCTATGTTCTTCATTCTTTCATAGGAGAGTTAAGCAATGGTGATTGCCCCAAGCACATTAAAATTTGGTTAGACTTACATAGCCTCAGGCTACAACAGAGGCTGTGGGTGAGACAGCTTTGTTTTCAGCTCTGGACAAATGTAATATTTCCATGATTCTACATCTGTGTTTGGACAAGCACATGATATTATGCAGCTATTTGGAGGTAACATCATTGTTTTGGGTGTCTGTTTTGGAACAAGTTCTATTAGTAAATATTCTGAACCATATTTTTGGACTGGGCCATTTTTATTTCCAGAAGAATCTGTTTTTTATTCATCCTATTGCTTCCATGTGCACCATATTAATAACCGCAATAGAGGACACATTCAGTTATTCTGGTATCCTTTTCTACCTCACAATATGAATCAGCAAGCCACTTCCCACAGCCACACATTCAGCCAGAAAACTGTAAAGTACACTGGAGCAGCCATTCCGACATTACAATACAACCGCATCCTCATCAAGAGACATAAGTAAATAAAAATGTGTCAAGTGAATCAGGATACCATTTGTAATGGCTTCTGAAAATGCATCTGCATTTAGAATCATGTTACCGTGAATGGAACCATTCATGAAAGCTTGCAACCGTCTTCCCCGTTATTATCTTTCTCTCCCCCCCCCCATTTTTTAAAAACATTTCTAGGAACCTGCTTTCCAGTTTGATATCCTAAATGCTTTGGAACAAAGAAAGATGATGACATAAGCATATCCCTTTTCCCCAGGCGGATGGATTGTGTGTGATTTAACCTTTAGCTCCTGCCTGTTGATGGAGGTGAGATGTCAAATATTTCTAAGTGAGTTTTTGGCAAAGGCTCATGTGTCTTTTCATCGGACATCCACAAAGCCAGGGAGGTTTTTACAGGCTTAAAAAAAGTGGCTGTGCTTTGCTTTCCTCCTCCTGCTCCCCCGCCACCGCCCGCTGCTCTCCCAAGCTACTTCCTTCAGACAGAAACAGGAAAGCCCAAGACAATGAAGTGATCAGCCATGTCCCCTCAGTAAATCTGTAAGTACTTCAAGTGTCACTTCCTGTTTTTGAAAGCTCACTCGCTTGTATGGCTTAGGGGCCCATCCCAGAGAGCACAGGGCATTTTCTTTTCGTAAGAGTGGAGCATCTACGTTCTGCAGTCCAGATTTTCTCTCCAGCGAAAAGAACACAAGGAGAGACTTCTGGATGAAGCCACTAGCCCATCTATTCCAGCATCCTGTTGCGTGTCGAGGTCCCCAAGTCACCCCAATAAAAACACATTTCACACGTGTTAAGGCTATCAGATGGTTGCTCGAGAGCAATCAAGCAAGGTGCCTCACTGATCTGTTCTAAAGCTATAATATTGGTGCTAAAAACCTTTACAATGCAGAGCGCCTCTATTCCACGTCTTGCTCATTCACTAGCAGAATCTGAGAATGGGCGGTCCTTGAATCATCCCCAGCAGAGTAGTCTCTTGACCCCCAGCCTACGCCTCCCCTCTCTGCGCGAAAGCCTACTGCACAAGGAAGGCGTGGGTAAAGGGGGACCTCCCTCCTCCCCGCTTTGCTCAGGCAAGATGTCCTGGCACCGCCTTGCATCCTCCAAGTCCTGCACCTCCTCACCACTAGAGGCGTGGCTTCCTTCCTCCGCTGAGGAGGTGCTGCTTCCCACGATCTTTGGGGGCTCTCTGTAATCCATCTGCCTTTCCCCCCCTCGCCCCAAGCCGATGGCAGTTCACTGACAACACAGAATTTTGTTTAAGGTTTTTGGCCACAGCTTTATTAAAATACAAAATACATGAGTGGTTGCTTAGGCATTGGCTGCGACTTTCTGACCCCGCCTGGGGACAGACTGACATTTGCATGCCCGCGAAGTCAGAAAGGGAAAACATTTTGGGGAGAGCGATGGAGCAGGGCACCTGCCCTCACCTCTCCCCAAATGCTCCCAGGGGCTCTTGCGTGGCCCTAGCCCCTTGACAGGGGTTCGGAATACCCTTGCAGCAGCAGGAGCATTGGAGGGGCAGGCACAGCCAATCCATGCCCCTCCACCAACCAGTTCATAAAGCCAGTGCCTAACTGCTACCTTATGAGTTGTGATGATTTGCTACGCAGTAGGCAAAGACCAAATGGCCCCAGCCAATCAGCCAAATGGACAAAATTCCTACCGGGCCCCTGGTCCAAAAGCAGACGACCCCATGACAGGCATAGCAAGGTCAAAGCAAACAACCCTAGAATATAGGGAGGGTGGGCAGGCAATCCGATGCGCGCAGCGAAAAGAGGAAGCTCAACGCTGCGCGCAGGGAGTTTTAACTCTTCTGGCTGTCAATCACAAATGGCAACATCACAATCTCCCCAACGACAAGGGAAGCCCAATCAGAACGGTGGCCGACTAGTTTTAACCAGCCCAGCAACAGTGGGGTGCTGGCCCCCACCGCAACACGTGCTCTCCATGAAGGAGAACACGTTTTCTCACAGTGGCAGGCGAGATGCTTGTGGGAAGCTCACAAGCAAGACCAGAGGACAACAGCAGTCTCCCCTCCCGTGGTTTCCAGCAACTGGTGTTCAAACGCCTCCATTGAAGTTTAAACCATTACAATTAATGGTTCAAGGGCTAATCTGAGAATGCCAAAGCAAAAGCCCTCCAAGGGCTGTAACCAGACAAGGCTGCAGGCCTGAATAAGGCAACCGCTCTCTTCTGAGATTAGCTGCCCAAATTGCTGCAAGGTTTGCTGATTCATTAAAGCAAGGCCTTGATCCTAAACAGGTTAACTCAGAAGTAAATCCCATGGTTTCGACTTGCTTCTAAGTATATATGGTTAGAGCTGATCGCTTTGGAATGAATTGGCTCGACTGCATGCAAATGACTGTTCAAATACTTGGCTACTCAGGTGAGTAGTAAGCAGTGTAATGATGGAGAAGCCTAATTAGTCGATGGAGGTTCCCTGAGTCAAGAATGCTGAAGATAAGGAAATCCCTGACCATAGAACCCGCTGCTGCATTTTCCATAAGTATGTTGTTCTTTGACAGTACACTACTCTCTAGATTTTATTTTTATTTTTACGGACCATTCCTGTGGGTCCCCTACTGTGGAGCCAAAAAGTTTTTGTGAACCGTCCCCTGCCTCAAAGCCCCTAACATGTCCTTGAAAAACAAAACCTAGTTTTACACTTCAGCCTCTCCCACTGTGATACACGGCCCCCAGAGGCTTGAACATGAGTCAATGTGGCCCTCAGCTCAAAGAATGTTAGTCCTCTCTGCCCTAAATTAAATGCACTTGACTGCTAAAATGTAGAAAGAATCTGGCTCAGTGTCAGTTTGTGTTCTGAAGCTAAAAATCAGCTGTGCTGCTTTGTTTTGCTGGGTGCATTTCATTGCTGATACACTTGCATAGCTGTCAACATTTCCCTTTCTTAGGGGAAATTCCCTTATTCCGAATAGGATTCCTCGCAAGAAAAGGGAAAAGTTGACAGCTATGCAACCATGACGACGGGGGGCAGGGAGCATATTGAACAAGAACCAAGGAAATAGGTTAAATGGGGCTGACTTTGAAGTTCCAAGTCTCATACACCCCGGCTATAGGTTGAGGCAACTGTCAGTGTGTAACAGAACTACAGTCCTATACAGTGCAATGTTTATAATGAGTGAGAAGAGATTGAGACCTCCTGGAAATGTGGCACAAAACAAGCAGCACATCTGAAATAATTAGGACATTGGTGTTATTTAAATAAATGGGTCTAGTAATTTTTCTCTGGGAAGCATGTGGATCTAGCAAGATAATTATTCTAATTTATGATGTTGAATATTGGGTCAGAGGCAGATTTAGGGGAGCATGACTGGTTTGGTCACACTGGGCTCACAGCCTTGGGGGTGCTGCAGGGAGCACTGAAACTGTAAGGCAAGAGGTAAAGTGAGCTGAATTTTGGTGTCGCACAGGGCATCACTGAAATTTGAGACCCCAAGTTCCTCCACTGATTTGGTTTTAAATGGGACTTGATGCCACAGATTCATATACTAGCAATCTCATTGTGGGCTTCGTGCTCCCCCCAACACCTTTCTGCTCCCAATCCCTTTCAGATCCAAACCGCATGAGTTGAGAACCCTCCTTAGGCATTCTCTCTATAGCACGGAATGGCAAATCTCAGGTCCAGAGGCAAAATGTGGCCCTTTTAGACCCCTCTCTCAAATATTTACTAGAAGCCATGCACCCAGCGTTGCTCAGGAAGCCTAAGAAACAATAATAATAATAATAATAATAATAATAATAATAATAATAATAATAATAATAATCAGTACAATTTCAAAATCAGCCATTAATATCAGTGCAATTTTGAAAGTCAGTGTAAACAGAAACTGAGCAGGAAAAGTGGTTTCTCGTGCATTGTGAAGCTTTGAAGCGATAGTTACTGAGACCTTACAGGCACTATAGGAGGCATACTGGTACCCAGAGGTGCCACTTTGGTGGCACCTGTTGGGATTTTGACTATGTGCCATTCTGTGCAGCTTCACACAAAGCAATTAGAAGTTGGCCAAAGGCCAAGAAAACTGAGCAGAGGAGTTATCTGCCTAGAGATATGAGACCTTGGATACGGCTCCACCATTGGTTGAGGTCTCACACAGGCATGATGACTTAGGACCTTACTAACTGGATAGTTTGTTGGTCAGCGTGGTGTTCTGAGTTCTGAGAGTCGTTTGGAGTTTGTTAAGGGAGAGCTAGTTAAGATCCGTCTCTCTTCTTGTATATAGTAACTTGTAGAGTCCGCTGTAAATAATAAACACCTATAAGTAAGTTGCAAAACACCAATAGCACCTGCCTAAGGTAATCCAAAACCGCTAATGAAGGAGGTTCTACTATCTTCTGAGATGTTTCTAGTTAAAAGCATCAAGTTTAAAGTGGGGGGAAAGGCCTTTCTTTGTCCCTAGGGAGCCAGAGCCAGTAGACAATAGTGGACAGAGAGTCTGAACTGGTATAAATTAGCTTCTTATGGTATAAGTTAGCTTCTTATTCAGGGGTGGGGATTATTGAGTTAGTTTTCCTGGTTATAATGCTAGTGCTTTTGTTTGTTTGTTTGTTTGTTTGTTTCATAAAATGTATATACCGCTTGATTTTTAAAAACCTCAAAGCAGATTGCAAAAAGATACAACAACAACAAATCAAGGGGGGGGGTGAATACAACCCTACTTTAAAAGCATACAGAAGTTAAAATACTAAAACAGATTAAAATTACCTCAACTTCCTTAGCATGTAGATAAGCTTGTCTAAATAAGAATGTTCAATGAGTGCACAGGTCTGCGTAGCTGCGTACATAACAGATCAAGAAATGCACACTCACACTAGTACATGTGTACTAGAGAGAGCATATGCCTGTGTTCAGTGTAAGATGTGGGTCTCCCACCCTCGCTGAATAACCCCTAACAAAATTTCAGGATCCCTGGGTTCCTTGAAAACTCCTGTTCAAGAGATCTTTCCCAAAGACCAGCAGCAGTCCCCTCTGGCAGCAAACAAATCATTTCAAAGCCTTCCTTCTCCATGCCAAAGTAAAAGTAAATCCACCTGGCATTCATTTGGAGTTCTGCACCACCTTCTGCTGGCTTGCCAAGAACTTCCTTCGTTGCACTTAGCTGACTGGTCAGTTGGCGTGTCTTGTGCCTTGCATCCCTGAGGGCTGGTTCCCCCTCCACACGGCCCAACTCCCCATTTTAAAACAATCTTGCTGTCTTGGCAAGCGGATCCAGGAACTGAAAGTGCAAGAGAAGGCAGAATGAATTCCAGGTGGGACTTAACTTTTGTTCCCCCTTTTGGCACGAACCCAGAGCTTTTGAACTGGCTACAGATATATAGATAGATATAATGCAAAACATTACTTCTGGTATTTGAAAGCTTTCTCAGAACAGTTCGACACAAAGAGCTACAGAAGACTGTAAATGGTTTGGGTTTTTTTTAAGACAGACCTCTTTCCTCTCAGAACAGTGGGCTCCTCCAAGACAACCTGTTTGCTGAGCACCACCCTCATCTATTTGCACAAAGCAATGCAGAGGTTAGACAGTGTCCTTTCTTGAGCATTTTGTTCTGATTTGGTTGTGAGGAGGTTATATGGCAATGAGCAGTCACCCTGAATTCACCCTGGTTTTATATGGTGGTGTTATATGTCTTTCCATCCATCATGTGTTTATCCCATACTTTTTGGTGCATCACTTTCTGAAACCCAAAACTCCTGGTTGGTTGGTTGGTTGGTTGGTTGGTTGGTTGGTTGAAGTGGATTGGATGTGTCAGGGTGACAGAGCACTTGGGTCCACTTCAATTGCACAAGCCTACAGATGTTCTTGAATCCTTCGTGCAAAATACTGACAGTCTGAAGGCAACTAATGCTGGATTTGCTCTGTGAACAGAAGTGATACTGATAGAAGCACTACTGGCAGGTTTGAGGGGGTCCTGGGCAAGGCATCTTGAAAGTAGGGGTGCACAGATTTGTCAGTTTTGGTTGCCTTCAGTTTCTAATTTCTTCAGTCTTAAATTCAGCGCTCCAGATTTCCACATCAGCTTTTTTTTTTAAAGTCCCTATGAAAATTCATCAGCATTTTTAGTGCAAATGTATACAAGTTCAGTGCTATTTTGTGTAATATACACATTTTTGCAACGCAATTTTCCCTAACATGATGTGTTAATGTCATTAATATATGATTTTTTAATGCACACTTTACCCCAGGATATGTCTTTTGTGCAGATAACCCATCTGGAGAACTGCATTGCAAAATTCAACAAAGTGCGAATTTCCAAGGACTGCTATACTATGCTCCATATATTGTTTCAGAAAGTGTGAATGAGATAGATTCACCTTTAAATGCCAACCAAATCAAATTTCTCACCCATCTCTAGTTGTAAGGCCATAAATCTGGAGGACTTTCAGTTAGCGAAGGTTGCTCTAAGATCACTGATTATTCCAGAACTCAAATTAAGCTTTTCCAGCATTCGTTTCCTGCCCATTTCTGTCCCTTTTCATCGTCACCACTGCCCACAAATTTCATTTTAACATTGATCTGGATCAAGGAAGGATTTTCAGAGATCTCCTCTTCTTGAGGGTTCTCCCTCCTCTTCCCACAATCCAAAAAATATTCCTGAGAGCCATGATTTGTGCCAACGGATTGGGCTGAAGAGCTCATTCTTACAGCAAAGAATAGCTCCTGCCCTCCCACATGGTTTGAGGACTTTGTAATTCACCAAGCTCAAACCACTGGGGTTAAAATAAACAACACTCCTCAGCAGAACTTGACGGAGCCATCAGGAGGAGAAAACTGACCTTGGTGTTATGGCTATGGACAGAACTATTGACATTGGCAGAGCCAGGCTTTGCCCAAAACTTACCAGTTATTCATTGCATCACGTGTTTTATATCCCTCCATGGAATTCAAAGCTGTATACATATGGCTGCCAAGCATGCTGTTATCTAGGTGCTGATAAGACCCAAGCCTGCTTAGCTACAACAAGCATTATCTATTTCTTTTTTATTAACTGCAAAAATAAAATAAAATAAATTATGCTGCCAACATTCCGGGGGGGAGGGGGGGAAATCCAATAAAAATTACCATCCATAAAACAAGTTCAAAATATTTCACAGATCAGTAGATCAGATACAGGGTTTACCAAACGTGGATCTCCAAATGTTTTTGGACTTCAGTTCCCATCATCCCTGACTACGAGCCCTGCTAACTAGGGATGCTGGGAATTGTAGTCTACTCCTCTTTACAAATAGGGATGCGGGTGGCGCTGTGGGTTAAACCACAGAGCCTAGGACTTACCGATCAGAAGGTCGGCGGTTCGAATCCCCATGACAGGGTGAGCTCCTGTTGCTCAGTCCCTGCTCCTGCCAACCTAGCAGTTTGAAAGCACATCAGAGTGCAAGTAGATAAATAGGTACTGCTCCGGCGGGAAGGTAAACGGCGTTTCCGTGCGCTGCTCTGGTTCGCCAGAAGCAGCTTATTCTTGCTGGCCACATGACCCCGGAAGCTGTACGCCGGCTCCCTCGGCCAATAAAGCGAGATGAGCGCTGCAACCCCAGAGTCGGTCACGACTGGACCTAATGGTCAGGGGTCCCTTTACCTTTACATCTTTACAAAGATACGGATGTTTATTTTTACAGACAGAGGAAGAGGCATTGATGACCTAGACGGAATAGGAGACCTCTCTAGTTCTGGGGTGGGGACCTGATCTAGCCCTTATGGCCCCTGGTGGGCCAAATTTGGCAGGCAGGCTCAAAGTCACTTCCTATCAGTCCATGAGCAGTGATTTCAACCATGATTTCTGCAGGGGTCGGCTGTGCGGTTGAGTTCCCCACAATATCTGTACCTGCCCGACACCTGACATCACATAGGGCATCAGGTGTGGAGCAGGTGGGCATGGATTGGGGGACATGGCCCCATAGGCCACATTGGGACCTGTGTCAGGCCAGATTGGGCCTGTGGGCTGGAGGTCGCCTACCTTGCCATATTGTAAGGAAACAAACTCTTAGCATCGCAGCCACCCAAACAATGGAACTCCCTGCCTAGTGACATCAGGAAGGACATTCACTGCTGAAAACATTATATATATATATACACACACATATATATAAATAAAAAATTTTATTAGTTTTTAACATATCATTTTCAACAATAATCAAACATACTTTTACATCTTATACATTTTTTTTTACTTCCATCAATCACATCTGAAAATTTTCCAATCTAATCACTTATTCTTTACTTTCACTATTACATTTAAATCTCATAACTAATATCTCTAATCTTTCTCTATTTTGCAATGTTTCATATATTTCTCCTTACAAAACTTCTTGTAGTCCAACTAGCATAATTTGTTGATTACAGTTGCTCTTCAAATAGTTTGTATATTTCTTCCAATCTTCTGTGAATCTCTGGTCCCACAGGTTTCGAATCCTTCCTGTCATTTTATCTAATTCTGCCTAGTCCATTAATTTTGTCTGCCATTCTTCTTTCGTCAGAATTTCTTCTTGCGGAAACATTTTTGTTTTGTTTTGCCTACCCTGATATGTTGACATCGTTTCATCTGCTTTTAGTTGATCATCAAAGTTAATTATTTTAATGTTATTGTTTTATTCTTTTCGTAAACTGTTTTGAGGTTGCTGTTGTTTTACAAAAGTTTCATTAAACAAAATAATATTGCATTGATCCTAGCCTCAGAGGCCTGGCCTGCCCTTGAAACAGACCCTGCCTTCTCAAATGAAGGGAGTCCACACATTTGAGTTCAAACTTCATCACTTCAGCCAATAGGGTGTGTAATAAAATGAAGCCTAGATCACCGCAGGGAAAGATGAAGGCAGGCAGCACTTGATCAAGGCAAACGTTTTTGCAGACTGTGCAGGAAAAATAAATAGCTGAAAGGGGAAAGCTCTTTTCGACAGTCAGGAGAATGTATGACTAGCATTCATTTCAGCTTGACTCAATTCAAGTCGGATCAGTTCATTTCGTTTTTTCCCCACTGAGACTGTTGGTTTCCCTTGTTTTCATTTGAGATGTCATTTTTAATACACAGAAACGAAACCGGGATGCAAAGGTTTAATATCGCCATGTAAGAAACAACAAAGATATTGGTGAGATAATCCCCTGGTTTGTTTTGGGGAGTGGGGGAAATCGTGTCTGCAAGAAAAGAAATCTTCCACCGCCCATCATATTTTCTTCATTTTGACATTGCTAATATTCTTCAGGAAACTGTGATGTCATTTCCTCTTTGCTGCCTAGTTACATAAATGCTGGAAAACAGCCATTTCAAACAAGCCTCCAACAGATGGCCATGTGTATAAAATGCCAGAAAGTGAGAGTCGCCACTTACTGTAAAAATGTTCCCCCACATATGGTATAATGTTTATTTTATAACCACCCCTCCCTCTCTCTCTCTCCTTCTCTGGGTCTTATGTGGCTCATTCTCCTAATTTTTTCCAGGCACAAATCCCTAGGAAGTGACTGTACAACAGCAAAGCAAAACAAATTAAAATTATTAAAATACAAAATAATCTGAGTAGAACATGGCTTTGCAGCTTAATGTTTAGCAACCAGAATAAACAACCCCGAAGCATGAGGGAGTCGGTGTAAAATGCTTTATTTGCTGGAGTACTCTAAAACTTAATTTTAAAAGGCCTTACAGTACAATCCTATGTGAGTCCGTTCAGTGGGATTGACTCCCACATAGGATTGCGGCTTTAAACCACTAGAACTCCAGGAAGTCCAAATATCAGTAGTGGTGATAATAAAAGTTTACTGCGGCTTTGAAAGTTTGGTGTGCTGAGTAAGTTAAGTTCCACAAACCTGCTTTTGGTGTGGTAAAAATATCTGAAGCATCCATGGTGCAGATTCATTGCATGACACGCCCCTAAGGGGAAACAGATGGCCTTGCAGCCTGATTCTGGATTGAGCAACAGAGCAGCAAACAGTCAAGACTGGAAGTTGTCTACACTATGAGGACTAGATTCTTGTCTGCTTGTTTTTAAGTTGCTAATATTGATATAGTATTGGGACATCTGTTTGTACATGGTTCTTCATAACTATCATGTGCCAGGGGTCAGCAAACCTTTTCAGCAGGGGGCCAGTGCACTGTCCCTCAGACCTTGTGGGGGGGCAGACTATATTGGGGGGGGGTGAACGAATTCCTATACCCTACAAATAACCCAGAGATGCATTTTAAATTAAAGGACACTTTCTACTCATGTAAAAACACGCTGATTCCCAGACTGTCCGCGGGCCGGATTTAGAAGGTGATTGGGCCGGATCCAGCCCCCAGGCCTTAGTTTGCCTGCCCATGGATTAGGCTGAGAGTCAGGGATTTGCCCAAAGTAGCTTGATGATCTCCATGGGACTCTGTTCCTGTTCATATGTGCATTGGTATTGTTTCAGAACCGTGCCATCAAGTAACGCCTTGCATTTCTGAAATGTTACAAATCATATGTCAGGGGAGAAGCTTCTCAAACACAATATTGTGTCCTGTTCTGGGAGCCGCATTTTAAGAAGGATACTGACAAGCTGGAATGTGTGCAGAGGAGGGCAACCAAGATGACCAGGGTTGTGGAAAAAGAGCTGTAGGTTGAAGTAGGTGGGCATGTTTAGCTTGGTTAAGAGGAGACTGAAGGGAGATGTAATAGCCATCTTCAAATCTATATCAAGGGCTGTCACATGGAAGATGGAGCAGACTTGTTTTCTCCTGATCCAGAGAGTAGGACCTGAACTAATGAGTTTAAGTTACAAGAAAGGAGATTCTGGCTAAACATCAGGAAGACCTTTCTGATAGTAAGAGCTGCTTGACAGTGGAACGGACTCCCTCTGAAGGTGCTGGAGTCTCCTTCCTTGGAGGTTTTAAAGCTGAGGTTGGATGGCCATCTGTCATGGACGCTTTAGTTGAGATTCCTGCATTGCGGGGGGTTGGACAAGATGATTCTTGGGATCCCTTCCAACTCTCCAAGTCTATGACTCTATGACAATGTTTTCCAATGCATGCCACCATTATCCAGGGTGGTATGGACCATCACCCATGCCCACGTATATCTATTAATTCTTTGGAATGATTGGAGCAGTTGTGGCAAGCAAGTGGAGCTGAGTGCATCTATCAGATTTTCATTTGCCTGTAGAAAAATTTCAAACATGAATGCATCCTTCTCTCACCTTAACAACAACAACAAAAAGCATCTGGTACAACTCCAAAACTGTATCCTACTTCCAATCCACGGATTTGCAGAAGGCCTCAGGTTCATTCATTCGTAACTGCAGCTACATTAAGGTTACCAGACGTCCCTGTTTCCCAGGGACAGTCCCCAGATTTACAAATCAGTCCCCTGGCAAAATCCTATCATTCCTACTGTAGCTGAAAAGTGTCCCTGGATTCATTGGGGGGGGGGGAATCTGGTAAGCTTTAACTACATTCGAGCGAGACCCTTGTCTGAAGTCCTGAAGATTTGCTGCCACTCATTGTAGACAATACTGAACTCGATGGACCAATGATCTGGCTCAGCAAAAAGCAGCTTCCTGCCTTCCTTTGCACTTAGCTATTCTCCCCAAAAACATTTTTGCCTCTCACCACCCTCAGTTCAATTTCGTTGTGCCTTTCTGCCCCCGTGTAAACATCCAACATTGTTGGTTAATCTGTGGGATAAATAAAAGAGGCCTTTGCCATGTGTTGTCTCTCTGGCCACGCGGGTAAGCGAGACGATGCTGGCAACTGCCAGTTAACTGCAGCTCATTCGTCTCCCTTTTCTGTGGCAACAGTCTCACACATCTCCAAGGAGACAGGCTGACCCTTCCTGCCAATGTCCCCAGAGATGGAGGAATCCAAAGCAGTGAAATCACGAAGCCTTGCCCTCTCACTACATTACATCACTCAAAGGGCCAGGGATCAGTGCAATTAGCCAAGAGGAAAATGAAGGGGTTGCAGGGTGGTAACTAAAAAAACACACGAAAACATCATGGACCCCTCCCCCCCTTTTTTCACTCTTAGCATTGTACAGAGATCCTTGGAAAGAGACCAGCATCCCTGGTCATGATGTACCCTTGCTGCTTTCGCGCATGTACCAGGTTGCAAAAGAACACATTTGGGAGATGCTCATTCCTAAAAGGTAGGGCTGTGCCCTCCAACTTTGCAAAGCTTCTCTTGGGATGGGCTGCCTGAACTTTACCAAATATACTAATAAGTTCCATATGCCCTATTTCCCCCCCCCCTTTTTTTTTGAAGAACACATTTTCAAAGCAGCAAATGTTTTGACGGATCGGCTCGCAGAGGGCCTGAATGCTGTTATACACATCGTTTAGCATTTCACAAGGCCCCCACTGTTAAATTCTGGGAACAGGGCCAGAGTGACCTACCTAATGTTGAATTAACTAGCTCCAAAAAGAGAGCAAGAGGTTTGGTGTGTGGGTGGGGGAGATGGGAGAGGGAGAACTCTTAACTATTGTGTTGCCCTACAGCAGATCTGGAATGTGAACATTACTTTGCAGCGCCGGTCATTTCTCCAGGAGGCAAATTGGATTTAGTGCCTCTTGGCGACTAAGACAAAGAAAAGCTTCATGCAAAAACAAAACAGAAACATCTCTGAGCACCAGCAGAAGCTTTACACAGAGAACATACCAAAACCCCAAACTATGCAGTATGTTTAAAACCTGATCTTACAAACATTCATTCAGAAGAAAGTCCCACCAATTTCAGTGCGACTTGCCCCCAAGGAAGTGGGCAAGTTGCATTACATCTCTCTCCTCCACAACTAGGGATGAAAGAAGGCATCAGTTTCCATTCCAAACCGTGTTCATTGCGTGCAACGCTGCTTCCGTTCTGCTGCAGTTTAGCTTCTGACAACGTTATTCATCTCGCTGTCTGCTGTGGTTGAATTTTATGTAATTAATTAATTACTCTATTCCACACCATTCATTTCAATGCAAAGAAAGTACAATGGAAATGGGTGGTGGGGGAGTAATCAGTTACATATTGTTTGAGGACTGAAAGCAACAACAGTGAATACTGGTTGTATTTGCTGGATTGATTTCTATTCCAGACATAGGAATAGAAAGTAAATATTGGCAATTTCTGCTCCTGTTTTCATTTCCATCTGAATTCTCTGGCATCCATATCTGAATTCTGAATTATCTGGCATCTGGCATCTGAATTCTCTGGCATCCATCCACAACCACCCTGAAGAAATGAGAGGGCTACTGTGGGCAGAATGGGACAGCACCATCGTTATCCCCCAAAAGATGTGTTCCACTTGGTTCTCTTCATCCAGAACATAGTCTCTATATGCGCACCAATCTTGTTCATGGTCCTTCTTCTCCACTGACATCCTCACTGAGTTGTCATAGTTCCAGGAATTGGTTTGCTGGACTTTCAGGTGTGTGAACCTTGACATGGTCCATTTTATGAGAACTCCGTTTATGAAGACAATAATTCTTACTCCAAGGAGGTTCCACGTGTCCTTCCTTCACCACTCTTCCAGCCTCTCTAGGGTGGTAGCTCCTTCCTTCCTCTCTGTTAGCCCAGAAAGTTTTTCCTTGGTTGTTAGGGCCTATGTGTGTAGGAGAGGTAGTGATCTCTTTTTATTTACTTTGGAAGACCAAAGTAAGCCAGGAGCCAAGCTGATGGCTGGGTGGAGGTAGTTCCAAAAGTGGGTGGAGTCGAAGCCAGAAGTGGAATCAAAGCCAATTCTCCACCCCTAGTCTATATACCTAAGAATAAATCTTCCATAAATGGAATCTGTGTGCTTGTGGCTACAAAGTGCTGGTGACTATCTCCACTACGATGTGTCTTTGAATCTGAGTAGTGGCTTCTGGCCAGGTCATTACTGGGTAGAGCGTGCAAAACAAGCTGGACCTTTGCTCCAAAAAAGCAAGGCAATACTTGTGTTCTTATTAAGTGCCAAACATTAGAGCGGGTGGGTAGGACTGAATGTGTGCCATAAGCTGTATTTTAATGAGTCCTGGGTTGAGATGAAAGGAAGAGAAAGTGGGGGAAGACTAGCAATGTGAAATGGTCTACTATGAGCAGCAGATCCACTGAGGGCGGCAGAGAACACCTCCAAGTTGGGCCAAATGACAGTAGATGGGACCTTAATTGTGCAAATATAATTAATGCACACATTTTATTGGTTCAAACAACACAGCATAGAATAATAATGGCAAAATGAAACAGAAATGGAATCATGTGTACAGTTCATGTGCAAGTAACAAATAAGAAAGTTATTTATTGTTTTTTTTTCTTGGAGGGGATAGATAGATAGATGATAGATAGATAGATAGATAGATAGATAGATAGATAGATAGATAGATAGATAGATGGATAGATGGATAGATGATAGATAGATTCACAGGCCTCCTCTGCAGAGATTCTGAGTAGCTACTGGGCAGTTGTAGCAAGAAAACAGAGTAAATAAAATCCATGATTCTGTGAACCAACTATTTGGTTGGATGTGCCAGTAGTACTCAGAAGGGCGTTTTGAAAATGTCCTTCCTGACATGTAGCAAATAAACACATGTCATGTGGTGTTTTTTTAAGAGTCTGGGATGTCTTGTCCTTTTTTAAACTCTAATTGATGTGTTATTTTCTATATAACTGAAAGATTCCATGGGTACCGATAGCACAGAACATGCACATTTTGAAAAATATAAATAGCAGCTTAAGGAGAGGCGGAGGGCTTATCCACACTTACCTTTCCTCTGTGCTTTCCAAGTAAGGTCCACGTGTTAAAGCTCTGTGTTGAAGTGCTCCTTTCTTCTCTCCAGAGATTCCTCCACTCTTCACCTCTGAATCAGAGCAAACAGCAATCCGCAGAAAACCATTGATCATGGGGTTTCTCAAGAAAAGCTTGGCAGCAAAAGTAATAATTTATACTTTATACCCCGCCCATCTGGCTGGGTTTCCCTAGCCACTCTGGGCAGCTTCCAACAAAATATTAAAATGTTTAATAGTCTATTAAACATTAAAAGCTTCCCTAAACAGGGCTGCCTTCAGATGTCTTCTAAAAGTCTGGTAGTTGTTTTTCTCTTTGACATCTGGTGGGAGGGCGTTCCACAGGGTGGGTGCCACCACCAAGAAGGCCCTCTGCTTGGTTCCCTGTAACTTGGCTTCTCATAGCGAGGGAACCACCAGAAGGCCCTCAACACTGGACCTCGGTGTCCAGGCTGAACAATGGGGGTGGAGGCGCTCCTTCAGGTATACTGGGCAAAGGCCATTTAGGGCTTTAAAGGTCAGCACCAACACTTTGAATTGTGCTCGGAAACGTACTGGAAGCCAATGTAGATCTTTCAAGATCAGTGTTATGTGGTCTCGGCGGCCACATAACAGAAGAAATACATGTGCACTTTATTTTATTTTTCGCCAAAATTTCCTAATCTGATTATATTTGCATTTTATGTTATCTTTTACATGATGTAAAAAGCACATCTGGAAATCTAGCAGAGTCTAGTGGGAGTTAAGAATAAACTGTCCTGTGAATGCAGCCAGAGAATAAGATTTGCCCTAAATGTGGGGTATGCCAAACCTTTACTGTTTTTGATCATAAATAGACCATATGGACCATTTTGCAAGAAAATTGCATTCCACCTTATTTTGAGTCCCTTCGTAGGTACCTGTAGATGTTACATTCATCCCTCGATGGACTCACAATTGCTCACATGTCACAATCCAGCACAGGGCTGAGCATGCTTAATGTTGCAATCATATGCAATTACCTGGCCGTGGGTTAAACCACAGAGACTAGGACTTGCCGATCAGAAGGTCAGCGGTTCGAATCCCCACGACAGGGTGAGCTCCCATTGCTCGGTCCCTGCTCCTGCCAACCTAGCAGTTCGAAAGCACGTCAAAGTGCAAGTAGATCAATAGGTACCACTCTGGCGGGAAGGTAAGCGGCGTTTCCGTGTGCTGCTCTGGTTCGCCAGAAGCGGCTTAGTCATGCTGGCCACATGACCCAGAAGCTGTATGCCGGCTCCCTCAGCCAATAAAGCGAGATGAGCGCCACAACCCCAGAGTCAGTCACAACTGGACCTAATGGTCAGGGGTCCCTTTACCTTTACCTTTAAGCCCCACTGAATGCAGTGAGACTTACATCTGAGCAAATAAGCATAGGCTGGTGCTTTAAAGTCTAAAGAATTTAAAGTAATTCATCTCATAGAAGCCAACTCCAGGGGACCACGGGTGCTTGGGCACCCACAATAATATAATTGTGGGGGCTAGGCACCCACAAAATCAATGAGGAAAGCCAGAGAGAGAGAGAGGCAGCCAGCCAGCCTCTGTGGTGCTGCCTCAGAGAGAGAAGCAGTTTAGCTCCACCCTCTGCAGCCAGCCAGCGAGGCACACTTTTGGGGGAGCCCAAGACCCTCCCCATGGAAAAGGGTGCTTCCCTGGTTGCAGAGAGGAGGAGGAGGACGTTGTTGTGGACATGCAACGTCACACACACATGCCTGCATGTAGTACATGTGCTGCCACATGTCCAAAGTGTCATGTTTTTGGAGGAGCAAGCCCCCCTCCAAAAACAAGACATGACGTTGTGTGTGTGATGTCGCATGCACTATTTGCAGGCATGTGCGTGTGATGTTGCAGGTCCATGTTGTGGCGGCGGGCACCCACAACCCTGAGGGTGAGATGGCGCCCCTGATTCAGCTTAAGTGTCCCTAACTCAGTACTGGATTCTGGGCTTTGCATTAATGGTAGGGTTGCATTTAAATGTCTGTCTGTGCAGAAGGATCAGCAGGAATGATAAATGTGGCATTCTAGAGACCCTTTTATTTACGACAATGCATAGAGCATGGAAGTGAAACCAGACAGGATCTGGTTTATCAGGGCGTTGACTTGGTCAAAATTGCAATGTAAATAATGGTGGCTTCCTTCTTCCCCACCCCCACCCCTGCTAAATCAGCAATAATAGGTGGAAGACAGAAAAAAATAGAAAAGGCAAAGAAAGATTTTGAGAGCTAGCATATAAGCAGCTATTCATAACTAGCTGCAAAGAAGGCTGAGATCAATCTGAGGACTCACAGAGCTCACAGTCCTCACAATCTGAGGATTCGCTATCATCCTTGCATGCAGGGGGTCTCAGGTCCAAACCCTGGCACCTCCAGGAAGGGCTGGCAAAGACTGCCTCATGAAACCTTGGAGAATCACTGCCAATCAGGGTAGACAATACTGAGCTGGATGAACTGTTGGCCTGATTCCTATAATCCTATCATACAAATGCTGCTGCACAATGGCTGCTGAACCAGCATAACATCAGTGTGATCAGTTAAATCCCCAAAGTTATACTGAAAGCAAGGCATTTTGTTTTAGGTGCAGAGGTGGAATCCTCTAAAGACTTCTCCGGACTTTGCTTGTGCCTTGTCTAGAAAGCACTGGTCTGAGAGATGTTCTGCTTGTCCCATGCTTTCTGTGCATGAGCCTAGCAGTTTTCCTGATTGGTGACCGCTCCAATTTAGCGGTGAAGAGAAGGTTTTTTTGGAGGGAAAGTGGTGGGACAAGTCAGTGGCGTAGCATGGGTTGGCAGTGCCCGGGGCTGCACGGAGGAAGGAAACAGATGGAGTATGCATGCACGTTCAACTGCCTAACCGAGTCCACGTCACCCAGGAGATTGCAGCCACAGAGAAGAGAAAAGAAGAGTTGTTCTGTTGTCTGGACAGGACAGACAACCTGTCTGTCCTGGAGAAGCCGTTTTCAATGGAGCCCAGCGACAGAAGTGCACAGCTGTATTGAGGCAGCACTGGGTGCTGAAACTTTGTGCTGCTAACAGTTTTGTGCCCGGGGCAACCACCCCTGTGCCACTGGGACAAGTGGAAGTGTGGATGAGCTCTCTTACATGCTGACCGGCCCCAACTCAGAAGGCCGCAATGGTGTGATAAAGTTTCTTTATTTGGTTGTTGGTTAAACTGTAAGCTACCTTCCAGGGCAAAAAGGTCTCTCACACACAATAGCAAATAAAACACACAATAGCAAATAGAATGCCATAATTTAGAAACATCTCAATGCCCATCCAAACAACCATCCCAGGTTGTTGTTTTTTAAAAAAGCAGTAAAATAGCCACAAGTCATCCACAACCAGCCCAAGTTCTTAAGCAAAAGACAACTCAGCTAAGAGCAATTTGAAGCAAATCAGTTCCTATTTTGAAGTGCAGAATGGATGAACAGAGCAGTGGAGGAGTCTGTAAAAGTGGGTCTGCCACAAAGGAGCTCCTCACATTTCTAGTGTCCACCAGTCTAACTGATCTAGGAGGTAAACCAGCAAGCAAGGTTCCTGAAGGACTGTTGTACGGCAGATGCTCTTCCGCTGGCTCAGTGATTCATCACTTCTGGGTTAGAACCAGTATCTGAAACAGCTAAGCAGCATTATAGATCTCATTTTTGCAGGGGCAACAGGAGGGAATTGTGCATCTACAGCAGATTTTCTTTTTCTGCCTGCCTGATGCTGAAGGAAACTGGGATACGTTGAGGGCCAAGCATGCATCCGTCAAGACTCGCTGACATGAGAATGCTAAAGCAACGTATGCGTATCGAGAGGGTGCAACCGCCCAAACCCTAATTCCATTGAGATGCAAGCCAAGGAAAGCCCGCACTCTAGGAAAACATTCCCAAAGCATGGGTGGCCTGAAAGGAGCCTGACCACATGGGGATACCCCAGCCAAGAAAAGCTGTACTTGTAGGATTTCAAAACCCAGTTAGAAAGCCTTGGCTTGCTGGTCCTGGTGTGTATGTATGGGCTTTGCAAGGATGCAGCGGCCACGAGATTATGTTTATCTTATGACACAGCTCAGCTCCAGTTCACCACATTCGGTGGCTCCAGCTCACAATTCCTTATGGTGTGACTTTCGCTAAGGCTTAGCCCCCTATCTTGAGCAAAGCAACAACGATCGCCTGGCACAGGATTTGACTAACGCACAGCTTTTGGGAAGCGACACAGGTGTTTGCACTGTCTCCTCGGCCATTTTCTTTTGGTGGTGCCCATTAAATCTCCTGGTGGATTGTCAGTTCCTGCCAAATGCTATGGGTTGTGACGAATGACACCGCCTGAGCAATGTGCCAGGCTCCATGTTTGTTGAGGTCCTGCTGCCTCAAGGAGCATTGGGCACTTTGAGTGTTAGGCACCATCTCCCCATCACTGGTACTGCTGAGCCATTGAGCCTCTGGTTTATTACTGTTGACATACAGATTGTCATTCTCCCAGGCTTCAGAAAGGGATCTTCCTGTAGGTGCCAGGAATTGAATCTGAGACCTTCTTCATATCAAGCACATGTTCTTTCACTGGCTTTCCCCCTTCCATGAACACCAGTTTTCAGGTAATTCAGACTGCCTTCTTCAAAGCCCTCTACACTCTTGAGCCACCCCTTTCCCCATAACCTGTCCCTGCTGCATCCTCTTTAAGTAAGTGCCTGAATTTTATGAAGTTTGGTTTGATACTGGTTGTTCTGCCCATATGCTTGGCTATTCTCTCCTCCACTCTCTCATACCTCCTTGCCACCCCCCTTGCTTATTTTGGAGATATTCATTGATGTATCTCAATGCTCCCTCAAAATTGGCACTCTAGTCAAGCAACTTGGACAGAATTCATAATTGCTGCAGTGCAGTGGGGGTCCAGCTTAACTCCATTGGCGCAGATTAAATTGTAATAAGCAAAAACTACCACTTTTATAGACTGGGTAACCAAGACAGCGAAAATTTGTCTTTCTTACTGTTTCTTGCAACAGCTGTCCAGCCTCCATCCAAACAGTGAGTCACTCAAACCCCACACCCTTTCCCCACTACTGGTGGAAAACATAGAACATGCTTATATAATCAGAAAACCAGCCATGCCGCATGCAAAACCATTGCTCATTTTGATGATATGATACAACATCTTGCTCCTCTGGTTCACAGAAAATGGCCCAGGTGTTGCTTGGAAGTGAAGGTGCATGTGATTTGGACCACAGGAAGCTTCTGCATCTTATTCCCACATTTCTGGAATAATGTACAAAAATGGATGTATGGGCTTTTAAGTGCACATGCTGCCTCTACGTCTGGTGCTCTTGCATTTAAAATCCACATGCTTTTTCTGATATAGTAACCTGTTAGAGCGCCCTCCTTTTCAAAGTCCAGCATCTTACTTACCTGGCTTTGGGAAGGCAGCACAAGTACTGGGGGTGTGTGCCAAATATTGCAGAAGGTCACCAAATAAGTCCTTGGGGACCACATGCAGCCCTCATGCCATGCATTGGACTACCCTGCTATAAATGCATGGTGTGAATGTATCCCGACCCTGGGGAGCCACTGCTAGATGGTCCAAGTGTCTGACAGCTTTCTATGGCCCAAATCTCTCTGTGTATGAAGGATTAGCACATCAGGGGCACACCAGGTACGCAGCCTGGGAGTCATTTTGGACTCACAGCTGTCCATGGAGGTGCAGGTCAATTCTGTGTCCAGGGCAGCTGTCTACCAGCTCTATCTGGGACGCAGGCTGAGTCTGTCTCGCCAGAGTGGTGCATGCTCTAGTTATCTCCCACTTGGACTACTGCAATGCACTCTACATGGGGCTACCTTTGAAGGTGAGTAGGAAAATGAGAGTACCCCTAAACATTTTTTTTAGCACTGACTAATCCAGAATGCAGCAGCTAGACTGGTGACTGGGGGTGGTCACCGAGACCATAATATACAGGTCCTAAAAGACCTTGATTGACTCCCAGTACATTTTCAAGCACAATTCTAAGTGTTGGTGCTGACCTTTAAACCCTAAACGACCTCAGGCCAGTATACCTGAAGGAGCATCTCCACCCCTATCGATCAGCCCGGACACTGAGGTCCAGCTCCAAGGGCCTTCTGGTGGTTCCCTCAATGCAAGAAGTGAGGGAACCACCAGAAGGCCCTCAGAGCTGGACCTCAAGCTGAACAACAGGCTACAGGGAAGCAGGCAGAGGGCCCTCTTGGTGGTGGCGCCCGCCCTGTGGAACACCCTCCCATCAGATGTCAAGGAGATAAACAACTACCTGACTTTTAGAAAACATCTGAAGGCAGTCCTGTTTAGGGAAGTTTTTCATGTTTGATGTTTTATCATGTTTTTAATATTCTGTTGGAAGCAGTTGGAAGTGGCTGGGAAGTAATAAATTATTATTATTATTATTATTATTATTATTATTATTATTATTATTATTATTTTAGAATCACTAATGTGCTAGCTTTCCACATACAAAGATGTTTGTGTCGTGAAGGCAATATTCAGACATCGAGTTTGCTCTTCTTCCTGTGAGGTGGCATGGTCCCATGAGGACGACGAAGAAGAAGAGTTTGGATTTGATATCCCGCTTTATCACTACCCGAAGGAGTCTCAAAGCAGCTAACATTCTCCTTTCCCTTCCTCCCCCACAACAAACACTCTGTGAGGTGAGTGGGGCTGAGAGACTTCAAAGAAGTGTGACTGGCCCAAGGTCAGCCAGCAGCTGTATGTGGAGGAGCGGAGATGCGAACCCGGTTCCCCAGATTGCGAGTCCACTGCTCTTAACCACTACACCACACTGGCTCTCTATACATCGAGGACCATACAACGAGCCTTTCCTGGGCCTGTTGAATTGCCTCTCTCAGGCTTACTCTTTCTCTGTTGTTGCTAAAATGCTCTGTGGTTTTCCAGCTCCAACTTGATGCATGTAGGTTTCATTCATTCCTCTGTTTGATCATACAAAACCAAATCTGATATGCATGTGTTGGAAACAATGCCATGCTTTTTCCACAATAAGTCACAAGAACAACTCCCAGGAAGCCGACATAAATTTAGCTAGAGTTCTAACAATGGAGAACAGCTTAAAGCTGACCTTAGTACTTGCTTCGGCTGGATGTTAACTAAAACTGGAACAATTATTCCCAAGGCTATTTGCATGGCCCCGTCAAGAGCAGTGTGTGTCAAATGTGTGACATGGCCCATGTTTTTACCTCAGCGACTCCCCTGCCTCCCCTCAAAAGTTTCCTGTTATTCTCTGGAGCTTAAATGGCAGCAACTCTTCTTCCACGCTTCCAAACACCGAAAAGAACCAGCCAGTCTTTCACATTTGGCCCAGAGGTGATCTCGACAAGCGGGACCACACAAGAATAAAAAAGAGCCTTTTGCTGCTTGCCAGTATCCCTGACAAGATTCTTGAGATTGCCGGTGGTTTCTGGATAGCAGGAGGAATGGAAAACTACCTTCATTTCCTGTCTGAAATGTTAAACATTAGAACAACTTAGTAACCCAATGACTAAACTGCAGTTAAAACTTGTTAATACCTGGGCAAAAGGTACACAAACACTACTGTATTATTGCAGACTGCAAGCCCCTCCTGATAAGATAATCAGTGGTAAATATAGGAGGGGGGGTGCAATTTCTTTTGTGGTGGGGTTTGAAACAAAATTGTTTTGAGTACCTCTCTGAGCCTGCAGTGAAACTAGACTTGCTTGCTCCAGGTTGATAGCCTGGTTCAAATTGCATCCTCTGCTCATTGGTTGTTCATTTATCAAATCTTCAAATGACCAATAGGCAAATAAGCTGGTTGTGTGAGTGATTTGTATTCTGAATATTCAGAATTTTCCGCCCAGGTTTAGCTATTTTATGCTTGTGTTTTGTGTCCTGGTTTTATAGAATAAAAGTAGATGGGAATTCTCTGATACAGCCCCTCATCACCATTATCCCTGGAGCCGGGAAGGGGGCGGAGCTTGTGGTAGTAAGATAAGGGCAGTCAAATGCAAAAGAGGACAAGGTTCCTTATGTAGAAGATGGAATTTCAGCAGATGTCAGGGCCTGGGCAGAGGCTGAGGAGGAATGGTGGAGACCACCTCCCAATCCTTCCCCTTCCAGGGAAGAGGAAGACGGCATAGATTTACAACAGGGGTTTGTGGGAGGTTACAGCTCAGAGGCAGATGAGGGGGATAGTTGGGAAATAATAGGAGAGCCAGAGCAGCAGCTGACTGACACGTTGTCATTGGAAAGCATTCCTGACCCGTTTTTAAATATAATTTCAACAAAATACCAGAGGCATTTCTGTTAGGTTTAGCTGGAGAGGATATTCCAAAAAAATAATAATGTAGATTTGTTTATGTATGCCACAACGGCCGCAAGGATACTTCTGGCTCAGAAATGGAAACAGCAGGAAATTCCAACACTGGAAGAATGGCAGATTAAGATGGTGGAATACGTAGAACTGGCAAAGCTGACGGGGAAGATCTGGAATCAGTGCGACGAACTGTTTCAAAAGGACTGGAGCAAATTTATATCATATATGAAAGAACATTGTAAACATCTGAAAACGTTTGTAGGTTTAAGTTGAGATGTTTTGTAATGTGAATATAAGAAACTGATTTACATATAATGAGGTGAAGTACAAAAAGAGGATATAAGGTAAAAAAGTGGATATAGAAATGCTAAGAATTCAGTAAAGATATTTGGAAGTCAGAAAGAGGGAGAGAAGGAGGTTGATGCTCAGTCTGAGCAAGGTTTTGGGTGACAAATATGTAATAGAATGTGATAATGATAAATATGGAAAACTTAATAAAAGTTATTATTATTATTATTATTATTATTATTATAAAGCATTTCTGACCCACCGTCTCCCAGAACCCAGTGGGCCTTTAAAGTAGGAGAGCAAAGAGCTCGAAGACAGAAGGCATGTAGCAGCACCCGTAGAGTAGGTGATGATGATGACGAATGAGGAAGTGGGAGACTCACTTGGGCCAATGCCATTACCCAAGAGCCTGGGTTCTACAGCCTCTCTCTGTAAAGCTTGAAATAAAAAAGGACTGTAAGAAACTTTTCCTTGTCTTTGTACTTTCCTGGGCAACCAGCTGGGAGCTGCAGACAGCATCCTGACAGCAGATATGCCTTGTCCCTCTTCTACACACAAAGGTGCAGAACCAATGAGCTTGGTTTTCCTAGGCCTGAATCAAAGAATTGGAAGGGCCTTGGAAGTCAACACATTGCTGAATGCATGGCACATAGCTCTCCGGCCTCTTCCTGAATCCGAGATTCAGGACAGTTAGAAAGAAATACAAATTCATGAAGCATATAGTTAAACTGTGGGACTCTTGCTCCCACAAGAATCAGTGATGGCCACTGTCAGGGAACTGACATCGGAGCCAGAGGCGGAGGCTAGGCTCTCAAGCGATGCTGGTGAAGGGACCAGCAGGGGGAGAGGCGGCTCACCAGCTGGGGAAGGAAATCAGCGTAACACCGGGGATAAAGGGGGGCAGATGGGGGAATCGGCGAGGGGGCTCCAGGACTCCTCGCCGGAGATCAGCGAGGAGAGCACGGGTCCTCCGCTACCCACGCCCTCCCTGCGCAGAAGACTTCCGCGCAGGGAGAGTGGGAGGAGACTTGGAGTCAAACAACTTTTATGCTGGAAAAGATTTAAGAAACGCCCACTGACGGATTCTGCTAGCGACTGAACAGCCACGAAGTGAAGGGCTGTCCAGACAGAAAATGTTTAACAAGGCAACCTAGCCAGGAGTGGCACCAACTTGCGCACGAGCAACCCCTACATTTATGACAGCCACCAACTTGGATGGCTTTAAAAGAGGATGAAACAAATTCATGGAGGAGAACTGGCTATCAGCCATTACTAGATATGATGACTATGTTCTACCTCCACAGTTGGAGGAAGCATCACTTCTGAATACCTGAAGCCCCAGGTAGGGAGAGTGCTCCTGTGCCTGTGTCCTGCTTGCAGGCCTCCCACAGGCACCTGGTTGGCCACTGTGAGAACAGGAAGCTGGACTAGATGGGTTTGATCCCATCTTACGTTCTTATCAGGGAAGACTGCTGACCTTCCTATCAACTGTACATCCATTTCTACAGAATGGTTGCGATTGAACATTCGTTGTAACCGAGCTGAGTGCCACTGAATTTGACTGAGTTGCAATAAAAACCAATTTCGCTGCTTTCGCTGCTTTGAATTAGAGCAAATCCATACCTCCCAGCTTTCATATGTTTTTAGAAATAGGTGCTGTTTCTGCTTCTCCTTTGCAAAACAGTACAGTGGTACCTCGCAAGACGAATGCCTCGCAAGACAAAAAAACTCGCTAGATGAAAGGTTTTTCCGTTTTCGATCTGCCTCGCAAGACGAATTTCCCTATGGGCTTGCTTCGCAAGATGAAAACGTCTCGCGACTTTGTTTCCTTTGTCTAAAAACAAAGACATGTTTTGTTTATAAAGTTAATTTATTTTCCCTTCAGTTTTTGAACTGCTCTTTACAGTATGTGTGACTTTAAAGAGCAGTTAATAAACTGTTGTTGTACCAAATTTGGCTTTGTTTGGACTTTTTTTGACCATAGGAACGCATTAATTGATTTTCAATGCATTCCTATGGGATTTCGTGATTCGCAAGACGAAAAATTCGCTAGACGACAAAACTTGCAGAACGAATTAATTTCGTCTTGCGGGGCACCACTGTATTTAGGTAGGGCTGGTTCACAGGAGCAAAGCAGTGTGGGGGAGGGGTGCTTAACCCTTCTTCTCCCTACTGCTTTCCCTCCTGAAACTTCCCTCAGCTGTTTTCCCCTCAGTCAGATTTCCGAAGAGAAGAGCCTGGCATGTTATGATGTTGTATCACCCCAGGCTGGCACTGGACTTAGCTGCATCTTCATTGTTGAAGAGAGTCAATCAAAGTTCTCCTAGCTTCCTTGATGGTGTGTATCTAGCCTTTCACAACCCTTCCTGAAATGGAATGTTCTGGAGCCTCTAACTCTTCAGGGCCTCCAAAGGTTGAGATGTAGAAATAATGACAGACACAGGACAGCAGGACAGGAGGTTGTTTTTGGTAGAATACTGAGCAATTTCATCTCTTTAGGTTTAACTTTCATTCCTCTCTTCTTGTCTCTCTTTTTTATTTTTTATTTTTGCATCAGCAAGGTTGCCTCCATGTTTGAGGGGATCTCAGCAAGGTGGGCCACCTCTAGCTCCTACATTACGCAGCCCCTGGCCACCATTTTAAAATTTCAGAACTTCCCAGAGCAACACTGAGTACTCCAGGGCATTGTGGGACATTTAAAACGACAACCAACTGTCATGGAGGGGTGGAGGGGGCTGTCACTAGCATCAGCTTGAGGCTTGGCAGCTCCCCATGAATGATTGGTACGGATCCTGGCACCTCAGCACTGTCTATTTTTCTCCCCATGAATAGTGCAACCTGTGCTCACAGTCCCCTTACATAGTTACTCACACTACTGCTATGCCACTGTTTAATTGGTATTTTATTCTGTTATCCTCTGGTTTTTACTCCCTTCAACGCAAAAACTCATGGGTAATAAGATCAGCAGAGAGGGCCCTATTGGTTGTTCTACCATCCTCAGAAGCTCTGAGAGGTGATAACCCAGGAAAAAGCTTTTCTTTCTTTCTTTCTTTCTTTCTTTCTTTCTTTCTTTCTTTCTTTCTTTCTCTCTCTCTCTCTCTCTCTCTCTCTCTCTCTCTCTCTCTCTCTCTCTCTCTCTTTCTTTGGAAGCCCCTAAGCTGTGGAAACTCCCTCTCCACAGCTTCATTATACAACTTTTGGCAAATTCTGAAGACACACCTCTTCACTCTAGCTTTTGACACTTTTCGGGACTACCTTATTTCTGTGGTTGAAGGTTGCTGAAAACTGTTTTAACATTGTGTTTTGATTGTTGAAGCCCACATTGGGACCTCAGGGTGAAGAAGGAGGCATAAATTGTTATGATAATGATACTGATGATGTGTTGTTGCAACCCAGAGAACATGGGGAGGAAGCAAGCTAGAAATGAAATATAATGCACTCTTCAAGAACGCAGGTTCCCCTTCCAGTGTGTGAAATGTTTCCCATTTATTTTTGTTCTGAAGAAGTTCCCACTTTCTGTATTGAGCAAGAGTAACTGTCTTCCGTTACTCATCCTACTCCTTCCAAAAATGCAACTTGTACAAAACTTCTGTTTGTTCTTCAAGAAGGGTTTCCTGGAATGAAAGTCATAGGCAATGCAGCAGGTCCAACAGCAAAGTCATGAACATCTCTTGCCACATCAGATTCCAGCCTTGCCGTTTTGAAATATTCTTCAAAACATGTCCTTAACATAACAAGCCATGCTTGTGATGTTGCGAGGGGGGTGGCAGAGGGGAGTTGCTACCAGTTATTCATAACGTGCCATAAAAATTATTTCAAGGATGAAAGGAATACTCCATCTGTCATGTATCAAGAGGGACTATCCCCAATTCCACAAAAGTCAAAGAAAAAGAAGTTTATAGGATCATAAAACTAACAAAGCAAGGCTTTGTAACAATTTTCTTAAACACATGTAGAGATCGATGACTGATGCTTAGGGGTAGAGCTATGAGATGACTAAGGACGGGGGAGAACATTTGGTTCTATTCACATCTTAAATATTAATCTGCATTTCCCTAAACAATGTGAAAACTGAAGCATCACAATTCACTGAATTTGGCAGGTAAGTTCTCAAGCCAACCCAGTTGTCATGGACTGGTTGGATGCAGAAGAATGGTGGAAGGCACCAGCTGGGATACCTCCATGGGAAGAAGGCTCACAGTCGAGAAATTGGTAGTGGGATTATGATGAGCGGTCAGAGGGAGAAGAGGGGGTAGAAGAGGGAGTAGACTGGAAAGAAGCTGTGTTGGAAATGGAAGAGGTAACAGGGTTTAGTTAGGAGGGAGAGTCTGTGGCAGACAGAAGTCCAGAATCAGAAGTGGAAGCAGAAGCAGGAGAGGAGAGGAGGGAGGCCAAGAAGCAGAGATGAGTCAGGTTAGTGAAGAAGGAGCAGTGTTTCCCCCTCCTGCTGCAACAAGATCCCTTCACACACACCCCGGTCTCCCAGTACTAGGAGAGGTATGAAGTGAGAAATGCACACTGGCATAGTCTCAGATTGCTTGGGAAAGACCCAGGAGAGGGGGAGACTTAGGCAGCTGTGGGAAGTGTGGGAATGTTGAGGATGGCAGGAGAGGTTATATTGTATATTAATATCCTTCCTAACTTGCACTAGCAAGTTTCTTCACTTAGCAGAGTGCATTTCACTTCTTATACAGCAGAAAGCTGGTTGCAAACTCATGTGAGTTTCTTAAGACAATAAGCATTTCAATCTGGCTTGTCCAGATTGAGATATGTTCTGATATTCCTTTTGAATCCCTCCTAAAAGAATAAAGACACCATAGTCTTATTCATAAGTAACAAAAAGCAGTTTTACTCACGATCAAGCAGAGCACAGAGTGATCCCTGAAGGCAGGCTTTAGGCTTAAAGTTACAAACATGTACAAACAGGTTTACCCCATATGGGAGCTAACCTGGGGAACTGCTGTGGCAGCCAGCAGTCCAGTCCAGGTGATGCAGAAAGCAGACAGGGCTAACAGGAAGGTTGAAAAGAGAGAAAGGTAGCAGCATGACTTGGCCTTTTACCAGGTCTGGAAAGGTCACACCCACCTACTAGTCCCATGCAAGGAAGGATGCTCCAGTCCAGGAGGAATAGACCTAGTGGTGGGAGGAAAAAATCCTTAAATAAGAGACACGGGGGAATGATTAATGGACTTCAATGTCTGTACACTAATGCGCAAAGCATGGGAAATAAACAAGATGAGCTTGAGCTCTTGGTACAGCAAACTAAATATGACATAATAGGCATCACTGAAACCTGGTGGGATAAGTCCCACGATTGGAATGTAATAATGGGGGGATACAATCTATTTCAGAGAAACAGACCAGACAAGAAAGGAGGAGGAGTGGCGTTATATGTCAGGGATGTGTATACCTGTGAAGAGATCCAAGATTTAGAACCTCAAAGCCAAAGTGAGAGCATTTGGGTCAAAATTAAGGGAGAGAAGAATAACAGAGACCTCATTGTGGGAGTTTACTATAGATCCCCAAGCCAAACGGAGGACATAGATGATGCCTTCCTGGAACAGATGGCCAAGCATGCAAAAGGAAGGGAGATAGTAGTAATGGGGGACTTCAATTACCCAGATATTTGTTGGATGTCAAACTCAGCCAAGAGCATAAGGTCAAACAGATTCCTCACTGGCCTTGCAGACAACTTCATTGTCCAGAAAGTGGGAGAAGCAACAAGAGGAACAGCCATTTTAGATCTGGTCCTAACCAACGTTGATGGCCTGGTTAGTGGGGTAGAAGTGGAAGGATCATTAGACGCGAGTGATCATGCTCTTCTGAAGTTTACTATACAGCGGAAAGGAGCAGCCAAGCATACTAGGACTCAATTTCTTGACTTTAAGAAAGCCGACTTCATAAAACTTAGGCAAGTGCTGGGTGAGATCCCATGGACAGTAATACTAAAAGGAAAGGGAGTTCATGATGGCTGGGAGTTTGTTAAGAGGGAGATAGTAAAAGCACAACGTCAGGCAATACCAATGAGACGGAAACATGGAAGGTGCCTAAAGAAGCCAGGGTGGCTATCTAAAGAACTTTTAACTGAGTTAAGATTAAAAAAGGATGTGTACAAAAATGGAAAAGGGGGGAAACCACCAAAGAGGAATTCAAACAAATAGCCAGCACGTGTAGACACAAAGTCAGAAAAGCTAAAGCACAAAATGAACTCAGGCTTGCTAGAGAGGTTAAAAGCAACAAAAAAAGGCTTTTATGGGTATGTCCGTAGCAAAAGGAAGAACAAAGAAACAGTGGGGTCACTCAGAGGAGAAGATGGTGAAATGCAAACAGGGGACACAGAAAGGGCTGAACTCAATGCCTTCTTTGCCTCAGTCTTCTCCGATAAAGAAAACAATGCCCGACCTGAAGAATTTGGAGCAAATGATTCAGCAGAGGAAACACAGCCCAGAATAACTAAGGAGATAGTACAAGAATACTTGGCTAGTTTAGATGTATTCAAGTCTCCAGGGCCAGACAAACTGCATCCAAGAGTATTAAAAGAACTGGCAGATGTGATCTCAGAACCACTGGCAGTCATCTTTGAGAATTCCTGGAGAACAGGCAAAGTCCCGGCAGACTGGAGGAGGGCAAATGTTGGAGAGACTTCCGGGTTGGCGCGATCTGGAAATGGCGGATTCCCTCCGAGCTGCGGAGGGAATCGGCTCAACTGAGGACGGGTCTTGCCGCGCCGGCGACGCGGGGACCCTCAAAAACCGCAGGCGCTGAAGCCTGCGGACTGAAGACTCGGTGGGCACCTTAAGCGCCCCCCCGATTCATGAAGAGCCTTTTTAAAGGCTGCGGAGAGGATACGGAGGGTGGCGTGGTGCTGAGAGTCGATCGCTACCTCGGTTGAGCGAAGCCGCGAGCCATGACTGGAGAGCGCTGATTCCCTTCCTTGAAATTCGGACTGAAAAGAATAACCCGTGAGTAAAACGGAATTGGACTTTATGAATATTATCCCATGAATTTGAGACGACCGGGGGGTGTGCTAAAAGGAAGTCCGCACCCCCCTTCTTGCAGACGATCTAAAGCAATGATATAAGAACTAAGCTGGAGTGCCTACCCTTTGTGGGGTGAGTTGAAAAAGACATTAACTTCCAAGATTTGGCAAAAAGAAATTTTGAGCTGGAGAGTGGAGTGTTGGAAGCTTTCTTTCTGTTGTAAACAACCCCCCCCTCCCGGGCCCGGGAGCGTCCTGCTTTTGAGCTTGTGGAAGAGGTGCGGAGTTTGACAGCTGTCAAAGCTGTCAAACGGACAGTTTAAGTGGAAAAATCGTTATTTAAGATCCCTCTGGACTAAAATGAGTTACAATTGAGTTAAAATTGTTGGAAACAAAGTAATAACAATAAGTTGGAGGATTGTTGGAGAAAGATTACCAAGTAACCAGATTCCCTCTAGGGGGAATTCTGTGAAATTACAATGGCTGTGGATGGAAAGTTACTAGTGGAAATCGAAAGAATGTTTCATCTGGTGGGAATCTTACAAGAGCAGAGTCTGGCTATGAATAAACAACTCATGACCTTGACTTCTGGAACAAGCAGCTCTGCTGAATGTATTGAGGACCTGGATGAGAAAGAATCCACAGCTGAATTGGAAATGATATCTAAAGAAGTGGAAGAGACTAAACAAGAAAAAGAGAAAGTAAAGTTGGAAAGTACCAACCAGAAGCTGACATCTATGGAATATAAACAAGGAGACTTTTGGATTACATCTACCACAAATCTGCGAAAGATGCAAAAGATGAAGGAGGAGGCCCCGGGAGTTTATGGAACACAGGAACTTAAAATAAAGAAATATGATGGGGGCCTCCACTTTGACTTTGACTCTGAAGATGCAGACTTTGTGGAAATTTTCCAGCAGCTGTTTCCAAATGTCCTTGTGGGAAGAGAATATGGTTGGATGGTGACAGAATTTTTTCGAGATTCGACGACCGACATAAAGGATTACCAACAAGACCGGCGGAGAGGGACTGAAAGAGATTTGAAAGCCTCGGACGTGAGGAACCCAGGCTAAGAACTGATATTTTGGACATGTATTGGGAAGGGACGAAAACCGGGGATGGGAGGGAGGGAAGAATAGAATTGTAAAAACACTCAAGACCTTTGGGTTTAGTTAATATGACTTTTATTTAAGACAAATTGGGAAATCAATGGAAGAGAACTTGAGTCCAACTTAGAAAAAAATTACTTTTCTTTATAAAAGAGGTAATTTTAAGATGATTAAGAAGAGAAATACCAATTTGCTGACACAATTCTGGGAATTGGGATGCATGAAGGGGGGTGGGGGGAAGTCAGGGAACAAGGTTAGGAAAGTAGGATTTTCTGAAATTATACATGTTTTTGTCTTTTGTCTTTTTTGTGTGTATTTGTCTTTATAAAAGGTGAAAAACCAATAAAAATTTCTATAAAAAAAAAAGAGGAGGGCAAATGTTGTCCCTATTTTCAAAAAGGGGAAAAGAGAGGACCCAAATAATTATCGCCCAGTCAGTCTGACATCAATACCAGGGAAGATTCTGGAGCAGATCATTAAGCAAACAGTCTGTGAGCACCTAGAAAGGAATAGTCAGCATGGATTTCTGAAAAATAAGTCATGTCAGACTAACCTGATCTCGTTTTTTGACAGAATTACAAGCCTAGTAGATGAAAGGAACGCAGTGGATGTAGCCTACCTTGATTTCAGCAAGGCATTCAACAAGGTGCCCCATGATATTCTTGTAAAGAAGCTGGTAAAATGTGGTCTTGACTATGCTACCACTCAGTGGATTTGTAACTGGCTGACTGACCGAACCCAAAGGGTGTTCATCAATGGTTCCTCTTCATCCTGGAGAAGAGTGACTAGTGGGGTGCCACAGGGTTCTGTCTTGGGCCCGGTCTTATTCAACATCTTTATCAACGACTTGGATGATGGACTCAAGGGCTTCCTGATCAAATTTGCAGATGACACCAAACTGGGAGGGGTGGCTAACACCCCAGAGGACAGGATCACACTTTAAAACGACCTTGACAGATTAGAGAACTGGGCCAAAACAAACAAGATGAACTTTAACAGGGAGAAATGTAAAGTATTGCACTTGGGCAAAAAAAAAAAATGAGAGGCACAAATGACACCTGGCTTGAGAGCAGTACATGTGAAAAGGATCTAGGAGTCTTGGTTGACCACAAACTTGACATGAGCCAACAGTGTGCCGCGGCAGCTAAAGAAGCCAATGCAATTCTGGGCTGCATCAATAGGAGTATAGCATCTAGATCAAGGGAAGTAATAGTGCCACTGTATTCTGCTCTGGTCAGACCTCACCTGGAGTACTGTGTCCAGTTCTGGGCACCACAGTTCAAGAAGGACACTGACAAACTGGAATGTGTCCAGAGGAGGGCAACCAAAATGGTCAAAGGCCTGGAAACAATGCCTTATGAGGAACGGCTAAGGGAGCTGGGCATGTTTAGCCTGGAGAAGAGGAGGTTAAGGGGTGATATGATAGCCATGTTCAAATATATAAAAGGATGTCATATAGAGGAGGGAGAAAGGTTGTTTTCTGCTGCTCCAGAGAAGCGGACACGGAGCAATGGATCCAAACTACAAGAAAGAAGATTCCACCTAAACATTAGGAAGAACTTCCTGACAGTAAGAGCTGTTTGACAGTGGAATTTGCTGCCAAGGAGTGTGGTGGAGTCTCCTTCTTTGGAGGTCTTTAAGCAGAGGCTTGACAACCATATGTCAGGAGTGCTCTGATGGTGTTTCCTGCTTGGCAGGGGGTTGGACTCGATGGCCCTTGTGGTCTATTCCAACTCTATGATTCTATAATTCTAACAGGAAGTTTCCCTTGCATGCCCACTCTAGTGGATTACATCCCACAGTCTCTGTAACTGTCTCATGGGGCAAGACCTACCAAAGAAGAGTTGCTGTGCTCATTAGGCCTGTCATTCCTGAGCAGATTCTGATTCTTCTAATAAAGAGTTGACTTCACTTACTCTGTGTGATTTATTGCTGACTCGCTCCTGAAAGAACATTAACAAAAATGCACATATTGGGGGAAAGTGTGCATAAAAACAATGCATTCATGAAAACAATATGAAAACATGCAGTACATTACAGGAAATTACTTTCAAAAATGTCTATATTTGTCAAAACGGAATACAGAAATGATTTTATTAGGAGAAATTCCAACTAAAATGCTGGTGAATTTTCATAATGATTTTTTTAATATAGAAAATCACAGATCACTGCAGAAATGTGGAGAATTGAATTTAAGACTGGAACTACGACAAGACCTGAAAAATCAGCAGATTCATCCATTCCGACCCAGGATGCTTTGGGTAATTAAAACGAAAAAGTAGCAAGGGAAACATTCTTAAAGCTGCTTCTTCAGTGGTTTTTCTGCTAAATCTCCCTGCTCCCAATGCTTCTATTTCCAACACAGAGAAAGAGGTGTTGTCCTGAAAATGGGGTGAGGGAGAAATTTTGGGGAGGCATTTTTAGCAGAAAAGGATCAGGCAGTGAAGAGGTCAAGAAGCCCTTTTGCTTCATGCAGATCTTCTGCTGTGGACTGGAGCCTCAATGGCTGCATTTTGAAATAAAAAAAATGTTTGGGGAGGGGCAGAATTAGACATGATTTACCTTGCCACCCAATGTATGTGTACCCGGAGTCTAGCCCATTGAGTTCTGGATTCCTCATGGGAAGCGATTCATAAATGGAATCAATAATAATAATGTGACTCATTAAGGAACAGACCATAGTTCAGAGGTAGATCATCTGTTTTGCAGGCAGAAGGTCTCAGGTTCAAACCCTGGCATCTCCAGGTAGGGCTGGGAGAGGCATCCCCGCCTGAATTCATGGAAAGCCACTGCAAGTCAACATGGACAACCGAAGGCAAGATGGACCAATGGCTTGCCTCAATATACAGCAGCTTCTTATGTTGACTGATGGCACCAGGTCTACTTAGAAGCAAGTCCTATTGATTTCAATTGGGCTTACTTTCAGGTCAGTGGGGTTAGGGTCTCAACCTTAGTCCTAAGGTTTAGTGTTGCATCTTGTGTATTGCATATAGCTTGGCCCTTATGCTGCAATCTTGTGCACCTTTGCCTAGGAATTAAGCCCATTGAATTCAGCAAGCAAACTGTATGTGAGGTTATTACACAATGTCCCTGTTTTATGGGATGTTGGAGGGTGCCTCTGCAAATGCCTATAATCAACATCGGAGTGGGATGGTGAGACAACAATCAATTGCTGACGGTAAGCCCAAACGCACAGTGTAAAAACAAGGGAAAATGTAACTGAGAGTGGTTGATGTTGATGTTGGCAGGAGCTCCTGCTGAACAGCAGAGAAATACAGGATGCTCCTGCTGTTTCCTTTTTCTTTGCGAAATACATTTTCTCTAGATCACTTGGATGCATTCCCTGAAGGCCACCTCTGCAAACACAAATAGCCCAATGTAAATTAGGGGTGGTTTCTTCCCCCCACAACCGGTTCAGCTTCTGGCTTTTGCTGAATCAGGAGCAAAGAACTTTGACAAGCGTGTGCTCAAGATGGCAAGTGATAGCAAGAGAAAGTGGAGCATTTCGGAGTCTCTGAAAAGCCTATCTCTTGCTAATAAAGGATAATGGTATTTGGCAAAGAGCAGCTCAGAACCTTAAATGACTGTGCTGCCTTACTGTAAGAACAATGGAAGCAGGGTAGTCCAAGTTGGAAGAGGCAGAGCGGCCAAGTCTCTTGGACTACAGCTCAATTTAGTACGATTGGACTGGTCCCAACACAAATAAATCATGTTCTAGTTAAAGAACCATCTTTGCTGGGAGGAAAGGGAATGATATCGCATGATGCATGCCCTGAATCAGGCCATCCAAAATAGCAACCCAAAAAAAACCACCGCTACACAGCAAAAACGGAATGAGCTAAAGAAACTGCAAAATTACGGTTGTAACTTTTTTAGTGATAAGTTTTATTGTAAATCACTTTGTGGATTTTTTCTGCAATTAAGCAGTATATAAATTTTATGAAATAAATACATGAAAGAACTGAAACATGAATGGTCAAGGATCACCAACGCCGCACATGTGTTTGTGTGTGGGGTGTGTGCTATCCAGTATATTCTACCGAGTGTCAGGTATATCTTCCTGCTGAGTGGAAGTCATGGAGGTGTGCTTGATGCAATAAGCTCCTGGCCTTCAGGGAACATATTTGCTTCCTTTAGGCCAAGGTATCTGATTTAAGGAAATCAGCCCTGAGTGCTCACTGGAAGGACAGATCCTGAAGCTGAGGCTCCAATACTTTGGCCACCTCATGAGAAAAGAAGACTCCCTGGAAAATACCCTGATGCTGGGAAAGATGGAGGGCACAAGGAGAAGGGGACAACAGAGGACAAGATGGTTGGACAGTGTTCTCGAAGCTACTAACATGAGTTTGACCAAACTGTGGCAGGCAGTGGAAGACAGGAGTGCCTGGCGTGCTGGTCCATGGGGTCACAAAGAGTCGGACACAACTAAATGACTAAACAACAACATCTGGCTTAAAGAAGCTGATAAAATCAGAGAGGATGGTGGATGAGTCCCTCAGGGATGTGGTAGTGGTGGTGTTGAGTGTCAACTCCCACAAAGTCACGGAGAAGGGAGGTCTTGGAAAAGGAGTCACTCTAAGGAAAAGGCAAATGATCACCTAGAAGGGACCCTGGCAATGGCTCCTGGTAGCAGTTGATTCAATCATTAGGGACGTAGATAGCTGGATTTGTGGTGGACATTTATTTATTAATTAAATTTATATGCTTCCCATCGTCCAAGGATATTTCTACAATATAAAACTGCAAAGATACATGCAGACTGCATGGTAGCTTTCCTGCCTACTTCAAAGGTTGCAATTCTCATGTCACATTTAGATGGTCTGGTAGATAAGGCTGGCGGTGAGTCAGTGGTCGTGATGCATATTGGTGAGAATTATGTGGGGTTATATACTCCTGGGAGCAAAATATAGGTTACTAGGCAGGAGATTAAAAGTCAGGATATTAATATTTTTAATTCATGTCCAGAATGCTTGGATTTTATGTTCTTAAGTCTGGATCCAACCCAATACCCATATAAGTAGCTATAACTTTTCATTCTCTTCTTTTCTTTAGGAATTTGGTCCTGTAACTTGCTAGGAGATTAAAAGAAAACATCGCCGAAGTCTTTGAGCGCTGGAAACTGAAAATATGGTGGACTGACATTATTACGGTGTCAAAGGTTGGTTCCTGCTGCTACGTGAATTCCAATCAGCCAGAGCTGAGGCATTTATAGAATATGAATCTTGAAGCAAAGCTGACAAGTTTATTTTTTCAAAGCAGGAGGCAGCTGTCCCAAAGCAACATTCTGCATTAATGACTTCATCATCTCCACTACAGCAAAGAAGCAACGCCAAGTTCATTTATCTTAGGCAGACAGCACTTACAAATTCAAACCCAAGATTTCATTAAAACAAGTGGATTCAATTAGGGACAAACTGAATCCCCCTTACTGTCTTTCAAACCTCTCCCCCCCTCCCCATTATGTTGTCTCCCCTTGTGGGCCTTTGTTCTCTGTGACCATCTTTCACTTCCCATTCATTCTGCAGACAATTTGAATTGTGCAGTCCTTCACTTAAGCTTCTGATGTCATCATGCAATCCATCAAGACATAATGTAGTACATTCCCATTTTTAAAGTGGTTTCTGGTTGGAATCCTTGGCTCTGTTTAATGGTGTTCATGGTGACAGCATGACATCATTACGTACCGTGAGATATGGCTGTCTTGCAGTCTGACATCATCACACTGTCTCGTGACCAATTCATTTCATGTGATACCTGGGATCAAAATGCATTGATAGCATAGAACGTCTTTGGGCTAGAGGCATGGGGGAATTGTGCCAAATGGTTTCAAACCAACACCAGTTGGGAGGAAGAATAACAGGGCTGCTTGTTCAACAACAAAAATCTGGATTCAACTGATACCTAATGGTCTCTGCAGTTCTGTCACCCCATTTCTAGCTGAAAAATTGGAGGGGGGACATTTTGGTGATTTTCAAGAGTGCCACACAATTTTCAGGGGATTGAAACTCACAGGAGGCCTCCAGGGGCTCTGATCAGTTGGTGACCACCATTTTTTTTTTTACCCCAGAATATGAGCGCCCATGAGACCCCATCCTACTAAATGCAGCCATAGAGAAATAGCATGTCAGAGACGACTTGGCCAAATGCTTGTCCTAGGTAAGGAGAACATTCCCATTCACAATGCCTCAGCAGCAGCAGCAGCCTAAAATGCAAAGCCTTCCCACCTGATTTTTGCTGACTGAGCTGACTGCTGCTCAAGGTGTGTGGCTGGATTCACTGCTAGATTTTGCAATTCACCCTCATGCATTTTGCAACCTGCTGCCTGTTCCTTTCTGGTCTATCAACTCCGCACGTCACGACTTTATGCAGACGAGCCTCAGAAGTTATTGTTTTACTGCAGTGATGAATGAAAAGCAAATAGTTAACAAGTGACTGGAAGTCTCTATAACTTGCTGACCTTCAGAAGTCCATATAATGTGATTTCAGGCCACCAAGTAATAAATAGACTGGGGTAATATTTGCAGACATGTCTGGAATGCCATAACTTGCTCGCTCTCTTACGGGAAAGTCATTAATGATCATGCACGGAGGTTGACGTTTACATGTTTCTCCAGGAAACATGTTTCTCTTGTCACTAGTTTAAATTAAGCTTTTCTATATCGCTGTGAATGGCTTTTCTCTTCATTCTGTTTCCCAAATGAATTCTGTTCCTGATGGGTTCAGCAGTGCTTGCAAGCCCTCATTCCCAACAAATGAGTCCTCATCCAACAACCGGAAAAGGGTATAGAAACAGCCTCTCTTACGGCGCTTGGATCGAGAAAGAACAAGTTCTTCATCTGAATGGAATTTTTTCCCCTTGTCGAAAGTACAAACTGAACCGTTTTCTTTGCTTCTGGCAAGCAGATCGTACTGCTTTGAAATACGAAGATGTTTGGGGGGAAAGGGGGAAATGCGGGGAATCTGTTCCATTAAGGAGTCAAAACACAGGGGAAGACTCCTTCCCTCCTCCTCTCTCTCTTTCCAAATACCAAACCTGCTCCTGAAAACTTTATTGAGTGATTGGAAAGCTTCACCATTGGGCCCCAGTGACTTTGGATGCTGGGCTCTGCTGAGGATTTACTTGGTTAAGAAAAAATGAGATCCTGTTTCATGATTCCCCCCCCCCCAATCCATTCTAGATCAAATGCATAATATTTTTCAGTTCCATGAAAATGCTTGGTAACTCTTTGCAGCTGCCCTGAGGCAGTTGTCTTTAAATTCCATAATATCACTGAAGGCAGAAAGGAGGAGGCAACGTGCCAGTTTTCGCTGATCATGGCGTTGGCGGTAAACCGCTCCGCTGTGGTCTCCAAAGCCATTCTGATTATTACTGCCTTGTTTCTGCCTTGATGCCAACTCCAGGAAAACGCATGAATCTGCTTCCTATTTAGAACTGGAATGCAATAACAAAACAATCCCATAAGATTATTTTAGAATATCTAGCTAAAAATATTTCCAAGGGAGAGAAAGCAGCCATTGTGGCATGGACCACTAACCCACTCTTTTCAATGGGGTTTTCAGCAACTCAGAGCCTCCAGAGCTCCAGGAATCAGCAGGAGGAAACCTCCCTTAAAGCAACAGAATTGGACAACATATAGATTAGGGGTAGTCAATCCTCTTACTGTGGAGGCTTGTTGTAAGGATAAGATGGGGGGGGGAGAGAGAGATATGTAGCTTCTTGGGGAAAGGGTGAGATATCAATGAAGAAAAAAAAGCAGCAAGCCATTTCAGTTATACTAAGCTTTTGTTGTTGTTGTTTAGTCGTTTAGTCGTGTCCGACTCTTCGTGACCCCCTGGACCAGAGCACGCCAGGCACGCATGTCTTCCACTGCCTCCCGCAGTTTGGTCAGACTCATGTTTGTAGCTTCAAGAACACTATCCAACCATCTCGTCCTCTGTCGTCCCCTTCTCCTTGTGCCCTCTATCTTTCCCAACATCAGGGTCTTTTCCAAGGAGTCTTCTCTTATCATGAGGTGGCCAAAGTATTGGAGCATCAGCTTCAGGATCTGTCCTTCCAGTGAGCACTCAGGGCTAATTTCCTTAAGAATGGATGTGTTTGATCTTCTTGCAGTCCATGGGACTCTCAAGAGTCTCCTCTAGCACCATAATTCAAAAGCATCAATTCTTCGGCGATCAGCCTTCTTTATGGTCCAGCTCTCACTTCCATACATCACTACCGGGAAAACCATGGCTTTAACTATACGGACCTTTGTTGGCAAGGTGATGTCTCTGCTTTTTAAGATGCTGTCTAGGTTTGCCATCGCTTTTCTCCCAAGGAGCAGGCATCTTTTTATTCCGTGACTGCTGTCACCATCTGCAGTGATCATGGAGCCCAAGAAAGTGAAATCTCTCGCTGCTATACTAAGCTAGCAGCAGTTAAAATTCATTACGAAATGCAGTCTGAGTCATGAAAACACAATGGGAAGAATTCAGCGTCACACGCTTCTAATCACTCCATCAGCAAACTTGCCAGATGGAGCAATCCCGACTCTTTTCCCCAATGCACTATTCAGAATGCTCTCCCAACACTCACCAGAGACAATTTTGGGGGCACTTGGGGGAGGAAAAGGTGGAAAGCCCTGCTATGCAAGCAGAAGTCATTGAACAAGGCTTCTGCTGATGGGACTAGACTAGCTAGATTAATCCTAACCAATATCAATTGATATTATTTGTTTATCTGTATGTATATATGCACATACGCAACCTGGCAACTTTATATGATCCATATTTGTTTTCTCATACTCCCTATAAAAGCATCCAGACAGTTCCCAGATGTTATCATTTGTTGACATCAGGTGTTGACAATATGCTGATCTCCAGACGGTTTGAAGTACAAGTCCCACAATTCGTCATCGTTGGCTATGCTGGCTGGGACTGATGCAAGTTATAGTCCACAACATCTAGAGGGCTCCACGTTTTCTACCCTTACCTTATAGGTGATAGGTAGACCAAATGGCTGCAAGCGTAATCACTCCATTTCTCTGACCATTCCCGAAGTCTTACTCATTTACTTGTGGAATGCCGTGGCATAATAATAGAGGTGACTTGTGACTTGTCAGCTGTACTTTGTTCTTTTTACCAGTACTCTTAAGATCCACCAAACAGAGCCAGGTGCAAAGGAATATTTGTTAAAATTAAAGAACTTTTAACACATTCAGAGCCTATAATTTTCTTTTAGTCTGCAAACTGAAATGAGCTCACAGAACTTCTACACAAAAGCCTGCTCCTGGTTAGCTTTCTTCATTTAGGTGATAATAAGTCAGTTTGTTGCTGCTGTTAAACAAGTGGGAATCCAAAATCCTCACCGATCTACAGCAAATTACCCAAGGATCTACTCTTACAAGGGCAGCAAAGTTGGTGACCTGAGTCACTGTAGGATTCCAATCAGCCACAGCTACCATAGAAAATGGTTAAGGATGATGGGGGTCATAGTCCAACAACAACTGGAAGGTATCCAATTGGCTATCCTTGTTCTAGTAGATCCTGACCTACCTTCTGCCTACCCCTGCATTAATCTAAAGGAAAATGGCTTGGCTATTGGCTTCACTACAGAACAAGGTTCAGATCATGCAAGTTCTTCTACTGTTATAAGCCATATGTTAAGTTGGCCTAACATCCTCAGCTTTATTTTATATGCAAGGCACAGAACCTCGGGCATGAAATTATTTGCCCTATATATTAAATGCTCTTTTTCATTTTAAAGTGAAAGCTTATGGAAGAAACCTCAGCCCATGCTTTCAAAAGGATGTGCTTGGCTTTCCTGCTTCCGGAAAGGAGCACTTTCAGATAAAGCAATAGCCTTGGGGTATTAGAGCAAAACACTGAGACATCTGATCCAAACAAACAACACATCTGTCTTCTAGTTAAACACTATGGAATGATGATCAGCTGGATACTTATCTTGTTCCCCCTGTTTGGAAGTGGTTTTGTTTTTGGGAGATACTAAAGTTGAGATAACATCATGTCCAGTTGCCTTTGAAGAAAGAGAAAATATGAAAAAGTTGGAAATATCTTCTGTATTAAAACTACAATAAATAAGACTCCGGGGCTTGGAACGACCATACTATCTGGGGAAGTGAAGAACTAGGTCAATAAGACCAGGCAGCTATAGGTCCAGTTGAGAAGGTAACAGAATAATTCCATTTATCATTAAAGTTCTCAACCAAAGCATCTCTTGCACATCATCAAGGGTCCATAGCCCATCTGCAAAGACGATCCTTCTAGAAAAGGGAAGGGGAACCTGTGGCCCTCCAAACGATGTTGGACTACAACTCCCATAATCCCTGGCCATTGGCTTTGTTGGCTGGAGCTGATGGGAGTTGGAGTCCAACAGCATCTGGAGGGCTGCAAGTTCCAGATCCTTGTATCTTACCACTAGCTTGGATTCCAGCTTGGTCCTCATATTTGCTTTGGCAATATTATCATGGAACCAAACAATAGCCGGTCTTTTTCACCTGCACACACAGATGTAGGCCGAACAGAATATGCAGCCGAATAAATAAACATGAATCAGGCATTTAAAATGCTGATACTTAGAAACCAGCATGGGATTGTATTGATTGCCCAGATCCTTGAGTGGCAAGCCAACCATCTCCCGGCTGTGAGTCGTAAAGGCCGCTTCCTGCAAGGCCCTTTCCACCTGGCCTAGGGGGCGGGACCCAGACTCACCCAGACCTACTAAAGAGGCACCTGGTGAGACCAGAGGGACATCACTATGCCTGACAATAAATCCTAATTATTGGTTTCTTTTGCCCCATCTTTTTGTGCCTGCCAAACAGTTGTGTCATGCTTATGATAATATTTTATTCTCTTGTTAATTATGCTGTTTTAAATGTGCATTTTATATTTGACTTCACTTAGCAATTTTTTTTGAAATATTTAAGAGTTTTTGTGTTAACTTTTTGTGTTAAATATGTATTTGAAACCTTTAAGATAATATTTTAGTTTCTTGTTAATTATGTTGCTTTGACTGTATTTTATATTTGTCTTTCTTCAGAAATGTTTGATTCCGGATTGTTTTATTAATGTTTTAATATGCTGTAAACCGCTTTGAGATTTTAAAATCTTAAAAATATAAAGCGGTATAGAAATGGGGGGGGGGGAGAGACCAACCATTCTCTGCAACCTGTCCCACCGTGATAGATTGTAAGGTATGCTACCAGGTATTTGATTTTCTTACACCTATTCATTGCCATTGTCTGCTGGTCGGCGGCAAGCCACCTTTCATTGTATGCATTTAATTGGATTCTGTATTCATTTGCAATTCACAATGTAAAGCAACACATGATCATTTGATCTTTGCACCCCGGCAGTGCATATGCTAAAGACAGCCCTGTCTACATTGTAGGCTCACGTTTTATATATGAGTAAATAAACCACAGTCTCCGCTGCCCCTCATTCTGAAGTAAACAAGAACTCTGGAACTCCTGGAATCTCTCACTGCTCAGAGATTGGGGTGGCATGCAACAATATAATTACAGTCAGTCAGTTTGTTGTGTTTTAGCAAACAGCCATTATACACATGAAAATAGTAGTAGTAGTAGTAGTAGTAGTAATAGTAATAGTAATAGTGACTTACATTTGTACTCCTTAACCTTTAAATGATAAATCCTTTCCCATACCCACTTTAAGTTTTATGTAGAGCCTTAGAAAGAAAGTTAGATATTCTGAAGGATATGTACTTCTCTACATCAGACAGCAAAATACAAGTCTTTGCAAGAAATGACCTTCTTTTCTGCGATCTTAACAATGGTTGAATATCATTGTTTCTAAGATCATTATAAATAAGTGGACACTTCCCTGATAATGAAGGAGGGCAAGGCTGAGGTTAACCCAACTCTTTGAAAGCAATCTGCCAACATAATAACTTGCCAATAGGCATGTGTAGAACACAAACCGAAGACCCACTGCTGAACAACTTGGTGTGACAATCCTTAGAAAGCTAACTGTGGGATTCACTCTCAACACCTCTGGAACTTGACCCAATTTTCAATAGTTACCCTAATATTGAAAACAATTTTTTTTTGGGGGGGGGGGACACACAAGGTGGGTGGTATAAGAAAAATAGTTCTCATTGATGCTATCTCTTTTTCTGTCTTAATTGTAACCCCATTAATATATAATTAGCCCATCATTTATGTTTTTATTAAGGCAGGATTGTACCTTGTTTGTTTCTAAATCCCCTTGGAGAATTTCAATTAACTCTTCCTTTGTGCAGCTAAGTGAGCTCTGATTAAACATGCATTAGCATACAAATGGAAAGTTCACCCCAGGAGAACAGCATCAAGCCCAGATCATGGCTTGTAGCTAACAGCTTAAGTCTGAAAGGCCAAATTAAAAACCCTAAATACGACAACTAATGCAATTTTGAGGGAAGCGAGGTTGGTTCTGACTTGTCCCGGTCTCTAATACGGGTGATTCATTCACTTCACCTCCCTAGAAGTTTCTTTTCAGTCACTGGTTCCAATTCTGAAGCAGATTTTTGCCAGTATGTAAACAGAACTCCCCTATTTTCAGATCTGTGGTTCTTCTTTAACTCCTTCTACTCCTGAACCAATTGTCCTCCCATCCACCACCCCTCTGCTTTTTTCCCCCTCCCTCATTGAATTCATCCAGACTCTCATGTGAGCCTTTGCGTTGTTCTGCACCCGATGATGTAAGCTTCTCAATTTTTAATTCTCCGTTTAAGACGTCTCCTTGTCTGGGTGGCTTCCAAATGTAATGATTCAGCAGCGTTAATGGAAATTGTGTTGTGATGAAAATGGTTTTGGGAAAACAAAGATGCCAACACCAAAAAACCTCCAGTCAATATTATCTGTGTCTACCCTTCTGGAAGTAATTCAAAGGCTCATTCATTCAAGAAAGCCACTTGGCACAAATCCCAGGATTATCAAGATACGGATGGCAAACCATTAACACACTATATACTGTTATGCACTTTGCTAAAGAGCATCCTGGTCTGCAGATCAATGCATAACAAGGTGAAAGGATGTGGGTTGGAGGGTGGCTACTAAGATCTTTGAGCCTCCTAAGAGATTTTGGTACTATCCCCAGTTTTAAGTAGAGGAGCAGGACTTAGGTGGCATCCTGTTTCTAGACATGTGTGTCAGGGATAGGAAACCTCAGGCCCAGTGGCCAATGTGGCCCTCCAGTTCTCTTGGTCTGGCCCTTTTGGACTTTGCCCAGGTCTTCTTGGGACTCTGCCCTCCGTCATCACTTTTGCCTGATTGGAAAATGACCTTGAACTCTGATAATGCGTGTATGATATGTGTAGAAACCAGTTTACTGCACAAAGACGAAATGTACATTTGTTGCTCCATCAACTTATGCTTCTGACTCCACACCCACTACCCGCATGTGGCCCCTGGAAGGTTATCCAGAATGGAATTTGGCCCTCAAGCTTCAAACAGTCCCGGACCCTTTTCCTAAACGTTTCTCTCACAAGGATGAAATGTCAACCAACCACCACAGAGTAAACCTGGAGAGGAGATATGATAGCCATCTGCAAATATCTCAAGGTCTGTTCCATGGAAGATGAAACAAGCTTGTTTTCTCCTGCTCCGAAAGGTAAGAACCCAAACCAATGGCTTCAGTTTATGAGAAAGGAAATTCCAACTAAACGTCAGGGATAACTTTCTGACAGTATGAGCTGTTCGACAGTGGGATGGACTTCCTTAGAAGGTGGTGGACTCTCCTTCATTGGAGGTTAAACAAGGTGGGATGGCCATCTGTCAAGGATGCTTTAATTGAGATTCCTGCGTTGCAGAGGAAGGGTTGGACTAGATTGGACTTGGGGTAGTTTCCAACTCTATGATTCTAATAGCTAGCAATCTGCCCAACAAAGCCATAGCCAGCTGGCAATTCTAGCAATGTTGAAGAGCAGTCTTGGGTCTTGCCGTAAATCTTCCTTCCCCACTAGTACACCAGAATCTCTTTGTTTCTGCCCTCTCCAGAAACAATGAAACGACAGCTTCTGCCTGACATCCAGCCTATAAAGGATTCAGCTCCAGCCACGGGCTTAACTTGAGTCTTGACATTCAACTTTTCAAAAGAGAAGGGAAAAGGAGCAAGGGGGGAGATTTGGAACTTGGCAGGCACATGGTGTGTGTGTTTGTTAAATGCAGCCTTGCAGACTCCCAAAATACATGCTGAATTCTCAAAATATGCTGAAGCAGGAACTTTGGTTTCTTATAAAATTAGAATGTATTATTTTCCCGTTGCTGGAATTGAACTATCTATCTAGCATGTCAAGGCATTCCATTTTCTTTCGCTTTCTTTCTTTTTTTAAGAAAAGAAAACCTCTGAATCCTGGTGTTCACAGTAGGAGTTGCATATTATGGCAGTGTTGTTGCAAGTCTTGCTCCAAAGGAGAGAAATGTTTTTGCAGGGTCAGCTTCCAAGTCATCATTAATGTTTACAGTTTCAATAGCAGCCAGCATTGCTATAGTAACCCTTAAAGGCACATTCCTCCAAAAGACCAGTTTGGAAGAGAAACAAATCCTTGTAATCCCCCTCTGCCCCCCACCCTGCTGCCGCCGCAACTCAAAATTCCTAACTTGGCAATTATCAAATGCACACTTTTTTTGTTTTTTGTTTTTTGTTTTTTACAGATAGGTCCAGAACAAAATGGGTGTCTTGCTCCAAGAGTGCATCAGTTGTATGGAGCTTTGCAAAACTATGTGTTATAGAGCTAATGGAACTATGGGATGGGGGAGAAATTGAATTCAGATCACATTTAAAAGGCGAACCAACCCAATTTGCACTTCCTGAAACAATACACGAACCAAAACACAGCCGTCCAATGAAAATTTGTACCATTTCCCTACCCCTAAATGGAACCCAGGGATGCGGATGGCACTGTGGTCTAAATCACTGAGCCTAGGGCTTGCTGATCAGAAGGTCAGCGGTTTGAATCCCTGTGATGGGGTGAGCTCCCATTGCTCAGTCCCAGCTCCTGCCAACCTAGCAGATTGAAAGCACGTCAAAGTGCAAGTAGATAAATAGGTACCGCTCTGGCGGGAAGGTAAATGGCATTTCCGTGTACTGCTCTGGTTTTGCCAGTTATGTTGGCCACATGACCTGGAAAAACTGTCTGCAGACAAATGTTGGTTTCCTCGGCCAGTAAAGTGAGATGAGCACTGCAACCCCAGAGTTGTTCGCGACTGGACTTAACTGTCAGGGGTCCTTTACCTTTAAATGGAACCCAACGGGATTTGGACAAAAGCCTGTCTCTCTTTTTAGAAACATACCAGGGGTGGGGAGCAAATTCAACCGATGGCTAAAACACATAAAATGGCTGGGGAACCATTTTGAGGCAGAGGGCCACATTTTGTTCTGAGCAACCTTCTAAGGGCCACATGCCAGTGTCAGGCATGGCCAGGGTCATATGCTGATGGGGCAGCGCATGTAAATCCTGCCTTTATGCAGCAGGCAAGTTTCTAAACCCGCTTCTCTGCCCTCCATCCAGAAAAGCAAGAAGCGTTATCAGCATTCGACACATTCCCACCAGGCATAGGCCACAAATCCCATCGCCTAATCTGAATTTTTACCATTCTTTGAAGTGCTGCAACATCTTCTGTAAAATGGAAGCCAGGGTGGACCTTGGTGGAGAAGACCTATTTTGCACACAGAAGCTCCCAGCTTCCATCTCCAGTCAGAGCCGGAAATAGTCTTGCCTGAAAGCCTGGAGAGTTGCTGTCAGTCAGTGTAGACAACACTGAGATGGGCGGACCAACAGTAGAAGTTCCTTCTATGTTAACCATAATTAAGAAGGTGGGGAAAAGCAGACGTGTGTTGGGAAAAAATAACTTAGCTGATGTCACTTGATTCTAGAAAAAAAAGATGAATGGACTAACAGTGAAATGATTCATCAGCGAAAGGCAAGAGTGTGGTTTACCAAAGAAGTCTCGAATTCTCTGGTGTACAGAAATGTCAAGGGACTTGTTTCTTCTCCCCATCAAAGGGCGTCTGTAGGATTTTCAGCAGATACAGTGACCAGCAGGCACAATGAAGGAGAGGGGCTATCCTGTATGGCCTGGCATGTCCGACACGAGCCTTTAGTGAATGCAGAGATGGGGAACCCCAGCCTCAGGTGTAAAATGTGGCCCTCCAAGCCTTTGTATCTGGCCCATTAAATTATCCATGGCCACACCATCTTCCCAGACCACTTTCCTCACTGCCCTTCCTCTGTTCTCTCTTCCAGTGCCTTCATCTGGCTGCACTGTGTCCTTGAAGTGTGATAACACCTCATGCTTACCTCGCTAGAGGTGTGTACAAGTGTAGAAATCTCTGGATTGTGTGTGACTGGAACATAGACTAATGCACAAAAGTAAGAGCTCATATGGAAGCGGGTGGCACTGTGGGTTAAACCACAGAGCCTAGGACTTGCTGATCAGAAGGTCGGCGGTTCGAATGCCCGTGACGGGGTGAGCTCCCATTGCTCTGTCCCTGCTCCTGCCAACCTAGTAGTTCGAAAGCATGCCAGTGCAAGTAGATAAACTCTGGCAGGAAGGTAATATTTTTTGCTCTATAATACTCACTTTTTCCCTCCTAAAAAGTAAGGGGAAATGTGTGTGCGTCTTATGGAGAGAATGCAGGCTGTGCAGCTATCCCAGAAGCCAGAACAGCAAGAGGGATTGCTGCTTTCATTGCGCAGTGATCCCTCTTGCTGTTCTGGCTTCTGAGATTCAGAATATTTTTTCCCTTGTTTTCCTCCTCCAAAAACTAGGTGCGTCTTGTGGTCTGGTGCATCTTATAGAGCGAAAAATACGGTAAACAGCATTTCCGTGCGCTGCTCTGGTTCGCCAGAAGCGGCTTAGTCATGCTGGCCACATGACCCGGAAGCTGTACGCCGGCTCCCTCGGCCAATAAAGCGAGATGAGCGCTGCAACCCCAGAGTCGGCCACAACTGGACCTAATGGTCAGGGGTCCCTTTACCTTTTAAGAGCTCATTGTTCCATCCATTCTTTGCCTCTGGCCATGCCCATCAATGGCATGAGGCCCTTGGAAGGCTGGTTGAAAGGAAATGTGGCCCTCAGACTAAAAGTGTTCCCTACCCCCGCCTTAATGCAGAAGGGGGTTCATCTGAACTCCTCTTTTGTTACTTTTAAGCATAGCAATTGCAGGGGCGATGGTTGCCAAGGTTTGCTCCTGCAAATTTAACTTTTCCAGCCCGTCAATCTTACTTGCAGCTGACAAGTGGCACCACTAGCAATTTTCTTTGTTGCTTTCTGAATGTTAATACTGTCTAAACCGGCGATTATTCTGCTCGTTGGGATTTCATTCTGAATGAAGATTAGACATGGGTGGGCAAGGCAGGAGAGGATTATGTTTAAGCACTTGTCGGCAACAAGAGTCCTCCGTGCGGGAAAGCTTCCAGCTCAAAAACATGACTATTTTGGAATAATAATAGCAGCAGAATGAAATGTAAAATAATAATAATACAAAACAGCAACTAGTCCCAGGTTAGTTCTCCTCACACCTCAAAGTTCCCTCCTCAAATTTTTATTTTTATTTATATGTGTTGTGGGTCTGAAAAGAGAGATGCTTGGGTGAAGAGACAGCATCATGACTCCTGGGATGCCACTATTGGCCAGGCCATTGACAGGAGGGTTTCTGCCGCAAGGGATCAACCATGCCATCACTGGAGAGGAGGCAATAAGGGTCTGGAAGTTCTTGCCTTCTCTGGGCCATCCCTCAACCAATCAGGCTTGATCTACTATGCTAATGCCCAATCCTATCTGGTGGTGCTGTTGGTCAGTTCACAATAACAACCCTCATTCATGCTACGATTGTAGATAATGTAGATTATCTGGTGTGTGCTACCAAGACTTGGGTAGATGAGATGAGGTGACCAGGTTTGACCCAGCTTTGCTGCCTGGCTACTCTGCACAGCAACAGCATTGCAGTTATTCTAGGTCCTTCACCAGGAACTCAGTCCACCTGGGGATGAGGAGTGAAAAATTTTACCTGGCCAGAAAGACAAGGAGGGGATTTTGTTGGTGTATTACCTACCCAACTGCTCAGCAGCATCCCTGACTGAAATGACAGAGATGGTCTCAGGCGTGGTGTTGGAGAACCCCAGGCCCACCTTGTCTGATTTAGATCAGGACTTCATGCCTACCATAGCAACCATGTGACTGTCTCAGTACATCAATGGCCCAATGAAGACTGCAAGTCATACTCTCAGTTTTCCCACCAGTTGGGTTGGAGGTGGGGGCAATGTCACTCTGCTGTCACTGATAGATCATGCCTTGGTGAAGTTTCGATTGGTTGTGACCGATCCCCCTGTACAGCAAGAGGATGCATTAAGATGCTCTACTCCTAAAAAATTCTGGAATCTAAGGGATTCCTGAATACTCTGGGACATTTTCCTGTTGGCATGCAAGTTGCTCCCATTGAGGACCTGGGGTGCATTAGGACATGCAAAATATTACGTTTGTTTTCCTAGTTACAATGCTAGCACTTCTGTTCCATTTTCTAATGTTCCTTTCACACTGAAGTACCTGTTACATTATGGAACTGTGGCTTTCTTTACCGATATACCAGCATGCCACGCTAAGTTTTATCCACACCAGTAGATACTCCCATGGGGCGAGGCAAGCTGGGGCATGACGCTCCGTGGGGCCTCCGAGGAGTCTGCCTGCTTCCTCCCACTCAGCTGCCCTACAGCTGAAGGGGAGGTGGTGGGCGGACCATTTGGGGCAGCACAGAGAGAGAGATGTGTGGCTCGGGCTCACTGCAGGCCCCGCGGCGAGTGCCACCCGGCATTTTGACACCCCCCTCAGTGGTGACACCTGGGGCGGCCTGCCTCCCCCCTGCCCCCTTCCTCCTCCCCTGGATACGGTGCAACACAAGAATGAGCCTCATTGGACAGCTTTGTTACTCCCCCACCTTTTCTCCACATAGGCGCTTCTGGTCCCCCATGATTCCCTCATGAAAATGGCAGGAAAGAACCATGTACGTCCCCGAATGTTGTCCCTACACTCCCACAATTTTCCTGGCAAAGGCGGTTGCAAATTATTTTTTGTGGCGGGGGGGTGGGGAATCAAATAACATGGATATGAGCACTAAATATGAAAGTTCCAATATAATGTAGAAATTAACTATTACGGAAACACTAGGAAAATTGAGTAAACTGCCAACATGGCTGACCTGCACACTGTGTGTGTGTGTGTGTGAGAGAGAGAGAAAGAGAGAGAGAGAGAGAGAGAGAGAGAGAGAGAGAGAGAGAGAGAGAGAGATATGAGGAATCTCAGGCCCCTCTGGCCTTGCTATGTGGCCCTTGGAAGTTTCCCCAGGCCGCTCCTCTCGCTGACCCTGCGTTGCTCCTAAGTTTCTTTTTACTTACTGCAATGTATCCTTGGACTCTGATGATGTATTCTTGCATTCCTGGAAGGGCGATAAAGAGGAGCATGGGTAGAAACTGGCCTACTATACAAAGGTAAAATTTACAGTCATTGCTCCACGCATCGTTGCTCCTGGCCCAGCCCACCATTGGCATATGGCTCCCAGAAGGATTTCCAGAAGCGAATGTGGCCCCAAGGCTGAAAAGGTTTCCCCAGACGTTCTATGCATTTTAGGCATTAACATAATTGATTTGTATTCTGTTACTTTATGCTGTACATCACGCTGACCTCTTTTGGGGGAAAGGGTGACACTTAAATATAATTAATTGCATTATAGCATATAATGACTTAATTAAATGTAATTAAATAAATACATTAAGCAGCAAAGAACTTGCAGTCTGTTATAGACATCAGGGCGGCACCTTCCTATACTCTTTCCAACGCCTGAGAAAAACATTTCAGTTTAGGCAGATGTGTCCCGACCTATGCAGAATATTGACATGTGTTTTAATCTGGATTTCAGCTTATCATTTATTTTGATTACTTTATTCTTCCTGTAAACCACTCTGAGGTTTTTATTTTAACCAAGCACTTTATGAACCTCGTGAAGTTGACAATGAAAACAAATAGTATCAATGCAATGTTTTTAAGGTTGCATTGAAATTCGCATTTGCAGCCACGATGCTGGTCCCCTTGGGGGGGGGGAGACTGCTAGGGTAGTTCGGCCATCAGATTTCACAAGAAGGGGAACATACCACCCCAAATAATCTGCAACTTGATGGCGCAGCATACATTCACATCCTGGATTGCAGTGTCTGCCTGTTCTTCAGATTTACTTGCATCACTTCCTCTTTTCCCCCTCACTTGCTTTTTATAGCCTGATTTTTCTGGCTTTCTGGTGGGGCTTAATTTGAGCCAGGGAAAATAGTTTGCAGCACCATAGCTCAGCCTTTAGCATTCTGTACGCACAGATTGGAGGGATATAGGGTGGCCGTTTCTGCATTGTTACCTTTTTACAGGAGAAAGAAAAGTGAGGAGGTCTCATTGCACAAGTGGAAATCCTTCCACTGGCAGGACATGTTAGCTGGATACAACCCAAAGGCAATTTAATTAAGTCCATTTTTTTACTGCCTGGGAAGGGGAGAGGCACTTGAAGGCTTTTCTGCCAAAATTATTTGGTTGGATTTGGATTATTATTATTATTATTATTATTATTATTATTATTATTATTATTATTATTATTATTACAATGCCCTTAATCAACAGATCTCAGCAGGGAGGCTTGCAGAATAAAATACAATATAAAACACAAGTAAATAATCAAACCAAACTAACAAAACAATAACTCCCCTCTTCCCACAGACACCTTTAAAAGGCCGTAGAATATTAATCCCCCCAAGACTGGTTAATGGAGTGCCCTCCCCAGGGAGGTTCTTCTGCCACCTATAACTATATTATGAAGGCACCAGGCAAACTTCCCTGGGGAGAGCATTCTACCAATGGGGAGCCACTACAGAAAAGGCTCATTCTCATGTTGCCACCGTCCTATATGTGACTTGGCTACTCTGTTCCAATAGCTTTTGGGTCTGGTGGTGGGGCTCTTCTCTGTACTTAATGGTCTTATGGCAAGCCAGTCCTGCTGTGTTTTGGAGCCCTGGTGTACATGTTGTGGTGTGGGCCCCTCCACCTCTTCCCCAAGGTCCTACCCTGAGAGCACCACCATACACAGATTCATTATGACATCTACAGAGTGCATCCATATGTGGGATTATTTGTGTCTGTCATAATGAATGAGCCCTGCTTAGAGATGGAGCAGCTCACACATAAACACAGAGATTGCTAGTTGTTGGAATAACAGAATTGTAGAGTTGGAAGGGACCCTGAGGGTCATCCAGTCCAAACCCCCTGCAATGCTGGAATCTCAGCCAAAGCATCCATGATGGATGGCCAGTCAACCTCTGCTTAAAAACCTCCAAGGAAGGAGAGTCCACCACCTTCTGAAGAAGTCCATTCCACGGTCAAACAGCTCTTACCGTCAGAACATTCTTCCTGATGTTAAGTCTCCTTTCTTGTAACTTGAGGCCACTGGTTCGGATCCTACCCTCTGGAGCAGGAGAAAACAAGTTTGCTCCATCTTTCATGTGACAGCCCTTTGGATAGTTGAAGATGGCTATCATATCACCTCCCAGTCTTCTCATGCCATCGCTGTCCCTCTTATCTATCTATAAAGTAATTCTAGCAGTGTGGACCTATCAATTGGTTTAATATTTCACCAGCTATACTCCTGCCACTTCATTGCTATGAACCAAGGTTGCTATGAACTCAGGTTTCTGAGTTCGGTTCATTCCAGGGGACTGTGGCATTCTTCATTGCTTACTGCCCTCTCCCAAAACTCATCCCACAGGCTACAGGTACAGTAGTTCTCATTTTCTTATTTTCTTTTTTTTAGATGATCTTTATTGAATTTTTAGTTACATACTATACATACACATGCATCATACTTCACAATTGTTCTTGCTCTCCCAAGCTGACTTCCCTCCTTCCTTCTTCCGGCTTTTTTATGTTGCCTTTAACTTTTCACATTGTCTTTGTCCATTTTATATATAATTGCTCTTCTTCAATCAGTAGTTCTCATTTTCATTACTTATTAAACAAGCCTTCGTCTTCTTTTTTAATGCTCCCAATTTGCTATAATTATCTTAACGCATCTGCCTTAAATGCTCTTAAAAGGCATGTATCTTTGAATTGCATGTATCCCATGCCATATACCACTGAAGAATGCTAAACCTGTATTATATACTCTTCATAACAGGTGATGGGCACAATCCTGTAACATATTGTTGTTGTTTGTTAGTCGTTTAGTTGTGTCCGACTCTTCATGACCCCATAGACCAGAGCACGCCAGGCACGCCTGTCTTCCACTGCCTCCTGCAGTTTGGTCAAACTCATGCTGGTAGCTTCGAGAACACTGTCCAACCATCTCATCCTCTGTCGTCCCCTTTTCCTCATGCCCTCCATCTTTCCCAACATCAGGGTCTTTTCCAGGGAGTCTTCTCTTCTCATGAGGTGGCCAAAATATTGGAGCCTCAGCTTCATGATCTGTCCTTCCAGTGAGCACTCAGGGCTGATTTCCTTCAGAATGGAGAGGTTTGATCTTTTTGCAGTCCATGGGACTCACAAGAGTCTCCTCCAGCACCATAATTCAAAAGCATCAATTCTTTCAGCCTTCTTTATGGTCCAGCTCTCACTTCCATACATCACTACTGGGAAAACCATAGCTTGAACTATACAGACTTTTGTTGGCAAGGTGATGTCTCTGCTTTGTATAAGTGTTTAATTCCGACAGAATTCAGTGGCTCTACAAGTCTGAAAAAGATTAAGTCTGAGGTGACTTGTTAATATTTAGCCCCCCCCCCCAAAAAAAAAAAACCTAAAAGGGTTTCAAAGCTCTAAACCATTTCCAAAGGAGTTATCCCACTGCTGGATCAAAACAGTGACGCATATTATGAGAATGATATTGTTACTAACCCTGGAGAGATTGTATAGAGATATCATACAGACATATCATAGTGTTATGCTCAGTTGGTTAGAGTGTGGTGCTAGTAATGCCAAGGTTGCAGGTTTGATCCCCGTATGGAACAGCTGCATATTCCTGCACTGCCGGGATTGGACTAGAGATGATCATCAGGGTCCCATGCAACTCTACAGTTCTATCATTCTATGAAAATGGTGCTGCTCAGAATCCTGGAGATAACATACAGACTTCATGATTAGCAGCCCCCGTTTGTCCTTTAAAGCCATCTAAGTTGGTGTCCACCACCGGATCTCATGGCAGCAAATTTCACAATCTGATTACACAGAGCATGTAGGACTACTTCCTCTTTGTCAGTCCCGGATGAACCCAATCACCAGATGAACCCAAGTTCTAGTATTCTGAGAAAAGAGTGATACAGGCTGCTTTGCAAAGAAGGAAGGTGTGTGTTTGAGAGTTTATGGCCCTTCAGATGTTGTTGGGCTGCAACTTTCATCCAACCAGCATGACCAATGGTCAAGGATGGTGAGGAGGTGTTGTTCAACAACATCTGGAGGGTCACAAGTTCCTCATACCTGAGATAAGGGATACTGAATCTGGGATGGGGGCTTACCAGGGCTTAGCATCAGAACTTTCCGTTTCATGGCTCAGGGGAGTGCCTCTGAGCATGTGTAGAATGTCTTTCCTTTTCAGCAGCAGTGAGGGATTTGTGGCCTTCTAAATACTGCTGGTTTCCCCAGTCGTGATGTATGGAAGTGAGAGCTGGACCGTAAAGAAGGCTGATTGCCGAAGAATTGATGCTTTTGAATTATGGTGCAGGAGGAAGCTCTTGAGAGTCCCATGGACTGCAAGAAGATCAAACCTATCCATTCTGAAGGAAATCAGCCCTGAGTGCTCACTGGAAGGACAGATCCTGAAGCTGAGGCTCCAGTACTTTGGCCACCTCATGAGAGGAGAAGACTCCCTGGAAAAGACCCTGATGTTGGGAAAGATGGAGGGCACAAGGAGAAGGGGACGACAGAGGACAAGATGGTTGGATTGTGTTTTCGAAGCTACCAGCATGAGTTTGACCAAACTGCGGGAGGCAGTGGAAGACAGGAGGGCCTGGTGTGCTCTGGTCCATGGGGTCATGAAGAGTCGGACATGACTAAACAACTAAACGACAACAAGATACTGCTGGAGTTCAACTTCCTAATCCCCAATCATTGGCTATGTTGGCTGGGATTGATGGGAACTGGAGTCCAGCAGCACCCAAAGGGTTGCAGATCCCCCACCTCTGCCTACATATATTTCTAGAGCAAGAGCAAGAGTTTCTTGTTTAGCCCTGGCTCAGCTCTGGAGGACATCAGCCTATAACCTATTGTTTTGGCTGCTTTGTTAGGAAGATTACTGGATAATAGCCCAGAAAAGCTGATTAATGTTGCATCATTGAGCATAAATTGGTTAGGCAATTGTGTCCTGATAGCTGGTAATCTCTGTGTTTTTGAATGAGACACCCATCAAGAGTTTGTAGGAGGCAACATCCCTCCAGCTGAGGAGGGGGTCCAGAGACAAGGTGTGAAAAAGGTGTTTGCAGTTTGGAAGAGAGAGTTAGACACAATGAAAGAAAGAGAGGGAAAAACCCAAGTTTCCAACTGCAGGTATTGGAGTTAGCCAGAAGTGAGGGTGCAGTCTTGGAGAGCTGCCCAGGTTCCTCTCTGTTGGATCTCCTGCCTCAAAGGAGTGCCAGTTGCCTCCACTTGTGTTGTACTTGTAGATTAGTTAATAAGACACCATGAGTCTACAGTGCTCTCTCATCCAAAGAAAACTAAGCCTGATCCGGCCCACTGCTCAGAGAAGTGGGGAACATGTAACACTTATAGTAACAGTAGTAGTAGTAATAGTAATGAGACAGCTAATTGATGCTTTTGAATTATGGTGCTGGAGGAGACTCTTGAGGGTCCCATGGACTGCAAGAAGATCAAACCTCTCCATTCTGAAGGAAATCAGCCCTGAGTGCTCACTGGAAGGACAGATCCTGAAGCTGAGGCTCCAATACTTTGGCCACCTCATGAGAAGAGAAGACTCCCTGGAAAAGACCCTGATGTTGGGGAAGATGGAGGGCACAAGGAGAAGGGGATGACAGAGAATGAGGTGGTTGGACCGTGTTCTCGAGGCTACCAGCATGGGTTTGACCAAGCTGTAGGAGGCAGTGGAGGACAGGAGTGCCTGGCGAGCTCTGATCCATGGGGTCATGAAGAGTCGGACGTGACTAAACAACTAAACAACAACAACAACCACTCTTGAGACAGTTGAAACCTCTACATATATGAGCTATGATGGCACTATTTTGAGGGGTTTTGACTTAATCAGGTGTAGAGAGAAATGCCAACAAGGTGGTTCTGATTACTTCTTCCCTCCCTCAAAGAACCAAAGTAAGAATGGACATTTCTGCAATTTCCAGTGCACAGAACCTAGTAAGAATCAAATCCTATTACACAATCTGTATCCGTGGCTGAATTCTGATGCTATTTTATTTTGTTTTGATTAATTGATACACTGTACTTTTATTATATATTTCATTTGTATTAATGTATATTGTTGTTCACTGCTTTGGGAACCTTGAGTTAAAAAGCAGTATACATATAAATAAACCACACCATAATGATGAGACACAACATTTGCATGGCACTTTTAAGTATTCAAAGTGTTCTACATGAATAATAATCCTCAAAACAAGTAAATGTACACAAAGAGGAATTAGAAATGTGTTAGAAATTGCATGCAATTTAAATGCAAATTTTCCACCTTTAAAAATCCACAAAAACCAGGACCGAATGAACCAATGACTGAGCACATGACAGGCACAGAACAGAAGCAAGCTGAAAAAACAGCCTTGTAAGGCAGGGATGGGAAAGGCACAGTTGGTGTCACATCTTTTATCTCTCCCCCCTTCCCCTTGCCAATGATCCCATGGGACAACTTTGACAGGTGGGTGGTGCCAACTTGAATAAACTATTGGGAGGGCCCAGGTAAGCCCCTCCCTCATAATCAATCACAAGACCTGTCATGCACCCACCATTTGAATGACAATGTCCATTAACTTTGTAGAGGGCCTGGTCCCCTCAAATGTTTTATGGGGAGCAAAGGGACCTTGGCCCCTAGGAGTTGGCTCCTAGCCATCACTTGCACACACACACACACACACACACACACACACACACAAACCAAATATCCCAAACTACGAATGACTTCAACATTATGGCCACAATCTTCAACCCTTTTAGACTACAATCCTACACGCACCTATCTGGGAGCAAGCATCACTGAACTGCTTTGAGAAGCCATTAATAGGATTGAGCTGTTACTCATCTACAGGCCCTTTTAAATCCCATTGAATCTGATGGAATACAATGAAGGATGCAGGGACACAGGTGGCACTGTGGGTTAAACCACAGAGCCTAGGACTTGCAGATCAGAAGGTCGGTGGTTTGAATCCCCACGACGGGGTGAGCTCCCATTGCTCGGTCCCTGCTCCTGCCAACCTAGCAGTTCGAAAACATGTCAAAGTGCAAGTAGACAAATAAGTACCGCTCCGGCAGGAAGGTAAATAGCGTTTCCATGTGCTGCTCTGGTTCGCCAGAAGCGGCTTAGTCATGCTGGCCACATGACCCGGAAGCTGTATGCTGGCTCCCTTGGCCTATAGAGCGAGATGAGCACTGCAACCCCAGAGTCGGTCAAGACTGGACCTAATGGTCAGGGGTCCCTTTACCTTTACCTTTAATGAAGGATGCTAGGTTGAAGAGTGCAAAGGAAAGAAAGCAAAGTGATTGGGGCCCTGATCCTGAACAGAGCATCTCACAGAGCCAGGTTTTTTTGAAACCATTGAGGCTCCCAGCCTGTGTGTGTGTGTGTGTGTGTGTGTGTGTGTGTGTGTTTGAGAGAGAAAGAGAGAGAAAGAGAGAGAGAGAGAGAGCAAATGCATGTGGGGAGGGTGCCAAACTGGGTCTTTGACCCAGGTGAAATAAAGTCTAGTTCTGCCTCTGCATAATCTTCTCAAATACCCCCCCCCCCGCCGCCCTATAGATTTCAAGGAAATGGCAGAAAGCCCACCATATGAGGGAAGATCCATAGCTCAGTGATGGAGCACTTGCTTTGCACGTCAAATGTCCCAGGTTTGATCCCTGGCGCCTCTGGGTAGGCCTGCCCTCTGCCCAAAACCCTGGAGAGCCACTGCCACTCAGTGCAAATGATATGGAGCCAGATGGGCAATACTTAGAATCATAGAAATGTAGAGTTGAAGGGACCACGAGGGGTCATCTAGTCCAGCCCTGTGCAATGCAAGACTCTCAACCCACGCCCCACCCATCCAATCTGAAACCAAACTGGATGGACCCTGTTTAGTTTTGCAAACCTGCTGGCAGTTTTATTGCTGTGCCATTGGGGACTCGGTTTGGGCAGCTCCCTGGGCTCCTATGAATTTGTCCCATTCATAACATCCAGATCCTAAACTCTGCCAAACCCTTCTTCCCCTGCCAGCTCCCTGCTTGCTCTAACCACTGATCCCTCCAGCCAGGGCCGGATTTAGGTTTGATGAGGCCCTAAGCTACTGCAGGTAATGGGGCCCTTATATGTCCAGCTGTCCTTTGTCAACAACAAATTGTCGCTGTTTTCTGTGTTCAATATATGCTATATGGTATTTTATGGACCTAATAGGTATCTAAAGCCATTTGCACATGCAGAATGTAGGCACCCTATATATAGAAATGAGCAAACCAGTGATATTTTAGGGAGCAGGCTAGCAGGCGGGGCCCATTACTGACATCATAGGAGCCTACACAACACAAAACACTGTTGTTGTATGTAGCTTTTATTTTATTTGTGGTTTTTTTCATCGTATATGTTGGAAATGTACATCCAGGGGTTTTTTTTTCCTTTTTTGGGGGGGGCAAGAGTGTGGGGCCTTAAGCTATAGCTTGTTTAGCTTATACGTAAATCCGGCACTGCCTCTAACCACTGACCCCTCCGGCGCGCGCGGCGCTGGACTGTCCCCCCCCCCATCTCCTGCCTCTCCGGGACGGAAGGAGTTAAGTTTGGGAGCGCAAGACACGTTGAGGGGGAGTCGCCCGAGCCGAGGCAGCAAAAACATCGGCGCGCATTCCTGGGCAGTGCTCAGCTGCCAGCAGCTGATTAAAACCATCTCTCTCGCTGTGAGTGGCTCAGGCCGCCGAAGGCTCGCGCGGGGCTCAATATTTAAGCGGAGCCGCCGCTGCGTCAGGGCGCTTGCCGGCTTCCCGTGGCGGGATCATGTGGGGAGAGGCGCGGCGCTGAGGCTGGTAAGGAACGCGCTTTCGGCAGGGGAGCCAGGCAGGCAGGCAGGCAGGCAGGCAGGGAGGGAGGGAGGGAGGGAGGCTCCGGTTTGCAGCGTCTGTTTGCAGCCACGACAGCGGCTTCTCGGAGTCGTCCGAGTGACATGTCCGCGTTTTGCCTTCCCCACCTCCCAGGGAGGCACGACGAGACCGGCGGAGCTCCGGGATCGACCGGACGAGCTGCCTCCCCGCCAGGCAGCCGGGGAGCCTCCGAGGGGTGGCTGCTGTCGGCTCGAGGGGGCCTGTTCTGAGCAGGGTTCACACGCACACGCAAGCGTACACGCGCAAAAAGAATACCCTACATACACGCTGGGTCTCGGTCGGTCCCCAAGGCAGCTGCGCCTCCGAAGGTCTCCAGGTGGCCTTGCCAGACTTGGGAGGCAGGAAACAATGGCTATATTTTGGCCTCTTGAATTGGGAATTTGCTTTCCACTCTCTAATGCTGGGTTGCTTTCTGTAAAATAACTACAGTGTTTCCTTAGCTTGCTTTTTCTAAAAAAAATCACCTTGCAGCCAAGAGTGCTGGAAGCTGCTATTATTATTATTATTATTATTACTATTATCGTTACTATTATTATTACTACTACTACTACTATTATTGAGTTTAATCTTGCCGCAATTGTATGGTGGAGTAATGGAATGAGTGGGGAAGGCGACAAAGTAGCCAGCTCTAAATGTGGTGTTTTGCCTGTAGTGTAAATGTAGCAATCCTGCTTGAGGATAATGTCCCTGCCTCAGCTACCCCTTTAAGAGACCAGGACTCCCGGCATTTCTTAGGAAGGGGTGCGGGGAGAGCGGAATCCTAGGAAAATAAACAAGCTTTGGAAGGGGGCTAGGTCAAGGCAGGCAAATGTATACAAAACAATAAATCTTGCCATTGAAATGGTCGTGCTGGAGAGCTTGATTTGAGCAAGCTGAATAAAATAAGGGAGCAGTTAAGCCGCGGAAAGTCGGAGGAAGCATCCCTTGAGACATTGCTATTCAGTTGGCACAGGGGTATCCTCCAGTCTGCACAGCACTATTCAGGGATGAGTGGAGCTAGAGTGCATCTGTTGTCCCATCCTGGCTATCTCTTGTTTGCATCTGCAGTGCTTCACTGATTGGTTAGGCTTGAACTGGGCCCTGGAAAATGTCATGGGTAATGGTTTTTGTGATCCCTGGCTTGTGTCCTAAACGTGGCAGCTTTCCCTAGAGTAGGGCACCTTCCCAGGTGTCAAATGCTCCTGTAACTTCTTCCTTGCCCAGGTGGAAACAGTGGTCCATTTAAAAGCATGTGGGGAAACTATAGAAAGTAATAAGTCCCCAAACCCTGGCTGAATGGGTGGTTTAGTGTGTGACTTAACAGCTCGCCCAAGGGCTTATCCCAGGAGTTTGTTGGTATAGGGTGGTTTGGAAAGGCAAGTTAACATTTTTAAAACCTCTGGAGTTCGGGGATTGTGTTGCCTTTCTTCTCTCCCTCTCCCAGAGGTACGAGGAAAAATAATTTCCTAGAGGAATAAAATATTGGATTTAATACACATGCATCTGGAAGAGAATTTGTAGGGCAAGAAAATATGTACAGCGGGGAAAAAAACAACATTTACAGCACTCTGGAAAGCTGAATGAAATACTTGAAGCCATTGTAGTTTCAGGGGAAAGGGGTTGATTCTTGTCAACTATGGTTGTGGGGAGGGAGATATTGAAAAGTATCTGAAGAACGTAGGATTAATGTGGCCAACAGGTTCATGTCTTGTGTATGAAGAAAGGCTTGCCACTTTCTTGGCCTCCAGGAACAGCAGAGCATACACAAGCTTAGTTCCTTACCAGGAAACCTCACCTTTCATGTCCAAAGCCTTGACTGACTTGAGGCACAAGACCAGTAAAACATGGCAACTCTAGAAGCATGCAGTCTCAAAACCCTTATTTATATCAGTTTGCTTCACTGAGTTCCTTCAACTTGATCAGCAGTCATTCAGTCAGGCTATACAAGGTGGATCTGCCAGACTTCCCCATCTGCTTTGCTGATAGACTAGTGACTTTTGGCAGTTTTTCCTTGAAATCTTTCTAGTGCCATAGTTGGTTTCCTTCCTCCCAATCCCTTTTCCTTTTGTAAGCAGGGAGAGGGAGTGTCATAAGCTTGACCTTTGACTAAAGAGCAGGATCAATGTGCTTTAAAGAAATAAAATTGTTGGCCCCAGAAAGCCCTTGATGGAATGCCCTCAGTATCGGCATGTAGACATCTTTCCAGCACTTTGTTTGAAGCAGGGTGGTGGTGCCGCCAAACAATTATTACCCTAAAATAGAAATGCATGTTTCTGCAGAAAAGAAACTAATGGAAGATGAGGAGCAGGTGAGTTGTATTCACAGGTGTAAGGAGGAGAGGTGTGGTAGGCTAATCACCAAATAGCCAAAAGCCATGGCTTCTGTTAATGGGATCAAGTGTAGATGGGCTGAAAGGAGGGTTTCATGTTCTATTTCTAGTGTAACTAATTGGCTGAACTGCCCTTTTTTTTGCTATACACCTGCTTGTTTGAATGAAAGTAAAGTTTGCAGATGCAGAGGTAGAAGCATTTCAGGCAAAGCTACTGTGACTTGCTTTTTTCCTCCTCCCTCCCAATCCCTGTTCCTTTTCTGCTGTATCATTCTTAGATAGCAAACAGGTCAAACTCTTATCATGGAGGCTTTTTAAATAAATTTTAAAAAACCTGCCTTGCAAGCAGAAAAAGTGAGAATGCCTAGACCTTTCTCTCTGCAGGTGTAATGCTTAACTGTGGTTAATAAACATAATGTCTTAACAGGACTGTAGAACTTGCAAGCAAGCCTCTGATCTAGGAGTCCAACTTGACTGAAATCCAGAATTTTTATTACCCCTTTAAGCTTAGGGGTGGGCTTAAAATTTCTGTGGCAGATAAGGCAAAGCCATTTTATTAATCAGCTGCCCCTTTCGAGGAGCCATATGAGATCTTGTGGAGTCACAGCATTCTTTAAGGCGGGGAAATGCCTAGTCATTCCTTCGGCCACAGCAAGGAGATGAAATGTCAAATGGGAATGCTTAACCTAATGAGTTATCTTATCACACTCTGTGCATCTGGGATAAGCAGAGTTCATCACCAGGCCAATATCTGCTTGGAAAAAAACACCCCAGCTCTTATTAAATGTATGTGTGGATGTTGGAAGCATATGCATTAATCAACAGACACCTTCCGAAAGCATGAGGTTTTTAACCTGGTAGTATGCATGTTCATTACCCTAGCCACTGGGGGTGGTGGTGTAGAATTCGCTGACTGGTTGGCTAGATTGGTGCTCCCTGAGTAGGAAAAGAGCCCCTAATTAAATGTTCTCGAATAATCCTTGCTTGAGGTTGTTTGTTCCAAGTGGGGCATGTCACTCAGCAGTGTTCTAATGGAATTATTTCAGATGGCTGAGGCAGAAGTTGCCTTTGGCAGAAATCTCGTTTTATGGAAGTAAGGGGACCTCTGTAACGTGGCATGATGCCCCTAATCCTTCTGAGAAGTTGCCTTAACTGGAAATGAGGGTTTTGATGGGATGGCAGCTTGGATTAAGGGTGGGGAGGAGGAACAGAAACTTGCGTTGGGCTGAGACGACTTCCCGGAAAGTATTGAACTGCCCCATATTAATGCAAACTTGACAAGAAGCTCTGCAGAAATAGTGTTACTTGATGGGAGAAGGTAGCAGATAGTGTGCTGTGTAGGCCTTGTGCTGCTCCTCTTTAAATATTTCAGAAAACTTGAACTTCAGAACTTTACTACTAACCATGTAACAGGGCCAGCTAAGGACAAAACATTGGCAGTCAACTATCCATCACTGCTCACTCAGCAGTTCAGAATGCAACTGAGTAATAAAATGGGGGGAGCTATTGAAGCATAGGTCTCAACCAAAGGATGGTACTGCTTACCCTGACTTGGAAGGAAACGCATGTATGTTTTGCTGTATGCTCCAGGATGCACCAGCTGATAACCTCAGATGTTCTGTAAAGCTGTCTGGTGGACAAAGAAGTGGTCTTTGCAAGGAACTGTGTGCGAGAGAATGCACCAATTAGATCTGTTATGTTGAAGCTGGCTACTAAGTCCCGCCAGTTCCTCTTGCTTGGCAGGATAATCGTTGAAATGAAAGCTAACCGCAGTACCTACAAATTCCACTTGCAGTTGCAGAGCAGTTAACTTACAGGGGTGTTAATACACTGTTGCTTGGCTGCTGCTAATACTGTATACTCTTGATTGGCTACTGCCACAATCATCCTGAGATTGCAAATTCTGTAATGCATTTGGTTCACACAACAATGTTATAATTCTGGGGCCCACATGCCAGCAATGAATAGACCTTGCATTATTTGATTCAAGGCCAAAAGCAAGAACTTTCTGGCGCTGACATAGCAGGCCATGTGACAAAGGCATAGCAGAATTCCAGTGATGCATTCCTTCTGGATTAATACAAGCAAATCCTTCAATTTGGTCAAACTTCGTTATGGCGTTCTAAACATAGCTGCTCACCCCAATCTGGAAACCACCCAGGGTATATTCCCTGGCTCTTGCTGCATAATCCTTATGTTTTCCCCCCATTAACTTGCCATAGCTGGGCTTGCAGCTATTGAGGGCTGGGGAGAATAGTCCCAGTTAGGGTAGGCATAGGTCCTCCTTTTGAGACAGTCCTCTGTTTGAAGGGTTGTGGTCTAAAAGATGAAGAGCCATTGGAAGAGATAGCAACAAACTTGGAAGTTTAGCAGCAGTTAGTACCTGGACAGCAGACTGAACATTGGTTAACCTCCTGGTCTCTTTCCTACTGCTGTAAATATATATTGTAGTTCTAAGCTCATGTGTTATAAACAGACTTTACTACTACCAGTTAACCCTAAACATTTTTTTTCCAGGGGGACCATTTTATTAAGGGAAATACATGGCTATATACTGTTGAACTCCCTGATTGCTGAGCTTTCTCCATATATAACCTAGAAGCTTTGTGTTACTCTGTCACTGATGTTGTTGGATATGACAGCTAAAAATGTGGAACACTTGATAGGAAGCGCTGGCCGCATAATCACCCCATGGAAGTGAAAGCAGGACGTGGGAGGTGACCCAAATGGGATTCATCTAAGTGGTTGGCTAGTTCTTAGTGTTCTTACAACAGAGGAAAGATTTCTTGGTGTCAGGGTGGTTTTTGCAGCCAACGCTGTCACAACTGTTTAGCCCTTTTTAATGAAACGAGTTGACTCTCTTCCACTGGAGTTTTTTACTTGCTAAAAGACTCTAGGCAGCTGTACTTCCAAGAATGTCTGTCCCATGATTTTGACTGGGATGCTTGACTTAAGCTGTGCACACTTAAAGAACATGACTTCTCCAAAGAAATCTGGGAAGTGTAGTTTAAGGGTGCTGGGAATTGTAGTGCTGTGAGAGGTAAACTCCCCAGGATTCTTGGGGGGGGGACGCCGCCGCCATGTGCTTTAAATGTGTGGGTGCTTAAGCCGCCTTAGTGTCTAGCGACCTGAGAACCAGTTCACAGAAGTGCCTTAAAACTGTTAGAAACCATTGGCATCTTTCAATGAGAGATGACTCCCAGTCACCCAAGTAATTCTCATGGTAGCGTGATCGGAATTCCTCTGGGTTTGGTGGGATTCTAGGCCTCAAGTTAAAAACCTTTTTTACAGGCAGCTGCAACTGAGTGCAAAATCCAGAGCTGTGCCAGTTGCAACAGACCTTGCCAAGTGTAGTTTTGTGAAACTGCTATGGGATGACTAAACAGTGTGATAAGTGTGAAGCAACCTAGAACAGCAGCATCTGGGTTTAGTTGTACAGGTCTGCATGTAATATATAGCCGGGTGTTAATTCAGCCTCTTCTAGCGCACAAAAGGAAGATAATGGCCCACCTGTAGCATTGTTGAGCATGTACATCATCCATGTTTCCCTGCCAATATTTCAGATCAAATATAGGCAAGTACCCATGACCGGGGCCCCTCCCACAATGAGCAGGAGGACCACAAAATGGGCATCAGTTTCAGGGCTGACTTCTAATTATATTGTGATGTAGCTTGCAATGCCCTCTACAGAGAGGTCCCCCAGGAAGACCATTCCAATCCAGAGTCTGAAATTGTCCAGCTGAGGCCCCATTTACAGTGCAGTGCTGAAAGCTGCCCTTTGCACCCTCTGTTCTTTATCCCTGTACTGTGCCCTAGATCATCCTGCCCTGGTTCCTGAAGCAAGGAGTGTTGCAAAATGTACCCATAAACCTAACTTCAGTGGATCTGGTTGTCTTCAACAGAGAAGCTGCACCATGCTGTTGGATTTAAATAGGCTGTTGAAGTGAGTGGCTGGGAAGCACCTAACCCATGTAATGGGGCCTTCTTGGTGGTGGCACCCACCCTGTGGAACGGCCTCCCACCAGATGTCAAGGAAATAAATAACTACAGTGGTACCTCGGGTAACATACGTTTCAGATTACAGACTCCGCTAACCCAGAAATATTACCTCAGGTTAAGAACTTTGCTTCAGGATGAGAACAGAAATTGTGCTCCGGAGGTGCGGTGACAGCAAGAGGCCTCATTAGCTAAAGTGGTACCTCAGGTTAAGAACAGTTTTAGGTTGAGAACAGACCTCCGGAACGACTTAAGTACCTGAGGTACCACTGTATTTGACTTTTAGGAGACATCTGAAGGCAGTCCGGTTCAGGGGTGTAGGTGGGGGTGCAGGGTGTGTGTGGCCCACCCCGGGTGTCATCCTTGAGGGGGGTGACAAAATGACACACTGAGGGGGGCAGCACTTACCGCGGCGCCTGGCCTGTAGCACACCCGAGCCACACGTCTCTCCTGGGAGTCATGCAGTGGCTCAGGACCCCCGCTGCCCGAAACAGCAGTGTGGGGCTTGCGTCTGCCAGGCGGACTCCGTGGGTGCCTCGCTGTGGTGCCCCCATGCGTGGATCACCACAGTGCCCCCGTGTGGCGCCCCATGTGCAGATTGCCATGGCACCCTCATGTGGTGCCCCCATGCATGGATCACTGCGGTACCCTGCCCCACCACTCTGGGTGTCAGAGCAGCTAGCTATGCCCCTGGACCTGTTTAGGGAAGTTTTTAATGTTTGATGTTTTATTGTTTTTAATATTCTGCTGGAAGCCGCCCAGAGTGGCTGGGGAGGCCCAGCCAGATAGGCGGGGTATAAGTAATTATTATTATTATTATTATTATTATTATTATTATTATTATTACATACATACATACATACATACAGGCATGCACCGCAAGATGGCATTCCTGGTGTGTGTGTGTGTGTGTGTGTGTGTGTGTGTGTGTGTGTGTGTGTGTGTGTTGTTGTTGTGTAGAACATTAATAGTCAAGGAACCCTTAACATCTTGCAAAATAGGAACAGTTACCAGAAAATAAGCATTTGGAACAAATGGTATCTGTGCACTACAGACCTAAAATAATTTCCTCTGCCCAGGGGATTCCCATTAGCTGTAGTCTCATGGCTTCTAGAGAATCACTTGCATTAACTTTAGTTATGGGATGAGGAAGTTTGTGGCAGTCAAAATGGTATAACATCTATGTGCTGCAAGGAGGTTGCCTTTGGTAATGATAAACTTGACATAATTTGGTAGGTGCCTTCTAAACCTTTTTTAGATCAGTCTTGGCTTTTAACTTCTAGAAGGAACAAAGATGGGAGCAGAAGTTGCCTGAGTAATCCTGGTTTTATGTGGACACCGTGTAATCGCCGTACCACAGATGTTGACAGCATGGGGTGCTCTCAACATAAGAAGCTGCCCTTGCACAGAATCAAACCATTGTTTCATTTAGCCCATTCTTGTCTATATTGACTTGCAATGGCTCTTCAGGATTTCATAGAGTTTTCCCTCCCAGCCCTGTTTGGAGATGTCAGGGGTTGAATTTGGGAGCTTCTACATGCAAAGCAGATGCTCTTGTCACTGAGCTCTTGCCCAGGCACGGGTTTATCACCTCATCTGCTGCATGAGGAAACAGTGTAATTCAGTTATATAGTGCTTTTTAAGAATACATGTATTCTAACACGCCTTACAAAAATCAAAATGCAGTAAACAGCACTTAAAAGTAAAGCTAAGCTGGTATAACAGCCTTTCTCAGATGTCATTGGACTACAACTCACACCATCCCTAGCTAGCAGGACCAGTGGTCAGGGATGATGGGAGTTGTGGTCCAACAACATCTGGGGACCCAAGGTTGAGAGAGGCTCTGGTATAGAGCACTGCCTTCAATGATATCTTAAGTCATACTTGGAGTAGACCTATTGAAATAAATGAACTTAAGTTATCCATGAGTGAATGTTTAAGTCCATTGATGTAATGGGTCTACTGATATTACTTGACTGGATACCATCCTGAGCTATGGATCCAGAATAATGTGGCTGATATCTTGCCTCTTCTGGGAACTTGCTAGGTAGACTTAGGAAAGCTGTTCTCTTTTGGCCTAAGTCTCCCCCACCTGCAATTTAGGGGATAATAAGGTAGGCGTGCCCAACCTGGTGCCTCCAACTCATAGGATTCCTAAACAATTTGTGGAGAGCAGCAGGTTAGTCAAGGCTGGCTTCCAGGATGGCTATAACTAGATTATGAAGTGTTTCTAAACACTTGAAAGCACTCATAGAATCATAGAGTTGGAAGAGACCACAAGGGCCATCGAGTCCAACCCCCTGCCAAGCAGGAAACACCATCAGAGCACTCCTGACATATGGTTGTCAAGCCTCTGCTTAAAGACCTCCAAAGAAGGAGACTCCACCACACTCCTTGGCAGCAAATTCCACTGTCGAACAGCTCTTACTGTCAGAACAAATGTTTTTCAGTATTAAATACTGGAAATACTAACTAAAAATTAAATCAATTTTTGGATAGGAATTTGGAGGAAGGTTTCATTTAAGCTCCCCATCCCCTCCCAAAAAAGTAAGAAGCTGCTTGTATATTGAACTTACTCTATGTACCAATAATGGGAATCCTTTGAACCCACTCTTTCAGAGGATGTATATTAATCGGCATTCAGGAATAGTGTACAAAAATGCCTTGTGTCTTCAGCATCAGCTTTGCAACTTGCCTCCCTCTCCTCCTTGAGATAGGTAGATTCAGGAATGTCTGTCCACCCCCTTTGTGTTGCCTGGACCTATGCATACCATGACACTTGGTAGAATAGTCACAATAGATAATGCTGTCTTTGCAAATACTTGACATAATTGCTAGTGCTATATTCTACTCAAGTGGAATGCAACCAAGTAATACTGAATTCATGCACATGGCTGAGCAAAGGATAAAACTGTCAGTGTTATCTCTAGTGGGAGGTGCAGTTATTCCTTTCTATTCCGGATCATACTCCTTAGTTGCTGTTTCCAGGACATTGCAGGCCAGTTGAAAAAAATGCTCCTTTGTAAAGTACAATGAATCTATCTTAATACTAAAGCCCAGACCCTATGTGGGGATGGGTAAAGGAGAAATGTAGTTTCCCCTTGCTTGTTGGCAAATAATAACCTATTTTCTAATAGGTAGTAAAGTGCAGGTCTCTCCTTGCTGCTTGATGAAGGGAAAGTCTAACTGGCTTCAGAAAGTAGGGGTAGAGCAGATCCAGAAAATACTTGTTTTTAGAGGTCTTTCCCCAGTACAGTCGTACCTCAGGTTAAGTACTTAATTCATTCCAGAAGTCCGTACTTAACCTGAAACTGTCCTTAACCTGAAGCACCACTTTAGCTAATGGGGTCTCCTGCTGCCGCTGCGCCGCCGGAGCACAATTTGTGTTCTCATCCTGAAGCAAAGTTCTTAACCTGAAGCACTATTTCTGGGTTAGAGGAGTCTGTAACCTGAAGCATATGTAACCTGAAGCGTATGTAACCTGAGGTACCACTGTACACATGAAAAGGATCTAGGAGGCTTAGTGGAGTGCAAGCTTAACATGAGTCAACAGCTGCAAAAAATTGCTAATAGTCCCATGCTATTCTGCCTAGTCAGACCATGCCTGTGTCCAGTTCTGGGCACCACAATTTAAGAAGGATATTGACAAGTTGGAACATGTGCACAGGAGGGTCTGGAAACCAAGCCTCCTGAGGAACTGTTAAGAGAATTGAGAATGTTTAGCTTGGAAAAGAGGAGACTGAGAGGAGATGTGATAGCCATCTTCAAATATCTCAAGGGCAGGTGGAGCATGCTTGTTTTCTCCTGCTCTGAAAGGTAAGACCCAAACCAATGGCTTCAAATCGCAAGAAGGAGATTCTGACTAAACACCAGGAAGAATGTTCTGACAGTAAGAGCAGTTTGACAGTGGAAGGAATTCCCTCTGAAGTTGGTGGACTCTCCTTGGAGGTTTTTAAGCAAAGGTTGGATGGCCATCCGTCAACTATGCATTTCAAGTCAGATGACCCTCACACTACAGTTCTATGATTCTATGAAATTGTGTACCCTAGAAGTCAACTTTGGAAGTCCCAAGTAAAAGCCAGCTGAATAGCATGGGTTATTTAAAAGGTGATAGCATACTTCTTAGATCAGCCTTTCCCAACCTGTGGGTCCCCAGATGATGCTGAACTACAACTCCCATCACCCCTAGCTAGCAAGGCCAGAGCTCAGGGATGATGGGAGTTGTAGTCCAACAACATCTGGGGACCCACAGATTGAGAGCCGCTGCCTTAGATTGTGGCTTACTGCCCTCCTGCTTGCGCCCACTTTGCCATCTTTTAGTAATATGTAGTTACTTAAAAACCCAGCTTGGGTATCTCAGGTACATTTCTTGCATGTAGGAAGGAATTGCCATCCACGAGTATCCAAAATAGCAACACTTAATCTCTTACCTTTTTAAAAGTCTCTAATGCTTTAAATGTAGTAATACAAAGATTTTTAAGATCCTGTTCTGGATAAATGTATGGAAAGCAGATGTGTCTCTGAAAGTGCTTTTGGTTCTTGGAACTTAAAACCTCCTACCCTGTAGTACTTCATGAATTACAAGTGAGGCCTAGGAGAAGGGCAACTCCACTGGGACCCTTACAGTTTTCTGCAAGTATGGTGAAGGCTGTAAGCCTGGATTTGGGGGGCCGGCACAGTCATTGGGCACAGTGAGGCAGTGTCCTTGGGTAGAAGATGGCTGGGATGCTGTGGCAAGGTTTTGGGGGAGAATTGTGTGGCATATGGCCTACCTTGCACTGGTGGAGGATGCTGTTCCTTGCTATCGCTCAGGGTAAGGTAAGGACTGCCAGTCTATCCATAGAATGAGGAAGGGCATCTTGTCCTTCACCAGTGGTGGCTGGCATCCATTGATCAGAAGACAAAGGAGCCCAACAGTAAGCAGAGCCAGAATCAATGTCAGGCGGACACAGCGATTCTAGTTTTCTCCCATTCTCCTCAACAGAGTTCTACAAGGGCAACATTGAGGCTTGGGAGGAGGAAGTCAAGGCCAGCTCCTGGACTGGTTGTGGTAGGAAAGAAGGCAGGTGGGGGCTGGCTGAGGTTGGTGGGCAGTGCCCCATTTGCCCAAATGGACAACCCATCACTGTCCTTCACATTTAGCAGTGAAACGCCTTGGGTTTGATCACCTGTGGTGGGGGAAACCACTGATGGTAACTTGCATAAGACATTTTCCCATCTGTCTAACATAACTTGTGATGGTAAACAACAAGTACTGATATGAAGGCAGTGGGCAGGTGGTTCATAGGGCTGTTGCTTGGATAAAGGACACTTAATCAGCTGGCATGTTATTGACACAGTACAGTGGTACCTTGCAAGACGAATGCCTCGCAAGACGGAAAACCCGCAAGACGAAAGGGTTTTCTGTTTTGGAGGCGCTTCGCAAGACGAATTTCCCTATGGGCTTGCTTCGCAAGAAGAAAGCCCATAGGGAAATCTCCGGGGACCTCTTTTAAATGCTGGTGGTGGGGAGCAAAGCCTTCCCCCCCCTCCGGCCTTCAGAAGAGGTCCAGGAAGGCCGGCGGGGGCCGAAAGGCTTTTCTCCCCACCGCCAGCATTTTAAAAGCAGTCCGGGATAGCAGGGAAGCACTTCCCGCTATCGCGGACGGCTTTTGAAGGCAGGCGGGGGGGGAGCAAAGACTTTCGCCCCCCCTGACTGCCTTCAGAAGAGGTCCTGGACCTCTTCTGAAGGCGGACGGGGGGCGAAAGTCTTTGCTCCCCCCTGCCTGCCTTCCCGGGAGAGCGGAGAAAGGCAGCGTGTTTCTCCGCTGTCCCGGACGGCTTTGGAAGGCAGGCAGGGGGGGCAAAGACTTTCGCCCCCTGCCCGCCTTCAGAAGAGGTCCAGGACCTCTTCTGAAGGCGGGTGGGGGGCAAAAGTCTTTGTCCCCCCTGCCTGCCTTCCCAGGGGCTTTTACATCGCCCCGGACAGCGGAGAAGTCCTCCGCTGTCCCGGGGTTTTTTAAAATGCTGGGGGTGGGAAGAAAAGCCCTTGTCCCCCCCCCAGCCTTCAGAAGAGGTCGGGGGACAGACTGTCCCCGGACCTGGTCTGAAGGCGGTTTCCATAGGAACGCATTAATTGATTTTTCAATGCATTCCTATGGGAAACCGTGCATCGCAAGACGAAAAACTCACAAGAAGAAAAAACTTGTGGAACGAATTAATTTCGTCTTGCGAGGCACCACTGTACATCTAAAAAGAAGGCTGCTCTTCTAGAAGCTGTGTGTGCATGATGGGCCGATGCCAGGGGTTAGCATTGTTGGGCACTTGCAGCCAGAGCAGCATAGCCCTGCTGCAGTCTCTTGGCAGTTTCTGCCCACTGTTCGTGTCTTCTCTCATTATACACTGGCTTTGCTTAGTCAATTGTTACCAGGATTTATTTTCTATCTTGAAGAAGAGTTTGGATTTGATATCCTGCTTTAGCACTACCCGAAGGAGTCTCAAAGCGGCTAACATTCTCCTTTCCCTTCCTCCCCCACAACAAACAAAGGAGCGGAGACACAAACCTGGTTCACCAGATTACGAGACTACTGCTCTTAACCACTACACCACACCGGCTCCCAGGACACCACCTGCATTATTTAAGTGGCTTTGCTAACAGTAGCAAGGTTAATACAGCCTAGTTATGTGGAGCCTCTGGCCCAGGAATAGCAAACATGGCATCCTTCAGAAGTCTACAACTTCCATTGACCCCTGCCAGTTTGGCCAATGCTCAGAGTCGTAGTCCACAGCATCTGGAGGGCATCACATCAGCTACTCCCAGCTCCAGCCTAAAGCCAAATACAGGCCTCAGTCTAATCCCTGGCACTCACTACAGACCTACACCAAGCTTCCTTTCTCCAACTCACTGTTCTTGCTCCATTCCTTCCATGTTTGTACTGGCATCTGTGGTCACTTGTGCAGCATTGGTGAGAGGCAAAGGGGACTGCAGAGGAATGGGGCTGAGCTGGCAATGGAAGATACCGCTCTTCCTCTGCCACTGGCAGCTTGCTGTATTTTCCTGCTGCGCACTGTGAAGGGGGTTTGCCCAACTCAAGGCTGAGTTTTCAGCAGAATTTGTATTTGTAAGTGTCCTAGCAGGTCAAGGCACATGAATGTGCTATTGTGCTGCAGATCCAACTCGGCTAGGCTTCATACAAAAACACAGCTCTTTGGGCATGGTTTTGCAACGTGGTGCTTCAGCCCTACTCCAAACACAATAAAAAATATATGTAGCTGGGATTAGGAATAGTGTAAATAACATTCCTTGCTGTGTGTTGAGACTCCTCCGAGCGGTTTTAAGGGCTGACTGTTGGGTAGGGTGAGCTAGTAGCTTCTACGTCCCCCAAGCAACTTTCTCTTAAGAAGCTGCTATGGGCAATATTGGGCTGCTCTCCTTCCTCTTCCAAAGAAAAGAGGGATTTGGTGGTAGCTTCTACCTTCAAAAGCTACAGTGCTTTTTGTTGAGCCCCAGGCTGTGGGTAAAGTCGTGTTTCATGGTAGCATCCCTATAGGAAACTAAGCTTTGTGCAGACTTTAAAGGGGCAAACAAGCCCCTGCAGTTACAGCTTGCTCAAAGTGGTATAGAATGGAGGTGAGGTGAGGCGAGGCATCTTCATCCTGTAAGGTTCAGTTGCTCATTCTTCAGTGAAGGATCTCTTGGCAGAGCACATGATTTCCATATGTGAAAAGGCCACTATTTCAATCTCTGGTATCTCAGGATACCACAGTATTGGTATAGGCAGGTCCATGGCTTGACTTTGTATTTGGCAAGATCCTCTGTGTGCTTGTGTATTAAGCTTCTTTGAGTGTTTGAATTATGGGGTATGCATCTAAAATGAATAAATAACACTTTCAGGAATGCCACCTTCTGGATCCAGTTTTTTCCAGACATTGGAGAAAGAACATTGGAGAAAGAACATTAGGGTTGTCTCTTTTCTCCAAAAGGGTTTTGAGAAATGTGGGGTTGGTATATAACCGCATCTCTAAATCCCAATGTATTGAAACCTATTGATCATCTGTGTCTCGGGCAAAAGAGGCTCCTTAGGACATAGGAACCTACTTGTCCTAGACTTGGGATAGCTTTGCATCTGGAAACTGGCAAGAAACTATCTGAATGCTGTTGACTGACCTGCCCAGATAAAACTGGAAAAACATACTTTGGCACTCAGCTATTGGTTGGCGCTGGTGTATTTTCTTGATCTGCTCACCAAAGGAAGTGCCAAGGCAAATGTTGCATGGCTTTATTTTCCAACGCTGGTGCAGCCCAAAAGCAATTTGTGCTTGGGATTTATTGGGGGATTCCCGAAAAGTCTTGTGCCTCTTCAAAAAGTGTGACAGGCTTGCATTGTGCTGGGTGAGCTGCGAGCATGCAGGCTGCAAACATGAGCAGGCCTGCAGGTTGTAATTGTACCAAGAAAAGGGAAGGGAAACATACAGACCTAGCAATCATGGCTTTAAGACTACCTTTGGAGTCTGAATCTACAAAATGTTGTCCTGGAAGATCAGTCTTGCTTATATTCTGCTTCTCCAGTCATAGGAGCATTTACTCAAATGCCAGTGGGCATGCCTTCAAAAGAGGAGATCCTTCAGGACCTTGAGGGAGATGTTGGGTAGAACTAGACAAAACACTGACTTTGGTTACGTTATCACCTAGGCATCTATAGTCGTTTAAAACTGCTAAACAGATGACAATGTTTTAAATGAGCACGCTTAACATAGCTGCATCTGTTTTGAGAAGAAAACAGTCACAAGACACTGATCTCGAACATGTTACGGTTCTAGGCCATGGACCCATGTGATGCCCCCCTGCAACCTACTGAAAGTAGCTGGCAGCCTTCTGCTTCTCCCAGTAGTGTTTACTACAACCAGTAGCTGAAGAAGCACTTGCGGGGGAGGAAGAAAGTTGTGGGGCCCTTCCCCTGCTATTCCTCCAAATGTAGAAGCAACCAGTTGAATAACATCTATGTTCTTTCCTTGATTCATACAACTGTTGGCATGCATGTGGTCATGAGACAACAGATCAGAATTTGTGCTTAATAGAAGAATGGAGAGTAACAGGATTGAGAACTTGCTCAGGTACAGGTACATTCTAAGGAGTGGTCACATGATGTCAAATCACCTTTTGAACCTCTGCCTTGTGCCCTGTTAACACATGGCACAAAGCAGAACTGCTTATTATTATTATTTTTTTAAAAAAACACTGTTAAGGTACATCCCAAGTGGATTTAAGCCCATTTTGTGAACTCCATACCGCCACACCTTTAAAAAAAACAAAAAAAACCAGGCTCTCTCACCTTGGCAATTGTAGTATTTACAAATGTGTTAAGACAGGTAGTAGTTTTACATCCCTGCAACATTTCAGTTGCAAAGATGATGAGGGACTTGGATGCCATGGCCAAGCAAAAGGGTGCAAAGGTGTGGACCTTATTTGTGCCACCTCAACACAGATCTTCAGGCTGCCTGGCCTCTGACCATTCCCCCCTAATCTCATGGTGCCTGCTGGTGCAATGAGTTCCTTCAACTGAAATTAAAGGATCCTGAGAGCTCTATCTAGGAGGAAAAATGTGTTTCTTGGCCTCTATCTGCTTGGCTGAAGAGTATCAAAGGAATCTCAATCACTAAAATATTAACTTTGCGAAACGGCAACCTTTGTACCCCTAAACAACCTGGTCAGCATTCCGCTTGCTTCAGTTGAGTGATAACGAACAGCAAGCAAGAAGTAAGCATTCCATCTTGAAGAGAAAAGTGGTTTCTAGGAAAATAAACGAAGCTGTTCATTTAATTTTATTTGTTTCTACAAATATTTATAGGCGGCTCCCTGATATAAAATATCCATGTGGCATACAACAAAAATTGCACACAGAATAAAATGCCGTAACATACCCAATTATAAAACTGGCGGTGCGTCTTGAAGATTTAAAACAAATTGAATAAGCCTGTTTTTCTAGATTAAAACGGGGGCTGTGGGAAGTAGACTATGGGACAGATGGAAGTGTAGCCTTTGTGGTATTCTGGAGCAAGGAGGGGCTTGTACAGATACTGACAAGTCCAGAATCCCTTCCAAATCCCACACTTAGGCTTGGAATTGGTCCACCTCTGTGCAAAAGCATGTGGATGGCACTGCTGCCGCCATTGCTTGTCCTAACCTGAGCATGCAGCTGTCTGGTGCTTAAAACAACTGTGTCCCTTACTCAGTATAGCTATGTTGATTGGGTACTTGCCTTGCATCAGATTCCCAGCGCTGTGCAGTAAGAATAGACTGCATAGAAAAACACAATGATATTCTCCGTAACGCTTGAATCTTAAGGTGCAGGGCTTGAAGTGACTTGTGAAAGCTTTGGCTTGTTTGAGGCTGTATGTTATCTGTTGAAACATCTTCCACAAATGGCTGAACAAGTGACTCGCTGGTCCACTGAGGCAGTGCTGTATTCAGTTTTGCTGTATTGCAACTTCAAGTCTATGGAGCGGGGCTACTCAAAAATAGACAACAGGCATATGATGCCAGCATCCCATGTCCTAAATACTTTGAAATACAGCCTCAACTAGAATTTCTAGGAGGTCAAGCTCTGCAAAAGCAACTCTGCCAACATCAGCCGGCATTTCAAAGCTGAACCAAATACCTGCAACAGGAATGAAGGCAAGGTCTCGTGCATATGGACATTGCATAGCTAGTAGTGACCTTTCTGGCCTGAAAACTGTAGATGTCCAAAGGCTTGCAGCTGATCGATGCATGTAGAACTAGTCATATGGTGGCGCCTTTCTGGTGCTGTGCCACTGAAAGCCCAACCCACCGACCACATTCAAATAACACTCCCATAGTGTAAAAACCAGTGGGGGTGGTAGCTAGGGGATAAGAGTTTTCAAGGAGTGTGCCGATGACCATTCCATGTTTTAAAGTGGTGCAGCTCTCCCAGGACTGCATAATATTATTCCCCGTCCATGACTTCTAAGGAATTGGGATCAGCTGCATTTGTGTACCATAACTTACAAAGTTTCCCTAAACTAAAGGCTAAAGGTAGCATTCTGAAGAGCCCTAGAGAAGCTTAATAAACTCTCTTGCACAAACCAGAATGAGGTCCCTATGTGCAGGAATGTGCAACCTCAGTAGCTACTTGAAGCATGTGTCTTGGTGACTGGTTTACTGCTGTTTGATCTCTCCTCTGCAACAGACCCCTGTCATCAATTCACTTGGAGAAAGCACCCCGCCCCCTCAAAACCAACGGAGTCTCAAAAGTGAATGAAAGACAGGATTATAGCTTGCAATGTTTGTGCCTTGAGTAGGTTAGTTGCTTGCTAGCAAATCTGTTAGCATGATGTTATTCTGCTAACAGATGGCAACGAACAGGAGATGGAAGGGCCGGCATCATTGATTCCACCCACGTTCATTCCTATGCAAGCTAATACTAGGCAAAGGCACGTGCTTCATTTGTGCAGCAGAATGTCTGGAGTATCCCCCTTCAGCATATCGGCTGCAGACTGTGATCCACAGTCAAATGGAGTGTTTGGCGGATGTGTTTCATAAGAAATACCTTTGAGAACCTCTATTTACCCAGCGGCAGGATGGCGGGGAGTGTGCAAGAGTCCTTGGTCCGTGTGTGATGGTCTTAAAGTGCCTTGTCCTTTAGTATTGATGGGGCTAGATTGTACACACATTCCCAGCCTCAACAGGTGTCCCCACTTGATCTAAATTCTAGCACTACTGTAAACTCTGAATGGGGCCTGATATGGGTTTCTACCCATATCGTGGATGCAACCATCATTCTGTAAAATGAAGGCGTTCGTTATACAGCATGCCAGGATCCTTGTAACTGAATCACATCAAGTCTTCATGAGTAATTCTTCACTGCATCCTAAACTTATTGTTGAAGGAACATAAGCTCAGTAGCAGAGAACAGAATAATAAAAAAATATATACGTTGCCCTTCTGACTGGGTGGCTTCCAGAAAAAATACATAAAAGCAAAATAATAATAATAATAATAATAATGTATATGTGTTGCATATATGTATATGTTTTGCGTATAATAGGTCCAGTTTCAGTCACTGTGCAACTCCAGTTCAAAAGGCTCAAGTAACAGATAAGGACTGCCTGCGGTAGTGCTGTGCTGAATGAACAAATAGTCCTGATATAAAGTATCATTTTATATTCCTGTTTCTTGAAAATTATTCTTTGTAACTCTTCAATGCAACACAGTGGCAACACTGAACTGAATCCCAATTTTTGTCTCCTGAAGGTCAGAGTAGTATGCCTGTCCGCTGCTAGCTGGATTCCAGTCACGTTACCAAGTGCTGCATTTGCTCCTGGAGTTGAGACTGGCCTCTCTCACCATGTCGAATGAAGTGGAAGCAACTAGTGGAAACAGTCCGCCTGCCCAGCAACAGGCACCACCGAAAACACAGCCTTTCAAAAAGGAGAAGAAGAAAGGTAAGGCAGGAGTGGCACCAGGAGGCAGGACAGCTCTCCAGCTCCTAAGGCAGAGGTTGGCAAACTAAGGCCCGTGGGCTGGATACGGCCCACCGGGCTTGCTAATCCAGTCCGCGAACCTTGCGGTCAGTCCCGGTGCTAAACAGGCACGGTGCAGAGGCCTCGCCGTGCGGGGAATGACTTCCGTGACGCAGGCTGGGTTCTGATTGGCTGCAGGAAGCTCCTGCAGCCAATTAAAAGCTGCGATGCCTCTGGGTGGGCAGCGACACCGGCATGGTTTCTGATTCAGAAGCCACAGACGCCTCTGGGTGCCGCCCCTTCCTTCCCGCTGAAGCGGCCGAGCAGGAGGAAGCAGCTGAGCGGGAAGAAAGTGGCAGCGACATGGAGGCTGCCTCTGCCCCCCAGGCCAGCAGCATGGGCTCTGTGCCCCGCTGAGACAGAGGATGCCAACACCGCCGAAGACTAGGCAGTGTCGGCGGCTGCGGCGTGAGTGGCATAGGTGGCCGGGCCTTTCGGGAGGGGTTGCTTTCAGGAGGTGTTGGGCCCAGCCCCCCACAAGGTCTGATGGACAGTGGACCCGCCCCCTCCTGGAAAGGTTTGCTGACCTCTGTCCTAAGGAGTTGCCAATAATTAAGAGTTGCTGAAAACAAGCAGCAGTTGCTGTGGTAAATACTCGATGGCAGGCAATTTAGTCAATTAGTTCTCAACCTTGCAACCTTACGGTCACAAAGCCCGTCCATCATTAGTCCTTTTGATGGGTGGTTAGTAACAAAATCGTGGAGACTCCCACCTGCCCAACTGGTTTTTGGTTTAAAAGGAGTCATAAACCAGAGCGTTGAAATAAGCTGACAAGCAGGAGTTTGGCAGAAGGCTGCCACCTAGGGGCTTTGCCTTGGACTGCACAGTCACAGATGGATCCGTGAGTAAGCAGACAGTGGGCAAGGAATCTGCCGCAAACTCTGGCTCTTTATACCTAAAATGTTTGTGAGTGGGTTGACCCTACTCTTACCCAAGGGCATTCCACTGCCAGTGTGGAGATGAAACGGTGGTTACACACTGAATGTTGGTATAGCTGATGGTGAAACATACCACTATATTAAATTGCATTGTTAGGAATGAACAGAGATGCAGGTTCTGATTTTTTAATAGCCTGTGCAGGTCAAACAAAAGCACATGACCATAAAACTGGTTTTTCAGGACCGGAAAAGACAGAAGAATTTCTCTTGGCCAGATTTCAAGGTGATGGTGTAAGATACAAGGCCAAACTGATTGGTATTGATGATGTCCCAGAAGCAAGGGGAGACAAGATGAGTCAGGATTCAATGATGAAGCTGAAGGTGAGTCTCTCGTATTTCCTGCCTCTTTGTTTTTTAAAGGTGCTAGATGGTGATTGTAGTTTCATGGGGGCTAGGGATTACTAATGGCATCCTTGCAAAACTGCAGTTCCTAGAAGCTATTTTAGCAACGACAATTATAGGACCTTTCCTCAAGTATCTTAAACTAGTGGAGAATGGGTCCTAGCACATACTGCAGGTTGCTTATAGTGCTGATCCAGATAACAATATATAGCGGCAAAGTCGAAAATTTCAGGTTAAGTGGAAACATTGCTAGAACATTATGCTGTAGATAGAACTTGCATGCTGTTTGGGGGCTCAGGTTTGTTCCATTTAGCTTCTTAGGTGGAATGTCACCACCTCATGTCAGAATTTTGTTTATTTCCTCCTGCAAAACAACTTCATTAAGACAAATGAGTTCTTGCTTATGTATTGAAACAGTGCTGTTAAATTCCTCTGAGACATGACTGTTCATAACACTGTCCTCCCACAGTGTTGTCTGAAGGCCACACATGATGCCTTCATGTACTGAATGACCCTCTGAATAGCCTCTAGGTGTGGTGGTAATTCCTGGGGGCTGCTTGTCAACAAACACTTTTGAGTTTCTAAGTTTTACTTAGACCTGGAACGCAAGACAAATGTTGCAAGACAATCCCCCACCCACCCAAACATGCAATAAATCCTAAAATGTGAGGGAACTGGGGAGCAGTATATAGCTGGTATTCGACTTGGCATTTTCATAACTCAGATATAGGGAAATTCAGATATGCTGAAATGAAGATTGTGTTATCCACTGGTCAGTGGCCATGTTGACTAATGGAGAGTTGGAGTCCAACATCTGGGAGGGAAATGGATTCTCCATCCCTTACCCTAAGTGATAGCAGTAAGCTGCAATAAGTTTATATTGACAGTACGTCTTGAATACCAAAATGTCTTTGCTGTTCCATTTGTAGGGAATGGCGGTAGCAGCCCGTTCTCAAGGACAGCACAAACAGAAAGTATGGGTGAACATCTCTCTTGCTGGGATCAAAGTCATAGATGAGAAGACAGGGGTAAGTTCTGAGAAGGCCAAGCTGAACCCATTAGGAGAAACTGTCCATTCTCTTAATAAAAAAAAAGTGCCAATCTAACCTAAAACTTGTTGGGGTGAAGAAACTTCTAAAAATGTGCTGAACTTAAAACAGCAGCTTTCCCATTAGAGACATTTCAAAGAAATGCAGAAACTGGCCCAGGCCAGTTAAGTTATCCATCTAGTTAATTACCCATCCAGGTGAAGTATTTCATAATGGACCAAACTCTAGTGCCAAACCTCTAACGTGGGGACTGCTGTAGCTTTTCTAGCAAACCTTGACTCATCTCACAGGTCACTTCAGCCCTATCTAGGAAATTCTGGCTGATGAACACCAAGTGAAAATTTTAATTGGGGCATTCTTTCATGTGCATGCACACTTCTTCAGATAGAAAGCTCATACCAATAAATAACATAGTTGGTCTCTAAGGTGCTACTGGAAGGAATTTTTTTATTTTGTTTCAACTATGGCAGACCAACATAGCTACCTACCTGTAACTACTCCTAACAATCTCTGTGCTATTGCTATAATCTTCCCAGTGCTGAGGTACGGTCCAGAGTTGCTTCTGGTCATAGCACGTGCACATGCAGTGCACGTCTCATACACAGAGCCTAAAATATTTGAGCTCTATTGATGCTGACTGCTTTGTTGAATGGGGAGTGCTGAAACAAAAGTGAGCTGGACTGGCAGCAGTCTTTATGGGGAAGTCAAATTTCCAGGGCACACTTAAGACAATAAAACATGAGCAAGTCGTTCTCATATCAGTGCTCCCATAGAACAGGACTAGAATCATGGGCTTGGAAGATGGTTGACTTTGGACTTGGGGTGGAGGATTCTTGACTTGTGTAAGAGCAGTTCAGAGGGACCAATTACATAAAAGGGTAGTGAACTCTACTGTAGATCTTCAAACAGAAGAATCAGCACCTGCCAGGGGATGCTCTGCAAAGGGTGGCTTACAAGACCACCAGTGCAAGGTTTACACATTTTCAAGAGTTAAAGTCTGGCACCATGTCATCCACTTTGATTCCAGGTTATTGAGCATGAGCATCCAGTCAACAAAATATCCTTTATAGCCCGGGATGTGACTGACAACCGTGCCTTTGGCTACGTTTGTGGAGGAGAAGGGCAGCACCAGTTCTTCGCCATCAAAACAGCACAGCAGGTAAAACTTTACATCGTGGGACCAGTGGTGCTGATGTGCTGCTCTTCTAAGTAGCATTCTGGGTGCATGTTCAATGCTGCACAGTAGAAAATTGCAAATGGAAGCTGTCGCTCTCTACTTAAATTGCAGGATTGACAAAATTTTCACACCGAGTATGGTTAAAACTGGGGAATTGGTTGCCACAAGTGTTTTGGCCACCAACTTGGAAGCTTAGATGTACTCTTAAATTGCTTATCTCTGAGGCTTGGCATTTGCTACATATTTAATAGGTTGCAGGGGTTGGAGAAATGTTGAGCAAGACCAGTGTGGTGCAGTGGTTAGAGACTAAGACCTGGTAGACCAGGGTTTAAATCCCCACTTGGTCATGAAGCTCATTGGGTAGCCATGGGCCAATCACCAACTCTCAGCCTGTTTGGGCATTTGTTGTTGTTGTTTAGTCGTGGCCGACTCTTCGTGACCCCATGGACCAGAGCACGCCAGGCACTCGTGTCTTCCACTGCCTCCCACAGTTTGGTCAAACACATGCTGGTAGCTTCGAGAACACTATCCAACCATCTCGTCCTCTGTCGTCCCCTTCTCCTTGTGCCCTCCATCTTTCCCAACACCAGGGTCTTTTCCAGGGAGTCTTCTCATGAGGTGGCCAAAGAATTGGAGCCTCAGCTTCAGGATCTGTCCTTCCAGTGAGCACTCAGGGCTGATTTCCTTCAGAATGGATAGGTTTGATCTTCTTGCAGTCCATGGGACTCTCAAGAGTCTCCTCTAGCACCATAATTCAAAAGCATCAATTCTCTGGTGATCAGCCTTTTTTATGGTCCAGCTCTCAGTTCCATACATCACTACAGGGAAAACCACAGCTTTAACTATATGGATCTTTGTCGGCAAGGTGATGTCTCTGCTTTTTAAGATGCTGTCTAGGTTTGTCATTGCTTTTCTCCCAAGAAGCAGGCATCTTTTAATTTCATGACTGCTGTCACCATCTGCAGTGATCATGGAACCCAAGAAAGTAAAATCTAGGGCACTCTAAACACAGCAGGAAATTGGAACACTGGGAGAAAATGCCACTAGTATAGGCCTTTAATTCTGTTCCTTGAATTCTATTCCACTCCATTTGGAAATGAGCTGAACTGTGAATTCTGCCACAAAGTGGAAATCTAAGTCCTGTCCATTCACTCACTCACTCACTGCCTGTTATTCTCTTCTAGGCTGAACCTCTAGTAGTAGATCTGAAGGATCTATTCCAAGTAATCTATAACATGAAGAAAAAAGAAGAGGGTGACAAGCGAAAGGTAATGCTGCCTGTTTTTAAGTTTTCCAGATTTATAGGCTGCTCAGTAGCCATACCTAAGATAAATGAAACCTGCTATTGATCTAAAGTGGCAGTGACTGAACCATGAACTTGGTTGATCTAAGATAAATCCTACACAGCTGGAAGGAGCCTGTCTAAACTTGGCAATACCACTTACTCCCAGATAAGTCCACTCTTCAAGTACAGAAGATCAGTCAACAAGGTAATGGGGTAAAAAGGAAAATGAATTCATCTATTTGGGTTGGAAGATCTGTTCCAGGGTGAGGGTGTAAAAAAGTAAGTAGGAAACAAGGTCAACAACCCTAAAAGTATCAGTCTAGCCTGAAGGAAATTGAGCACAGGTTAAAGGACAGACTAGGAAGCTTGGAGGTTCCTCAGTCTGCTCCTTCCCATGCAGACAGAGTTGCCTGCAGTGCAATCTGAGTTGCATCTCAGCAGTTCCAACATGTAATATGGTGACTGGGAGCGGCCGCCGAGACCACATAACACCGGTCTTGAAAGACCTACATTGGCTCCCAGTACGTTTCCGAGCACAATTCAAAGTGTTGGTGCTGACCTTTAAAGCCCTAAACGGCCTCGGTCCAGTATATCTGAAGGAGCGTCTCCACCCCCATCGTTCTGCCCGGACACTGAGGTCCAGCTCCGAGGGCCTTCTGGCGGTTCCCTCACTGCGAGAGGCCAAGTTACAGGGAACCAGGCAGAGGGCCTTCTCGGTAGTGGCGCCTGCCCTGTGGAACGCCCTCCCATCAGATGTCAAAGCGATAAACAACTACCTGACATTCAGAAGACATCTGAAGGCAGCCCTGTTCAGGGAAGTTTTTAATATGTGACATTTTAGTGTATTTTTCATCTTTGTTGGAAGCCGCCCAGAGTGGCTGAGGAAACCCAGCCAGATGGGCGGGGTACAAATAATATATTATTATTATTATTATTATTATTATTATTATTATTATTATTTATTTATTTATTATATCCCTTCCCTTAAGGGAAGGGACCATAGCTTGATAGTGAAGAACATACCTTGCACCAAGCAGATCCCATCTATGAGTTGTGCATGCTCTAGTTCAGGTAGCAGGTGATGGGGCAGACATTGGCCTTGGACAACTGCTGCCCATCGGTGTAGACATGGACAAACATATAAAGCTTTTCTATAAATGTTGATGGCATGATGTCTTTTTTCTTTTTTTTCAGAACGAAGAGGCCAATAAACCTGTTGAGGTAAGAAACAAATTGATCTTTAGGCCTGAAAAACCAAATGCAATTGCCTGTTAGACTTTTAAGTACATTTGCTGCTTACAAGCAATGTGAAATTGGGGGAAAGCTTATTCTTATTGAGTATCTGTGTAGCAGAGACCCAAAAAACCACATTCTCTCTCCTTTGTTCCAGAATGGCAGTGATGAAACAGCTACTGAACGAGCCGACAAAATAAAGCTGGTATGTGATTTCTTTTTTCTTCTGTATCATGCCTCCCCCTCCCCCCGTCATGGGACCAGTGAGGAATCCATGTGGTTTCCAGATAGTCACCCACCCAGGCACTGACCAGCCCTGGTTGACTTCAACAAAATAGTGGCCTCTTCTGCTTTGAGACCACACCCAAGGTCCCTAGAGAGGTTTCACATATGAGCAGCCAGTTGATTGACTGAACAAACTGAACTACTACAGAGAAGTAGACCACAGAGACTTGGGCTTCCAAGCACGCTCTTGGTTAGACTCGAATGACCTTGCAGGCTGAGGTGTATGATAGATTTTAATTTTCTGTCTATTTTGTTCTTAAAGGGTGTGGAGCAGATGGATCTGTTTGGAGACATGTCTACTCCTCCTGACCTGAACAGCCCCTCAGTGAGTAGTAAAGACTTGGATTTGTACTGTTGATAGCTTTTAAAATGACTTAATGGTAGGAGAAATCTTCTAAGGACTGGCCTGTCTTGGATGCTTAGGGGTGGTTTCAGATGAGCAGTTGACTACCTATCCATATGATTGAACTTTTCTATATATAAATGTGAACACAGTCCCACCCCCCAGAGTAAGATGCATGAAATTGGGCCCATTGCCCATTTGTACCTATCAGGAATTGCCATGTTGGCAGGATGGCATTGACTTAGTAGAGGGGTAGCTAAAATGGTGCCCTTCAACTCCCATCATCCCTGACTATTGGCCATGCTCACTGCAACTGGTGGGGAGTATCTGGAAGGCACCATACATGTTACCGTAGTTTAGTGGAAGAGAATATGCTTTAGAGATTGGCTCAGCCATACTAAATACACTATACAGGGATTCGAACACTGCCACCGGAACCAAAGCTGTGAACCAGTATTTTAAAATCCCTACATACATGTAGCTGGATGCATTGGGACAGGGAATATATGCAAAAGTACAATGTGCTTCTCTAAGATATTCCGAGCAAGGGTTGAGAAGGAAACTAGGAGAAGTACGAAGCACTGAGAATCCTGGTTGGATTTACGTGACCACAATTGCCGCCATGTTCAGGCTTCCTAGTCAGATGCCTTTGGGAAGATTGCAACTCTTGGGCGCAAGTACTTGTGGTTTTTCCAGACAGGCCACCATGGCATTAGGGGTCCTATCCACAAGGAGGAGAAAGTTGATATCTGGGGCTACCCCCTGGGCTGAACCTAAATACAAAGTTAGGCCCATGGGAGTTGGCCAAGAGCAGACTGAGGTTAGTGGTTTCCATTTTCCCTAATGGACCAGACTCCACTCAGCATTGTGTAAACATTCTCTCTTTACCACAACTTCAGAACTGATGCTCCTGATCTTCAAATCTCCTGGTTGATTGTCCAATAAGTGCACAAAATTCACTACAGGGTTACCTATCAAATGTGAGGGCATGGGAGTGTGTAGTTCACAGGTTTCTTATTTTAAGAATTGCTGGAGTCCATTGCCATTCTGCTTGCTCTGTGATTTTTAATAAGCACATGAGACTCTCTTGCACATTGTCTACAGTGTCTCTTCTGCTAATCAGTCTTCTCTCTCAAACCTAATAGGAGGAGGATAAAGAGATCCTGTTAGTGGATTTAAATTCTGAAATTGAGGCCCCTCCGACTTCTCTCAAAGAGGAGGATATTTTCTTGAATGACATCGCGCCTCCCCTACCACTGTCCAAGCTGCAGCCACCTTTCTTGCCTGACAATGCTTTCTCTGCAAATCTCAGCTTCTTCCCCGCCCCAAATCCTGACCCTTTCAGGGATGACCCTTTCACGCAACCCGACCGATTGTCGCAGCCCCCAATTGATTCTTCTCTGAAGCCTCCCAGCCAGAAGATGGGAAGTGTTGTGACTAGCCCCATGGGGAGCGGTGGTATGAATGGGGATGTAGACTACTTTGGGCAAGAGTTTGACCAGATCTCCAACCGAACTGGCAAGCAGGAAATGCCAGCCAGCCAGTGGCTGCTTGAGAGTAAGCCTGCCCAACTAGCCACGAGGACTCCAAATGGGGTGCCGGAGAGAGAACAGAACGGCTTCCCTGCCACGTCCCCAGTAAATGTCTTTCTGGAGAGCTCTTCCAAAGGATTACCAGTGCAAAATGGATTACGGCTAGACTCCGATAGCAACGGCCAATTGATGTCGCATGACTCTATCACGATTAGCCCACCTCCCCAAAGCACCAAGCCAGGAAGAGGAAGGAGGACTGTTAAGGTGAACAATGGTGCATGCACAGAGTGGTGACATGCATGTTTTCCTACTTGGACTAGGTGAAGGGATTTCCCTCCCCCTTCCTCAACAAAACCTCTGCTGGCAGAGAACTAGCTTGCCTTCGGTCCTCTTATAAGCTGTCGGTCATAGCCATAGCAAACCTTAAACTCTGTGGCTTGGCTTTCTGTGTACATCAATCATTCTTTCTAATCCTAACTTTCCTCTCTCCTCCTAATGCTGCCATGTCTCTGTAGCTCTGGTAAGTAAGACGCTTAAACTCCTAATGCATGTGTTGAATGAAGTTTTGGGGAGATCATTGGTGTAGTTCAGTAACAAGGTGTCGAGGTGTTGCATCGGCCTTGCAATATAAAATATCTCTATTTGGCTGCAGCCCTTCTTGGTTGCTACCGTACAGAACTGACAGAGAATATTGTCGACCAAAGGTGGGTAACTTGTTGCCCTCCAGAAGTCGCTGGACTACAAAACCCATTGTCCCTGACCGTTGACTATGCTGGCTGGGCCTGATGGGTACTGCAGTCTAAAACGTCCTACAGGTTCTCCATCTCTGCTGTAGATGGGAGCCCACACTCATCTTTAATAAGAATCGATTTAACTTAGATGCACACTATAGGACTCTTCAGCCATTCAGCCTATAGGACAGTTTGGGGGGGGGGTTGTAGTGCTTGTAATAGCAATCTGGGCAATGTTTAACTTCCTGTACATATATAACCATTATGCCTGGTGTGTCTTCCCCACCAACACATTTCCAGGGTTCAGCCAGTAGTGACCTGTTTGGCTCAGGCATCTTTGCTCCTGCAACAAGCACTCTGACAACTGCCGCGCCGCCTCCACCTGCACAGACCAATCCTCTAGACCTGTTCAACACTAGTGCTCCTGTAGCAGCACCCATGCCTGTACTAGGTTAGTAAAGTCTGTTCTTTCCTTGAGGCAGGGATGGGGAATCCTGTTCTCGGGCTACAAGTCCCATGAGCACCAGTCAGTGTGGCCAATGGCTTGTGGGGTTGCAGTCCCAACATCTGGAAAGCCATGTTGATGGATCTGTGTGTACCTTCGTTGCAAAGCAATTTAATGTCTGTATCTTGTCTTATGCAGTCTGGTTTTTTGTGTTCAGTTCAAAGGCACATATTGTGAGATCCAGAAAGACGGTAAGACATTGGGAAGGGCTTTACTCAACAGGCCATAGGTTTCCCCACCCATGGTTTAAGCTTCTTAGGTGATCCGCTTTATAAGCTGAGTTGTAGAATTTCTGAAGGTTAAAAAACAAAAAAACTATCATAATTCTAGGGCATGATTTAAGTCCTGTAGAGACACTTGGGGGTAGAAGTACCAGTAAGCTCACTATATTTTATGGAAAGATTTCTAGCCTGTCTTTTCAGGGCATAACAGCCTCCACAAAGTGGTATATAATTAAGGCTGCCATACGTCCAGATTTTCCCAGTCATTACCGGGATTTCAAAGGCAGAATTGACATCTGGGGGAATTACCGAAATTTACCTTAAAAAACCTGCAAAGATTGCTCTGAAGTAACCGCTAGGCTAAACTGGCTCATTTTTGCCAACAATAGAAGAATGGCAAGTAAAACTTATAGGCTATGCAGAAATGGCAAAACTGATGGCAAAACCCAGACATTCTGACAATGAGAAGCTTAAAAAAGAATGGGAAAATTTATTGTGTATGTGCAGAAATACTGTAAACAAGTTAATACGTTGGCAGGTTTATATTAAGCACTTGTAAGTAGTAAGGAATTAGAGAATGCAAAGGTGTAACAAGTGGGTAAAAATGATAACAAAATGCAGAGAATGATGTAAGATGTAAAGAACCAGTAGAAGGGGGTGGAAGGAAGTATTGAGGTTTAAAGAACCTGAAAAGGTTTGTAAAATAGTAGGATTTTTTAATTAGAAGTATAAATGTTAGATGGTGGTTTGATTTTTGTGTCCTTATTTTATTATTATTTTTGAAAAAATTAATAAAAATGGTGGTTTTTTATGTAAATACAATTTTGGGGGTGTTCTGGTTTTTACTTTTTGAAATATAGCAACCCTATATATAATTCCAGAATAAAACTTCATAATTAGGATCCTCAAGTAAACACATTACATCCCCCCCACACACATAAATGAACAGCACAGATCAATCCAGGCACAGAAGTTTAAATTAAATGGAGATTTGAAACTGTTAGCCTTGCACTGCTAATATGAGGAGGGGGTGGGCAGCCTCTGCACCTCCCTGTACGTGTATCCCAGGCAGGTGTGTTCCTCCATCAGGTGCTTGTTTTTAGTAGTGGAGCTGGCACTAGTCTTTAAGGTAAGCCAGGATTAACTGAGCAAAGGAACTTGTTTGGGGGCAGGAATAAACTGTTTGGGAACCATGTTGCCGTGGTAAGGTGGCTTCTCTGAATGACCTGTTGGTTGAGCATTCGTTCTGATTTGCATGCACAAAGTTTATGCAGAGGTTAGATTAGATCTTTTTTGTTGTTGTTGAGCATTCATCATCTTAATTTGCTTCTGGGGTGTTCAAACGTCTTCCTGGGAAGGCTAAGTTTCCAGGCATCTAGTTGAATTCCTCCTGCCAAATGGTGATAATCAAGAGGCGTTAGTCTTTTTATTAGGATGGAGAAATAATGAAGCTGAGGGACTGTGTTCCTTGCAGGAAAAACGACTTTGATCCTCAACTACTTACCTTGGCAAGGCTTGTGACAAAAAAAGTTGTGGCAAACCCAATATTACCAGGGGAAGGGTTTTGCCATTATACCTTTTTGAATACAGTTTTCTGGGAATTTCAAGTGGGGAGAACACTGTAGCTGCTCAGGCGCTGCTCCCAGGTTTCCCATGGGCATCTGATTCGCCACTGTGAGAAGTATGCTGGCCTAGATAAGCCTATGCCCTGATCTAGTGGGGCTCTTGAGTCTTTAATACAGATAGATTTAAACCTTGTGCTGGTATGTGCAATAATAATAATAATTAATTACTTATACCCTGCCCATCTGGCCGGGTCTCCCAGACACTCTGGGTGGCTCCCAACAGAATATTAAAAACACAATAAAACATCAAACATTTTTAACTTCCCTAAGCTTCAGATCCTGAAGCTGAGGCTCCAATACTTTGGCTACCTCTTGAGAAGAGAAGACTCCCTGGAAAAGACCCTGATGTTGGGAAAGATGGAGGGCACAAGGAGAAGGGGACGACAGAGGATGAGATGGTTGGACAGTGTTCTCGAAGCTACGAACATGAGTTTGACCAAACTGCGGGAGGCAGTGGAAGACAGGAGTGCCTGGCCTTCTCTGGTCCATGGGGTCACGAAGAGTCAGACATGACTAAACAACAACAAAGCAGGGCTGCCTGCAGATGTATTATGAAAGTCATGTAGTTGTTTATTGCCTTGACATCTGATGGGATGGCCTTCCACTGGGTGGGCACCACCACCAAGAAGGCCCTCTGCCTGGTTCCCTGTAGCCTCACTTCTCTCAGGGAGGGAACCAAGAGAAGGCCCTCGGAGCTGGACCTCAGTGTCTGGGCTGAACGATGGGGGTGGAGACGCTCCTTCAGGTATATTAGGCTGAGGCCATTTAGGGCTTTAAAGGTCAGCACCAACACTTTGAATTGTGCTTGGAAATGTGCTTTTCCCCCCAACTAAGGTGTTTTTGGAGTTGCCTGATGAGAGAGCAGCATAACTTATTGATGTGTGGGCTTTTTCTCCCCAGGTGGCCTGCCCTCAACTGCTTCTCCAACACCAGCCTGGGGTCCCCAACCTGCAATCTTCAACCAGCCTTCTTCAGCCTTTCCTGGATCTGTTTTGGGTGTTCAGCCAGCAAGCTTCCCTCAGCCTCCTGGCTTTGACGCTGCTCCACAAGCTCCCAGCTGGAGTCAGCCACCATTGTCCTTGGGAGCCCCGATCCAGGCTCCAGCTCTTGATCTCTGGGGTCAGCCTGTACGGGGTCCTCCTCCTACTGCGTGGGTCCAGCCCTCCAGCACTGGGAACCCTTTCCAGCCTGCCATATTCCCACCTCCGCTCGCATCCCAAGGCCCCTCTCTGTTGCCTGCTAGAAGCCCTCCTCAGTTGCCTCCCAGAACTGCACCTCAGAAGGAGTTGCCCAAGAAGGAAAGCGACGCCTTCACTGCTTTGGATCCGCTTGGTGATAAGGAAATAAAGGATGTAAAAGCCATGTTCAAAGACTTCCAGCTGGCGAAACTGCCCGCCGTGCCTGCGAGGAGGGCAGAGCAGCAGCAGCAACAAGGTCTGTCGGAAGCTTCTGGAGCCTTTGCCAGTTATTTCAGTAACAAAGTGGGGGTTCCTCAAGAGTTGGCTGACCACGATGACTTTGAAGCTAGCTGGCTGGCTACAAAAACTGGTGGTAAATCTGCTATATTCCTTGAGGGAACCTTAAAGTTCTGACCTTTCTCCTCCCCCTCACAGAAGACGCATACAGTGGAACCTCGGTTGTCGAACGTAATCCGTTCTGGAAGACCGTTCTACTTCTGAAACATCTGACAACCGAGGCGCAAAGGGCTGTCAGCAATTTCCACTGAGAAAATTGAAAAACTTGCAGCAGAAGCCGTTTGGCTTCTGAGGCGCCTTCAAAAACAGAAGCACTTAGTTCCGGGTTTTCGGCATTTGGCTTCCAAAACATTCGGCTTCCGAGGTGCTCAAAAACCAAGGTTCCACTGTATTTCAGTGGACATGCTGCATATTTTTATGTAGTCTCTGGGGCAGGTGGATGTGTGCTTTAACCTGGGATGGGCAGATGGTTAGCATCTTCTTTTTGGGCCCGTGGGCACATTTGAAAACTGGAGGAACAATTGTGGGTGCCATGCTACACCACAACTGAAGTAGAAAGCTTGCTTCAGTGACTAATTTCAGGGTGATGATGGCCCCCAGAGAAGGTGTCTGTGGGCACAGTCCGTCCCCCCCAGGTTCCATATTGGCTGTGTAAACTAAATGGTGATGTCCACTGATCCACCTGCAATGTGTGCCCTCAGCAGAAAAACACAGCACTTGGTGCCAAGTGTGGCTGTGTTTGCTGTGTTATGTGAAATGGGTGGCTTACAGTGTCTGGTGGTTTAAAAATAAGTCTGTTCTGCATTGCAGTGCCACCAAATCCTGTTCTCAGGCCAAACACTGTGCCAACTGCCAAGCCTGCTGAAGACCTATTTGAAAACCCTTTCAAGACAGACCCTTTCGCTGTTCCATCGCTAAACTCGGTAAGTGGCAGAGCAAACTTCACTTCTATGTATGTGTGGCTGTACTTCTGTTGGCTGTAAATTATGGACCACTTCTTTCTCCAGAGTTGAAGCACCCCTGGGGTCCTATTGCCTTCTAACAAAAGCTGGCACTGTCCCCAGTTAACCCAAGTGCAGGTGGCAGGATAACTGTAAAATGATCTGTCTTGGCTCTTGCTATTCGAACATGACAGCATGATCAAAAGTGTTTATAGTGTAGCTTAAAGCTGGCAATCTGTAAAGATAAGAGTGTGTTAACACCAACCGCTATGGCTTATTCATTGAAGGCTCCATGCATATATATATATACTTTTTTTAAAAAGAGGATAGATGTAAGAATAATCAAGCACCCTTCGACCCGTGGTTAGAATGGAAGGCACACTCAAGCAACATGCTTGTTAGCTATCAGCCTGCAGACTGCACTGATCCTTGACCAAAATAATTGGCAGGGGTTGTATGTTTGCATAATTCAGTGGCATGAGCAACACTTTGCTGTAAGACCAAACCACCATAGTATATGGTGCCATATTGGAAGCGCTGTGCATTTTTTCCTCCACCACCACCTCTCTCTCTCTCTCTCTCTCTCTCTCTCTCTGTGTGTGTGTGTGTGTGTGTACACACACACACACACACAATAACACAATACCCAACACCCAGTTTCTGAAGGAGCCTTGAACGGAACTGTTGCTTGCATCGCCTGTCACCTGCAAGAGATCTGTACTCTAGATATTGCAGCTGGTGATGGGGGTTGACGTCAACCACAACTCTCACTTAAGAAGCATGAACTGCCTCTGAACAAGCTGCTGCAACCTTACTGGATGTGAGAAGCTTAGATCGAATAAGATATTTGCCAACTCAACACAGCTGGCAAGCATAGGGTATTCAAGTATTTGCAACTTGCCTGCAAAAAGACTTCCAAATTGTGCATAAATAAAGCAGCCTCCTTCTTTCTAGACTGCCGTGCCGCACCAGCTGGCTTCTGCTCCATTTGGTGATCCTTTTGGAAACCCGTTTGCGTAAGCTTGATAGGTAAGTGTCTCTTAGAGGGGTGGCTGTTGATCCTGAACCTGACACGATCTAAAAAAGCCAAAACTGGGGTCATGCTAGGAGGTAAAAGAGGCAACTGTGTGGAGAGTCAATGTGGGTTAGCAGTTCGAGTTTTGAGCTGGGATCTGGGAGACCAGGATTCAAACCACCACAATTGGTGTTGTGTCATTTAAGGCTTTATAAATGTTGGGACCGTGAGCTCCTTACATTGCACACAGATGTGAACAGGCTACCAAAGTCACAACTCTGGCTGTACCAATGGACATTCTAGTGGTTGAGTCCTGCACTAAGGAGCAGTCCCAAAGCATTGTAGAAAACCAGCTGTGAGGTCATCTGAGCATGGAGCTATGGTTTGGTTTGTATTCTGCTCTAGTCAGACCTCACCTGGAGTACTGTGTCCAGTTCTGGGCACCACAGTTCAAGAAGGACACTGACAAACTGGAACGTGTCCAGAGGAGGGCCACCCAAATGGTCAAAGGCCTGGAAACGATGCCTTATGAGGAACGGCTAAGGGAGCTGGGCATGTTTAGCCTGGAGAAGAGGAGGTTAAGGGGTGATATGATAGCCATGTTCAAATATATAAAAGGATGTCACATAGAGGAGGGAGAAAGGTTGTTTTCTGCTGCTCCAGAGAAGCGGACACGGAGCAATGGATCCAAACTACAAGAAAGAAGATTCCACCTAAACATTAGGAAGAACTTCCTGACAGTAAGAGCCGTTCAACAGTGGAATTTGCTGCCAAGGAGTGTGGTGGAGTCTCCTACTTTGGAGGTCTTTAAGCAGAGGCTTGACAACCATATGTCAGGAGTGCTCTGATGGTGTTTCCTGCTTGGCAGGGGGTTGGACTCGATGGCCCTTGTGGTCTCTTCCAACTCTATGATTCTATGATTCTATGGTTACGCCATCCACAAATGGTGGTAGCAGGCAGGCCAGGTCAGCTGGTGAAGGATCAAGAAGCACCCAGAACAAAATATGTATACTGCTTTGGTGGGGAGTAAGCCTTGCCCAGAGCAGGATGGACACCAGTTTTGGTCCTTAATGTTGCTCAGTAGGGATATGGTGCTAAGTAAGGAGATGGCTATTAGCTCAGAAGATCTAGTTCGCATGTGAATGGTCTTTGGTTCAGTCCCCAGCATCTTTAGGTAGGCCTGGAAAAGATTCCTTCCTGGAAACCTAGAGGGCAGCTGCCAGACTATGTAGAATATACTGCAGTATCTGGACCAATGGTTGTTTTTTAAAAATTATTATTATTATTATTATTATTATTATTATTATTATTATTATTATTATTATTATTAAATAATAATTTATTTATACCCTGCCCATCTGGCTGGGTTTCCCCAGCCAATCTGGGTGGCTCCCAACAGAATATTAAAAACATGATAAAACATCAAACATCAAAAAACTTCCCTAAGCAGGGCTGCCTTCAGATGTCTTCTAAAAGTCAGATAGTTGTTTATTTCCTTGACATCTGGTGGGAGGGCGTTCCGCAGAGCAGGCGCCACTACTGAGAAAGCCCTCTGCCTGCTTCCTTGTAACCTCACTTCTCGCAGTGAGGGAACTGCCAGAAGGCCCTCGGCGCTGGACCTCAGTGTCCGGGCAGAATGATGGGGGTGGAGACGCTCCTTCAGGTATACTGGGCCGAGGCCGTTTAGGGCTTTAAAGGTTAGCAACAGCACTTTGAATTGTGCTTGGAAACGTACTGGGAGCCAATGTAGGTCTTTCAGGACCAGTGTTATATGGTCTCAACAACCACTCCCAGTCACCAGTCCAGCTGCTTAAGTAGTTTCCTACATACTACGGTTATAACAACATTCAGTGCTATCTTCATACCAGCCATTTACAGGACTACTATATTCCGAACCACATTGTCCAAAAGCACCCCAGCAAAAAAAAAGTGATGGTAAAGATTGACTTTTTGCATGCTGCTGCTGCTGTATCTACTCCCATTTGCAAATCCCATTCTTACCCATTACTTTTCAGTAGTTCCACATAGCAAACCCCAAGAGAGCAAGTTTCATGTGGCTCAGCCCAGTGGTGCTAACCATCTCCCTCTCGTTCTCTTGACCCAGGAATGACTGCAAACCAGCAGAGGAATAACTGGACTGGCCATGGTGCAAGGATGTGATGAATAACTGGATACCCTCCCCTGTTACTGTCTTCACTCTGCATGCATTATCTGCCTCATTCTTCGCCATCCACTTTTGGATTGCAGTACGGTGCAATGAGTCCTTGGATTGTAGCCATCGGAAGCCGAGGAAGGAATCTGCTAAAGACCAAACTGGAATTGGGTGGCGAACTTCAGCCCAAGTGGATTTAACTAACTGAACACTGTGGTGTCTCCTAGGCCTTCAGCCAACTTCACATTTTGTCAAGGCTGGGATGAACCTTGGCTGTAAATGGGGCTTTTACTGAACTTCCTTCTAGGATGAGAAACTGCACAGACTAGTATTCACCTCCACACAAGGGGAAAGAACCGGGATATGAATTCGCAGCACTGAGTCACCTAGAACATAAAATGGTCTCTTGTACGTCTCCCAGCCTTAACTGCAAGCTTTAAAAACTGGACAGAACTCAATTTCACACCCTCTCTGCCTCCAGCAATGTCAAAGTGAAAGCATGTTTGAATTGTTATGAAGATCATTCAAAACCATATTTGACTTGTAATGGGGAGGTTCCAAAAGTGTAATGACTGACTCTTAATGTCCATGCAGGCTGGCTGTGGTCATAGTCGAGAGATACACCTTGGAAGTGATTATTTTTTTTAATGCATCTAGTGTGTTGACTATTAACCCTCTAGCAAGATTCTTCAAACCAGGGTTGAAAAAAGATGGATGCAGAAATAGATGGGTGTCCTTTAAAGAAGGGGGTGGGTCCTGTGAATGTACTATCACTTGTAAAAATTGAAAAGCAACTGTACTTGGAGCAAGCAAAAATTGCAATCATGGCAATCAAGGTTTAGTATAGCTAGAACTCTATGCAGAGTGACAATGCATTAAAACAAGGGGCTTAATAACAAACTGAGCAGAACTGATGCAAGAGCATTGTGTGTGTCTCCTTTACAGCGTTTATCAGTGCAAACTTGAAAATGGTATCCATGTTTAAATGGCCAGATAAATGCATAATGAGAGATCTGCTTTCTAGTAAACACTTTGTCTGTAGTGACCTGTTCTGCCGGTAAATTATGCAATCTGCTCTGTACATATTCTACTGCACTTTTCCTGTAATGCGAAACAAAGCTATCAATTTATATGTATTTGTCTCTGACTGGAAATGTAGGAATTTTTGGATTGTGTTACATTGTAAAAAGTAGTCAAATACTCTGACAATTAAATGTAACTTCATTTCAAAAGCGGCCTCTGCCTCTAGGGAGTTCGGTGAAAACTTTTAACGTGGTTTTCCAGAAGCAGGACTCTTTGTTTTCATATGATAGTAGTTTTACTTGGGTAGCCTGAGTCTAAGTCATTGAACAGGTGTGTAAAAGCATTTGTAGCTAGAAGCTTATAAAAGCCTGGGGTCCTTAAATCACCTAGAATGTAGACCCACATTGATAGAGTACTGCTTCCCTCAGTGCGCCAGTATGCAATTTAGGCGGGTGCAGCATGTCAAATCATAAGCCAACTTTTTGGGACCAGGGCACATTTGGAACTCTGAAAAATTGTGGGTGTCAGCCACAACACAAAATGGCCGCCCCACTTCACCGTGTCAAAAATTGGGACATGCGTCTTCTGGGATGCGCTCCCGGGTGAGTCACGTGACCTGTGCCGCGATCTCACCCCCCCAAAAAAGCACTTTTTCAGGGCAAGAGTGTGGCACCAAAAATGGCCTTTGTGATCTTGTGAGAAAAAGGGGGTGTCCTTTTTTCCCCAGGACGTTTGGCGGGTATGTGCTCCCCACTAGCCACCTCCCCAGTTGGGGTGGGAGTGCACCTACATCAGCCACTGCCGTTCATGGGGGAAGCTCCTTGCATCTCTCTGTTGCTAAAGAATGGATGGGACAGTTTGCTAAGCCTCCTAGAGCAAAATATACATCAGGAGGCTTAGTTTGGTCAGAATTAAATATACAGAGGTAACACTAAATAAACTACTTCTGGTAAATGAGTCACCATAGCTGCTAGAGGGCCATGAAAATTTATGTCCCAGGCTTTTTAGATTTGTCTCCCCATGTACTATCTGAAACCAAAGGAGCGCATTAGTTGCCAGATGTGAAATATATTGGCATTATTTTTAGCTCTCCTACCCCACTATTGGGGTCCAAAGAACATTGGATGCAGTCCACAGGATGCGGGCTTAACTGATTACAGCAGTATGCTGCTATTGAAAATATGGCTCTCAGCTAGGTTCTCGCTGATGCCTCAAACTTGGGGTAAAGGCTTGCAACATAGCTGGTGGTACAACAGTTAATATTTGGCTTTGACATCCTTGTCAAAGTGTTGGTGCTGACCTTTAAAGCCCTAAATGGCCTCAGTCCTATATACCTGAAGGAGCATCTCCACCCCCATCGTTTAGCCCGGATACTGAGATCCAGCACCAAGGGCCGCCTGGCAGTTCCCTCATTGCAAGAAGTGAGGTTACAGGGAACCAGACGGAGGGCCTTCTCGGTAGTCGCACCCGCCCTGTGGAACGCCTGCCCATCAGATGTCAAGGAAATAAGCAACTATCCTATTTTTAAAAGACATCTGAGGGCAGCCCTGTTTAGGGAAGTTTTTAATATTGAATGCTGTATTGTTTTTAACACTCGATTGGGAGACACCCAAAGTGGCTGGGGAAACTCAGCCAGATGGGTGGGGTATAAATAATATATTATTGTGTGATGTGCACCAAGATTGTAGTCCAGCAACAACTGGAGGGGACCAGGTTGGCAAAGGTCGGTTTACACAAAGGGCAGCTTGGTGGTAGCACACAAGCTTTGCATACAAAGATCCCTGGCATCTCCTTGGGGGAAAGGGCTGCCCTCTGAAGCCATGGACAGCTACCACCAGTCAATGGAGATAATATAATGTTGGATAGATTTAATAGTCTAGCCGGGTAGAAAATGGCTTCCTATGCGCTGTCAGACTGGTAGTAATTCACTGGGCTCTCCTGATCCTTTCAACTGGAGACATTGGCAATGGCATTTTGATTTTTTTTGTGTGTGTAAACCAGATTTAACCCACGACTGTGCCAAAGTTCTTTCCCACTATGGCTGTGGGAATCACAAGGTTCTCTTTTTCACGCATGTACCCTGCACTGTTGCCCTTTTTGCCTCAAAAGCTTCGTTCTAAGCTACAAAAAAATTTATTCGAAGTTGCTTCCCCAGCTACCGAGTTCAGGATGAAGTAAGTGCCACAAACAACCAGCTAGTAAATGTTTAATTTTTCTTTTGATTGGATGTGATTGCTAAAGAATCGGATGTCCCTCTGTATCTCTGAAAAGTAAACAATCTTACTCCAAACAAGGGCATATTTAAAAGGGACTTTGTCAAACCTTCTGTACAACCAAGTTAAGTTTAAGATTACTGCATAACTATTCCTGCAGAAGTATGCAGGTATGGCACAGTGGCTCAGAAGGGAAGCCAGATCTTGCAGTGCCTTGAACTAACACTAATCTCTGCTGCCTGATACTCTGTGGTGGATTTATGACCGGCTTCCTCAGACTTGGCCCTCCAGATGCTTTTGGCCTACAACTCCCATAATCCCTAGCTAGCCGGACCAGTGATCAGGGATGATGGGAATTGTAGTCTCAAAACATCTGGAGGGCCGAGTTTGAGGAAGCGTGATTTATAGCATCTCAAATGTGTTTTCATTGGCCTCTGTGCCACATACAACTCCCTCTTGAATCAAGCAACTGCATGGATCCTGCTCAGTGATGCTACAAGCCCCACCAATCTAACCTGCCCACCCTCTTGGGGGGGGGTGAATATTCCACTAACCGTGGCATGTTCTGATGTCTGGTTTCAGTATTTGTGTAACTCTGGAAGTGTATACAGTGGCACCTTGGGTTAAGTACTTAATTTGTTCCAGAGGTCCGTTCTTAACCTGAAACTGTTCTTAACCTGTTACTAATGATTGATCATAACACACCACTTTGGCTAATGGGGCCTCCTGCTGCTGTCACGCCACCAGAGCATGATTTCTGTTCTCATCCTGAAGCAAAGTTCTTAACCCAGGGTAATATTTCTGGGTTAGCAGAGTTTGTAAGCTGAAGCGTATGTAACCCGAGGTACCACTGTACTCAATTCTGACCAAACTAAGCCTCCTGATATGTATTTTGCTCTAGGAGACTGACTTCTGTCAGAATCAAGCATACACTTCCAGAGTTAAATACATTACTTTTGATAAGTGAGCCTCCATGGTAGCTAGAGGGCTGTGAAAATTTGCATCCCAGGCTTTTTAGACTCTTCTCCCCATGTATTAAAGCTAAAGGACCCCTGGATGGTTAAGTCCAGTCAAAGGCGACTACGGGGGGCCAGCGTTTGTCCACAGACAGCTTTCTGGGTCATGTGGCCAGTATGACTAAACTGCTTCTGGTGCAACGGAACACAGTGATGGAAACCAGAGCACATGGAAATGCCTTTTACCTTCCCGCCACAGCGGTACCTATTTATCTACTTGCACTGGCGTGCTTTCAACCTGCTAGGTTGGTGAGAGCTGGGACAGAGCAATGGGAGTTCACTCTGTTGCAGGGATTTGAACTGCTGACCTTCTGATCGGCAAGTCCAAGAGGCTCAGTGGTTTAGACCACAGCTCCACCGCTTCCTAGGCTCTTCTCCCCATGTACTGTCTGAACCCAAAGGGGTGCATCAATTGCCAGGTGTGATTCCCACCCCCACCCCCAGCTTTATTACCCCACTATAACTAGCAAAAGGTTTTGGGCTGGCTCATAGAAGACCCTCTCCTTGTGTGCCAGTGTGGTGTAGTGGTTAAGAGCGGTAGTCACGTAATCTGGGTAACCGGGTTCGCGTCTCCGCTCCTCCACATGCAGCTGCTGGGTGACCTTGGGCCAGTCACACTTCTGTGAAGTCTCTCAGCCCCACTCACCTCACAGAGTGTTTGTTGTGGGGGAGGAAGGGAAAGGAGATTGTTAGCCGCTTTGAGACTCCTGAAGGGGAGTGAAAGGCGGGATATCAAATCCAAACTCCTCCTCTTCTTCTTCTTCTTCTTCTTCTTCTTCTTCTTCTTCTTCTTCTTCTTCTTCTTTTGTCTTGGGTGCCCAGGGTGGTCAGCACTTAACGGTAACTGATAATCCTGGTGCCGCACTAGGAACTTGTGAAATGCTCCAGTTAAGTGGTCTAACTTGTTTTTGGGTGTGCCTACTGCGTTCATTTTTTCCGCATTCTTGCAAAGGTTCCTGATGTGCTTTGCTTTTACAATAAAACAGTGCTGCTTTGTTCTCCCCCCTCCCACTTTGTGCATAAGAACGTAAGGGGCTGCCTTACATCAAGGCAAATCAGTGCCCCCCCCCGATCCAAATTGTCCAGGCTGACTTACAGGCAGTGGGTCTGCAGGTTTTCGGATGCAGGGAATTCCCAGCCCTACCTGGAGATGCCAGGAACTGAACCCAGGACCCTCTGTATGCAAAGCACACACTCTGACCCTGAGCTACTGCCCTATTGTGTAATGCGTGGAATTGGAGAGAGGAACGACAGGTGCCGGGGCTTTCTCTTCTACCCTTCTCTCTGCCTGGGGAATGCCCAGACCAGCTGATTTTCCAAATTCTTCCCTGTCAACAAACTCCAGGCTGCTTCCCGAAAGTCAGCAGCAGGCTCTGCCTCCTTTTGGCAGGGGTTTTTGTTTGTTTTTCTGCTAATCAATAACAAAAAGGAAAGGACAAAAAGCTTCCCATTTGGGTGCTACGGTTTTGGTGTCGCAGTCGACAGCAGCACCATGAAAACCTTTCTGCCTCTTATAGCGGCACTGTGCATCTTAGGAGCAAATGGCTTTGTCTCACCAGGGAGGAAAAGGTAAGTGGACTTTAAAATGAATACATAAATATCCTGAAGAAACCAGAGGCTTTTCTCCTGGGCATAGTTGGCCAATCGGTGTTAAAGAAGGATAGAACTTTCTTTATGTATGCTACAGCAGCAGCAAGAATTCTTGTTGCAAAGCACTGGAAGACACAAGAGTTACCCACCTTGGAAGAATGGCAAATGCAACTAATAGACTACATGGAGATGGCGGAGATTACTGGCAGAATCCGAGACCAGGGAGAAGAGCTTGTGGAAGAAGATTGGAGGAAATTTAAAATTTATTTATAGAAACATTGTAAAATTTTTGAATGCTGATGACGTTGAAATGAACTGAAGGGGTTCTAGCAACAAGGTAAAATGTAAGATGGGATTGATAATAGATAAGCTAAATTGGATATGAATTTGCTGAACTAATTTTTAAAAGGGATACAAAAAAGGGAGGCGTGAGGAAGTCAGGAAAATAAGTTAACTAAAGATGAGAAATCAAAAAAAGAGGGAGTTTTGTTTTCTTTTATATGTGTTCTTTCTTCTTCTTTTTTGTGTTTAATGTTTGTATTTTTGTATTTTGTAATTTTGTTTTTTTTCTGTTTTTGTATTTTTCTGAATTTTTCTATTGATAAAACTTAATAAAATATTAAAAAAATAAAATAAAAAATAAAATAAAATGAATACATAAATAAAATAAAACCTGTGTCGCATTTCCCACAGCAAATGTAGAATTTGCTCTGATTATTCTTTGGAGCCTGAAGTTAGCGAATCTGAATGATTTCCAATTTCAGCATCAAGGTAGTATATGAGACTGCAGTTCTGCATATGCTTAGATTGTAATCAGCCCCAATGACTTTAGTGGGAGTGACTTCCAGTTCAAACATGAAAGGAAGATCCACTGTAAGGTTTCCCAGGAAGGAACATGGCTCTTGGGGTGATAAAAAGTCCTGTATTTTCAACTGCCCAGTCTAGTTTTAAAGACAGAAGCATCATAAGAAAGGAGAACAATGACCTTAAAGTTCTCCATCAGCGGTGAGTGCGTGGAGAGCAAACTGAGAAGGCACCAAGTCAAGTCACCTCATGGTCGCAGGCTTCCCCACTATAGCAAGATAGGCTGTAAATTTTTCTGCCTTTGCCTCTGTGTCCATAAAAATCAGCATATGCAAATATATGTCCCTTTTATCTTCTCGTTTGGTGATGTCTTTTCCCAGTATGGGGCCTATTTCCCCCCCTTCCCCAATAACATTGCTTCTGATTTTTAGTTTACTGAATAGTACTGCATAAAAGCATCTTGTTGTTCTGTACTAAGAGAGCGAAGAGAAGTGGACATCAGGCCCATTGATTGCTTGCTGAGCCGCTGGAGCGAATGGGGACCATGCAATGCATGTGCGAAGGAAAGAGTAAGTCATGGGTTTGTGACTGATAGTTAGCCCAGGAGGCTTTTGTTTGAAACAACAACAATGTGTTTTAGGGATAAGAATGTAAGATTAGCCTGAGGATCAGGGGCCCGTCCAGTCCGGCATCCTATTCTCACAGTGGCCACTCAGATGCCTGCAGGAAACCCTCAAGCAGCACCCCAGCACAAGAGCACTTCCCCCGCCTGCAATTCCCAGCCCCTGGGATTCAGTAGCAATGGCAACTAGTTCTTGCCATTGATAGCCTTATCCTCCATGAATTTGAATTTGTTCGGACCTCTGGCAATGGCACACCTTGTGGAGCTCCAGTTTATATTGTGGTCTATCATAACTGGTGATGTCTCTGCTTACTTCAACCCAGAAGCGACTCAGTAACTTCAAACTCCTGACAGTAAAGTAAATGTTCATGACTTGGGGGGGGCAGGGGGTAGCTTGTTTAGTTTTCTGACTTTGTAAAGCCACTGGATAACAATGAACTTAGTGGCGCCATCCGTAATCTGAATCGGAACAACAGTACAAATTATTAGGGCTGTTGATATTTTTACCTCAGCACAGGGGTTAGACTCTGTTGGTTTTTTTAAAATGATATTTATTAAAGTTTCCAATTTTTAACAAACAAAAAGAAAAAACCAACATAAAAATATTAAAAACACATAAATTTCACAACTTATTTTCTTGTAACTTGTTTCCCCGACCTCCTCGTACCTCCCCTTCTTGTATACCCAGTTTGAGTTGTTTATACAGCAAATCCTTATCTCGACCTCTTGCATTGTTGTAGCTTTAAATTCTTACTTACAAAAAGAAAATCATTTTATCATAATTACAGCTTGAAACCCCTTAAATTCAATCCAACATCATTCAACATTCCTTAATTTTACAATATTTTTTGTAGATAGTCCTTAAATTTTTTCCAATCTTCTTCTGCCGACTCTTCTCCCTGGTCACGGATTCTGCCAGTCATTTCTGCCAGTCCCATACAGTCAATCAGCTTCGTCTGCCATTCTTCCAACACAGGGGTTAGACTCTGTGATGCATGCGCCTTTCCCAAACCCGATGTTCCAGTCCTATCCTCAAATTATCCAGCAATGTAGTCAGCGTATATTTGGTGGATTGTAGAATAAAGAGTGCCACCTACTGGTGCACTGCACTATACTTTTAGAAGGTTTCTGTGTACAACGGTCTGTATGTTCCTACAGCCCTACCGTTAGGCGAGGTGAGGCAGCCACCTCAGGCAGCAAATACTGGGTGACAGGTAGTGGTAGGGAAGTTTGCCTTGTGCTCCTTGAGCTGGTCTGCTGCCTTCAAGTGTGCCAAAGGACACTGTCCCTTTGCCACTGTTGAAGTAAAATTCAACTCCCAGTCCAGTAATAATAATAATAATAATTTATTTTTATTGTTTTTTATTGTTTTTTTTATTTTTTATTACCCTACCCATCTGGCTGGGTTTCCCCAACCACTCTGGGCGGCTCTCAACAGAATATTAAAAACACAATAAAATATCAAACATTAAAAGCTTCCCTAAACAGGGCTGCCTTCAGATGTCTTCTAAAAGTCAGGTAGTTGTTTATTTCCTTGACATATGATGGGAGGGTGTTCCACAGGGCAGGCGCCACCACCAAGAAGGCCCTCTGCCTGGTTCCCTGTAACCTCACTTCTCGCAGTGAGGGAACTGCCAGAAGGCCTTCAGAGCTGGACCTCAGTGTACAGGCTGAACAATGGGGGTGGAGACACTCCTTCAGGTATACTGAGCCGCGGTCGTTTAGGGCTGTAAAGGTCAGCACCAACACTTTGAATTGTGCTCGGAAATGTAGTGGCCTTCTGAATGTGAATATGGGGGCAAGGTTCCATCTTGTCCTTTGCTTTAAGCAGCAAAATGTCTTCAGGCATTAGCATTGTAGAAAAAGTAGTCATTGGTATTTTCTAACCACGCATGCCTTTTGATCAAAGCACCAAAGAATGGAGACTCCATTATGGAGATGTGATGAGTAGGCCTCCTTTTAATTTTGTGCATAATCCGCCCCCAACCTCCCGCTTAGTTTCCGTCAAAGTTATTTGGCGTGTGCAAAGAATGTACCGGTACATCATTTCATGGCTGCTCAGCCACACCAGTCCTTTTGAGCACCTGTAATTCTTCTTCCTTTCTTTTCTAAAGTATCGCTCGAGGAGCGTTGTGAGATTTGGTCAATATGGAGGGAAGCCATGTATTGAAGCTCTGGGAGACAGACAGTTCTGCCAGCCAGACACCCCCTGCCCTGAAGAGCTACCAGATTGTGGCAATGACTTCATGTGTGAAAATGGTATGCAGTTCTTTTGCATTATTCTTTGAAACTGATTCCCACGGTGGATTATACGGGAGATCATTAGTTGCCCATTACAAGGCACCATCTTGTCATGATTTAGCAGCTCTCTGAAATACTCTTACGGAAGTCCCTTCTCATACGCATTCACCTGGTGCGTATTTCACCTGGAAATGTTGAGCTCGTTTTCCTGATTGTAATGCAGTGCTTCTCTTCTGTTTTCTAACATTCCTCTCACCCCTAGCGTGTTGTGTAATTGTGGCTTTTTGGCCAATGTTGCCCTAATTTTCATTCTCACCAGAGGACATGGTGCCACACAACAGTTTATGTTTTTACTGATTTTTCAAATTTTAGCAAATCCACCCCAAATGATCCCCACCCCCCATGCAAACAGCAGGAAAGAATTGTATGTTGGTATACTACACCAAATGTTGTCACTTCACTCCCAGAAACAGGTTGGGTTTTTTCCTGGAATCAAGTAACATGAAAATTAGCTCATAGTTTCCTGAATTGGTATTGTACATTTTTGCTGGTTTGGTTGTCACTCCTAATCAAGATATTGTCTTTTATCATCATCATCATCATCATCTATACCACCCCTCATCCTCAAAGGACAATTATACGTATGTGTGTGTGGTTGTATTTGTTTAATGTCTACATTTTCACAGTGACAATTTTTTAAACATCGAAAGGGTAAAACAGGTTTTCATTTCCTTTATGGTCAAAAAATCCCCCAGTGGCACTGGGGGAAACCCAACTAGGTTTGGTTCAAGCCAAAAGACTGAGAGCAATAAGAACTGCTTACAGCTAGAGATACAGTTCCTCTTTCTACACTTAGGACACTGTATAAAGAAAAGGTTGGTGTGTAATACGGAAGATGATTGTGGAGACTTTTCCGACGAAGACAATTGTGAAGGTGATCCTCGTGCACCCTGTCGTGACCGTATAATTGATGTATCAGAGGTTGGAAGAACAGCTGGCCGTGGGTAAGTTCTGGGAAGTTCTTGGGAGAATGATGGGAGATGTAGCAAATCTACTGGCAGGGCCGACCCTACCGTTAGGCAATTTGAGATGCCTACCTCTCGTGGCGGACACTGTTATATTATGAGGAGCAGTGGCAGCAGGTCCCTTGCCTGTTCCTCATGAGTACCATGGCCATTCTGCTCTGTTAGAGGGCAGGTCTCTGTATGCCATGTGACGTGCCCAGCACTCCCTATGATAGCTAGCTTGCCCTCCATTGTAGTAAGCATGAATTACAGCTGTACCTCAGAAGTTGAACGGAATCCACTCCAGAAGTCCGTTCAACTTCCAAAATGTTCAGAAACCAAGGCACGGCTTCCAATTGGCTGCAGGAAGCTCCTGAAGCCAACTGGAAGCCACGTCGGGCATTTGGGTTCCAAAGAACGGTTGCAAACTGGAACAGTCACTTCTGGGCTTGCGGCGTTTGGGAGTCAAAACGTTCAAGTCGCAAGGCGTTTGTCAACCAAGGTGCAACTGTATATTTGAATGGTATAGCAGGTTTTAAGTGACCAAGACCCTGGAAGACCCTAGTTTGTTGTGTGATTTTGTTGCAGTGTCAACATTCTGGGCATGGAACCGAAGGAAAGCCCATTTTACAATGAGTTTTACAATGGCGTCTGTGACAGAGTCCGCGATGGGAATACTGGAATATACTATCGCAAGCCATGGAACGTTGCTGTGCTCAATTATGATGTAAGCCCCTTTCTGCAAAGTGTAGAGTGTGCATTTGACTCCACTGGAGTCCTGAAGCCATTGCTAATTTGTCTCCAGCCAAGGTTTTTATTTTAAAAAAATGTTGTTGTTTACCAATAATATTGTTGCTTTATTGTTTTGGTAAACCGCTTTAAGGCTTTCCACAATCAAACGGTAAACGTACATGTCAGGGGTTCAGGAGCAGAGGCGAGGGCAAGGGAGGAAACAGAGAGTGAAGGGGAGGAGTCCGAAGGGAAGATGAGCGATGACGACGACCCGAGATCTCCGAGTCTTTCCAGTGAATCGGAAGATTCACAGAAAGGAGCGCCAGTGACCAGAGCAAGGGGGGAGCTTAGGGGGACACCCCAGGAAGAAGGGACAAAAGGGGGTTCAGAGAGCAGCAGTTGGAAATTGGGGCCAACATCCCCAACAGAGCGCAGTGGGGAGGAAGGGCGCCAGGCATCGGGATCAGGTGGCTCGCCGCAGGGGGGAGGGCACGAGTCAGGAGTGGCCACACCTCCATCGGAGAGAGAAGAAACGGTCAAACGGAAAGTGGGAGGTTGGGCGCGCGCGCCAAGTTCAAATGCACAGGAAGGCGGCACAGTAAGCAGCCCGGAAAGGGAGCCAGGTCCTAAAGCCCGCCGCAAGGAGACAGAAGGGTCCGGGGGGTCAGCGTCAGAAGAGTCCCGGAAGGAAGAGACCACGGGGGGCAGAGGGACCCAGAGAAGAACGGTCAGGAGGAAAAGGTGGAGTAAGGCTAGGGTATTAAGTTGGTGTACAGGAGGCGGGGACTCAGACGGAGCTTCACCGGTCTAGCTTATAAGACGTAGAGTTGCGCGCTGCAGCTTGGAAATGGAAACTGTAAATCAATAAAGACTTTTATACAATGAACGCTGGCTAGCGTGATCCTCTGTGAGCTCGGATCTGGAAGCAGCTCTGACAGTAAGCTCCGTCTCCTTCTCGCAGAAAACCTCCAAAAATCCTGCGTATTTGTGGGGGATTGCTTGCAGCGTCCCCAGCTGCAGCTGTGCCTCCTCCTCCTCTCCCTCCTGCCGGGGCAGAATGCAGTGTTCAGCGCAATATGATGAGCCGAAGACCAGCTGCCGCTGGTACCAAGCCAACGTCGGACTGTGTCTGTCCAGCCAACTCATGCCCAAGACAATAGGCGTGTCCGACAGTCTGGTGACATTAAAACTGATGACTTCCCTGTGATTTCCAAGTTGCATCACCATTGGTGGCATTTGCTTCACCACCTGCCCCCCTAGCAGCTCCCTGCCATCCACTGTGACGACCTGCAGGGGCAGCGTGGCAGGCGGCAGCTGGAGTTAGCTAAGCATGCATACAAGGTGCAAGCGGACAAACACAGGCGGGTCGGCGAAGAGATCCAAGTGGGAGACTGGGTCTGGTTGGCAGCCCACGCAGTGCCGGCCAGATCGTTGGCAAAGAAGAAGCTTGGGCATAAGCAACTGGGGCCCTACCAAGTCGAGGCACAGGTCAACCCGGTGGCCTTCCGGCTCACACTTCCGGAGGGATCCAGGATGCATCTGGTGTTTCACAGATTGGTGCTCACTCCCTACAAGGCTCCTCACAGATTTCAGGAGCCAGGAATGGCACCGAGTCCGCTCCGGAGGGGGACCGAGCAGGGCGGAGTACCACAGGAGGAGCCCCTCAACGAGGTCACAGAGATTTTGGACTCTAGATGGGGGGAAGAGGGGGTAGAATACCTTCTCGCCAGAGAGGGCACCCCAGCCAGTGCCAACAGCTGGGTGCCAGGCTACGCTTTGGAGGAACCTCTGCTCAAAGAAGAGTTTCATGCCCTGTTCCCGCACAGGCCCATGCCAGCCGAGTTTTTCGACGACTGGCTTTTCACACCCACGCTTTCCGCCAGCACGTTCCGGGGGTTCGACTCAGACGAGGAACCGACACTGGAGACGCGTTCCCCGGAGGGGTCACCCTCGGGATCTGCCTCAGAACCCTCGTATTGGTGGGATGATCGACCAGAGGAGCAGTGGCGCAGGAAGTGGCTGGAGGGTCCAGTTCGAGCGACGGACCCGGGAGCGACCGATGCAGAGATGGACGTGGATGTGTTCGGGGAGGATCTTGGGTTCGAGCACGGCGGCACAGAGATGGAAGAGGAGGTGACCGTCGTCGACGAACGCAGGGAGGAAGAACCGGAAGTCTTCAGCTGGATGCCCGCCACAGGAAGCGAACTGTGTCCGGCATTCGCCCCCATGACGATGGAGCACCCAGCACCCACACCTGAAGGAGGGGAGGGGGAAGGGGGGCTTCGAGGGGGGGATGGATGTCAGGGGTTCAGGAGCAGAGGCGAGGGCAAGGGAGGAAACAGAGAGTGAAGGGGAGGAGTCCGAAGGAAAGATGAGCGATGACGACGACCCGAGATCTCCGAGTCTTTCCAGTGAATCGGAAGATTCACAGAAAGGAGCGCCAGTGACCAGAGCAAGGGGGGAGCTTAGGGGGACACCCCAGGAAGAAGGGACAAAAGGGGGTTCAGAGAGCAGCAGTTGGAAATTGGGGCCAACATCCCCAACAGAGCGCAGTGGGGAGGAAGGGCGCCAGGCATCGGGATCAGGCGGCTCGCCGCAGGGGGGAGGACATGAGTCAGGAGTGGCCACACCTCCATCGGAGAGAGAAGAAACGGTCAAACGGAAAGTGGGAGGTTGGGCGCGCGCGCCAAGTTCAAATGCACAGGAAGGCGGCACAGTAAGCAGCCCAGAAAGGGAGCCAGGTCCTAAAGCCCAACGCAAGGAGACAGAAGGGTCCGGGGGGTCAGCGTCAGAAGAGTCCCGGAAGGAAGAGACCACGGGGGGCAGAGGGACCCAGAGAAGAACGGTCAGGAGGAAAAGGTGGAGTAAGGCTAGGGTATTAAGTTGGTGTACAGGAGGCGGGGACTCAGACGGAGCTTCGCCGGTCTAGCTTATAAGACGTAGAGTTGCGCGCTGCAGCTTGGAAATGGAAACTGTAAATCAATAAAGACTTTTATACAGTGAACGCTGGCTAGCGTGATCCTCTGTGAGCTCGGATCTGGAAGCAGCTCTGACAGTACATTTTATGAAATTAAATTTAAACAAAGGGGTGAGCACCTTTGCCTAAGGTAAAGACATCCCTGCCCTGTCAGCCACCCTCCTGGTGCATACACAAACAGAAATGAATCTGACATTAATGAAGCTGTGCTGATGTGAACAGCTGGGGGAAAGAGCTGTGCAACACATCCAGGGGGCGGGAGCAAATTTGCCGAGCTCTAAGGCTGTGATAACCACACTCTTGCATACACAACTCTGCAATGGTATCAAAACTCCGAAGGGTCACTTTCGCATGAAATGAGACCTCTGAAACATCATTAATTCTTTTGTGTTTTGAGCTGATACCCTAATCGCCAATCACTGCCACACTAAAGCTCTGGATAGGTGTATTGTTTTCTGTGAGGCTTCTCCAGCACAGAAAAGCAGCATAAAAGGTTTAAAAATGAATCAAGAAGTTCTAGACAATGGGTGTTTCGCTCTTGTCTTCTTTTGGTCCAATGAGCTAGACGTCAGTCATTGCTATGGCTAAAAGGTTTTTTGGCACATTTTGTATTATATCTCAGGTATTACAGATGCTGGAATCTAGGGGGTTATGGCTGATCTGAGGGCAACCAACCTATTCTTTCCACCACTGGGGGGATGCCCATGATTCTACAGATATATTTTAGTTTTAAATATTTTGTTAAAACTCATACAGACTGAAAACTCTTGTTTTTAACTTGCCAGTGGCAGGAATTGATTGTTTGTTTATTTATCATTTCTCTCCCACTCTGCTGGCCTTTGCTTATATTTGCTTTTGCAGCCGGATAAATGGGTCATTACAACAAGTGTCCAATTGTTAGGGTTTAAGCCTCATTTTAAATGTATTTGGCTTTTCAGTGTGTTTTTAACTGTTTTTAACTATTCAATGTGCAAACTGCCTTGAGACAGTGGTTTAGAAAGCTATTAATAAATTAATAATAATAACAAATAAGCAATAAAGTTGGTGTGAAATAATAGATAGATAGATGATAGATGATAGATGATAGATGATAGATAGATAGATAGATAGATAGATAGATAGATAGATAGATAGATAGATAGATGAGAGAGAGAGAGAGAGAAAGAGAGAGAGAGAGAGAGAGAGAGAGAGAGAGAGAGAGATGATAGATAGATAGATAGATAGATAGATAGATAGATAGATAGATAGATAGATAGATAGATGATAGATAGATAGAATGAACTTTCAGAGAAAATGTGGGGACAAAATGAATGAATGAATGAATGAATGAATGAATGCACTTTATTTTAATTAATACGCTTTTCTCTCTGTCCTGAATCTGCTGCCGTACATTTTCAATTATTGGCTCTAAGTTTCTAATGTTAGAGAGTGAAAACCATTCCTTCCATTGGGCTGCATATATTCCAGGCAGATTGCCTACTAAATTGCCTGCTATATATTTTTTTTCTCTTTCTAAGACAAAAGGAGACAAAAGATTTAGAAATGAAGTCTACGAGAACCAGGTGTCGGCAGTAAAGGAAATGTTCAGCGAAAGGCATAGTTCTGCTCACTCTAGCTTTTCTCTCAAATTGACGCCTACAGAGGTAGGAAATGGCACATCCACCGGCTTCAGTTTGAGCATGAACATAGATGCATCCTCCAATGAAACTCTACATAAATTCTTAAAGGATTCTAAAGGAAAGGTAAGCTATCCTAAACAAACAAATAAATAAACAAACCCAAAATGGAGAACCCTTCTGTGTTATTTGGGGGACTTGATATTAGCACGCTGTTAGGAGTGTTTTATTTATTTATTTAGCAAAACTTGTACAGTGGTACCTCAGTTTTTGAATGTAATCCATTCCGGAAGACCGTTCAAGTTCTGAAATGTTCGTAAACCGAAAACTCAATAACCGACAGCTAGGCCTCAGGATTTTTCAGTCAGCAGAAGCTGTATGGCATGTTCAACTTCTGAGGCGTGTTCGAAAACTGAAGCATTTACTTCCGGGTTTATGACGTTTGAAAACCGAAATGTTCGTCAACTGAGACTTTAAAAAACTGAGGTACCACTGTATACGGCTTAAGATACGTTTGTGTGTGTTTTCCTTAACAGTATAAAATATTTATTTAAAAAGCAATAAAAACAGACTTTCTTTAAAAAGGAGACACAATGAAACAATCAAAATATAGATGACATCAACAGGTTTTTTGAAGGGATACATGTGAAACTGAACAACCTCAGCAAAATTGTCTAATGAAAACAAATTCCCTGCCACTTTGGGCCTTTGATAACTGTAGAGTAGGCGGAAATTCACTAGTGAAGCTTCACCAGGCGATATTCAATTTCTATACAACCCTTCATCCAAAGATCACAGGGTGATTTACAATATAAAAATACAAACCATAATAAGAAATGAAAACAATAACCCATACCAGGGGTCAGCAATTTTTTTCAGCAGGGGTCCGGTCAACTGTCCCTCAGACCTTGTGGGGGGCCAGACTATATTTTGAAGGGAAAAAATGAACGAATTCCTATGCCCCAGAGAATTACCCTGAGATGCATTTTGAATAAAAGGACACATTCTACTCATGTAAAAACACAGTGATACCTGGACTGTCCGTGGGCCGGATTGAGAAGGCGATTGGGCTGGATCTGTTCCCCAGACCTTAGTTTGCCTACCCATGCCATACACACATAGTTTAAAGGACCATAGTTTCTTTAATTGGCCAAAGGCCTGGGGGAAGAGGAACGTTTTCACTTGGCACCTAAAGATATGTAAAGAAGGCACCAGGTGACCCTCCCTGGGGAGAACATTCCACAAGTGGGAGCCACCACAGAAAAGGCCTGCTCTCGAGGAGGCATATGAAGAAGGGCCTCTGATGGCGATTGCAGGGTCCAGGTCAGTTTATATGGGGAGGCAGTAGAAGCTTCAACTGTTCTGCTTTAAAGAGGAAAGTCGAATAGGGATGGTTGGTAGGTGTGACTTCTGGGGCAGCATTCTAACATGCTACCCTTATTGAGCACTGCATGTTTTAATTTTGAGAAGGAGTCAAGCCCCCGACAAGTTAACCCACTTGCAGAACAATAGTGCTTGAGATCCTTTCCAAAGGGAGGATGCCATCAAACAGGAAGACTTCCCTCCATAATGTTGGACACATTGTCACCCTAGAGATGGGAGAACATCTGGTCCTCTCGTTTTCCCGCTGGCAGAAGGTTAACCCCGTCGTTCTGCATTACAGCATCAAACATTTTTTCACGTGAAAGGAAACATCGAACTGGGAACCTTTCAAATGCGAAGGCGTGACGTCCGCCTGACCGACACATTCCTTGAAGATGTAAAATATCTGCCCAGTGCATATGACAAGGGAGAATATTTTAAATTTTTGGAAATGCACGGAACTCATTTTGCACAGAAGGGAACGGTTGGTGGGAAATATGAACTACTGTATGTACTGGACAACCAAACAATGAAAAGTGAAGGTAGGAACTGTTTCATTAATTTCAGAGGCTATGCTCCAATCCAATTCAGGCTGGGTGCTACCCTCTCTGATAATAATACTGAACTATGGACCAAAAAACCAAACTAGCAAACATACTTTTACATAACCAATTTCTATGGCAATAAACTATCACAAAAGGAACAATCCAAACCAATAAGTGATTATTTGGTCTGTTTGTGCAGCCTAAAGCAAAGTCACTGCTTGTAGAGAAACTAGCAAACCAATCAGCTGGTGTTGCCTTTGATGTATTAGCACAGCTGGAATTTCCATCACAAGAGCTGTGATGCGTACTCTTATATTAGACTAGTCCTCAATTGCAAAATTGTGACTAATGTAATATAAAGACAGGAGGCGAGAAAAGCATAAAAAATGTGGCATTAGTCATTATGACAGGGACGCGGGTGGCACTGTGGGTTAAACCACAGAGCCTAGGACTTGCCAATCAGAAGGCTGGCGGTTCGAATCCCCGTGATGGGGTGAGCTCCCGTTGCTCTGCCCCAGCTCCTGCCAACCTAGCAGTTCGAAAGCATGTCAAAGTGCAAGTAGATAAATAGGTACCGCTCCGGCGGGAAGGTAAACGGTGTTTCCGTGCGCTGCTCTGGTTCGCCAGAAGCGGGTTAGTCATGCTGGCCACATGACCTGGAAGCTGTATGCCAGCTCCCTCGGCCAATAAAGTGAGATGAGTGCCACAACCCCAGAGTTGGCCACAACTGGACCTAATGGTCAGGAGTCCCTTTACCTTTACCCATAGTCATTATGACATGACTGGATATCACCCATAAATGAAAACTAAAAAGTCTTTGCTGCTTTTTCTTATGGGTACAACTTGATTGCCTTTCCGAATATAATTTCATGGTTCAGGAAATTTGTTAATGAGCCTTTCCCTCCTTCCATCTTTTATTGAATGTCTGTTTTTAACTCTTTGCAGGAGTCACCGTCGAAGACATAAAAGCTTGCCTGGGTTACAATACAGATTTTGGTTTAACAGCTGGCACATTTGAAGTCAAGCATACCAACAAAGGGAAAGACTGCAAAAGTAGCAAGATTAGAAATGGTAAATATATCTATATATTTAAAGATTTATGTTCAAAATACACAAAAAGGGGACTATATATTTGGGCACACCCACTTCTGAAAATTTCATATCCAAGCTGGCACTGGCGATGGCAAATGTGCCCCTGTTGCAAAGGTGGCCCTGTGGCAAGGAGGTGCACTTTCAGAACTCATTTATCTTTACATCATCCATTCCAAAAGAAATTTAAAAGATGAGTAAGTAAAGTGATGGACTATGCTGAATCAGCAAATTTAACAGCTAAAATAAGAGAACTTAGCAATGACAGTTTTATGGAACAATGAAAGCCTTTTTTGGATTATTAAAGAAATATTATAATATGATGAATTCACGAGCAGGATTTGAACTATTTATTGCATTATGGTTATGATATAAAAGAGGGAAGAAAGGGCGCAGCAAAGGGGTGGAATAAAAAAAAAAAACCATGGAAAATGGGATGGGAAGTCGATAAAACCAAATAAAAATTTATAATGTAGTGAAACAATGTGAAATTTGTGGAAATTTAATCAAATACTTTTTTTAAAAAAGATATTTTAAAAAGGAGATTGCACAGTAGCACAGATCTGAGTGTCCCACAGCATATATGTTGTCATGAATTTGGCAAAAAGGGGGGGATTTGTTTGTTGCTCTGGGCCCTTCCAGGTGTTTGTCTGCATAAGAAAGTCAGAATGATGGTGAGACAACATCCCGAGGGACCTTGGTCCATCCTTGTCCTGTTTCTTTCCTCTGCAGAGGACAACCCCAGTAACAGCGGAATTATCCACAATGTGATATCTCTCGTTCATGGAGGGAAGACTGAAGTTCTGGTTAGGCTGAAGGAAAAGCTGTCGCGAGGTCACAGCGTCGTTGATGTGGAAGACTATGTCCAGTGGGCAGCGACGCTCCCTGATGCTCCCACAGTGATACAATACGAAGTAAGAGGGTTTTCTTCCTAAACTGATGTGCATATTGGTATGTGGGAGAGCAGACATGGCTCATGCCTGGTGAGGATGCACATTGCCCTTCCCTTCTCCTCAGATCTATTATTTTATGAGCAGGGAGGGGTAATAAATGCCATTCCTCCTCATCTTGGATCTGCTGCAGTTGGTGACCAAGTGCCTTGGTTTGTGTGCAATGTGCTGGGTGCACATGTAAGAGTGTGTGTGTGGCAACATCTGCTTTCGACCACAATAAAGCCAGGCTCAGAGCGGCTCAGAGCAGTCAAAGCCAGGCTCAGAGTGGCTAACATCATATAAATAAGACAATATGCATAATACAATATACAATATGCAAATAAAATAACATTCAGCATTCATTAAAACAATATAGAATAATATTAAATATCAGCATTTCAAAATTAAACAGAAATCCACTCAACAGTTACAATAAGTAATTTCTAAACTCCAATCAATAAAGCAACAGCAAACCACAGTGCACAACATAATACAATACAAAATGAGAAGCCGAGACTGGAGGGTGGAGCAAGGCAGGTGGAAGGAGGCCTTGCCTGATGGAGTCTCTCCCCTCACAGTTCTTCCTCCAGGCACAGCTTCCTTATGCGGAGACCCAGGGCCAGAGGGTGGGGCAAGGCAGGTAGAAGGTGGAAATAATAATAATAATAATAATAATAATAATAATAATAATAATAATAATTTATTATTTGTACCCCACCCATCTGGCTGGGTTTCCCCAGCCACTCTGGGCGGCTTTCAACAAAGATTAAAAATACATTCAAATGTATGACCTTTATTTATTGCTGAACCATGGCAGGTGAATAGGCACGTGTTGTGTTTCCAAGGTAAGCACAATTTTTACCTGCAAATAAGAGCTGAGGAATTTTAGGTGCTTTCCGTGCTAGGATATTGTGAAGGAATTGGACTTTTTCTGTCCAAGACTCTGTTTTACCTGAGAACACCCTTTCCTCACATGGTAGAGAACTCAGAGTAGCTAAGAGGAGGCTATCACAAATGTCAGGGAAGCTTTGATCATGCTTGCCCAAAGAATACCGCTGCTGTAACAAGTTGGATTAAGGTATTTGCATTTCTTTGCAGCCGTACCCAATTTCTACTCTCATACCAGTGACGTTACCCAACTCCACTGTAAAGAGGCAGAATCTCGACCGAGCTGTGGAGGACTACGTTGCTGAATATAGTGTTTGCAAATGCCAGCCCTGTCAAAATGGTGGCACTGTCATGCTGTTGAATGGAAGGTGTGAATGCGGATGCACCCCTTACTTCAAGGGAGAAGCCTGCCAGATACCCTCAGCGTTTTTTTCACCAGGTCAGCAATAGATCAAGAATTGAGGGTTCATTTCCATATTCTATTCAGGACAAGTGAGCTGTGAAGATAAAGCCATTATCCCACCTAACCCTGCACTAGGGCTCTGCTCATACAAACAGTGATGGAATTGTTCCTGGACGATGCCACTGAAGATGTGGGGTAGTGGAATTGCATAGTTTACTACTCCTGCAAAAAAAACCCCCTTTGCATAGAAAAGCAGGTGTTATGAAGAATATAGTTTTCACCAAGATATTCTCTGGGCCTTCACATCTCTAAACCTGGAACCAAGAAACTCTACAAAACTGGTGGAAAGCAGCAGGGTTAGTACACAAGGCTTAGGGCCCTCATATTTACGGGACCACCTCTCCTGGTATGCCCCACAAAGGACCTTAAGGTCCATGAATAACCATAGTTTAGAGGTCCCGGGCCCTAAGGAAGTCAGACTATCCTCCGACCTGTCCCATCCTCTGTCCCATGAGACTAGGGCCCTTCAGGATTTAACCTTCTTCCATCAGGCCTGATCTTTAATTTCCTTCTCTTCCCTCCCCCTCCACTTTTATGAAGATTAGCTGCTCTGAGACCCCACAGCTAATTCTCCCCTGGCCTCCTCGCTGGCCCAAGTAGGACCAATTCAGCCAGCTAGCCCTGGGGATTATCTAATGTGTATTTATTTATTTCCCCTAAATTGATTTTTGACTTTTATTGTTATTCATGTTTTTATACTGTATTTTATGCTGCTTTTACAATTAAGTGTTTTAAATTTGTTGTTAGCTGCCCTGAGCCCGGTTTTTGAACCGGGAAGGGCAGGGTATGAATAAAATATTATTATTATTATAGCAGAGAAGTTGGGGTTCCAGAGGCATAGGCTATTGTGTCAGGTAGAAAAGCGCCCTGGGGGAGGAGTTGTGAGGGAAAGGAACAAGTGGTGGGAAGGGTTAAGCATTCCTCTCCTGCCCAGATCTTCACTTAAAACGACAACCTTTGTAGCTGTTCTGTGGAAGCAGAGATTCCTTATCCACCTAAGAAACACCCCTATCCCAAATTGCACCCTGGATGACCATTTGGGCTTACAGACACAAAGGCAGTTACTTCAATATCGAAGTAATTGCAGTGTATGTTTGTTTGTTTTTTGTTTTGATGTTAAGACTCAAAATATTTTCCACTCCAATCTTTAATTCAGTCGCAACTAGCACCGATGGCGGCTGGAGCTGCTGGTCTACCTGGTCGGCTTGTGTGCAAGGAGAACGCACTCGGAGAAGGCAGTGTAATAATCCTGAGGCTCGTGGGGGCAAGGACTGCGCAGGAGCTGACTCGGAATTGGGCTACTGTGCTGCTGACATTAAATAATGGTGTAAAAGACGCCAAGCAGGTTTGTAGTTACTCAGTGGGTGTAATAAATAGAAGTCCAACTTGGGTAGGGCAGGAAAATCCCCCAGATCAGTACGCAAGAGGAGAGGTAAGATTGTTCCACTGGACAAGCAGAAATGCTTGTGTTGACAGAACATCTGTGTTAGCACAATGTTGACTTTTTATTGTGGTTATTACAGGGCGACCGCAAATTACCTTCTAGGTCATGAGTGGGGTACCCTGAGCCCATAGGCCTCCCTCATGAAGCCAGGGGCAGACTTGGGTCTTTCACATTTCAGCAGAGTTCCATGCAAGGCCATAGTTGCAACGCCCTGCCCTCAGCTCTGCGCCCAGCGTGGAGAAATTGGTAAAAGGTAAAGGGACCCCGACCATTAGGTCCGGTCGTGACCGACTCTGGGGTTGCAGTGCTCATCTCGCTTTATTGGCTGAGGGAGCTGGCGTACAGCTTCCAGGTCATTTGGCCAGCATGACTAAGCCACTTCTGGCAAACCAGAGCAGCGCACAGAAACGCCGTTTACCTTCCCGCCAGAGCGGTACCTATTTATCTGCTTGCACTTTGACGTGCTTTCAAACTGCTAGGTTGGCAGGAGCAGGGACCGAGCAACGGTAGCTCACTCCGTCGCGGGGATTCGAACCGCCGACCTTCTGATTGGCAAGTCCTAGGCTCTGTGGTTTAACCCGCAGCGCCACCCGCGTCCCTGCGGAGAAACTGGTACCACTGCCCTAAACCAGCCTCTAGCGAAACCTCCCAGGCCTTCACATTTGACTCTCAAAGCCATTTCAGCCAAGCCACTTGCCCCTTACCTGATATCATGCAATGTAGGCTTTTAAAAATAAAATACCACGTGCAGGAGAGAGGGATGGCAGCCAACAGCATCCCCTGGTGGAGCCATCCACTCTGCACATGAAGAGCCCTTACAAGTTTTGCCCACTGACTACATAGGTTGCATCGAAACCGTACATTTAAAGCACATTCAACACACATGGTTTCCCCAAAATTCTGGAAACTATAGATTTCCCTTTGTGGAGCCGTAATTCCCAGCACCCGTACCAAGCTACAGTTCCCGGGGTTCTTTGGGGAAAGCCATGTGTTTTAAACGTGCACTGAATGTGTTTTGAATGTGTGGAGTGGATGTGACCTTTGCAGCAACTTACATGTGCAGAATTTTGACTATGGTGTCAATCTCAAGTTATCTGGAAGTTGCCAGCCTGCTTTGGCATTGCAAACATAGGGGATCTCTGTGCATTATACCGGCCGCTTCTGCACTGAAGATTCTCCGGTTAGTTGATCTAGCTGACTGTGTGTCTTTTCACAGGTGTTTGATAGGAACACGACACAACTGGAATGACCCTTGGATCTCCACAGCAAAGTTCAAGCAGCCAAAGAGATTTGAAAGATAAGCCAGGAAATCTTGGAACCTGGTGTTAATTTTTCTTTCTTTCTTTCTTTCTTTCTTTCTTTCTTTCTTTCTTTCTTTCTTTCGTTCTTTCTTTCTTTCTTTCTTTCCTTCCTTCCTTCCTTCCTTCCTTCCTTTTTTTTAAAAAAGAGTTGAAAATAAATTTCAGCTGATTATTGGCTCAGTACAATACATTTGTATTAATTATTGCTGACACTTTTGTATTAAATTTATGTGCCACCCTTTCTCCAAGTTGCTCAGTGCAGGGCTTTGATAGATTTGTAAAATAATTTATATTCTGCTTTTTGGGCCCCAAAAGGATCCCTCAAGCAGCTCACATCCAAGCACAAAAGTAATGCAACATAAACCAATGAAAATACCATAAAACTGAGAACAGAATAAAACAGCGAAGCATAATCACCAAGGAGAGACAATGGATTTAATTGTTATTATTATTCTTTTTTGCTGACTAAGTACTAGGTGGAAGTCTGAACAGCTCGTTTAAAAGGAAGGAAGCCTGACAAACCTCTTTAGTAGGGGGAGGGAAGCTTTTCCAGATTGAAAGCCACATTCCTTTCCTGGACACCTTTTGAGGGCCACATAGGTGAGGTGAGAGTGGTCAGAAGCAAAAACGAGTGCAGCAATAAATGCCAATTTTATGTTTCTAGTGCTCTCTCACGCACCGCTTTCTATCCTCCATCAGCCCAAGCAAGAGACATTACCAGAGTGCAAGGATACATTCCAGCAAGGCAAAAACATTGGGGAGAGTTCCATGGGCCAGACTGAGCATTCTGGAGGGGCTACATTGCATTCCCGGTCCTGTTCCCCACTCCTGCTCTTTAGAGAAGAAGTCCTATAACCTGAGTGCTGCAGTAGAGAAGTCCTACCTCATGTCCCAACCAAGTGTCCCTGCAAGAGAAGTGTTTTCTTCCTCAAACTTCTGCAAACTTTGGGGTTCTTTCAACCCTCCTGTTGCCTCCCTCTCTTGTGAGCAGTGCCTTTTTTGCCATATAAGGACAGGCACTCAAAGAACAAATTTGCTATTGGTATATAAGATGCTATCTAGTTGGGCCTTTGAAATAGTTCGTTGTTGGGAGGAAGAGGAAATAAGAATCTACGAACAGGGAAAGAACCTCTCAGCCTGCATGAGAAATTGCAATGGAGGATGTTTGGGAGAGAAGTTTTAGGTCAGGAAGGAATGGAGAACCTATGGCTCTTCCGATGTTGACGGACTACAACTCCCATCACCCTTGACCATTGGCCATGGTGACTGCAGGTGATGGGAGTTGGAGTCCAGCAACCTCTTGAAGGGCAACAGCTTAACTATCCCTGTTTTAACATAGCAAAAGCCAACTTTCAATTGCTTCGTTTTTATCCAACTTCTGTGCTTTTTCCCATCACTAAGTTTAGGCAGGCATTTTGCCAGCATGGAAGATGTTTTCTGCCCACTTCCTGGTGCCATACGGACGGCAGCTCATTAAAACACCATTCCCACCAATGAAGTCCCTGAAAAATCCCACTGAAATTTGCAAAGTTATTTAACAGTAATGGGTTTGTGAATTGTTCAACTGAGCTGAACAATGCTGACATTGGGCAAACTGGGGAGGGGGGAGTAGGGTGGGGAAGCAACCCATTCTGTAAGAAAACTGTAACATCATCTACATCAAACGTTGGACATGAGTCACACTCACTGACATGCTTGTTGAATGTCTTTCTTATTTTATTTGGCTTTTGTTTCCTTAAAAAAGCCTCAGTGACCAGAATTACTGTCCAGCTGGGATTAAAAATCTGGCATCTTCTTTCTCTTAACAAAGTAGCACTTTGTTTTTCAAATACACTTGTGAGGGTGTGGGTCTCTTAGGACGAGTCAGTGTGTTGAATGACTTAGAATTTAAATTAAAAGTTGGCTGCCTATAAGAAAAACACAACATTGACAGGGTTTTGTTTGTTTTGTTGCCGGCTTCCAACTCTCCAGAGTTCCAGAGGTGGTGCTAGGCAAATATGGCTTCCATTGGAAAAGAGAACACTACAGAAGACTTAAGGATTTTTAAAAAATCTGCTTGATTTGCAAATTTTTACAGATGGTGCACAAATGCAAACATAGGCAGCTGCCTTATAGTGAGAAGGGATGTAAGATGGCAGTGACTTTCATTGTGATATGTATTCATCACAATGAGTGCTGCTTCCTTTCTGCTGCAGTTCGGTTTCCGCCAAATACGACGTTATCTACAACCTAAGCTTAAGGTATTCAGGAGCAGGTTTTGGACATCAAACTGGATATCAGAGATTTTATTATCCTCCCATGTTTAGCTGTTTGTTCTTTGTAATATTTATTTGAAGAATTCAGAAATAACACTTGTTTGCATGTATACTTTCTTAAGAACTGTTAACAAACATTAATGGGGTTTATCGGAAGTAATCTATTACTGGTTTTTAAAAACATCTTTTCCATTTGCAACACGAGCCACCAGATACAATCAAAATTGCTTCAAAATCGCATTCATGTCCAAATGCCAGGAAAAATGAAAATGTATTTGCTTGGCAAAGAATTTTGTCAAATCAGGTGCCATTCTGTGGGAACAGTGCTCCAAAAACAGGGGGCTGGCACTGAAAAAATTAACTCTCTTTATTTAATTTGATTCGATTACAGGTAACTAGTAACACATTTAACTTCTGCACATTCAGATATTTACACTTGGCCAAAAAAAAGAGAGTGTGGGAAGGGGGGGAACATGCACCCAGAAAAAAAGGCTTTGGCAATCCCACCTGCCCTTGAAAAATGTGTTATCTGCAAAGCTGTGTTAATTATATATATGTTGCAGATCTTTTCCTGCCCTAGGACTAGCAATTGCTTAAGGAACATAGACCCTGTCCATAAGATAAGCTTTTCCCAGCTTTCAGAGTCACCACACATTCCTCAGTGGAAAGATGCTACCCCAGCTATTCCCCCATAGAACCTTCAGACAATAAATAAATACATCACAGCACTGTGCATAGTGTTAAACTTTGTGCAATGCATTGTGAGATTATTGCTCCATAGTGCATTCACAGCAGGTGTCAAAGAGAGAGGGGAACACTTGAGGAATGTGATCTTGTGAATTCTGTTAAGAAATGATCTGATCCAAACCTCCCAGACTAACATGTGCATCTGGACTTAAGCTGTCACACTTTCTGAATGTTTTGACACCAGTCTTCACCTCAAAAGAAACACCAGAATACATTTAAAGTCTGTGCGCATCTAGAAATGCATCTAAGAACTGCATATTTTTGAGAGCAAAGATTTGTGCGCATTTTTTAAAGTGTAGATTAATGAATAAATGGGATTTATGAAGGTGTGTCAAGCCCTGGAAATAAAACTGATTTGGATCCCCTCTTCCTAGATCTTCTAACCCATAGCTTAGTAAGAACCCACTGGAAAAATGGGGCTGGGGAGATGTTGGAACAGCTAAATTGGGGAAGCAGAAGCTTTTAGAAAGAACAACACACGCCAGGGAAGGTATCTGAGATGCATTTGTGGTCTGGGGAGGAAGAGGGAGGAGAAAGGGGAGCTGCCTTCAACAAGAAGCTCTGGTTCAGCAAAATGCTTATAAACTTTCATGGTCCCTTAAAACACACACACAGAGAGAGAGAGAGAGAGAGAGAGAGAGAGAGAACGAGAACTAACTTAAGGTTAGGGTGGGAAGCTGGGAGAAACCAAAATTAACAGATCCACCCATTCCTCCATCAGGATACTATGGACCAGTGGCGTAGTGTGGGGGGTGCAAGGGGTGCAAGCTGCACCGGGCGCAACATCTGGGGGGGCGCGCTCGCTGCCTCCGGAGTCGCCGAAGAGCCTCGGGCGCAGGCTGTAGCAGAGCCGCATGTCTCGCGGCGCCCGGCTGAAGGCGCCCGGCAGGCAGCGGCTCTCAGCGCTCGCCGCGGAGGATGCGCCAGGCAGCCCCTCCTCACAGCCCCGCCTCCGCCGCCGCTGCTGCAGCTGCTGGGCCGTTGCATTTTCCTCGCCTCTCTGCCCCCCTCCTCCTCCGGGCAAGCGGCGTCGTTTGGGCAGCAGCGCCAGTGGCAACTCGCAGGTTAGGGGTTAGGGGGGGGCGCAAATTACGTGCCTTGCCCCGGGTTAGGGGGCGCAAATTACTTGCGTTGCCCCGGGTGCTGACAACTCACGTTACGCCGCTGCTATGGACTAATTGGATACTATGGGCTAAAGACTTTATTTATATCTTAATGCAACCTCTTGTTTCTTTTACTTCCTCTGCCTTGAATCCCTCCAACAGAAGTCTTGAAGTAGAAACTCTGAAGGTGGCTCTGTATTTTGCTAAGGAAGGATAACCACTTCTGCATGCCCCAAGCTTAAAGGGGAAGTAAGCGGGAAATTCAGATTTTGGTCCCTTTGCTAGCAAGACCGGAGGGCTTGGTAATAGTACGCCCCGACCCTCAGTTTAATGTCTGAAGCTCTTAGCCAAGAGTCAGCAAACTTTTTCAGCAGGGGGCCGGTCCCTTGTCCCTCAAACCTTGTGGGGGGCCGGACTATATTTTTTGGGGGGGAAATATGAACCAATTCCTATGCCCCACAAATAACCCAGAGGTGCATTTTAAATAAAAGCACACATTCTACTCATGTAAAAACATGGTCTGGATTTAGAAGGCAATTGGGCTAGATCCGGCCCCCAGACCTTAGTTTGCCTACCCATGCTCTTAGCCATCTAGCAGCTGGGGGGCAAGGGAATTAAATGGGAGGTAGTGGAAGTCTGTTAATGAAGTCTGTTAATTGAGGAAGTGTGGGGCTCCCAGCCTCTTTACCTTGCAGGGAAGAGATGGGAGTGAAAGCCCCTTTTGTTACAAGGTGTGTGTCAAACAGTTGGAGAAAGCACCTACTCCCAAGATTACCTTTGCAGGAGCTCCGGGGGGTGTTCAGTTCACAGCAAGTGTGTTCCTCCCTGCTTTGTCAGTTATCCATCTTCCTGACCAAAATGGAAGCTTCAGACAGGACAGCAGCACAGCTGTCAAGCGTCCCTTATTTGGCGGGACACTCCCTTATCCCAGGGCCATGTCCCGCTGCTGTCCCTTATTGATGATGTCCCTTAAATAAGCTACTGAAGGTAATGTGGCTCTTTATATGTCCAGCTGTCCTTTGTCAACAACAAATTGTTGCTTTTTGTGTGTTGGATATATGCTATATGGTAATTTATAGGACCTAATAGGTATCTAAAGCCATTTGCACGCAACAAAATATGTATTTTATCAAAGTAATTGTTGATCCCTTATTTTGGCTGCTGATCCCTTATTTTCGAGGCTCCTGGTCCCTTATTTTCAGATCTGTAAGTTGACAGCTATGGACAGCAGGCAGATATGACCTTCCTTTTGCATGGGACCAGCTGAGTTACAATCCTCTTTCCATTTTGCCTTAACCTCATCTGCGGCCAGTCCCAGAAAGGGGACAGACTGTTCAGCAAAACAAGCAAACAAAATCCCTGGCCCTCCAGATGTTGCTGGACTACAACTCCCATCATCCCTGGCAATCGGGCAGACTTGCCAGGGCTGATGTGGGTTGTAGTTCAGCAACAACGGAAGGGCCCAAAGTTCCCCACTCCCACAACAGAAGACGCCTCAAATAGATGATCTTTGAGAATCTAGGGCATTATTATTTTTTTACCTTTATCTGTTCATCTTAAAACGAACCAGCATAGAAAAAACGTCTCAGTCACTCAGCAACCATTCTTCCTGGAATTGCTTGCAAACTCAGGTGGTTATGTTTCTTTCTAAAACTTTTCCCTTTGATATTAAACTAAAATAGCAGCTGCTGCTTTCCTCTCAGAATTCAGACTCTGGCTCACTACATAGACCCGTTTCTGTAGCTGTCTGATAAATCTGCAGTATTTACCCGCACGCATACAAATCAAGCTGTTAGGCCGTGATTTACCTCACTTAGAAGTCCCCGAAATGAATGCAAAATATGATGCATTTCCACTTTGAAGTCCAGAGATCTTGACTAAATATGAAGTGAAATCCAAATCACGGTAAGCTTTGCAGGGAGAGGGGATGTTGGTTGGATGTGTGTTTTTCAAGCAATACCTGCCCCTTCCTTCAGTGCCGCACAGCAAAATGCTACTGAAGCTGGAAACAACTTTGCAGGGGGGGGAGCATTTTAGGACTGCTTTTCCAGCAAAGAAAAACCTTCAAAAGAAATATCACTATCTTGCGATATCTGGCCTAAAGGGAGTTCTCTTGCTCCTCTTTTATTCCAGTGGGCTCTTGCAGAGAAACGTCTTTGGGATCCTCCAAAGGTGTTGGAAAGGTGTTTTTGAATTGGCCGAGATGACTGCCAGGATCCGAGATTTGGGAGAAGAAGCAATGGAGGAGGACTGGGAAAAATTTAAGGACTATTTGCAAAAATTTTATAAGTTATATGAATCATAAGAATTCGCATGATTTGGAAAGGTTAGCTCCAGCAATGAGAGCGGATGATATATGAAACTAAGTAATATCAATGAAAGGACTAATGTTTAAATGTTTAAAATAACATTATATTTGTCTTTAGAGTAAATTAATTAAGTAATTTAAACTTAAAATGCAATTATCTGAAAGTACAAAAGAAACGCATGAAACAAGGTTATAATTTGCTGATATTTTTATTGTTAAGAATGCACGGTGAGGGAGATGTGGGGAAGTCCGGTAGAAGACTGAAAAAAGCTTTGAAATGATTCATCTTTCTTTCTTTTCTTTTCTTGTTGTTCTTGTTTCTTTGTATATCTGACTGTATATCTTTATCTGGAAAAAATGCAATAAAAAATATTTTAAAAACAACAACAAGGGTGTTGGAAAGGTGTTTTTGTGTGTGTGGATGTTCTCTGTAGCATGTCTCAACAAATAATCATACCCTAATTAAACTGATAAGAACAGATACTACACTTGATCTTAGCCAAAGGGCCGAGAAGCGATAACTTGCTTCTTGCGATAAATGTTTTTATTTGTACATTGGGGTACTTTTATAGTTTTGTTTAGAGTACGTAATGTTTTAATAATATAAATGTTTTAAGTCTTTTTTTATCAATTCAGTATATTTTCTTTTAATTGTCAAATAATTCTGTGTACATTGAGGCAGCCTTTGGCTATGTGCAATAAAACTGACTGAGACATACCTTAATTGTAAATTTATACTGGACCATATACAAGGGATGGGGAGTGGGGGTGGGGAATGAGTCAGTTCACATTTAAGTGCAAACCAACCTGATTCCCACTTTTCAAAACAATATGCGAAATTTTCACTTCTTCAAATTTTGCAGTGCAAATAATGTGTACAAAAATGTATATACTGGTGTGCATAGATTAGTGAAAATAACATAAAAGGTGCATTGTGTTATAGGAAATTGCTTTGCAGAAAAGTATATACAGTGGTACCTCGTGTTACGTACTTAATCCGTTCCGGAGGTCCGTTCGTAACCGGAAACCACTCATAACATGAGGCGAGCTTTCACTAATGGCGCCTCTTGCTGCTGCCAGAGCGCAACTTCCGCTCGCATCCCGGGGCAAAGTTCGCAACAAGGGGCATCTACTTCTGGGTTAGTAACCTGAATCATTTGTAAAGGGGGTGGTACGTAACACAAGGTACCACTGTATTAGGCAAAGACAAATGTGTATATTAGGAGAAATGTACATTAAAATGTGAATGAATTTTCGTAAGATTTTTATTTATTAAAAAAAATGCAAATTGATGTGAAAATGTGGAGAACCAAGCTTACAGTAAGCCTGGGAAAATGAGAAACTGAGAGCAATCACAAATGCCAGACTGTCCACACATCATTCTGCCTCATTAGTTGCTCTGTTCGGCTGTTGATTGACAGCTGCAGGTGGCGAGTGGGCAGATGATTTTTAGTAATCCCCCCAAAAAAGCTCAAGAACTCTGGCCCCCCTACCCCCCGTTTTCTAAATTTAGAGTCCCCCAAAATAGGGGTCGTCTTATACACGGGGGGGGGGGTGTTATACACGGAAAAATATGGTATGGTAAATCAACTATCCTGTTGCAGCTCCTAGAAAAGCAAGACAAAAAAAACCAAGAAAACGGGAAATGTGTGCATTAATATAGTGCTGGAGATTTTCTAGTTATTCGTGTATTGGACAGGGTACAAATAAAATAAAATAATTACTATTACAGTGGTACCTCGGGTTAAGAACTTAATTCGTTCTGGAGGTCCGTTCTTAACCTGAAACTGTTCTTAACCTGAAGCACCACTTTAGCTAATGGAGCCTCCAGCTGCCGCTGCACCGCTGGAGCACGATTTCTGTTCTCATCTTGAAGCAAAGTTCTTAACCCAAGGTAATATTTCTGGATTAGCGGAGTCTGTAACCTGAAGCGTATGTAACCTGAAGCGTATGTAACCCAAGGTACCACTGTATTTGTTTATTTATTTCCCAGTTCCTTTGTGCCTCCAGCACTACAGGGCATTTTCAGGTTACTGCTACAAGCCGTGCTAGTTGCTGGATCAAAATATGCAAACTAAGGATTGCACTTGTTTGGTTTTTCCTACGAAGGCTGGATTAGAAAAGAAAAAAACAAGCCCACTTCCTATTTTCAAAGTGTTAACCGTTCCAGGCAAAAGGACAAAGAAAAAATTTCCTCTTCTAACACTACGTTTTTCAGCAGGCTTGTGATCCCACAAAGAACTTTGTTGTCATGGTAAGTGCAGACTTTTCTAATTTTCATCGGTTTCACTGAAATAGTTATTAAAAACTAAAGTGATAAGACAGCTTTAAGACTGTTTTGCAGCAGTGGTCATGAGTGGCAGATGCATGCGTTTTCATTTCATATCTTTGAAAGGGCAGCTGTGTAGCATTCTAAGAAACTCTTTCAGCAAGACCAGCCGATTAGGCTGCACGCAGCTTGTGATCTACTGAGCCAAATGCTGTCCGTCAGCCACACCCTGGTGCCTCACCTGCAGAAGGTCCATGGCCCAGTGGCAGAGTGCATGTTTTTCATTCAAAAGGTCCCAGGTACAGTGTCCAGCATCTATAGGCATGGTGGGCAGAGACTGCTGTCTGAAACCCTGGAGAGCTGCGGCCATTCAGGGTAGAAAATACTGACCTAGGTGGACCAATGGTCAGAGTTGCTGCATGGCAGTTTCCTATGTTCCTATGACAATGTCTTTTCTTTTCTTTCTGCAATTTGAGACAGGCTGCACAAATGCTTTTCTCAAGAGCCTGGTGGTCCACCATGCATACATAGCTGGTGGGCTGCACTCGTCTCCATAGATCACAAGTTGTAGACAAAACTGAGTTGTGTTGTGGTTGGAGGAGGGGCGGTAAATGTGCCCCGCAAATGTCCTGGACTGGAACTCCCATCAGCCCCAGTCAGGATGGCCAATGGTCAGGGACGATGGGAGATAAAGTCTACAACATCTGCAAGACGTAGGCTACCCATGGGTTAGTGTTGGGCTAAGAGTATGGAGTTCCAGCTTCAAATTCCTACCTAACCATGAAGCTCATGGGGCAATCCATACCCTCCAAGTGTCCCTATTTTCCAGGGCCAGTCTCGGAATTACAAGAGTCTTCCCAGCTTCTGATTCGATCCTGGAATTTCCCCCACCAGTGCTGCAACTGCTGAGCTCAGGGCGGAAGATGTCCTGAGCAGTGGCAGCTGCGAGGAAGCACCCTGTTGCTTCTCCTTGGCCCCCCCATGGCTGCCGCTATCAGCCTCCTCCCTTGGGCATCTCATAGCAGCTGCTGGAGAGCAGGCAAGAAGGAGGAGAGGCTATGGTTGCCGAGGCCTCATATGATGCACTGGCCCCGAGGTGCAGGGAGAGGACAGGGTCTGGGTGGGAAGAAAGAGGGAGCAGAGCAAAGTACAAGGAGTCTAGATTTTTTTTTTAAAAAAAATGCTTTGTGCATCTGCATCTAATCTTGCCACTTTCTAAAATGAACTTACAGTGGTACCTCAGGTTAAGTACTTAATTTGTTCTGGAGGTCCGTACTTAACCTGAAACTGTTCTTAACCTGAAGCACCACTTTAGCTAATGGGGCCTCCTGCTGCTGCTGCTGGAGCATGATTTCTGTTCTCATCCTGAAGCAAAGTTCTTAACCCGAGGTAAAATTTCTGGGTTAGCGGAGTCTGTAACCTGAAGCATATATAACCTGAAGCGTATGTAACCCGAGGTACCACTGTATTAGTGTGCTTTTTTTTTTCTTTATGTAAATCTACCAAATAATAAAATAAAATAAAATTGGGATTAAGAGATTTTCTCAGGCTGGTGTGTGTGCTGGTGTAGTGGTGAAGGAAATGTTCTGCAGGGGTTGGAACGACAAAACTGGGAGGTCGAGGAGGGTCAGTTGCAGGGGAGTGAGAAATGTCCCTATTTTCACCTGAGGAATGTTGGAGGGTATGGGTGATTGTGGACTAGGATCTCTCTTCCAGCCTAACCCACCTCCCAGGGTTGGTGCTGAGGTAAATGATCTAGAGCAGGCATGTCCAAAGTCCGGTTCCACCCGCCCCCCATCGATTTAATCCGCCCCCCGTTGCAGTATATGCCCTAGGGTAAAATCACAACAACTTTGGTCAGCCCTCTCACATGTTCACTTCATCAAATCTTGCCCTCTTTGGAAAAAGTTTGGGCACCCCTGAATTCTAGGGGGTGGCAGAGAAACAATTTACAGTGGTACCTCGGGTTAAGAACTTAATTCGTTCTGGAGGTCCGTTCTTAACCTGAAACTGTTCTTAACCTGAGGTACCACTTTAGCTAATGGGGCCTCCTGCTGCTTCCGCGGCGCCACCACACGATTTCTGTTCTCATCCTGAAGCAAAATTCTTAACCGAGGTACTATTTCTGAGTTAGGGGAGTCTGTAACCTGAAGTGTCTGTAACCTGAAGCGTCTGTAACCCCAGGTACCACTTTACAACCCTTTGATATCCATGGAGGAAAGATGAGATCTAAGTATAATTCTTAGAAATGTGATATGTTACTGAAGAATATCAATTAGAGAAATACCTTAAAATTGGTGGCAAAGTGGCGTGACTAACATTTGCATTACTTCTCTGTATAGTTTTTATGTGATTTCCCTTGACAGAGCAGACGTAAGGGGTTTGCAGATAAAATGATTAATCAGCCCGTCGTTTTGTACGATGAGACCAAATGTAAATATAAGATAAAAGCCGTCTCCAGTACGGTACTGTTTTATGTACGCATTGTTCTTTTCTGGGGCTGAGGCTTTGACTGGATCGAGAAATTGTGTGTGGACCTGCGGTCTTCAGACCTTCCCCTGAAGATCCTAATCAGCTCTGTACCTCTTCCACCTAACTCTGGGAGTTGAGAAAGAGTGATGTAACTTTATTCAGTGACTTCATGCAGTGATTCCCTCTGTGTGTGTGTGTGTGTGTGTCCTTAAGTGTGTGAGAGAGACTCTTATCAGTGTCCACCATAGTCTGTGCTTAAAGGTCAAGGTAAAGGGAACCCTGACCATTAGGTCCAGTCGTGACCGACTCTGGGGTTGCGGCGTTCATCTCGCTTTATTGGCCAAGGGAGCCGGTGTACAGCTTCCGGGTCATGTGGCCAGCATGACTAAGCTGCTTCTGGCGAACCAGAGCAATGCACGGAAACGCCGTTTACCTTCCCGCCGGAGTGGTACCTATTTATCTACTTGCACTTGACGTGCTTCCGAACTGCTAGTTTGGCAAGGAGCTGGGACCGAACAACAGGAGCTCACCCCATCATGGGGATTCGAATCGCCGACCTTCTGATCGGCAAGTCCTAGGCTCTGTGGTTTAACCCACAGCGCCACCCACATCCCTCTAAGTCTGTGCTTAGCAGAGCATTATAGAGAACGGCCAACGGCCAACCACTGAACCAGTATATTGTAGGAAGGATTGCAACATGGGCAGCCATCTTGCTCATGCCCAAAGTGGCCTGCTTACGCACCATACATTCAAAGCACATTCCCAACCCCTTCCTCCAAACCCTGGGCACTGTGAAGGATGCTGAGAATTATAGTTCTGCAAGTGGTGAACTACAGTTCCCATGTTTCTTCCCAGTGTGCTAGAAATGTGCTTTAAACTTATGGTGTGTGTACACCTGTGGACATTAGGTAGGAGATGCATGAACATCTCTTTTATGGAATCAAACTGCAATTTATGTTCTTCACCCATCCCCAAGAATAGCCAGCTTTGATAAGTAGGGAAATACTTTTTTAAAAATTTATTGATAAGGACTTTCTTGCCAAAATTCTTGTATTTGATCTCTACTGGCCCTTGAACTTCAGCAGCAATCCTGCTTTTACAGTGAAATAGCATCAGATAAGAACAGCCAGGGCGATCTCAGGTGTGGTGAAGCCCTTGCTTCCAGGTTGGATGCAGCCTGCAGTTGAGTTTCATCAGGTTCTCAGAGCCCCCTCCTGCCTATCATCTGCACATCAGGGAGCAATTAAGAGGTAAAGGGGGCTTTGATATTCTGCAGTGTGTGCAGTTTAGACATCTTCCTCTGCAAGTTTTTAAGCCTTGCTTCACAAGAAGATCAAAGCAGGAGGGAAAGCGTTTCAGCAGAGAGGTAGTCTTGGGTTCCTGACAAATATGCAAAAAGTGCTCGTGCATTTTGCAATCGTATGCATGCAATTTTCAGGGCGAAATTGCACTTTGAAACGTGAGGCTTTCTATAGGTGAAAGGAGAGTGTGCGCTGATGTCTTTTGCACTCTACTAATGGGATCTCCGAGCTCTTTTGCATTTATTTATTTATTTATTTATTTATTTATTTATTATTTATTTATTTATTTATTTATTTATTTCAGTCAGGGCAGGGAAAGAGTATTGGAAAACATTTTTGACAAACTTTGCTTTAAAAGAAAAATTACTTTCACATTTTTTAAAACTCCATTAATTCAATTCCGATCCCTTTCCTCATTAATCTATGACATTTAAAGCAAGTCTCCTCTAAAGATATGCATTTAAATATCTATTTAAATACATATATTTAAATACATATTTAAATGAATATTTTCTCTAAAATACTATTTAAATGCTTGCGGTACTTTAGAAGGCATATTTAAATATGTGTTCAAATATGTACTTGCTCTAAAAATAAAATAAAAAAATAGATTATTTTTGTAAACCACGTAAAGTTTTTCTTACAATCAATGGGCACATACATTTTGTTAAATAAATTAATACATTAGTATTTTCACTCAAAATACACATGCATAGTCTGGGATATTTAAACTGCCAAGGATTCTTGACCATATGCAGATTCGTCCCTTAACCTGAAAGGTAAACATGAGGTCATATCGCAGAGGAAATCACAGAGACAAAATTACCCATGTATCCCTGTGAGTCACCACGTTTGAAAAGATGCCTTTTTAATGGGAAGGGGCATTTTTTGTTTATATTTACTGAAGTTTAAAGTTGAAAGATAACACTTAAACCAATAGGAAGATCAAGCAGGTAGCACTACAATAGCATCATCGGGTAGAATAGACTCCTAAAACATTCAACTCAATAGGTTGTATCCAACTCGATTGTACTCAGAGCTGACCTGTTGAAACTAATGGACCTAATTTCCGTCCTGTCCATTCATTTCAATGGGTACTCTTGAGTAGGACTAACATTGCACACAACCTTCTGCATTGTAAACCGGTATGGCATAGTGGTTAAGAGTGCCAGACTAGGATTTGTGAAACCAGGGTTCAAATTCCCACTCAGCCACAATGCTTATGTGATATAGAAGTGCCCCATTGGAGGTTTACGTGATACTTCAGGCAGTTTGTTTAAATCTACTTTGCATTTGCTCAGAGCAGGAAGCGGATTAGCTGTGTGAATTCATGGCCATGGGCAAATGTGTTGCACAAATAACTGCACAGAGGCTTTACATATGCAAATTTAAGATGGAATAGAAGGTACAGCCTTGTTCTGGAATGAATGGGCTTCTTAACAATATGTCAGGCGGAGGACTCTGGATTGTACTAATACTTAATATCTGTGTAGCACTTTTTTCCTTGAGTGATCAAAATAATGCACATGCATAATCTCAAGAATCGTTACAACTGTTCAGCAATGCAGGCCAGCTCTGTTTCCTCTGGAGATTACAGATGGGGAACTGAGGTGAAGGCCATCATCACTTACCTAAGGCCACCTGGTTAATTCGTGACTGAGGAGAGTTCATGTACACTGGTTAATACTGCATAAGTTTCCCTGTATATTATTCTCCTCAATTTCTTTTACATCTTGATTTCCAGCTAAATTAAAGGCAATAAAGAAGAGAGTGATCATATCACATTAGTACCTGCTATCCATCTATCCCTATCCTGCAGCAACAAGGCCTATTTTCTGAAAGCTCTTTCAGACAAAGCATAGTTCTGAGTTTTACCTTGGTGGGACAGGGAGTGCCTTGTTAAAAAAAATGTTAGCATGTTAGAGAAAAGGTGGGATGTATATAAGGTAAAGGGACCCCTGACCATTAGGTCCAGTCGTGGCCGACTCTGGGGTTGCGGCGCTCATCTCGCTTTATAGGCCGAGAGAGCCAGCATACAGCTTCTGGGTCATGTGGCCAGCATGACTAAGTCACTTCTGATGAACCAGAGCAGCACACGGAAACACTGTTTACCTTCCCACTGAAGTGGTACCTATTTATCTACTTGCACTTTGACGTGCTTTCAAACTGCTAGGTTGGCAGGAGCAGGGACCGAGCAATGGGAGCTCACCCTGTCATGGGGATTCGAACCGCCGACCTTCTGATCGGCAAGCCCTAGGCTTAACTCACAGCACCACCCACGTCCCTTGGGAGGTATATAAACCACCTTTATATATGGACAGTAACTAAAGATTCTGCCGTTTTTCACTCCTTGGGATGGGTGCCCCTAGCATTTCGCTGCCTGAGGTAGCTGCTTCCATTTGCCTCATGGATGGGCTGGCCCTGCCCCCAGGCCACATTACTCGCCAGCCCTGCTTCACACCCTCCTTGAACTCTGATTTACATTTGTTGCTCCCCTCACTTTGGTCTCTGACCCCACCCACCACTGGCATGTGGCTCTTGGAAGGTTGCCAGAAAAGAATGTGGCCCTTGAGCCAAATTGGATTCCCCACCCCTTCCTAACAGTAGGGTTAGCCCTGGTTGTAGCACAAAATAGGGAGGGGGGCTTGAGACTGGAAGTGGGTAGGGGGAAGCCAGTCCCTAAGTGTGCAGCCTTTTGAAAGTTTAGCCAATGAATGCTAATAAAAATTTAACTTCTTCTGTTGGGTATCTCCTAGGGTCAAGCTATACCACACTCCTAATCCTAATCTAGGCCCTTCAGTTACTCCTCAGCAAAGAAAAAATACAGAGCTGTAGAAACATATCACATTTAATTTGACCCCTATTATGTGGGAGAAAATGGCAACTATCATTTGCCAAGCTCTTTTCCATTCATACAGTTTGTTGTAGTCAGTAACAGAAACATCTCAAGAAGTTCAAGGCAAGGTGAGGAGAAGGTTGCCCCAACAGTTCTCTCCTGCCATCTCCAGGAGCTGATGGTTACTGTGCTCTTTGGTCTGGGACTCCTTGCCTCTTCCTTCTCTCACGGTGCCCCAAGGATTGTCTCGTGAGTAGACCTGGTGGCAAAAGTAGACGTGCTTCAGCCAAGCTTCATCCAATTGTCCCTGAAAGCTACAAGGAAGTATAGCCTTAGGACATCCCAGTTTGAAGGATGGAGGCCCAAATCACACACTTGTAGAGAGTCCTTTACAAGTGTTAGCTCCAGAACTTTAGCTGGTTTGTAAATAAATGTACGCCTAGCCCTCCTGGCAAGGAAACCGCAAGGCTTGCTCAACTGTTAGCACACACTGAATATTTTTGTACGTTCTCCTTCTGTGACAGTAAAACAGAGGTTGAGAAAAGAGAGAGAAGTTCGGCAGTGTTGGCTAATGTTTCATCTTCCTCTTTCCTTGCCCTTTCTTCTCTCTCTCTTTCATGTCAGCTGATGTAGGGCTTGAAGGGGAAATAACAGTGTGTGAAAAGCCTTAATTTGACTAGTAAAGGACAAAGAGAATGATTCAGGGTGGCAGAAAGTATTGCAACAGCTTCGCATTCTTTGGAGAATGGAGTGGTCTAGGGTAGCTTTTGCCAAGCGGGTGCCCTTCTGTATGATCTTGTCCCTAGATTATTTTACAAAGAAATGGCTTATTTGGAAACTGAACGTGGGAACTCCTCTCCAACTGTCTTGTGTTTGGTCTGTAGCTTTTTAGTAATCTGTTGATTCTATTTGTCTGAATCATACACACAGATAGAAAAGGACCTTAGTTTTATCCAAGGGCAAACAGCTCTTATTTCTCTTTTCAGGCCATCATAGCCAAATAATGAAACCATATGCAAAACCCAGCACTGAAGTTTATCAGTAGCAAGACAATGGTGTGTTGTCTTAGCTGTAAAGCAAGTCAAGGCATGCAAAGTACAGCAGGAAGGAAACATCTAAGAAGATATCTGTACATAGTGGTAGAAATGACAAAATTTCTCATAACTGGAAAAAGAATGAAGAGCATGCAGATATCATCATTATTATTATTATTATTATTATTATTATTATTATTATTATTGAGCCCCATCTGGAAGCAATTAAGCTAATATCTGGCAGTTGTACTGGGCAACTATATAGGTTCTTCCATTCAAAGGGCAGACAGTTAATCAACCCAGCTATTAAGATATTTGCTTCTAAAAACATCACCCAAATGCTCTACGGGGCTGAGATATGGGGAATTGGCTTCAAATCTGAACTAGAGGTTCTACAAGATAATTTTTTGAGGCAAATTTTGGGGCTTTCCTTGTGGGACACCAGCTGCCCACCTCAAAGCTGCGTTGGGCCTTGCGTTGCTAGCAGCCAGAATTGATTTAGCCCATCTGAGATACGGGCACAGGCTAAATGCCTTCGAGGATCATACTTTTACTAAGCTCTGCTTCCAAGGAACCCTGAACAGAAGTATTCCATGCTGCAACATTTTGTTGCAGGCCTCCCTTGGTTGTCCCTACTGCAGGAACAGTGTGTGTGCTAAACAGGAACAGTGTGTGTGCTGAGCAGTCCTGCGGGGACATATCTCTACCACCCTGAAATGCTCAAAATTAACTCGTGGCTCTAAAAATACCAACACATTATGAAATAAATAAATAATCCTAGGATCTAGCCCTAAATGATAAATACTGTAAATGAAGAACTGCAGCCTTTTCTTGCTCCAGAAATCACACGGACTTTGCCTTTGTTTCTGAAGGCGCATGAATTCACATACCAGTTCCTTCTTCTGTTCCCACTTAAATATCATGCTCAGCACTCTGCCTCAGTTCGGAGACATTTTTTTAAGCTTTTTTCATGAAAACTCACCAGTATTTGAGTATGCATTTCTTTTAATATATACATATGGGTATGCAGTTTTGCATAATAGAATGCATTTGATGTTATTTTCACTAATACATGCATTTGTATGTGTATTTCCCCCCCAACATATGCATTTTTGCATGCATTTCGATTGGTTGGAGAACTGCATCGCAAAATTCAGAGAACTGCAAATGTTGAAGATGGCTGTGTTTCAGTTCATGCACTGCTTCGGGAAGTGCGAATTAAGTAAAACCGAACCGAATTCTCCCCCAGCACAGTGGTACCTCGGGTTACATACGCTTCAGGTTACAGACTCTGCTAACCGAGAAATAGTGCTTCAGGTTAAGAACTTTGCTTCAGGATGAGAACAGAAATCGTGCTCCGGTGGTGCGGCAGCAGCGGGAGGCCCCATTAGCTAAAGTGGTGCTTCAGGTTAAGAACAGTTTCAGGTTAAGAACGGACCTCTGGAACGAATTAAGTATGTAACCAGAGGTACCACTGTACTAGCTGCTGCTACTTTTACTACAAACGAGAGCCAGTGTGGTGCAGTGCTTAGAGTATCGGATTATGACCTCACTCAACCATGAAGCTCACTGCCAGTCACTGCCTCTCAGCCTAACCCTGTGAGGATAAAATAGGGAGGAGGATAAGTATGTATGCCACCTTGAGTCCTTGGACTAAAGATAGGATTAAAATGGAATTTTAAAAAATTATAATCAGAATAATAATCTAGCAAACAAAGCTATAGCTATACTTACCTGGCAAGGGAGATAATCACGAAGGTTGGTTTTCCCAAGGTGACGCTCACTCAGTGCAATCCAGGTGTGCTCACCTCTCCAATGCAGGAAACCTGATGGCATAATCTGCAAATAAAAACAGAAAGTAATGTGAAATCCTAAAGTAGGAAAGGCATTGCGTCAGAAAGTGCCAGTAAAAGTGTTGCAGGGCAGAGCTGGCTATGGTGGTGATGACAATGGTGATGGGTGGAGGGATGCCAGCAGTTTCCAAGGTGAGAAATGAAAATGCAACAAGAATGCCCCTTAACACCATAGCTATAGATTGTTGCATGCTCCCCACTTCCCCTAGTGTTGAGGAGGTCCAATTGCAGCACTGTTGAGTTCAGTGTTCCTCCCTTCGGATGAGGGAGTCCTTGAGGTTAACAGCATGTTTGTAATGTAGGCTTTTTTCGCTCACAGATATACAGGTAGAGCAGGTTTGGTCTGCTACTCAGTTCCTCTGCTCTGCCGTACTGTACTTTGCTGCTGCTTACAGACAGACATCCATCTGCCCACCACCTGGTAACTCCTCTTCTTGTCACTTTAAAATTTCCTATAAATCCAGTACCATTTCCTCAGTCTGTCTGAAATTTCAGAGGTCTGATACCTTTGAGGAACAGGAGACTGTTCAGATAGAAAACACCAATGTTACAAGCAACAGAAGCCTACCTGGGTCACCCATCAGTGGCATGGGATTTATGGAAATAAATGAACTAGCTCCAAAACAATAATAAAATGAGCGCAATTGTGATAAAGAAGGGCAGCATTCAGCTAGGTTTCAGAGTGGACCTGTTGAGATTAATGGACCTAAGCTAACCATGTTCATTAATTTCAATGCGTGTGCTCTGAGTAAAAAATTAAATGATTTAATTAAATGATTTAAGCTGAATAAATTAAATGATTTAAATTTTTAATAGTGGAATTGAAAGGAGTAGTGAAATGATTTCTTCCCCTCTCGCAAACTCCTGTTTACTTTCTCATAAATAAGTGAATGGTTGTGGCAAAAGTAAATCGCCCATGATTCATTGTCATGTTCCAACATTTACATGATTTCTAGACTGGTATAAATAGAAACCTCCCAGGTCTTAATGTCTCATCCTTATGTGGTCAGCCTGATTTGATAACTCTTCAGTTGGCACATTCTCTAGTCCAGTGTTTCCCAAACGTTTTTGGGCAACGGCACACCTGTTTACCGGAAAAAAATCTCGCGGCACACCACCATTAAAGCCCCGCCCCGTGACGTCAGCGCGCAGCGTCACGCCGGGAGGGACGCACAAAAGTGAAAGTTTTTTCCCTCCCCCTTGCTGGGGTGGGAGGAGGCAGCAGAGCGAGGGACTGAGGGACGGCGGCAGCTGAGGCGGCCACCCCTCGACGCCGTCCCAAAAGCCGCCAAAAAGCCCTAAAAAAAGAGGAGCAGCACAAAAAACACACCACACACGGGGGGCGTGTTCTAATTCGCTTCTAACTCCGGGTTAGAGCGCAGCACGTGGAGGATGGGTGGGGAAAGAGAGAGGAGGCGCACTGATAGAACGCCAGGCACGGGGGCCGCCAGGGAGAGCCAGCGCGCGCCCCACCCCGGACGCTCGCGGCCACCGCCATCCCTCCCTCCCAGGGAAGGCGGGATTAGAGCAAGCGCCCGGGCAGCAAGAAGCGCGCGCGCGCCGGCCCTGCCCTGGATCCCTCAGAACCGCCAGTCTCTGGGAAAGTGGGCGTGGCTTCAGAACTCTCAGGCAGCAGCACCCGCCGCCCGGCAAGGCTTCCCATTGGGAGGCGCGAATGCTTTAGTGGGCGGGGATTGGTGCAAATATAGGCAGGGCGGGCTGAGAGGAGGAGCCGCCGCCGAGGAGCAGCGACACCAGCAGCGTTTCCTCTCCCCCCTCCCCTCCCGTGTCAACAAGCGGGGCGCCTGCGCCGGGGGGTTGCGCGTCAGGCAGGCAGCCAGGCAGGCAGACGGCGAGAGCCCCGCGCTGGGCGGCCGCTGCTCGCCGCCGCCGCCCCGCGTCTCGCCGCCCGACTCGCCCGCCTCCCTCCCACGGCACACCAGGCAACGTCTGGCGGCACACTAGTGTGCCGCGGAACACCGGTTGGGAAACACTGCTCTAGTCCTTCATGGACCACTCTGTCTTGAAAATCGACAGGTTCGTGTTTCAAAACGGGATGAGTGTGTGGCACATGCTGACCTGCACATTCATTGCCCCACAGGGCTTTTATGTCAAGTTTTCAAGTTTCTGACTTCATGCTTCTTAGACTGGTTCATGCTTCAGTCTACAGTGCCAGTTTACAGCTTGTGACAACCTGCAAGCATAAGAAAGTCAAAACCTGTCTGCTGCAATCAGCATGTGTGCAGGATTCATGTTAGTGGGTAGCATGAAATGTGAGGTAAGGAAGGCTTGAACTCACCTCACAAGGCTGTAAGGACGCCAACAACACATGCACTATGAGAGGACAGAACTGCTGGGTTTAGCAGTATCACTTGCTACATACATTTTAGGTCATAATATCACTTCTTTGTTCCGCAAATACGTTGGGAAGGGGGAAATTTCAGCAGACATAGCAAGGCCAGATCCAGTCAGCAAAACTGCTTGTCTGCAGCAAACGCCTTGAAATAATACTTTAACCACAACGAGTATGTAGCAAAATGTTGAACATCTTTAGCCATACAGGAAGTTGAATGCTGAGATATCTCTAACCAATCAGGAGCCTCACAAGCCTCAGACCAGGAAACCCATTCCAAGTACAGTATATGCGAACGTTGCTGCAAAGAACTTCTCACTCGGCTTCTTCATCTTTTTTTTTTTTTTAATCTTCTTTGTGCATTTGTAGGATGGCAAGACGAATGTGAAGTCCATCATGGCAAAGTTTAGCAACAACCCAGCCGGGGAGGTTGAGAGCCGGCAAGGCAGAGCAGCAGGACAGCCGCCGTCGGTGGCGAGGACTGCATTTGAGAAATTTAACCACCTGGAAAATGCCGCTGCACCTCCCAGACCCAGCAACATCCACAAATCTCCATCTTTTAAACCACCTTTGGGCACCAAACCTTCTGTTCCTGACACATCAGACAAGGACCCAAAGCCACCCCATTTGAAGAGCAATGCAGTGGCCAGCAAGGTTGCTGCCCTGGCGCAGGCAGCTAACAGGGAAACGAATGAAAAACCTGGATTTCCTAGGCCTTTGGGTCCCAAACCTACTGACGGACTAAAAGCTGAATCCAAGCCATTGTTCCCAAAGCCTCCTGACAACAGATTGCCTGGTTCCACAGCACCAAAAAATGAACTCAGGCCACCAGGGCTACCAAGGTCGAATTTTAAACCTGAACCTCAAGGAAACGAGACAAAGCCTGTCTCTCAAGTGGCAGCTGGATTTAAAGAAAAAATAATCGCAGCCTCGCAGGAGAATGACCCCAAACCTCATTTTCTGAAGCCAGCCCTTGGGAAGAAACCAGGTCTACATCCTGTCCCCAATGAAGAGGCTCCCAAGAAATACCCCTCCTTGAATCCGACTTCTCCAAGCCCACTAGGCCTCAAACCCAAACCCAACTCATTTCTAATGGCCAAGGATGCCGAAGGAAAGAGAGACAATGGGGTGGATTCCACAGCCAGCCCTTTCCCTGGTGTAGCCTTGAGACATGTCTCTGACAAGAGCAACCTGTCTCCGGCCCTCCCAAAATCTTACGGCCAGCCGAGCAATGAAGAACCAAGGCCAAGTGTGGCCAAGAATATTTTCAAAGTCTCTCAAGAGGATTCTGGGCCAACTTCTGGAGCACCTAAATTCACTGGTCTGCCCAGGGCGACTACAACAGGACCTTGGGATAGTAACTCTGAAAAAGAAGAGAAGGACAAGAATTTGCCGAGACGGAAGGCAATCCCTCCACCAGTCAAATTAGGTCTGGCCCCGCAGAAACCCAGCAGACCTCCAACGGTGAACCTTGAAAAATTCAGGAAATACACCGAAGAAAGTGAGTTATTCATCCCCTATTTGCTGTTGGTTTTATGCAAGGTGGGAAAAAAGCTCATCTGTGCTGGTGGTGGTGGGGACATAATAATAATAATAATAATGTGCCGTGTAAAAATATTTCCCCAATACATCTTGTACTGAATTGTGTTTTATTGCATAGTAGGGAATGTTCCATTGTCACTGATTCTCTCACTCTGTTGATTACCTAGAGCTTTTGACTGGGCCACGCTAGATATTTATTTCATTTGTTTACCAAAATGCATATACTGCTTGAATTGTAGTAAAAGAGATGGGTGCAATTTTACCCTGATTGCACTTTTTAAACAGGGGAAACAGCATCCACAGAGCTGATCGGGAGAGGAATGTGTTATCCTTTCCCCATTTGCCCTTTCCCACTCCAAGCTGCCCCTAAGGACTCTCCCACCTTGTGAAATTCCCTTCTTAATGTGTGTTTGCCTGCACTGGGAACTTCGTGAGGGAGGAGACCCTGCTAGACATGGCTATTTGGAAGGATGGAACAGTAACAAGAGAAAATGGTTAAGCACCTGCTCACTCTATGCCGACACCCCCTTTGACTTTCTGGTGCCAAATCATCACTCTGGATATTGCTTTTCCTGATTAGAAAGCGGTCTTGAGGAAAAGTTATATACATTCAATGATATATTTTTTTCCCAGGCGGAGAGAGGCTAAGTAGAACAGTGAAAGGTGGGGGACACTGCCTAGTTTCTCACCAAAAAATGGAGAAGAATAGTGTGCATACATTTTGTCTCATATCTCAGGTTCTACGAACGCATAAAACTCTGGAAAATGGGGCTTCTGGTCCATGTGGGGGTGGAGGGTATAACTGTCCCTCTCCCACTCTTGTGGATGCCCATGTATGCCTCTGCGTGTAATATGTAGCCTAGACCACCAGCAGGAAGGCTAGAAGTATATATGGGGATGAAAAGTCCAGTTATGTTCATTCATCCTAAGGGGCAGCAGGGTGGGGGCAGAGGGGAAATCAGTATACAGTGGTACCTCTGGTTATGTATTTAATTCCTTCTGGAGGTCCGTACTTAACCTGAAACTGTTCTTAACCTGAAGCACCACTTTAGCTAATGGGGCCTCCTGCTGCTGCCACGCTGCCACCGTGCGACTTCTGTTCTCATCCTGAGGTAAAGTTCTTAACCCGAGATACTATTTCTGGGTTAGCGGAGTCCGTAACCTGAAGCGTATGTAACCCGAGGTACCACTGTACAGCCTTTCTGAACCTGTCCCTGTTTGGAATTAAAACAGGAAAGTCTCAAAGCTTTCTCATGTAGAAAGCTTCCTTCATGTTGAAAACAAAAGTAAACTAGCACATCAGATAGAATTTTAGGGAAGGTTGCCACAGGGGATTTTGGATGTGTGGAAACATTTAAATAATGCCATCCCCCATCTATGTTCTGAACTGGTGAAGTTCCAGAAGGATCAACCATCTGCCTTTTCCAAATTTGTGAACCCCCATTTTACTGCTTCGGACTTACAGCAGTCTAGGTGACCACAATGTTAGAACTGAGACCAGGACAGAGCTCCTGTGCCTGCGATAGCTGAATGGCAAGTAGAAAGCTGGCCAGTTTAACATTCCCCCATTGTTGCACCTCCATAATCAGGAACACCTGTTGAATGATGTATAAATGCGAGCTACTCCTTGTGCTAACTATCACTTTAAGCTTCCTATTATTTCATGCTACATCATTATCTCAAATTAAATGCACGGAACTTGTTGTGTTCCTCCCTAAACTTTCACTTTCAACTTGTTCTTAGTTTTATTTTATTTTTACTTTTTTCGGACACTTATTACATAACTCGCTAGGCTTGCTGTTGAATCGCTTTCTATAATATTTCTAAAAGTTTGTTCTTTTTGTCTATTGAGGAGAAACATACAAATACACTTTACCAAAAAGTGCGTTCCTGGATGCTATTCACCCCAGGAAGGGGGGGAAATGGGCACTATTATTATTTTTAAACATCCATCACCATGAAAGATGCATAGCCATACTTTTGTTTTCACCATTATAACAGTTTTGTGCTGCTTTTAATGCATGTGCTGTATAAGTCACTTTTGAGTTAAGAAAAAAAAGCAACTTATACATGCAATTATGAATAATTTAAATATCTATTTATAAGTGTATTTCTACATGTGTAGCATATATATATTGCTGGGTTGCTATTCTTCTTTTTTTAAAAAAATATTGCTAGAACTAAGTCTTCCTGCATTTAAATAATTTCCATTAACTATTTGTAAGAATTAGTTTTTAAAAATATGTTTATAGTTATTAATTGATTGGAGTTAACTTTGTATGCACATTAATTTTGCAAGTAAATATATTTAAATAAAAGATGGGGAAAGTGGGTGGATTTTGTGTGAGACGACTGCTCTTCACTTGCTTCTTCTGTTGTCATGTATTAAGTTTGAACTTGTTTTAACTTCACTGTTTGTCTTGCCCCTGTCTCTTATTTATCTCTATTGCTTTCTCTCAGCTCTCCATCTTAGTCTTACCACACTCTAAATACTAATCTCACTTACTAAACCCCTTATGTATGGATCTTTGGCACTTTAAATTCTCCGCTGTCTCCTTTTCGTCCTGTTTTAAGGAAAGCTTATCTCTGTCCCTTGGCATTTCCTCCTTGATGTACGATTTGATTGCTTTTCGTTTTACCTTGATATTGTACATAGTCTTTGCCGTGCTCCATCCCAAACACCAGGTCTGACAACAGCTTATGGGAAGCAAGCTGAAAAAGAACAGGGAAGGGTTGAATGTCATTGCACGTTGAGGTCCCCAAGACACCCCAAATAAGAACAAAATGACACTTGATTTTTGTTTAAGGTTTTTGGCATAATTTTGGCCACAACTTTATTAAAAATACAGCAATGTGAGTGGTTGCTTAGGCATTGGTAGCGACTAACTGACCCCGCACAGGGACAGCTCTGACATTCGCACCCCCCGCAAAGTCAGAAAGGGTAAGTCACCTGGGGAGAGAGACGGGACTGGGAACCATGCCTCACCTCTCCCCAGAATGCTCCCAGGGGCTCTTGCATGGCCCTAGCCCCTTACCAGGGGGTTCGGACAAAAGCATGGCGAGCCCCTGGGTTCCTTTAATGGAAAACCCTTGCAGCAGCAGCATTTTGGAGGGGCAGGCACAGCCAAATCCATACCCCTCCACCAACCAATTCCCAAACCAATGCCTAACTGCAACCTTACGAGTTGTGACGATTTGCTACGCAGTAGGCAAAAACCAAATGGCACCAGCCAATCAGCCAAATGGACAAAATTCCTACCAGGCCCCTGCCCCAAAGCAGACGACCCCATGACAGGTCAAGCAAACAGCCTAACATTAGGGAGGGAGGGCGGGTGATCCAAAGCAAGCAGCGAAAGAGGAAGCTCATCACTGCATGCAGTGTATTTAGCAAACAGGGCTGTCAATCAATAAATGGCAACATATAAATCTCCCCAGTAACAGCCCGCCCCTGCTTAAAGATGGCCAAACTCTTTTACCCATCAACAGTGAGGTGTCTTGTCGGCCCCCACCGCAACACGTGCTCTCCATGAGGGAGAACACACTTTGCTATATTCAAAGTCCCCTACAACTGCATTAAAGTAAAAAATAAAAATGCAGGGAGATCCAAATCATTGCTCTTTCTATGGCACACGCTCATACTTATATATAAGAGGCGCAACAGATGCCAGTTACCAGCACTGAAAGACCTACATCTAGCAAGATGGCAACAAAATACAAGCGTCTGTGTTTTAAGTAGCATGCAAGAAAAAGGAAACTTCTGCAGATGCAGTAGGAAGTGGATGTTGTTACAATTAAGCAATTTCATAGAATCATAGAGTTGGAAGAGACCACAAGGGCCATCGAGTCCAACCCCCTGCCAAGCAGGAAACACCATTTGGGAACTTTTTTTATTTTTTAAGAAACACCGATGTGCAAGCATGTGCCTACTAAAGTTCCCATGGTAAGCTGCTGTTGTTTTAAAATCAAATTGCAAATTGCTGTGGGAATGAGAAGACGACTGGAAGAAAAAGAGAAAGCGAGAGAAACTGAAATGGATAGATTCAACCTTCCCTATCTATCCTTCATGCAAATTGCAATGCTGGGTTCCTCCTGTGTATAAAAATGGAGCTCCCTGTGATTTCCCCCTTAAATATTACAGTGGTACCTCGGGTTAAGAACTTAATTCGTTCTGGAGGTCCGTTCTTAACCTGAAACTGTTCTTAACCTGAGGTACCACTTTAGCTAATGGGGCCTCCCGCTGCCGCCGCACGATTTCTGTTCTCATCCTGAAGCAAAGTTCTTAACCCGAGGTACCACTGTATAACTTTTTCTTCCCTTGCAGGCTCCAGCAAACCCCATGTGGCAGGTTTACCCCCTGTACTTCCACTGCCTGTTTCAACCCTGCATACCACCACCCAGCTACCTCCGCCGCCTCCTCCGTCAGCTTCCCATCCATCAGCACAAGCTCCAGTACTTCCCCCAAGAAACATCAAGCCCAGGTATGTCTCTGTGTAAATGAAAGTGAAATCAGCGTGGGGGGGGGAGGTTACATTCTGCTCTCATTTCACAGGGAATGAGGGAGCTTCTGATCTCACATCTATCGAAGTGTCTTCCCCGTACAGTCATCCTGAAGTACCTTGTCTTTGGCACTCATCATGCCCCTTGTTTTCTTTCGCTGCTTTGTGATGAGGATGCTATCCTTGACACGGTCAAGGGACACGGGTGGCGCTCTTGGGCTTGCCGATCGGAAGGTGGGCAGTTCGAATCCCCGCGACGGGGTGAGCTCCCATTGCTCTGTCCCAGCTCCTGCCAACCTAGCAGTTCGAAAGCACACCAGTGCAAGTAGATAAATAGGTACCGCTGCGGCGGGAAGGTAAACGGCATATCCTTGAACCCTAGAGGCCATGCAAAAGCCAAACTAGACATAATGCGCCAGTAGCCACCACATTTCTTTAATCACCCACCTCTGGACCCCAGATGTTCTTGGACTACAACTCCCATCATCCTCAGCCAGCTAATGTATTTGTGACTAAATTTCTAAAAATGGGGATAAGTGATTTTTATGCAAATGATCACCCTCTTTCCCCTCTTCTATAGTGATGCTTAAGCAGCCCCCCTATTCATGCGAAAGATGGGTGTGTGTGTCTTCCCCCCCCCCACATGAAAATGTAAAGCTAAACATTTCTCTGCCTTATCTCCCCCATAGTTTGTCACCTGAACTTACTGGCAGTGAGCAAGGCCAGGAGAAAAATAAATTCACTGGGCAAGTGAGGACAGTGCACAGAGGAAGGAGAAAGTGTCCTGCCCTCTCATTCACATCACTTTTCATGTTAATATACTAACAATGGAGTCAGGTGCAGAGTAATGATGGCTTTGTAGCCAAAACATGGCTACTGGAAAACAAAAGGGAAAGATGAGCATGAGCAGCATAATGCCAAGGTTTGCAGAAGGGAAAGGGGTTAGGGAGGGGGAACACTAGGAGGCAAAAACCTTTAAAAAACAGCCCAGAGCACTTCACACTGCAACATTTAATTGCAGGTCTCCCTTTGGTTAAAATAAGAACTACAACCCCCTCTCCTTTATATGTGAATATGTGATTCTAGAAGAAACACATGATCAAATAAAAGTGGCACCATTTTTGTCTAGTTTGGCCCTATGGTGAGATGTTTTCAGTCAGTATTCTAAGTACAGTGGTACCTCGGGTTAAGTACTTAATTCGTTCCAGAGGTCCATACTTAACCTGAAACTGTTCTTAACCTGAAGCACCACTTTAGCTGCCGCGCCGCTGGAGCCCAATTTCTGTTCTCATCCTGAAGCAATGTTCTTAACCTGAAGCACTATCTCTGGGTTAGCGGAGTCTGTAACCTGAAGCGTATGTAACCTGAAGCGTATGTAACCCAAGGTACCACTGTAAGGGTCAAAGATAAGTCTATGAGGCCAAAGTTTTCTCCAGTCGCAGCAGAACATCCGGCCAGGAAATATGAGTTTTGAGAAGGCATTTGAAGGGAGAGAGAGAGACTGAGAGAGACACAATCTAGTGCCTGGCTTTCTATTGATAATCCTCAGGCCTGCTTCACGCACGGAAGATCTGAAATGGTAGTTACTTGAGAATGCAGATATGCATACTTTGTGGCAAGCAAGTCCTGTGATATATAGCTGCTGATCAGGTGATTTTTCCTTTGCAATAGCAAATTAGAAAAAGGAAGGGCTGTGACGACATTGCAGAACATTTCTGAAAACGCATGAAAAGCTGCACATACATACATCATTTTATTTGCCATGCTGTCTTTCCACAGTTCAAACCATGCTCAAGGCGACTTACAACATGGAAAAATACATAATTGCAAAGATCTTTTGTTATGCAAACATAACAAAAGTAGTCATAAACCATAAATAAAACATTAAGAAATACACAACAATTTCTGCATAAACTATGATAAAATCTTAAATAAAGATACAAAAAATAAAATAAATAACAGCAACAACCCCCTCCACCCCCAAAAAACCCCTCTATAAATGGTAACGCAGCCCAAGAATATTTTCAGCGATTTCAGCTTTTGTAGCTGGAGTCAGTCCGGGCCACGCCATCCCATGCCAGGTCTGCAAGGCAGGGAGCAAATCTTCCTGGACTCACAGCCTCAATGGATTCAGTGTATGAGGCCCAGTGCCAAGGGTCTTCTGGCAGTTCCCTCACTGCGAGAAGTGAGGTTACAGGGAACCAAGAAGAGGGCCTTCTCGGTAGTGGTGCCCGCTCTGTGGAATGCCCTCCCATCAGATGTCAAGGAAAAAAACAACTACAGTGGTACCTCAGTCTAAGAACAGTCCTGTTAACGAAAGATTCGGGCAACGCACTCTGCAAAACCGGAAGTAGGTGTTCCGGATAGTGAACTTTGCCCCAGAAGAGGAATGGAAGCCAACTGGTGGAAGGGCACCGGTAGCGGGAAGACTCAATGGGGAAAGCGCACCTCGGTTTAAGAACGCTTTCAGTGTAAGAACGGACTTCCGGAACGAATTAAGTTCATCAGTGGAGGTACCACTGTATCTAACTTTTAGAAAACATCTGTAGGGAGCCCTGTTTAGGGAAGTTTTTAATGTTTAAAGTTTTATTTTGTTTTTAATGTTCTGTTGAAAGCCACCCAGAGTGGCTGGGGAAACCCAGCCAGATGGGCGGGGTAGAAATAATAAATTATATTATAGATTATATATTACATGGTATATGTCTGAAAGAGACCGTTGTCTTCATTGAGGGCTCCCCAGATGTCATCAAGACCACTCTTTGGTGCATCCAGCTGTATGTGTGGAAATCCTTCCCAATCTCTGCTATCATCTCCAGATTTCTTGCTGTCGCTACACCCGTTAGAAAAAAAAGAAAATAAAACCTGCCAGGGAAAGGTGTCAGATTCAAACTTAATAAGACTGCAGGCCTGTATTCCTTTACTTAGGACTCCTTGGGATCAGTGGGGGCTACATCTGTGGGGATGTCAGGTTTGCATTTTTGGGTATAGAAAGTATTGGTTTAAAGTGCAGAGATCTTTCCTATTCTAATTAATTCAAGCAGGTTCTGGAAGCTTCTCTATGTGATACAAGCTGGTACAAGCTAGAAGTTTCTAGCTAACAAGCAAGCTTCTATTTTGCCTAGAAACAAGCAGAGAAACTGAACAGCTGGTTCAAACTGGTTCTGTTATCTCTTTCACTCAAGGTCAGGCTGACTATAATACAGTAATAGGCCAGAAGAAGCCTTGGTTTCACTTTCTGTTTCTCCTGCTGGTGTGCTGGTCAGTACAGTGGCATCTTAATCTGTTCCGGGAGCTGGTTCAACTTCTGAAACTGTTTGAAAACCAAGGTGTGGCTTCCGATTGGGTGCAGGAGCTTCCGCATTGGATATTTGGCTTTTGAAAAATGTTTGCAAACCGGAACACTTACTTCTGGGTTTGCGACGTTCAGGAGCCAATTTGTTTGGGAGCTAAGCTGTTCGGGTACCAAGATACCACTGTACATAGTATGCTTAAGTGCTAAGGTTTCAGTCTTATTGTAAATTTAAGTTAAGTCTGCTGCAGCTGGATTTCTTGTGGACTGTACCAATCCTGAAGATGTTGGATTGTGACTGTAAAGCTCATTTGCCTTCAGTAGTAAAACAAAAAAACAACCTGCTGAATGAAGTTAATTGCCTCTGAGTTATTATTGGGAATCCTGCGTCGTGTTTTATGTTTTTACTCTGCTAACTATACGTTGGGGTCTGCTCTGGATCAATATGGAGCAGAATTCATTGCATGGAGGAATGGGAAAACCTAATTTCATTAGAGGGTGTTTTTGTCCCAGCTTCTGTCTACTGAACCAGCTGAATCCGGCCCATAGGCTTCATAAACCTTCTCTGATGGCTTGGCTTTCAGTCAAAAGAGTTTTACGGGAATTGCAGTTGCATCTTTTTTCTCTTTGAACATGTTCACCTTTTTCTTTTCATAGGGACAATGAAGAAAGCTATGATGATGTTGAGTTTGGAGGTAAGGCTAATCCATTTTTGTTAAGACGGGCATTAGAAAATTTGTAAGTGGGAACTGCGAGAAAGCGTTAGAATGTGGAGTGCTCCTGTTCGGGTGCCAGCCACCCCCATTTCCACTATACTCCACTCCCCTTCCACTGTTTTCCATTACCGCCTCTCCCTTACAGGCAGCCCATTCTGTATTTCATGCCCTCCATCCCTGCTCAGTCCTTATCAGACTGGTTTTTGGGAGAGGCTTTTTCCCTAGTACTTCTGAGAACCTAGGGGTTCCTGGCCAATACCTCCTGTTTGTGCGTGGGTGGTGCCATTTTGGCTATGTAAGGATAACTTATCTCCCCCACCCCCCACCCACCTGTCAATCCCCTGGTGATGTAAGGTGACCCAATTTGGCCTGCATGGCATGAAATTAAACCATGTGAAGAAAGCCACAGCCCACAAAGGGCCAATAAACAGCTGGTTGTTGGCGCTGGCAAACTCCAGTACACAGACATTGGCACAGGGCTTTGCTGGCACCACTGATTGGCAGTCATGTGTGACATGAGGAGCAGTGAAGGTGGGCGTAACTGGCCTGAACGACCTTGTGGCCCAAATGCCACAAGGTGGGCCTGATTTTCCCACTGCTGCTATATAGGATGATGGTGGTGGCTGCTGCAATACAGCCTTATGAATCTGAATGTCCTATAAACCTAGATCATTACTCCCTCCTCCCAGGTAACCCTAATAACACTGTATTTCTGTGAGGAAGAGCTGGGGATCTCCCAACAGAAAATCCTGAATATTCATACACCTTGCCCAACTACAGTACCTAGAATTCCTTGCAAGAAGCCATAGCTGCCAAAGTCTAATAATAATAATAATAATAATAATAATAATAATAATAATAATAATAAAAAATAGCAGTCAAAGTGATATAAATGTATTGATAAAATACAGATAATGAGAAAGTTAAACAAATAGCATTTATACAGAGTATAATTTAGAATGATATAGCATGTATATATAAACCTTATGCCATGTATTTATAGCATGTAGTACATAACATAATATATAGTTGGTTTTCAGTATGTAGTCAGAGGGGGGGAATTAAAATCAAGTTGTGGTGCTTGAGGTGCATACTATAGCACAGGCTTCCTCAACCATGGCCCTCCAGATGTTTTTGGCCTACAACTCCCATGATCCCTAGCTAGCAGGACCAGTGATCAGGAATGATGAGAATTGTAGTCTCAAAACATCTGGAGGGCCGAGGTTGAGGAAGCCTGTTGTAGCTGATAAGCAGCTGGCATGAAGTATATTCATCTGCTACAATTTCATTTCAGTTTTGATCAAATATAGATTATGCCATATATTTAGTTTTATGTGGAAAGATACTGAGGACTATAAATATATGGCATAATCTGTATTTGAGTTAGACAAAAATTTTCGCAAGTCAAAATACCCAACTTTGTCCTAGGCAACGCCGTCCTTTGCCCAACACTTTTTGTTTAGAGGGCAATCCATAGACTTTCTACCCTCTTATTATATACGGATATGATTATATTATATACAAAATCTTCCCTGCAACAGAAAATTAACAATCAATGTTTGCCTTTTGATTCTTCAGGAAATGGGGATCCAGATGAGGTCAGTATCACCATTCACAACATAGATAAATGCATCACAACTGTCTTTCATTAACACCCACTTTCATGAATGCTGAGGTGTGCCGTGGGAGGTTCTGTTACCGGTGTGTCTGTGGAAAGAGGGGAAAGGGAGAGAGATTGTTTCATTTGGATATCTGCATTGGATTTTAATATTTTAATGTTTTGCATTATTTAATTATTTTGATATGGATATTTCACGCCCTGGGACCTTAAGTTCGAAGGTGGGTGTGGCGATCACACAGGGTCGCTGGACGTTTGACAGTCTATTGATCCCTGTGCCACCACTGTGATTACTTCCCCGCTGCCACCAACCCGTTTCTCTCGGGTACACCCGGAGTCTAGACAGTTGTTAACATAAAATCAAATAAGCAAGTTTATTTTATAAGCATTAACAAGGTTATGGTTTCAGATAACTTTTCTTGTCAGTTTCTTAATCTTAGTTTCTTTACTGACCTATACCTTCCTAATAACTTCTAATTGATTATCCCATCCCATCTGTCTATCTGACTCCTCCTAACAGTTTCACTCACTCTCACATCAAAACTAGACCAACCCACAGACTTATCCTCCCTCTTCCTTCTCCAACTCCCAACTAACTTCCAAATAACACCAACTCTGACTCTAACTCCTCCCCTTGGGTTCCCACTGGCCAATCACTTCACACTCATTTAACCCTTTCCTTATGACCCACCTAGGAGGGCAAACGCCACAGTGGGTTATAAATCAAAGAAGTGATCATTAATAGTAATAAGCTGTGGGAACATTCATTTGTCACTGGATCAACACATCTTAATTTGGGTACACAACTTGTGACTCATAAGCCAAGCAAGGGCCGCAGAACATGTGTTGTGGTCTTCCACAGGGTTGAGGAACCTGTAGTTCTTCAGATGTTACTGGACAGCAACTCCCATCAGCCACAGCCAGCATTGCCCGTGGCCGGAGATGATGGGACTTGTAGTCCAGCAACATTTGGAGGGCCACAGGTTCCCCCTACCCCAGTCTACAAAGTGCTTGACGGCCTTGCTCTGTTTGTAATCTCTGGAAGGGCTTAGCTGAAAGGAGAATGTAAAGGACTGCAATAATGGCTCAGGGCGAGTGAGAAGTTGTTGTGGCAGTAGATGCAACTCAGTGACATTCATGTGTTCATTATACCCAGAATGAACACCTGGAAATGGCTAGTCTGGGCAATATTTGATATTCTTAAATAGCTGAATGGTCAAGGTCTAAAGAAGACCTTATTTCATACAACAAATTGGGTTTGAAATAATGAAATGCCACATACAATTTGCTGTCCTAGTACTAGTCTTAAAAAGAAATTGTTGCACTTGAACTACGTTATAATTTCCCCTTTCTAATTCATTTCTTGTCACTTTTTTCTTTATAGAGTCTCAACAGTGAAGGGGAGACATATGAAGATATAAACGAAATGAGGTAAGAAATATGCAGCTCTGCAGATATGGCGGTTCTCTGATTCTTGGGATCCCACAACTGAAGTGACAGAGAGACAAAACATAAACAGAGTAAGAGGACCTGAGAGTAAATGGCAGACACCATTGCAAAACCGTGGACAAAAGATCCAAGACCTGAATTTGCAACTTTATCATCTTCTAGGCCAGGGCAGGGCTAGCCAACATGTTGTCCATCAGATGTTTTGACCACAGTTCCCATCAGCCAATATCGTCCATCAGGGATGATGGAAGCGTCTGTCCTGCAACATCTGGGCTAGGTTGAGAAGGTATTGGCTTGGATCCAGACTTTGCTTGCAGCAGCAGAAGAGGGAAGAGGAAAAGTGGCTTTGGCTTTATCTCCCTTGTAGCTTCTAAAACTCTTCTCCTAAGGGTTTGTGGGCACTCTGGAACAGTGAAGGAGGGCACCAGAAAAAATTGATCTTCCTATGTTGAGCAAAAGATTCCTGCATTTCAGAGGGGCTGGTGGACTAGGTGACCCTCATGGTCCCTTCCAACTCTACCATTCTATGATTCCAGCAGGCTCTAAAGGTTGGGTCAAAGGCCTTCTGCACATGGAAGGAGCTCTTCCATTTGTGGACAGCGATCAGAAGGTCGGCGGTTCGAATCCCCGCAATGGGGTGAGCTCCCATTGCTCAGTCTGTGCTCCTGCCAACCTACCAATTCGGAAGCACATCAAAGTGCAAGTAGATAAATAGCTCTGGCAGGAAGGTAAACAGCGTTTCCGTGCGCTGCTCTGGTTTCCCAGAAGCGGCTTAGTCACGCTGGCCACATGACGCAGAAGCTGTACGCTGGCTCCCTTGGCTAATAAAGCGAGATAAGTCCCGCAACCCCAGAGTCGGTCACGACCGGACCTAATGGTCAGGGGTCCCTTTACCTTTTACCTTTAAGCTTAGATCCAACCCAACAGCAACCATTGAGCACATGGCTCCTGATATGGTCATCTTTCAAGAGAAGTGAAAGAGACCCAGATGTTTGTCCCCTGCTGTTTCTTGAGTTAAGTATCAATCACTTTTTATTTCGCAGACCTACATCTAGAGATGATGAAAGGAAAAAGGAGAAGGAAGAAAGGAAGAAATCAGAGAAAGAACAAAAGGAGAAAGAGAAAAAAGAGCAGGACATCAGGAAGAAGTTCAAAGTAAGGCTTAAACTAGCAATTATTATTTTTTTAAAAAAAACTTTAATGAAAACAAATACATTATCCTTTAGCATTGTTAAAGTTATTCTGTTTGAAGAGATGGGGGATAAATTCAGTTCAGTTCACATTAACAGGTGAACCTATTTAATTCGCACTTCCTGAAACAGCAAGCAAACAGACAGCCTCCCTTCAAAATTTGCACTTCTCTAAATCTTGCAGTGTAATTCTCCAGGAGACTAATGTGTGAAAAAAATCTATATACTACAGTAAAGAGTGCATATAAATGCATGCACTAGTGAAATTAACATTAAAAAATGCATTCTATTAGGGAAAATTGCTTTGCAAAAATGCGTAAAGGTAAAGGGACCATTAGGTCCAGTCGTGGCTGACTCTGGGGTTGCGGCACTCATCTTGCTTTATAGGCCAAGGGAGCTTCCGGGTCATGTGGCCAGCATGACTAAGACGCTTCTGGTGAACCAGAGCAGCGCACGGAAACGCCGTTTACCTTCCCGCCGGAGTGGTACCTATTTATCTACTTGCACTTTGATGTGCTTTCGAACTGCTAGGTTGGCAGGAGCAGGGACCGAGAAACAGGAGCTCACCCCATCACGGTGATTCGAACCACCGACCTTCTGATCGGCAAGTCCTAGGCTCTATGGTTTACACCACAGTGTCTTTATAATTCCATTGCAAAAATGTCTGAAACAGTGATGGGGAATAGCAGGTCCAGGGGTTGAATGTGGGTCTCCAGTCCTCTCTACTTAGCATCAAGACTCAGTTCTCCTTAGGATACATCTTGTTTCCCTGACTGACACTTCTTTGTGCCCTCAAGTAGACGTGATTGCGATAATGCCTCTTGCTTACCTGTAACACGTCTGACTTCTGTGCATCTGGAATCAAATCTGGAATTGTGTGTAAGAATCACATTGTGCCTCTGGCCATACCCACTATTTGATTCTGGTCCTGCCCACCACGGACACATGGGAACCAGAATGTTGGCAGTGAGGGAATGCAACCCTCAGGCTGAAAAACGTTCCTCACCCGAGGTCCCGACTCCAATTTGTCAGTTGTTGTGGTTTGTCCATGCCTGTTTCCCTCTCTCTCTCTCTCCCCCTTCTCTTGTACAGTATTAATCCTGACCATATGTGCAATGCTGATTTACACCCATTTCTTATCCTACTTCTGTTTAGCTCGTGGGCCCCATTGAAGTCATTCACCAGGCCCGAGCTTGCACAGACTTCAAAGGAGGGAAGAACGATCTGACGTTCAAGCAAGGAGATAAAATCGAAATCATCCGCATCACTGACAATCCAGAGGGGAAGTGGCTGGGAAGGACAAGAGGCTCCTGTAGGTATAAATTATGCAAATTTAAGAGAACTTATTTTAATATGTTTAATCAGAATAATTTATTCTGATCAGAAAATTTGGGTTCACTCACCATTTGGAGTATTTGAAATGTCGCTAGTCCACAATTCTTGGCCCTTGAAGACGTATTAGTATATTCATTAAAATACTTGAAACCTGCACAACAAAGAAACGTACAGCAATTTGATTTAAAAAAATTGCACACCATGCAATGAATACCATTCTATATTGCACAGTGATTTTTAAAGGGTGTGTGTGTGTGTGTGTGTGTGTGCGTGTGTGTTTAATGCAGCCCTTATGATGTCTTGTTATAAAGTTTAAAAGAAAACAGCTGCATCTTAGTCATGAAATATGTTGGGCTTTTGCTTTCTAGATGGCTACATTAAAACAACCATGGTGGAAATTGACTATGATTCGTTAAAGCGAAAGCCGCGGCCTTCTGTCAACATTCAACTGAGGCAACCAGACAGTGACCAGGAAGTGTATGATGATGTCGGGGAACAGGATAGCGTCAGCAGGTATGTCAAAAGGGATGGCCACACCTGTGTCCAGTTCTAGTGTGGCTTGCAGTGCAATCTAGCCCACCTTTCATCAGAACAGGAAGTGATAAGGAAATGGTTGTTTAACATTAGTAAGGTGAACATTTATTGTAATTTCTTAAAATGAAGTTATTGTTACATTATTTTTAGATTAGTAGTGGTCTGTAGGGCAAGGAGCTACAGGGAAAGGACCCCTGTACAGTTAAGTTCAGCCCTCGATATATTTCTGGACTACAACTCCAATCAGCCCCAGTCCACATAGCTAAATGGAAAGGATGGTGCGAGTCCCAGCAAGAGCTGGAGGACACCATATTGGCAACCCCTGACAACAGGCCTGGTCCAGCAAAGCAATTGTTACCTTATTTATTTATTCATGGATTACCAGTTTGAATCACATTTGCCATTTTCTAGGCAATTACCTGGCTTTAAGTGGGTTATAGAATATTGCAGACATTTGGGTGTGGGGGAAAAACATGGACATTTCAGTGCATTCCTATATGTGTGTGTCTTCTTTGGATTTAAGTCCCACCATGTTCAATGGGGCTTACTCCCAAGCAAGTATGTTAAGAACTGCATTATTTATTGCACTGTCTTCTCCTTTAACTTCAACCATTTCCCCTCCTCCTTTTGTTTTCTCATGGCCAAAGTGGAAGTCAAAGTACTGCAGGAGGTAAGTTCTGCTGTTCCTATCTATCCAAATTTTGAGGTTTGTGGGTCATGGGGCCCATCTTTTAGCTACTTCTCAAGGTATCAGTTGGGGTATGACCAGGGTTTGTGATATCTACCAGCAATCAGCAGACAAGCCATATATAGTCAAAGAAAAATAACAGTCCCCAAGCCTTCATACTTCCTCCTTCAATATTCATTTCTAAACCAATCCTGTAACCACCAAGGTCAATGCCACTTTCAAGATTAGCAAATCAAAGCTACAACTTTCTGAGACTCTTCCCCTCCATCCCCGCTCCCCCATCAGCACCAAGATGACCCAGAAAGGCTTGTCCTCCTGCTAAAGCAAGCATGGAAAAGCCAAGCTCTCCAGAGGTCGTTGGACTCCAAATCCCATCAGCACCAGCCAGCATGGCCAATTCTCAGGGGTGAAGGAAGCTGTAATTGAAATAGTGCAAACAATATCTCCTGGTTTTTTTTCAGTAGAAGCAGTACATACCGTTGAGGATTGTTGTTCTTATTATTGACATAGCTGTCAATGTTTTCCCTTTTTAAAGGGAAATTCCCTTATTCCGAATAGGATTCCTCACAAGAAAAGGGAAAAGTTGACAGCTATGATTATTGATAATTTCAGTATTAATGTTTTATTTTACTTTATGTGCATTTTGGAGGTAAGTAGCCTAGAGACAGTTTGCATTAGGCGACATAAACTGAAACAATAATAATCGAAGTAGTAGTGATAATAATACTACTCTGCTTTTGCCTTTTTAAAAATTTCAAACAGGATTCCCTCCTCCTCCTCCTCCCTCTGATGACATTTATGATGGGATCGAGGGCGATGATGATGCACAAACAAGGTAAGCATTAATAGCCAACAAAATAATGAAAAGCAGATGGAGAATTCTTGTTTCGTTCTTGTTTAAAAGATTATCTCATGATAAAAATATTAGCCCTCGATTAATGCATGATAAAATGGTATCAGCTGGGTAGGGAGTGTGTCTTAGAAGGGTGTGGAGATAATGTTTTTACCATGGAATTAATTGCTTTGGGTGTTGTTTTAATGAGTCTTTACTGTTTTCATCTCCTTCACATGGATTGTATTAAGGCATAGCCTTTTTCAACTTCTTTAATTCTCAAGCAGGAGCCAGTAAGCCAGAATCTGAAGCATGGACAGATGTTTGTGTGGCATCCAAACAATGGCACATCTGACTCTTTAGACCCTAGTTATCCATTCATTATATCTTCGCCCTCTGTAGAAATCCACACTGATGCTGGTGAATTGCTCTGATCCTGGGATCACAGATTAGAGCCACAGGGCAGATCAGGAGGTCCATGTACTAAGAACTTGGTCCAGCTGTGTTTGTATGAGGCTCACACTTCATGCTGTTGCAAAAGTCGGGTGCCTCCCCTCTCTCTGCTGAGTGGTGACAAAGAGCCCATGGGGTTCCATGCACTCACCCAGGGTCTGGAGAACTGAGACGCAGTGGAGACAGTCGTAGCTTTAATAAATATTATTTATTCGCCTATTTACACCTTCGAAAGGGGAAGGGTGGCGCTGTGGGTTAAACCACAGAGCCTAGGACTTGCCGATCAGAAGGTCGGCGGTTCGAATCCCCGCGACGGGGTGAGCTCCCATTGCTCAGTCCCAACTCCTGCCAATCTAGCAGTTCGAAAGCACATCAAAGTGCAAGTAGATAAATAGGTACCACTCCGGCAGGAAGGTAAACGGTGTTTCCATGCGCTGCTCTGGTTCGCCAGAAGCGGCTTAGTCCTGCTGGCCACATGACCCGGAAGCTGTACGCCGGCTCCCTCGGCCAATAAAGCGAGATAAGCGCTGCAACCCCAGAGTCGGCCACAACTGGACCTAATGGTCAGGGGTCCCTTTACCTTACCTTTATTTACACCTTCAGTCTGCAAGGAGGAATTCCAGATCTTACAGCATGTTCCTTTCAAGAGGGGCTTGTACCCCACAGCAGTGCTTGTACCCCACAGCCAACCACCCTTCTTCCTCCTCCTTCCTCCCATCAGCCCTTGCTCCCAGACTCCCTTTTCCTGTCACCTCAAGCATACAGTTTCCTGGCAACCCCTGTATCCTTCACACCTCAAGGTGAGGGGAAGGAGTTCTCCTGTATTGCAAATGGACCTCTATTGTTCTTTGATGGCCCTAGCTCAGTCGGGTTGTTCTGTATAAGCTAGCTCAGGAATTCCTCTGCAGCTTGTATTCTCCCTCCATATCCCAAACAATAAAAAATCCTAGCCTTTATCAATTTCTAGGATTTAGGGAGTTTAGGATTTAAATTTATAACAATACGTTTGTCGCAGGAAATACTGGTGTGGTTGTATGTGCTGTGTAAATGGTGGTGGTGCCCTGAGATGTTCTCCTAAAGCAACCTTTGCCAACCTGGTGGTTTCTGGACATTGGGGACTACACTCCCCATCAGTCCTAGCCAGCACTGGCATACTGGCTGGGACTGATGGGATTTGTAGTCCAAACCAGTCAGAGAGCACCCGATTGGCAAAGGCTGTCCTAAAGAATGCAAGTATGAATGGACTTGAAGGTCCTTTTTATTTTGGGGGGCTGTTGTTGTTGCTGCTGATGTGAATCCAATGCCCCAGCCCAAAGTCATTTCAAATACCTTGCGTTTCATTCTGCAATGTGATAATTGCGTGCATACTCCAAAGGTCTGTGCCACATGGTGAAGATAAGAGTGACTCCTGGCCCCGTGGGCTTTTGAAGAATCTGTTGAAGGGAAAAGATTTCCCCAAGAGAAGTATACGAGAAGCAGCAACTAAAATCAATGTGACAGAAGATAATGGAGGTTCCTCGTAAGAGACTGCTGTGAAAGAAAGAAAAATAACCGGTTCACTAAAACTAATAGCTAATATACGTGTTGATCATGCGCTACTAACAGCTTCTCACAGCAGCCTAACCAGCCACATAATCGTACCACACGGCAGATAACCAAAGCTATGAAACCACCACATCCCTTTTCAAAGTTGGGCCATGCTCTGTCCTTGAATACCTCTTAGCTTAAGTCACAGGTACCTGTTTGCAGAAACAGCTTCACCATGAGGCGAGGTAAGATGGCCAACTCAGGTGGCATTACGGGTGGCAGAGTTGGAAGTAGGCAGATCTGGCCCATGGAACAAAATCTGTTGGCTTTGTGTGTCTCCTATTTATTTCAGTGGGATCTGCAGAGAGAAACTTCCTGGTAGAGCATGACGCATGATCATCAATGGAAAGTGGGGATTTCTCTGGATTCTGCCTCAGGGACCTACCGTAAATGTCTTCGACTGAAGCTATGTCTGAAAAGCTAGGTCATGGCCCAACTTTTGTTCCATTGCCGGCAATTTTGTTGATGTGATCTAGTCTTACCCATGACAAACAGTTTGTAATTTCACATATTTAAGGGACAACAAATTAGTTGCAGTTGAATATGTGAAGGAAAGCACACCCACACGCCCTTTGTTTTTGTTATCCAAGATAAAGTGGCTTCAACAATTCTTCCTTTTGTTGTGATGTACACAGCCATATCCCATAATCATTTATATCCTGGGATAGGAACAGATCATCTGATTGCAGTGCTTAATGAAAGTTATTGTTTGTTTCTAGCAGGACTTCTTCAGCAAAGCAAATAGGAAAGGGTAAGTAATAAGATCAAAAATATGAAGCAATTATTAAGCTGTGGTTGAGTTCCTATAATCCTCAAACAGAAGCTTTCTTGTACACAAAGGCCAGTTTCACACACGTTGTGGTATAGGACAAACTTGCAGGTTATGATTAGGATCATTAACCATGATCCTATGTTTGGATGACAAAACAAGTCAAACCTTGGCTTAGCTGCTAAGGAAGCAGGAAACATTTGAATCAGTTTGAAGACAAACCTACCCAAAGCGTACTTTCCGAAATGATATTGTAATGTGTATGGGTTGCTCGTGCGTAAGTTGCCACCTCTCCAGGCTTTGTTGCCTTGCTAAACCTTTCAGTCTGGGCAGCCCTTCACTTCGTGGCTGCCTCAGTCGCTAGCAGAATCCGTCAGTGGGCGTTTCTTAAATCTTTTCCAACATAAAAGTTGTTTGACACCCAGTCTCCTCCTACTCTCTCTGCGCGGAAGTCTTCTGCGCAGGGTGGGCGTGGGTAGTGGAGGACCCGTGCTCTCCCCGCTGGTGTCCAGTGAAGAGTCCTGGAGCCCTCTCGCCGATTCCCCCATCAGCCCCTCTATATCCCTGGTGTTGCGCTGATTTGCTTCCCCATCTGTGGAGCTGCCTCTCTCCCTGCTGGACCCTTCTCCAGCATCATTTGAGAGCCTTCCCTCCGCCTCTAGCTCCGATGTCAGTTCCCTGACAGATATGTAAACTGAACTACGGCCATCCTTTGAAATTTGCATTCTCCTGAGCTTTGCAATGCAGTTCTGCACCCAAGCAATTCCGAAGTATGAATTAAAAATGCATATATTGAGGGAGATAACATACACAAATGCATTATATTAGGCAACATTATTATTAATCAATGTTGTTGTTGTTAATGTTAATGCCCTTCCTCCTAAAGTCCTAGGGCTGATTACAACAATTTAAAACACTGCTTGAAAGAGTTTAAAAACTTAGAATAAAAAATACATTCACAAAATAGGGCAGCCTTAAACATATTCATCACAGGTATCAAAGGACAAGGTAAAGAGGTGAGTCTTTAACATTCGCCAAAAACTGTATACAGTGGTACCTCGGGTTAAGTACTTAATTCGTTCTGGAGGTCCGTTCTTAACCTGAAATTGTTCTTAATGCGAAGGGCCACTTAATGGGGCCTCCTGCTGCTGCCGCGCCACCGGAGCATGATTTCTGTTCTCATCCTGAAGCAAAGTTCTTAACCCGAGGTACTATTTCTGGATTAGTGGAGTCTGTAACCTGAAGCGTATGTAACCCGAGGTACAACTCTAATGAAGTTGGCCAGATGCACCTCTGTGATGAATAGGAGTTCCACACCTTAGGGGCTGCTGTAAAAAATGCTTTGGGCGCCATCCCAAAGTTTGACCAAGCTGCGGGAGGCAGTGGAAGACAGGAGGGCCTGGCGTGCTCTAGTCCATGGGGTCACAAAGAGTCGGACACGACTAAACGACTAAACAACAACAACAATATTTGGGGCCTGAGTTGTAATGATTATATATTTTCATTTTATAAAAATCAAACAAACAACCCACCACTTTCTGATTTCAGATTCTGGAGACAGTGATGTCTATGATGATGTAGAGCCAACTGATTTCCCTCCTCCGCCAAAAGAACTTAGGTGAGTGAACATAAAAAACAAGGATATGGGCAATGGCCTACTGAGGGATGGGGAGATGCTGATCTGTTTGCTCTTACTCAAGGGCTTCACGACACGTGTCATAAGTGACAGGATTCACAGCTATCGTGCAGGTTTCTAGAACGGGTCAGCAAAGTTTTTCAACGGGGCTGGTCCACTGTCCCTCAGACCGTGTGGGGGACCGGACTATACAGTGGTGCCTCGCAAGACGAAAAGAATCCGTTCTGTGATTCTCTTTGTCTAGCGGTTTTTTCATCTTGCGAAGCAAGCCTATTGACGGATTAGCGCTATTAGCGGCTTTTAGTGGCTCTTAGCGGCTTATCGGCTTATCGGATCAGGTGATAAGTGGCTTAGCAGATTAGAAAAAGGGGGGGAAAGTAAAAAAAACCCGCAGGAACTCGCAAGACATTTTCGTCTTGCGAAGCAAGCCCATAGGAGATTCGTTTTGCGAAGCACCTCCAAAACGGAAAACTCTTTCGTCTAGCGAGTTTTCCGTCTTGCGAGGCATTCGTCTTGCGGGGCACCACTGTATTTCAAAAAGAAAAGAAATGAACAAATTCCTGTGCCCCACAAATAACCCAGAGATGTATTTTAAATAAAAGCACACATTCTACTCATGTAAAAACAGGCTGATTCCTGGACTGTTGGCGGGCCAGATTTAGAAGGCAATTGGGCTGGATCTGGCCCCCGGGCCTTAGTTTGCCTACCCATGTCCTAGAACTTTAAATACCAGACACAGCTTAGGGTGAAGAGGAGAGATTGAAACTTCTCTTTGCAGCTCTGCAAACCCAGACACTTAGAAAGTTTGTATGAGTTTTAATTTGCTTTAGTTTATTCTATCGTGGTTTTACCCTTTTTTGTACGCTTTAAATTGTGGTTGTGGATTTTTAGTGATGATTTTATTGTCTTGTAGTTTTTTGGAAAGCACTTTGAGGGTGTGCAGTATGTAAATTTTATGAAATAAACAAACAAACTGGCAAGTATTAACCGCTCTCAATCTTAACCTGATAACTGCCATTTGTCCAGATTTTAATTTGTCTGAATTAATTTTAAGATGTACTTTTACATATTAAATTTAATTTTAAGATTAATTGATGCCTGTTTTTATGTATACGGTGTTATTTATATGATCTTAGCTGCACTGAGCCCGGCTCCGGTCAGGGGGGAAATAAAATTTATTATTATTAAACTGTGATCTTGGTAAAACATGCCCTCTGCCCCTTCGCTGTGATTTATCATTAGAAAATCGCCTTCTGTTGGGTCAGTGAAAGTTCCTGGCCCGTAATACTAATTGCCTTGAAGGGGAGGGAAAATTTAAATATCTGTTCCATGCATACTGCATTCTTGATGAAATCCTCCGCCACATTTGTTGTTTAATTTTTTTTAAAAAACCTAACCATGTCATTAGCAAAAGGTTAATTAATGATTTAATTAATTAGCTTGTCCTTTGGCTAGGCTTTAATTGACAACCAGTAAAATAAAAACATACCTAATCTTTATATTGACGATCTTGAATTTTCTTCTTCTTCTCCTCCTTCTGTTTTGCAACCTGATGCTTTAGCATAGCAAAGTCCCTGAGCATTGCGAGAGCCAAATCAGATGACCGTGATTCGCAGAAACTCAAGAAGATGGAGAAAGAAGAGAAAGAGTTCCGAAAGAAGTTTAAAGTAAGACCTTGGTTTCTTAAAATTGTTTCTTAAGGCAGCGGAGCTAATGGCATAAACTGGAGCAATAAAACTAAGCAAAACACTAAAACAGCATAAAACACCAATCAAAATGAGAGACATGTCCAATTTTGTGAAATTGCCACAGCCACAAATCACATTACAGGCCCTAATGAGGTTTACCAAATAAAAAAAATACTTAAAAATTCCAGGTTTTAGCTCACCTGCCTAAAATTAATTTGGCAGCTGCCTGTCTTGATAGACAAGGGAATTGCGCCTCTGGGGGTGAAGTCAAAGTGCACCAAAGTGACCTCCCCAGGGCGCAAGCCTGGGCGGTGCATACGGAGGTGTATGTAAACAACAAAAAGTAAACAACAACAAAACCAAGGCCTCATCCGGATGACCTGTTTATATAGCATTTATCCTGACTTTAAATTCTGGATTTTTAACTCTTTTAAATTCTGGATTTTAAACTGCTGTAACCCGCTTTGGGACCTGCTAGTATAATAAATCCAATGAAAACAAAAACAACGTCAAATGAGGAGGCTTTCTGAATTTAAAAAGGTTGAGCTTCTGCCATCAGCTTATGGCCATAAATATTCAGTGTGCACCCCGTCAAACTCAGTGTGTTTTACTTCCTTGTGGACTAGATTTTTAATTTAAAATGTTACACCATGACAAGAAAGCTTTTATGAAAATCTGTTTGGGAGAATGAGCATTTATCTTCACTTCCCCTGGGGGAAAATGTGTGAAAGTGGTGCACTTCCCCATTCTAAATACTATCAATGAAGCTCATTATGACTACGAGGGGAAGTTATTGGTTGTCTCAGGAGAGCATTTGAGGGCTGGATCCAGAGGAAGTGCAAACTGTATTGTTTAGATGGTTGCATGTCATTCACGTAGCACCTTCCTGTGAACAAAACCAGGTACGGTATCCGTAACTGTAGGCCTTGCATTCCTGTAGGCCATACCTTTTCATTGGGTGACCACTTGTGGACCTAAAATGGGCATACCTATGTAAAATCCAATGCATGTGGGACTGTATTGTGTGGTCAATAGAAGACCCTCACTGGATTTAGCCTCCTCTTTCCACAGTAGCCAACTAGGGGATTCCACAAGCTGGGTGAGTGGGCAATAACCCTCTCCCAGGAACTGATATCCCAGAGACAAAACACCTCTGGCATACCCTCCAACATTTCTCTGATGAAAATAGGGACGTCCCATCCACAATAATAATGTTAATATTTATACGCCACACATCTTACTGGGTTTCCCCAGTGTGGCGATCACACAGGGTCCCCGGACGTTTGACTGTCTATTGATCCCTGTGGCACCACTGTGATTGCTTCCTCGCTGCCACCAACCCATTTCTCTCAGGTACACACGGAGTCCCGACAGTTGTTAACATTAAACCAAATAAACAAGTTTATTTTAGAAGCATTAACAAGTTTATGGTTTCCAATAATTTTTCTTAGTTTCCTTACCAGCCTATACCTTCCTAATAACTTCTAACTGATTATCCCAACTGTCTATCTGACTCCTCTTAACAGATTCTCTCACATCAAACTATCCCAACCCACAGACTTATCCTCCCTCTCTCTCCTCTAACACCCGACTGACTCCTTAACAACACTAACTCTAACTCCTCCCCTTGGGTTCCCACTTGCCAATCACTTCACACTCATTTAACCCTTTCCTTATGACCCAGCATGATGTCACCTAGGAGGGCAAACGCCACACCCAGCCACTCTGGGCAGCTCCCAACAGAAGATTAAAGCTTCAAACATTAAAAAACCTCCCTAAACAGGGCTGCCTTCAGATGTCTTCTAAAAGTCAGCTTCCAACATATATAAAAGCACAATAAAGCATTAAACGTTAAAGAAAACTTCCCTACACAGGATTTCCTTCAGACGGCTTGGGGGGTTAGATAACTCCATACCGTCCAACATTTCTCCAGTGAAAATAGAAACATCCTAAGGAAAAGTGGGACATTCCAGTATCAAATCAGAAACCGGGACAGTTTCTCTAAATCAGGGGCGTCCCTGGAAAATGGGGACACGGTGTGTCTGCTCTGGTCCTGGAGGCAGTACATAACCATCATGATTCATGGATGTTGCTAGCCTTATCTACCATAAATTTGTCTAATACCTTTCTAAAACCAGCTAAGTTGGTGGTCATCCTTACCTGTTTTGGCAGTGAGTTTCCATAGCTTAACTATGCACTGTGTGAAGAAGTATTTCCTTTTGCCTGTCCTGAATCTCTTCACCATTCAGCTTTGTTGGATTTCCCTGAGTTCTATTACGATGAGACAAAAGGGGGAAACTTATCTCCATCCACTTTCTTCTTCTTTTTTTAAACTTCATTCCAAAACCGAAAAAGAATTACAAACATCAAATTCAAAATCCATATTCGTTTTGTAACATAAGTCTATTACATAGTTGACTAAATTAAAATATACTTACCGTATTTCTCACTCTATAAGACGCACCAGACCACAAGACGCGCCTAGTTTTTGGAGGAGGAAAACAAAAAAATAATAATTCTGAATCTCAGAAGCCAGAACAGCAAGAGGGATCGCTGCGCAGTGAAAGCAGCAATCCCTCTTGGTCTTCTGGCTTCTGGGATAGCTGCACAGCCTGCATTCGCTCCATAAGATGCACACACATTTCCCCTTACTTTTTAGGAGGGAAAAAGTGAGTCTTATAGAGCAAAAAATACGGTAATTGCTATAGGCTTCCCTTTGCTGTATATAAATGCAAAGCAATTAGAAATATTATATTAGAAATTTTTATAAATCCCCTTATACCCCCACTCCCCTTCACCCATGTGTGATCTCAATTTTTTCTTATATACTTCTTCCATCTTGTTGTATTGTTGTAATTTAATAATTATTCATTTGATTCTTTTATTATTTCCTTGCTTACCCCCTGTACATTTTACACATTATCTATTAATATTCCAGTTCTGGAACCATAAAAGGGGGGGGGGAGGAAAAAAAATTATCTCCATCTACTTTCTTGGCACCATACATACTTTCCACCCTTTTGCCATATCTCTAAGCTAAAAAGTTCTAAACCTTGAGGTGTTGCTCCATCTCCATTTTCATTTCGGTTGCCCTTTTCTGTACCCCCCCAGCTGTTCCACATGTTATTTAATATGTGGTAAACCCCTTGCTATTTTGTGACTGTTAAACACTTGCACTTTTAAGAGCATTATGACCCAAAGATGGGACAGGTGCTGTGTGAATGAGGATGGAAGTCATATTCTTTCCCTTCCTACCAGGCATAAGGGCATTAACAACCATGGATTTGTGTAATCCTCTCTTAAAGCCATCCAGGTTGTATACATCTTGTCTTCTTTCCCAGTTCTGTCCTTTGAGCATCAGATTTCTATAGACTTCATGCCAGCCCACCGGGTTTTGTTCTGGCTCACCTACACCAACAATGCCAATGAGCCCAGTATCCTTGAGATTTAAAACATAGTTTGAACGTGTCTTGTGGGAGCCAGTGTGGTGTAGTGGTTAAGAGCGATGGACTCGTAATCTGGTGAACTGGGTTCGCGTCCCTGTTCCTCCACATGCAGCTGCTGGGTGACCTTGGGCTAGTCACACTTCTCTGAAGTCTCTTGGCCCCACTCACCTCACAGAGTGTTTGTTGTGGGGGAGGAAGGGAAAGGAGAATGTTAGCCACTTTGAGACTCCTTCGGGTAGTGATAAAGCGGGATATCAAATCCAAACTCTTCTTGTTTGTAAGAAGAAAGTGTGGTTTTAACTTTGTGCATAATGCTTTCTTTGTGTGCAATCAACCTTTATTTTGATTTTCACAGTATGAAGGTGATATCCGAGTTCTGTATACTACAACCATATCCCGAGCACCATCTGCTAAGAAGAGAGGCTCAAAAGACTTACAAGTGAAGCCAGGAGATTCGGTTGAGGTTATAAAGAATGTGGATGATACTAAAGTCCTGTGCAGGAATGAAGAAGGGAAATGTAAGTACCAAAACATAAGGACAACCTGCTTTGTGGTCCACAGATAGCAAAAGGTGCAGAGGCTCTTTATGTGTCCCAGAACACTGGGATCTAGATAAACATTACAAGCGATTGCCCCAAATCTTGTTCAGATTAGTCATAGAACTTACTCTGAGCAACTGCTAACAGAACTCTAATTTCCCCTATTATTTTTTAATATATCCTTGCAAAAATCCTGCATATTTTCTTCTATGCAGGGCATGTCTTTGAAAGCAGGTTCAAGTAATTCACTGTAGAATTAAATAACACACTAGCTTCTGAAATTAAACCAACAAAATACTGTTCAATGCACTTTAGTGCTGTTGATTTTACTCAGTCCACCTTGAGTGAAACCATGTTGCCTAAGTGACCTGCTAATAGTTTCAGTGGGCGCATAAATAACTGCACAATTAATATGTCATGCATGTGCATTATAGTTGAGGGAGCAAGCAAGAGGAGACAAATATAAGCTTTCTCAAATGAGAGATTTTTTCTGGGCTGCAAGGCTGCAAAACCATTGGATTCTAGAGGGCTGCAACCAGCCTTAATATAGCTCTGATCTGATCATTGTGTTAGCAATGGTAGTTGTGTTGCTGGCTAGATCACATCCAGAACTAAACTATCAATAAAGACAGTTTGCCAGCATCTTTGTGCATAGAAAAGCCAGGTTCCAACATTTTGTCAGGTTTGAGTGTCTCTAAGAAATGACTGTATGAGCGATGCTGTGTGCAGGTGAGAAGGAGCAGGACTACAGATAAAGGCTTATGCTTAATTCTCAATGGATGGCGTCACCAAGCGCAGAGAATAGGCTTGGTCTCCAGTGTCAATGTCCAATGTAGGGATGCGGGTGGCGCTGTGGATTAAACCACAGAGCCTACGACTTTCCGATCAGAAGGTCGGCAGTTTGAATCCCCGTGACGGGGTGAGCTCCCGTTGCTCAGTCCCAGCTTCTGCCAACCTAGCAATTCGAAAGCTTGTCAAAGTACAAGTAGATAAATAGGTACCACTCCGGCGGGAAGGTAAATGGCGTTTCTGTGCACTGCTCTCGTTTGCCAGAAGCGGCTTAGTCATGACCCAGAAGCTGTACGCCAGCTCCCTCGGCCAATAAAGCGAGATGAGCGCCGCAACCCCAGAGTCGGTCACGACTGGACCTAATGGTCAGGGGTCCCTTTACCTTTACTTAGTGTGGCCCAAGCAAAGCACAGCTGCCTCCAAGGCATTTTGCTACCCAAGAGGAAGGAAAAAATGGCCCCTCCCTCAGAATTTCATAGACAGAAGATGGGTCTTACTTCAACACACGGGTAACAGGACAACATCCTTGGTTAAATTTGGGTGGAGCGGGCTTGGAGGGCATTTTAGGATTCACAGGGCAAGCCACATGTTGCACACCCAGCTCTGCCCTCCATCATGTCCCCATCTCCCAGTATCTGTGGCCTGAGGCAGGCACTTCACACTGCCTAACAATAGGGCCGGGCAAAAAAGCTGGAAATGGCAGCCTTATTTCCTAGCTATTTTACTGGCTGAGCGATGGCTCGGGGATTGGTTATGGTTATTATTATTTTTTAAAGATTTCAAATGCTGCATTTTACCCTGAGCCTCTTGGAAAGGGTGGGATACGAAACCAGAAATAATAACGAACCCCCTCAGCTGCCGACAATTTATGTGGAAGCTGACAAGGCAGATGTTCAGGCCTTGTGAGAGAGGGTGGAGTTTGCTCAGTTGTTCTGCAGATAGCCAAGCCACATCATCTGTCATTAGTTTCACTATCAAAAAAAATGCGAAGAATGTCTGGTTGTGCGGGGGGGGGGGGGTTTAAATAGTTTTCTGCTCTCGTATGGCTGATCTGCTTTGAGGGGAATGAAAAGAAGGGCAAAATCCAATAGCAGCACCTAATATTTTAAATATATATAAATTATTAAAAATCTAGGTTACAGCAATTATGAGAATTGCCACAGTTTCATTATACACATTTGGAAATAAATGTGGGGTTTGTGCATTGCAGGAAGAGAGTCTCAATAATATGCATGGAAATTGAATGTGCCTGAATGTTTCTTCTTGGATATATAGAAAAATAAAGGAAATTTGCCTTTATTTTATAATCTGCATTAGAGGAATCTTTGCCCAGGAAGACACTGGGAGGATCTCCTTATCCTTCATCACAAAATATCATGTTGTTGGCAGAAGCGACCGGACATCCTTTGTGAGTCCTCAGGGGAATGCTACCTCTTCCCCCTTTCTAAGACATTTGTAGGCAGATAAAGTGAAAGGTCACAAGCCCCATTCCACATTCCTGTCATTCCTCAACCCAGACTCTCACTGAGGAGAGGGGGAGAGAGAAGAAGAGGTCTTGTGGGCTGTTTATTGATCACTCATTCAGACATATTTGCACAGGGTTTGCTGGAAAGTTAGAAAACGTTAGGTATTTATTGATAACACATTCTTATTTATGTACCCTTATACCACTTCCAACAGTTGTGGCTTCCCTCAAAGGATCCTGGGAACCATGGTTTAAGGCAGCTGAGAGCTGTAGGGGTATGAGTAGTAAACTGTAGTTCTCAGGATTTTTTGGAGGGGGGCATGATAGTTAAAAAGATAAAGGGACCTCTGACCATTAGGTCCAGTCGTGACCGACTCTGGGGTTGCGGCGCTCATCTCGCTTTACTGGCCGAGGGAGCCGGCGTACAGCTTCCGGGTCATGTGGCCAGCATGACTAAGCCGCTTCTGGCAAGCAGAGCAGCGCACGGAAACGCCATTTACCTTCCCACCGGAGCGGCACCTATTTATCTACTTGCACTTTGACGTGCTTTGAACTGCTAGGTTGGCAGGAGCTGGGACCGAGCAACAGGAGCCCCGCAAAGCCTCCTGAGTGAAGATAGTGAAGATGGAGGAGCGTTCCCTCTTAGCTCAGGATGCTTTGCGTTGCTTTCTTATTTCTTGTTTTCCTCCCCTAAAAACTAGGTGCGTCTTATGGTCCGGTGCATCTAATAGAGCGAAAAATACGGTAGTTCCACTGGGGCACATTTGACTGCACATCCCTCTCTTCTCCCCATGCATGCCCCTTGTTCTGTGGGCTGCCTGTCCCCTTTGGAACAGATGGAGGGGGGCATAGGGAGAGGAGAGGGTGGGGAAGTCCTGTTGCACAAGCGGAAAATCCTCATGAAAAGGAACTGCTCTTTTGGATACTTCCCCCATGACAATCTAGTTTATAACCCCCTGGAAAGAAACTTGCACCATGTTTGGTACTCTGTTGCATTGTAAAGACCCGTATGTAGAGTTCTGGATTTCAGGGTTTGCTAATGTGCGTGGGAAGCAGGCATTACTCATGCAAACCTCAAACAACACAAACATCCCAGTGGCTTTTGCTTCTTTGGGTAGTGACAATATTGCAATAACCACTTCACACACAAAAACAAACTAACATGGGTTGTCTTTAAGGGACTTGCCAGCTCACACTCAAGAAAGACACCCTCTCTAAACAACACAATGTGATTTATATATTTTGTGCGGCCTTGACACTAAAAATCGATGATTTGCTCTGAAAGGCTTGCTAATGGCAGAGATTATCTTGATGCAAGACCGGAAAGGGGAATAGAATACATTCGTTATGAGCTCATTTCCCCAAGGGAGTTGTCCTGAAGTTGTGGTATTGTCCCTTCTTTAAGGAGAAGTCTTCCTGTCTTGAAATGAATGACAGGAACTCAGGTTTCAAAGGCCACCAAGGGAGTTCCATTATCAGGTTCAGAATGTTTGCCTTGCTGTTTTCAACTGCTGCTGTGGAAGAAAGAAAGTACAGTATCATTCATTATTCCTATTTTTCCAGATGGGAAACTGAGTCACAAAGGCTGCAATGCGCAAGTCAAGCATAGTCCTTTGAAAAGTCACTCTGAAGGAAGTTCTGAGTGAAAAGTTCTGAAGGAAGCGGGCCGTGGAATTCTGCCAAGGCCCTTAGCACAGCAGGAACATGACAGACAGATTTTATTTTTGTACTACAGCAGTGACAGCGGTGCAATTGCTGATTCTCACTTCCATACAGGAGAAAGCAGCCTTGCTGCAGGGCACAGAATCCTGTCCCATTTTTAAAAATCATTCTAGTGCTGTGGATGACAAGAACGCAGCCTGCAGAGCAACAAAAGACTGGGGAGGAGAAGAGGTTTTTTAAAAAATTTACTCAGTGTTTATTAAGGTTTATGATAGCAAGTTAAAATGTTTCCAAGCTCAATAGGTGATGGTATAGAATACTCTTGATGTACATTTCTGAAAATGTCTGTCGCATCCATTCAAACTTATCCTGCTCTAGACAGTTTTTGCTCTGGCAGACAGATGCATGAGTCTTCAGTACACTGATCAGCACTGAGTATGCATTTTCCTTTCCAAGTTTGCAAAACCATCAAAAGAAAGAGGTCAAAGAAAGTGCAATGCATTGCTGTGGGGACAGAGGAGCATCTTCTGTCCCTTTTTGCAACGAGAATCATTGCGCAGCATCACCTTTTCACTTTGAAGGGCTGTATCCGGGGCTTTAGGCTGCTAGCATGTAGAATTGTGAGTCCCTGACTGGTAAGTTGTCAGTTACGAAATGCAGCCGAGGCTAGTCCATCAGGTTGCTGCCCCACCAGCCTTGGTCTGCTTGCCTCTTGCCAGGGGGTGGCTATGCCTGTCATTAGCGCCACCTACTGTTGGCCTCCCTGCCTTCCACCCTATCAGTCCCAATGGCAGCAACCATCACTGAGAACAGCCTTTTGCATGATCTCTGGACAACGTTTGTAAAATACAGAAACAAGCTTCTGAATGGGTGGTGTTGAGTTATTTGCTGATTTTTATTTCACAAACCAGTGCTTTATACCTCCTATAATACGTACCTACCATCTTCCTTTCAGATAGCAGGGTGTCGGTTCCAGCTAAATGTCAACACATTTCACAGGCTAGGGGTAGAATCCCTAGAAGGCACATGTCCTTTCTGCATTATCGTTTTCACCTTCCTGCCTCGTGGTTTTCTTTCAGCTCAGAAGAGTGATATCAGCTTCAGCTGATGATAACTATGTACCTATAATTTGATTTTACAGATGGTTATGTCCGGAGAAGCTGCATAGTGGATGAGTAAGTGCAATGTTTTCATTTTGAAACTTTTTATAATACAGTATGGTCAAAGCTAGTGAAACGGTTTTGCTTCCCAAACAAGGAAGCCCACCCCACTACCACCCCGGCAACCCTATGTAAATGAAGACTTTCCCATAGAATATTGCTAAGTTGTTCCTTTGGAAAATTTCACAGAAACAAAAGAAATTCTCAGAATTTAAAGCCAGGTGTTTTTCCTGTTGGTTTTTTTATATATAAGGATAGTGTTAATCATCACGTTCATTGTTTATTGGCAATAATATATTGGGTAAAATCCACTCAGAATTTATCCTGTATTGAAATGAACAGCATATGCAACGCAATAGCTCAGTTGGTAGAGCATGAGGTTCCTAATCTCAAGGTTGTGGGTTTCAGCCCCATGTTGGGCAAAAGATTCTTGCATTGCGGAGGCTTGGACTAGATGACCCTCATGGTCCCTTCCAATTCTACATTTCCATATTCAGTATGTCTTGCCCTGCACCTGTTGACCTGTTGCCCAATTTCTTCTTCTTCTTCTTCTTCTTCTTCTTCTTCTTCTTCTTCTTCTTCTTCTTCTGCTTTATATTAAAAACATTTAAATGGTTTCTAAAACAAATTAATACCTTTTTAATATATACTGTACTTTTCCGTGCATAAGACTAGATTTTATACTCTAAAATAATGTTTAAAAATGGGGGTCGTCTTATACACGGGGGTTATCTTCCCCCACTTTCATAAATTTGAGTCCCCTTAAATAGTTGTCGTGTTATACACAGGGGCGTGTTATACACGGAAAAATATGGTAAGTGGGATCTGATTCTAAGGGTTCGTCCTTTTAAGGTTTAATGTTTTACTATGTTTTTATACATGCTGTAAGCTGCCCAGAGTGGCTAGGGCAACCCAGTCAGATGGGCAGGGTACAAATTATTATTATTATTATTATTATTATTATTATTATTATTATTATTATTATTCACACTTCCACTTGACCTGCATTTTGATCCTTTTGCATACCAATTAATTCCCCCCGGGTCTGAGAGCTTTTCTCATTTTTCCATGGCTGTGCCTTGTGAAAATATGATCTTACCCACTGCATAGGATCTTATCAGATGCACAGAAAAGCCAGAAAAGAGAGGCTTTGCTTACCTGAGCTTCAATTCAGGTAAGCCCAGGTTTTCTCAAGGCTCAGCCACGGAACAACGAGAGAATAGACCGTGGTCAAATGGTCCATTCTCCATGGAATATGGTCAAATGGGCCATGCTTTTCTATAAGGCAGCTTCCTCTGTTCCTAATATATGTGAAAGTAACTAAACCAATTGATTTTCTTTCTTCTTTCTAAACTTACAGTGATGAAGAAATATATGATGATATCGCTGATGAGGGTACGTTACACATGTCCAGCAGAATTGTAGTGATTTGGGATTGAGTAAACAGAAGTATTTTATTTTGGTTGTGTTCTTTTTATAACAAGGGTAGGCCTTTTTCATACTGTATTTACGTTTACATTTCTTCCCCTCCCCCCCCCCCCCGCAGGCTGCATATATGACAACGATTAGCTGTGGATTTCCCTTCAACCTGAGCTTCATCTGCTCTGAATCACCAAGTGGTTGATGCAAGAGTGAAATGTATTCCTCACATTGGTTGTTGTCTGCATAGGTACAACGATTTGGTTAAGCTATCTCGCCAGCTTCTGAACTGTAAAGCAGGTCTCACAATGAAGGCATTGCAATGTTGATGGGACATGTCACTATTTTCCTCGACCAGGTTGAGGAAGCAAATCTCCAAACCACTTCCCTCTTCCACCAGTATGGTGAATATTAAATTATTCAGGCAACCACCCAGTTCTCATTTTGCAAACTTATTTTGTTTGTTTCCTCAAAGCATACACTTCTAAAATATTTCACAGATGAAATTAGTCACACTTATGTGTACTTGCTATACCCTGTTCTCACACCTGAAGCATCCTGGGCCTATTACAGCTCTTCTCTATCAGTTATACACTGTGTTCATTTGCTCACCAGTGCCGTACTTTTCCGTGTATAAGACAAGGATTTTTTTACTTGAAAGTAATGTCCCTGCAGATGATGACAGCGGTCACAAAATTAAAAGACGCCTGTTTCTTAAGAGAAAAGTGATGGCAAACCTAGACAGCATCTTAAAAAGCAGAGACATTACCTTGCCGACAAAAGTCCGTATAGTCAAAGCTATGGTTTTCCCAGTAGGGATGTATGGAAGTGAGTGCTGGACCATAAAAAAGGCTGATCGCCGAAGAATTGATGCTTTTGAATTATGGTGCTGGAGGAGACTCTTGAGAGTCCCATGGACTGCAAGAAGATCAAACCTCTCCATTCTGAAGGAAATCAGCCCTGAGTGCTCACTGGAAGGACAGGTCCTGAAGCTGAGGCTCCAATACTTTGGCCACCTCATGAGAAGAGAAGACTCCCTGGAAAAGACACTGATGTTGGGAAAGATTGAGGGCACAAGGAGAAGGGGGCGACAGAGGACGAGATGGTTGGACAGTGATCTCGAAGCTACTAACATGAGTTTGACCAAGCTGCGGGAGGCAGTGGAAGACAGGAGCGCCTGGCATGCTCTGGTCCATGGGATCACGAAGAGTCGGACAAGACTAAACAACTAAACAACAACAATGTTTAAAAATTGGGCTTGTCTTATACACGGGTAGTGCTGAGGGGGGATGAGTGATTGGTTGGTGCCGCAAGCCAGAGATTGTCAACGATGGTAGTGCGAGTGATTGGTGGCTGTGGAAATGGCTTTTTTTGATTTGCTGTTGCAGCGGCAATTGGGCGGGCGATAGGCGGCTGCCGCTGGCGAGCGGTCAGACATTTGCTGACTTTTGCGTTGCGTGTGATAGGAAACCTTGTTCAGGCAGGTGATTCTTAGCAATCCCCCCCCCAAAAAAGAAGCTCAACAGCTCTGGACAATCTTCCCCCATTTTCTTCATTTTGAGTCCCCCAAAATAGTCTTTTTTGAGTCTTATACACAGGGCGCGTTATACACGGAAAAATACAGTAAGTTCTGGCTTTAGAAGCAGGCTGCATTAGCAAACTGTCCATAGAATCATAGACTTGTAGAGTTGGAAGGGATCACGAGTGCCATCTAGTCCAATCCCTTGCAATCTAGGAACCTATCGCCCAACATGGGGCTTGAACCCACAATCCTGAGATTAAGAGTCTCACGCTGTACCAGCTAAGTTATCCTGACCATTATAGTTTTGTTTGCAACAAGTACTGAACAATCTTGCAACAAGTTCTCTTCGAGTGCATTTAACCCCCACCCATTCTTGCCTTGCTAGCTGTCTTGTCGCATGAAACAAAGCAGCGTGATGGCTTTTTGCATGCATGCATATTAATTTGCATCACACACATAAAATGCTCCGACGTTCTAGGCTCTGGAGATAGGGACTAAAGCCTGAAGAATTTTAATGCAGTTCAAACTGATACAAATCTTAAAACACATCCCCAATATCTCTCCAAAAGGCAAAATAAGAGAGACAGTTTTTTCACCTCCTCCCACAAGAACAGACAGGTAGTGGAAAAGTAGGGGCTGTTCTGTTAAATATTGTTGGAGAATATGCAAATATTCCTCTATGAAGGTCTGCATGGCCTCACGCCCTCTTACTTGCTTTGATCTACCTCTCCCTCCCCAATAAATGAACACTTTGAGATGGACCTTTGGCTTTTTCAACTTCTAATGCACTTTGCGGGGTGGGTGAGATGGAGGAAGGACCTGGGCACTGTATTGTTTATTTGAACTGTTTATACTAGTAGTGCTGTGGAATATGTGAGAAAACACTTCATACACAGTTCAGTCTCCATCATAAGAGATTAGTCTCATAGATGCCTGTGGCTTTGCTAGTTGACAGAAAAGACTGGGCGCAAATGGTTCCTCATGCAGCAATACTTGTTCAGCAGACAAAGACCACACTACTTTGAGTGACAATGAACGTCAAAGTTTGCACAACGGAAATTACAGGTTTTTAGTAGTAAAGTTTGCAAGATGATAGGGATGCGTTTGCATCCATATGCATAAGTGGGTGCCATAATTAGCACTAATGCTGATCAGGAGAGAAGGGAACAGGGAGGGAGCAGGTATCATTCCCTACCGACAGCCGATAAACCGTTTTGCCTTTCATGGGACTGGGAATACCTGTTCGGAACTGGCATCTGGGTCAGATGAGAAACCACACAACACGCAAACGCACACGGAACACAACTGCATGCACAGTTTCTCAGTGTAGAGATACATGCGCTGAAGCTCCTTGCTGACTCAGAGTGACAGAGGAAATGTGCCGCCCTCACAGATAACCAAGGAATATGTTTTCTAAAATTAACTTATTGTGCTTGGTACAAAACAAAACTTCTGTGGAGTGTTTTCATTGAACATTCATGAATGTAATTTATGTTGTTGTCAATCCTTTATTTTATGCTGCGTTCTGAGATTCCAGCCTTGGCACCCATCACTTAATTATAGTAGCATCTTGTTATGCTAATATATATTAATCTTGTGTTTTTAATCTCTATAGATTTTGTTTTACATTTTCTCATGCTTTGGGAAACATTAAAGATTTTATGCATTTTCTAAACGGCAGCATTCTCCTTGTTCATTTCTTCACTCCGAGCTCACCCATAGTTAAGGCATCTTATTCGTTTGTTTTGATTATGAAACGTATTTCTAACCCGTGGTGTTAGAAACGTATTTCTAACACCACCAGATGCTATGGTGTGGCACAACACATAATATCAACAAGCTGCACAATTAAAATTATGACACAGAAATGAAAAACCCCACATCGCGATAAACAGAGATAACTAAAAACAAAACAGCCGCAGAGTGGGTCAAACAGTAAAAGCTTTCCAATAGTTTAGCCATATTTGTCAATTGCTGCTTCTGGGATACAGTGGTACCTCAGGTTACATACACTTCAGGTTACAGACTCCGCTAACCCAGAAATAGTACCTTGGGTTAAGAACTTTGCTTCAGGATGAGAACAGAAATCATGCTCCAGCGGCACAGCGGCAGCGGGAGGCCCCATTAGCTAAAGTGGTGCTTCAGGTTAAGAACAGTTTCAGGTTAAGAACCGACCTCCGGGACGAATTAAGTACTTAACCCGAGGTACCACTGTATCTGGCAAAGCCATCCTGAAGAAGAAAAAGTAGAAGACAGATGTTCAATAAGTATGGCTGGCTTGCCCGCTAAAGGAAAGCACTATTTGGAAATGGAAACATGGCCGGGAATGTGGAGTGATATTGCTGTCTTGTTCCATCGCAGCTTGAGGCTCACAAGGGAAATGTGACAGCAGCAGAGCCAAGCTTGGTCCAGGCATAGCCTGTCAGAACCCTGGACAGAGCACAGTTGAAGGTGGTGCCTGGAGCATTCGCACCCACACAAGGAAGAGCTGTGCCCTTAGCACAGGGGAGGGGAACCTCGGACCCCGAGGGACAAATGCAGCCTACCTCTGCACACCACTCACGTTCCTCCCCAGGTCACATCCACCCTCTCCCCGGGCTTCATCCCTCAATGGCCCGGTTTCATTGGGCCCAGTCCTGTTGCATTAGCTATGGACGTTTTTAATACTCGTCCGACTGCAAGTGCACCAGGATGCAGGAAGCACGCCAAATCATCTCTCCTTTGATTTGGAAAGGGGTTTGGTTTAACTCTGGGGGTTTTACCAAACAGTTGAAAAAGAGCAGAGTTATTTCTGAGCCCAGTTGTGAGCGTGTAATGATGAAGGTCCCATTGCATTTTCAGCAACAACACTGGGAATGCAACAGGGTCCCGCCCTCTGTGAAACCGCCTGAGACCAGCTAATATCACTGAGCTTTCTGGTGCCTGCAATTTTCTGTATTTCCGTACGTTGCAAGGTTGAAAAGGGTTTTAAATGAAAACCAGTCAACAAGCAGCCTAACGACACTTTAATAGATCAATAAGAACATGAGAAGAGTCCTCCTGAATTGGGCCAAAGGCGCATCTAGTCTGGCAGGATTGAGATTTGGAGATATGCTTCAAGGTCCAGACTATGGGAAGTCTCAAAGAATTAATGTTTATAATTTGGATGATAATTTGGTCTTTTTATTTTAGGTTTTTATTTTAATTGGATTATTATTTGAGCAGGACCCTCAAAAGCATTCTCTCCACTTGCGGTACCCAGCAACTGGCATTCAGAGGCTATGGCAGTAGAAATTAGCTATTATGGCTAGTAGCCACTTATCCTCCATGAATTGCTCCAATCCTTTTGTCAAGCCATCCAAGAGAATGGTCATCTAGCAGAAGCAAACTGCATGGTTTAACTATGCTCTGTGTGAATGAATTCTTTCCATCTTTTTTTCAAAGTGGAAGATACAAGGCAGATCTCCGTGTCTGAACTAACTTCCATGGGAAGCGAGTCTGAGAAGCAGGCAAATAGTGGTGGGAAGAGACAAAGTTCTAGGACTAGGTCTTGTTGATAAAAATGGACAAATCAACAGGTCTAGATGGCATCCAGCGGAGAGTTTTTAACCCATTTTTTTTTCTGATCCAATAGAAAAAATACATACCATGTATTGGTATGTTTTTTCTTCTCCTGCCAACCTAGCAGTTCAAAAGCACAAAGTGCAAGTAGATAAATAGGTACCGCTCCAGCGGGAAGGTAAATGGCGTTTCCGTGTGCTGCTCTGGTTCACCAGAAGCAGCTTAGTCATGCTGGCCACATGACCCAGAAGCTGTACGCCGGCTCCCTCGGCCAGTAAAGCAAGATGAGCGCCGCAACCCCAGAGTCGGTCACAACTGGACCTAATGGTCAGGGGTCCCTTTACCTTTACCTATGTTTTTTTCTTAAGATCAGTCCCCATACTTGAGACCTGGAAAGTGTAACAACAATTTTTAAAAAAGAGATCCAGAGGGTATCTGGGAAATTACAGATCAGTTATCTTAACATTGCTGCAGGAAACCCAGCGGGATGCGTAATTAAAGATAGGATGTAGACAAACAAGTCTTGCTGAAACAAAATCATTTGTAAGAACTCAAATCATTTAGGGTGGCACCACCTGAAATTTGGAACTGCCTGCCTATTGAGATAGAGCAGTCACCTTCACTGTACTCTTTTTGGGATCTAAAAACATTTTTGTTTAGGCAAGCCTATTCAGATGCTTAGAAAGTTGAGGTTATTTTAATGTTTTAGTATTTTAACTTCTGTATGTTTTAAAGTATGCCTATGATTTTTTTTTCTTGATTTTCTTGTTGCTTTCCTTGCCTTTTTGCAAACCTCTTTGAGGTTTCTTACAATCAAGCCGTGTATAAATGTTATGAAACAAACAAGCAAACAAATGTGTTTACACAAACTGCACCAGTGGCATCAAATGGGTCAGGTATATGTTTCAGTCAATAATGTTTGGTGATGTTGAGAAGTCCAGATGGATTTTGTGAAAGCTTGAAAATTAGACCTGTTACCTGATTGGGGATTAAAGAAATGTTAGTGGATTATTTATACAAGCTGTATATTAATTTAACAGTTAAATTTGCATATGCATAAAACCAATATTTCTGAAATGAGAAAGGTACAAGCAAGTTAAGACTAAACCAATGGTCTTAAACTAAACTTTTCCATTATTTTGTAGTGGCTCCTTCTTGTGTGGGGTTGGAGAAAGGCTTTACTTTCCATGAGGGATCCACTCAGTGCTTAAACATTTTGTGAATCCTTGTACTTTTGTCCATCTACTGTATTTATTTTTCCTGATTTGAACTATAAAATTGGGATTTTCTTCAGTACCCCTAAACATTTTAAGAAATGTTTAAGAAATCTTTAATCCCTAATCAGGTAACAGGTCTAATTTTAAGAAAAAAATTGCTGGATCCACTTATTTCCTTTGTCCAACTTTGTACACCATGTCTAAACATGCAGACACTTAGCAAAGCTGCTGTGGAAGTGCATTCACTGCATTTCTCCCCAGAGTCCAATTTGCAGACAAGTGTCATGTGAGTTTGGGGTAGAAGCTGGCTATGGATTGCACTGCTTGGTTTGTGACATCGCAAGCCCACAGTGGTAAGTCTCCTCCCCACCCCCTGTTGAGTTTTGCAAATGCAACAAGCAAATGTTGAATTGGCTAAGCTTGCATGTAGTTTAAAGAAAACACATCTGACCTATGGGACAGATATGAGTTTTCATTCAGTGTTCAATTCATTGACAGATACAGCTATCAAAACAATGGTAAAGCACAACTAGGCATTAGGCTTTCTCCATGGGAGGTGGGACAGGGGTGGGGAATTCCCCCTTTTAAGTAACATCAGTATGGATCTGTGTCACTCTGGCCAAACAGATTTTTGCAAGTTTCTGAAACAATATTAAAGCCCTTGGAACCTTTTTACTAGAGGCAAAAGTGGAATAAGCAGAGATATATTTTTCCAACAACTTCCAGCTCTTGGGGTGAGAAAAAAGCATTTTAGCTGCCTTAAATCTCTGTGTTGGAAAGTAGAGAAACAGTTTCAATACTGTAGTCAGGCACAATTATTCTGAGTGTCAACAGGAAGCAGATAGTCATTTTTTCAAAGAAAAACCAGTAACTTTTCAGAGTAAAACCACACACCCCATAAAGTGTGAAACTGCACACACTATTTGTTAAAAGTTGTGAATTGAATTTAGTGCCTTTCATCTGGGGTTTTTAAAATGCTATTTGCACAGCACATAGGGCACATTACACTTCACACAGCGTTTAAAATGTAAATTTAAAAGGCCTTTAGAAGCAGACTAACCATTTGTCATGTATGATAATGTTTTAAGATGCAATGCTGTATGCAGGTTGTTACTTGCACTCCTAGTCATGGGTCCCCTGCAGGTGGCACAGATCCAGTATTTAATCCATATTTTATGAATGTCCCCTTAGACTGTGGTGCCTTGAGAACACATTCAAAGAAGCCAGAGACTACCAGTGTGGATACTCCCACAGGGGGATTAAAAAAAAACTCTACTCCTTTCAGGGGCATAGGAAAATGGGGGCGGGTTGCCCCAGGTGCCATCATGGGGGGGGGTGACAAATTATCAAGGAACAATTACTGCCCTAGTAGGTTGGTTCATAGGGATGTGGGTGGCACTGTGGTCTAAACCACCAAGCCTAGGGCTTGCTGATCAGGTCAGCGGTTCGAATCCCCATGACGGGGTGAGCTCCCATTGCTCGGTTCCTGCTCCTGCCAACCTAGCAGTTTGAAAGCACATCAAAATGCAAGTAGATAAATAGGTACCACTCCGGCGGGAAGGTAAACGGCATTTTTGTGCACTGCTCTGGTCCACCAGTAGCAGCTGAGTCATGCTGGCCACATGACCTGGAAACTGTCTGTGGACAAACGCTGGCTCCCTTGGCCAGTAAAGTGAGATGAGCACCATAACCCCAGAGTTGTCCGTGACTAGACTTAACAGTCAGGGCTCCCTTTACCTTTAGGGTGGTTCATTATTATTATTATTATTATTATTATTATTATTATTATTATTATTATGAAAATGGCTGCTCCAAAGGTCTTATCTTACTGCACTAGGGATTATATAGCTACATATGAAATTTCATGCATGTCAGTTAATATCTTGACCCTCCACGAATATAGCTGTTTACTTGGCCGTTTTCCTATGTCGTGAAGGCTGAAATTTCAACAAAGAATGTGCCTTTGCTAGACTCTTTTCAGGCACCTGCTAAAAGCATTCTTCTTTATGCAAACATACCTAGATGCTTAGGAAGTTGAAGTAATTTTAATCTGAATATTTTAGCTTTTGTATGTTTTAAAGTAGGATTGTTAATTTTTCTTGATTTTTACTGCTGTGGTTTTTTTGTTTTGGTAAACCACTTTGCAGGCTTTAAAAATAAATTTTATTAAATAAATAAACAATAAATATAAATAAAATAACACAAGCCAAAACACAACCCATCTTGCAGATTTAAGTACAGTGGTACCTCAGGTTACATACGCTTCAGGTTACATACGCTTCAGGTTACAGACTCCGCTAAACCAGAAATATTGCTTCATGTTAAGAACTTTGCTTCAGGATGAGAACAGAAATTGTGCTCCGGTGGCACGGCAGCAGCAGGAGGCCCCATTAGCTAAAGTGGTGCTTCAGGTTAAGAGCAGTTTCAGGTTAAGTACGGACCTCTGGAAGGAATTAAGTACTTAACCTGTGGTACCCACTGTATCTGTCCATAGTCATCTACTTGTTTTCAGAGGCTCAGAATCCACATTCCTTTGTAAGAAAATATGAAATAACATAAAACCATTTTTGCTGGCAAAGAAAATAAAAAAAATGTGTGTGGGGACGGGTGTGACAAGAAATTTTCTGCACCGGGTATCACCTGACCTTCCTACGCCTCTGACTCACTTATCCTTTGGCTGAGAGAGGGTCATATGCACATCATTCCTGCATATATGTTGGGCAGTGGCCATTTAGATCTTCAAGCCTGTCATAGGAATCATCTCTTCAAATAAATAGCACAAAATACAGAGATGCAGCGGAGTGTTATTCCCTCACCATGAAGTCACTGTCTGCAGCCAAACACCAACGTCTGTTTACAGCAGGGATGTGGAATCCAGGGGCTAAATGTGGCCCTTGACGTTCTCTTTCTGGCCCTCAGAACTCTCCCCAGGCCATACCCCACACTGCCCTAAAGCCACTGGGAAACCGACACAGGGAAGGCATTAGAAGCACCACACCCACTTGAATATTTTTTGTAAAGGCCTTTCACAGCAAAGAGCTGTTGTTTTCCTTTTATCATTTCTGCCATGGTGAAATTTATTTGCGTCATTCCTTAATTTGATATAGCTGCCCAGAAATATTCCCTGGGTGGCTTAGCAGAAGCAAAACAATGTTTAACAGAAGTATAGTATTAAATCCAACATTTTTGTTCCTGGATAAAAATGCATGGCGCTGCCTGTTTTTTGATGCCAAGTGTACAGTGGGACCGTGGAAGAGCATTCTTGGTAGGGGGATATGACATGCCCACAACCTGTACTTTCCTGAAACAACTGAAAGGCATTCTTCCCCCCTTTTGTCTTGATGAGCTTTTTCAAGTGGGTTTTAGGTGTTCATTTTTGTACCAAACAGCTCTGCCCTAGGGGTTCATTGTGTATCGCTTTTAAACCATTTTCCAGCACCGTTTATAAAGCTGATTTTAACGTACAGCGGCAAATAGCCTCAAGAAATTAGAATTAATTTATTTATACCCCACCCTTTCCCCTGACAGGGACTCAAGGTGGCTTACAGTTAAAAACATAAAGTGCTGTTTAGACATGTTTAGAGGGCAGTTCATAAACAACTAACAAGAGCAGACATTTAATATGAGTTTTGTTGGGGGAGGTAGGCTGTAAGGGAGAACCTTCTGACCCTTGGAACTAGCAAGTGCTAAAATAGAAACCAGGCAAGCTTCCCATGTCAGGGTGATCGCCTGGGTCATTAAGCAAAAATAAAAATAAAAATAAGGGGTTAGTAGTTAGAAGGGTAAGGTCATACCCAACATTTCTGAGATGAAAATAGGGACATCCTACCATACCCTCCAATATTTATCTGATGAAAATAGGGGCATCCTAAGGAAAAGTGGGATATTCCAGGATCAAATCAGAAACCAGGACAGCTTCTGTAAATGCAGGACTGTCCCTGGAAAATAGGGACGCCTGGAGGGCCTGCAAAGCCAGAGTTCAAGGTTATGTTACAGCGATGTGACCTAGAAGGAAAGAAGCAAACTGTAGGAAAAGTCAGACCAACAGTTTAGGATCAATGTTTGATTTCTGTTTGAATCCAAGACTGCAGCTATCGGGGGGCAAAAAAACCACTTTTGGAAGGCATTGATGCTGTGAACCCCTCCATCACAGCCTCGGGTTTCCCAAAGCTGGGTCTCCAGCTGTTTCTGGGTTTCCCAAAGCTGGGTCTCCAGCTGTTTCTGGGTTTCCCAAAGCTGGGTCTCCAGCTGTTTCTGGGTTTCCCAAAGCTGGGTCTCCAGCTGTTTTTGGACTACAACTCCCATCACCCCTCCATCGCAGTCTCAGGTTGTGTAAATCAGGGTTTCCCAAAGCTGGGTCTCCAGCTGTTTTCGAGACTACAACTCCCATCATCCCTAGCCGGCAGAACCAGTCGCCAGGAATGATGGGAGCTGTAGTCCCCCCCCAAAAGCAGGAACCCCCAACTTTGGGAAACCTTGGTGTAAATAAACCAGGCATCCAAAAGACACCGCAGTCTCCGCTGCGCCTCATTCCCAAAAGGAAACGGGAATCTGTGGTGGGGGAGCGCCAGGATCAGCGGGAATCTCGCAGCAAATAGGTTTCCACCAGGAGCAAGCCGAGGGGGGCACAGCTGCCTGCCCCGAGGAAAATACAAAGGCGGCGGCGGCGGCGGGCCACCCCCGCCTCAACAACGGCCTCACGGGCTGCCTGGCACCGGGAGCGTGGCGCCCGCCCTTCCCTTCCTGAGCCAGAGCGCGCGGGCCCGGCCTCCCGCGCGCGGGCAGTAACTAGGCAAGCCGAGCGAGGCGGCTTCCTCCGCTCTCTCGCGAGATCGGGCGAGGTTTCCGGTGTTGTGGCTGCGGGGCCGTCAACATGGCGGTGAGTCTCCGCGCCCGCTCGCTGAGGCACCTCCGCATTCGAGGTGAGGAGGGACCCCCGGAGGGGTGGGGTGGGTGGGGGGGCTCGGCCTGCGCTTCGGGGGGGGCGACGGCGGGGCGGTGGGTGGGTCGGTGCCCGGCTCCTGCCTCCCCCTCCCCGGTCTCAGCATCCCGCTCCCTCCGGCCGCCGGGCTCAGCCTCTTCTCTCCTCCTCCTCCCATCAATGACCGAATCTCGTTTTCTTTCCTCCCCCTCTTCCCCACCGCCCAGGCCGGAACGACAGCGGCGAGGAAAACGTTCCCCTCGATCTCAGCCGAGGTAATGGAGCGGGAGGGGGGGAAAGCAGGGTGGGCACCCTGGTGGCGAGCGCCTCCCTCCATCCCGCCCCCCACAAACTCCACATTCTGGGGGGTGTTTTCAGAATGGGAGCGAATGGAGGCTGGGGCTCAGGGGGGAGAGGGGAGCCCTTTCCTGACATCAGGGTGGGGGCCCCCCTGAGATAAGGGGGGCGATATGTCTTCCTCCCAGCAGCCGGTCGGAGCCGGGAGAATACTTGCTCCAGGATGCGAACATTCCTCCCGTGCCCAAGGCAATGCACATTTATTTAGGGGTTTAAGCCCCGTGGAGCTCAGGTGGGGGTGTTAGATTGGGAATGAAACCCCCTTCTGTCCTGTGGGTCTTCCTGGCAAGCATGGGCTGCAAGGGCTATTAGATCTTGTTTTCATTTAAGATAATAGTAATTAACAGGATGATAGGCTGCTAGCTGAAGCACGGTTGTGGAGCATCATATGCAAGGTTGGACTTGAAGGCTGTCAGGGTCCCTTCCATGATTCTCTGATTCTTTCTCCTTGCAATGGGACTTTCCTCTTTTTAAAAAATGTATATTGCAGGGTTAAGTGCTGCACTTCTCTTTCTAACTAGAGAGGCTGAGAGTGACTGTGAGAAGAAAGCAGCTCCCGTTGTTGCCCTGTGTTTCTCGCTTTCACCCTCGTTTTTTATCAATTTGGCCAGGAGGAGGAGAGGTGTTCTGTTTCTGTTAGCAGAAATAATTTGACTTTGTGTTCAAATCGTGAGAGTGGAAATGAGAATTTGAGGAAATAGTGAAAAGCAAGTAGTCTGCTTCGGAAAACCACAGGGCCCACCGGGCAAGCACTGGAATCCCCCCCTTAATGTGTTATGGGAAGAAGAGAAATCTTAAGTCACAAGGGGAGATGGCGAAGTCTCACTCTGGTGAGCTGTTTCCTGACACATGGGGGAAGGGGAGAGGGGGAGCAGGAAAACAACAAGCAGCTGATGGATTATTGGCAGGTATGTTGCTCTCTCCACCCCCTAGACTTGTTTTCTATAGCTTGCTGTGCTGCAGGTTCATTATTTCCCGTCTGCTGGCTGCAGATGGGGCTGTTAGCAGCGTTTGAGCTTTTCAGAGCTTGGGCATTGATGTAGCCAACAGTATGTAAATTCCAGTGGTCTTTCCAAATCCGGTTCTCTCCTACACTCTGCTTGCAGATTGATTCTGTGTTGTCAGTGATCTGCTTGGAAATAGTCCATCACTTAGGGCTGATACTTAGATGCTTAGGGCTGAACTCATGACTGCCTGTTCCTATAGGCAAGCTGACTTCTATTATACTTGAATATAGCTCTTAAGACAAGGTGGCAGCTAGAATTCTTATCACAGTGAAATTTTTGAAAAACAATTTGGATGCTTTGTATATTTCCCATAGGTGTTTTTTTTTTTACTTCAATTACAGGCATATACAGAAGAAAACTGTACAGAGGTGTAGCATAATATGCTGCGTATATTAACTGTTAGTGCACTGTGAAAAGAGAAAACAATTACCAACAAACTTTTCGTTGCTGCATTTTAACAAAAGTCTGTTAAAATATTAAGTTTATGTTTTTGATGAAACAGTGAGTAGATATATTCAAAAGGATTAAGAGTGCTGCATGTTATGGATTCCAGATAATTTGTACTGCAAAATAGAAACTTTGTAGTAATGACACCATATATAAGTAGACTGAGTATGGTACTTATAGAAGTATGTAATTGGTGCTTTTCCACATGAAAATAAGGTAGCATTGAAATAACTGACAAAATAGTGTGTGGTAAACATCAGGATGAAAGCACATTTTGAAATCTATAATGTTTCAGTTTTATATTCATGGCCCACTGGAGCCCAGAAGTCCCCCAGTAGGAAGATACCACACTATTCATTTGATTCATGTGTTTTCTCTATCTGAACGTAACTAGAGTGATGTGAGACCGGAGTACAGTACTGCTGTGGTAATATCTGAATTAGCACTACAGTGAATTGGAAAATAGGTGTTGAAGAATTGTAAGAGTTAAAATTCAGTGTTGAAATTCAAAAGAAGATTGTTTTTAAAAAGCTTGTTCTTACATTGCAGTTTGGTGTTTGCCCAATAAGCTTATTTTAAAAAAAACAACACTGTTTTGTGCTATGCTGGTTACTATGTGCCCATTTTCTACATTACTGGGAAAATGCATATTTACATATTTATTTATGAAGGTCCTAAGATGCAAGTAGCATCTAAGGCAGTCTTTGAGCTTTCACTTCAATATTGTTTTTGTGTTATTTTGGTTTGTTGCATTAGGAAATTCAGCCCATGGCATCGGCATGTTGTAGTTGCCAGTTCCGGGGACACTAAGAATTCCTTTTTTATCAATGGCTTTTTGTTTTGCTTATGCCCATGCAGGCTTGCTTGCTCCCATATTATGTTAGATCTCCTCTTGCCACAAACAGATAGGTACATCAGTTTAACTATATGTGATAGAGAATTGTAGAAATTCACAAATTTCTATTATCTTGTCTATTTCTTCAAACTCATTTGAGAAGATTAACCTGAATATGCATCCCCTGGGAAATAGATGAATTTATTAAGGATCCTGTGATGCCATACCATTTCTAAAGCCAACCTATGGCTAGTTAGCATTAATGTTGTCCCTTGATATTTGAAAGTGAACTCTGCTACTACCTGTGTTTATACAGTCAGCTCAGTGATCCTTGGATAACAGCCCCTAAACTCATTCCCAACCTCTGATCTGTTTTTACTTTCAAGAGGTGAATGAGAGGTTGAAGTAAGCTAAAAATGATTCAGTGGCACGTGGCAGGATGAAAAGCTTTCGGCTTGTCTCTTCTCCTTAATCTCTGGATAAGTAATCCATGTAAACAATAGCCGACTTGTAGCTCTCGTAGATGGATAGAACTGAGTTACGACACTAACGCTGTGGAAATGGTGGTAGCGCACCCGCAAGTGACTTGTGCGTTTTGCTATGCTTCTATGGTTTTGTTGCTCAAAAGGAGAATAAACATCTTTATTCTGGAGTCATGGATGGGCTCCCCTTTCAGTAACTTCTTTAGATGGGACTCCAAAACAGGAAAGAGGATGCGAGTTCCTTGCACATTTTCTTTCTACTATTGCATGCCATGTGAAAAGTCATCTCCAATTTCCTGCATAACGTTGACGCACATAGCTGAATGCAAGTCATGACCAATGCAGTGTGGTCTCCCAAGTCCCCAAGCAATCAGTGTTTATTGAGCCCCTGGTCAGCTGACATGCCTGACTGGTGGGCTACAATTGTCTTGGTGGATCAAAAGTTTTCCAGCCCTGCTTGAAAGAAACACAGTAACTTTTGAATGACTGAGAAATAGTCAAGGGCAGGCATAGGCAAACTCGGCCCTCCAACAGTTTTGGGACTGCAACTCCCATCATCCCTAGCTAACAGGACCAGTGATCAGGGATGATGGGAATTGTAGTCCCAAAACAACTGGAGGGCCGAGTTTGCCTATGCCTGGTCAAGGGGAAAGGAGCTGAAAGTGACAAGAGTGAAAGTTTGGGATAACCAGCTCTGAATACTGAATGTGTAAGCAAGCTCCAAACTGCCCATTTTTATTCAACATCCCAAAAGCTTAAACAGTTTTTAGAAGAATTGAGGATCCCTGCTCTTAAGCGCAAAACATCACAGTATAAATGGATAATTGTATCAATGCTGAAATAACATGTTTTTTTTAATTAGACAAACATACTGAACCAAAATACATATTTGTATACAACAGATGATAAATAACATAGATGAACCTGGTAATAAAGAGATACCAAAGGTTTCAACACATTTCAACCTCAAAATGTTATTAGTGGGAAATTGTACAATTTAAAAATAAATCTCTATATGCAGGATATTATAGAACCCAAACATTTTGATTAGGTATGGATACTTCTGAAATAAGTTTCAGAAGTAGGAAATCTGTGGCCCTTGAGATGTTGTTGGACTCCAACTCTCATCAGCTCCAGCCCGCATGGCCAGCTGTTAAGGATGGTTACAGATATGGAGTGCCACAGGTCCCCCACCATTAATTTAATTTAATAAATCACATGTTATTGTATACTTTTTAATTTAACGTCTTGGATTGGTTTAGTTTGGTTTATGGTTAACACTAGATCATATTTTTGTTTTGTTGAATTTATCAAGCAACATCCTTGATGTGAACATGGATGATTAATACTGAAATATGTAGGATTTCACAGTTTGTGTATATAAATTTGATCACTTGGATATCTGTCACATCAGAACATTAGAAGGTACCTTGTCCAAATATAATCATGAATATATACAGTCTGGCATCATAGGCTAAAATCCTGTTAGTTGCAGTGTGTGTTGAATGCCTCTTAAGCCTCTCAAAGTTCAGAACTTTCATGATGGATTACATTAAGAGTATGCTATGTTGCAAATGAACTATTGTTTTATGTTGTGAAATATCCTGTTAGAAACAAAAATCCAAAGGAACTGTGGGAGAGATTCTACAAATGTGGTTGCCTTCAGAGTCCTGGAATCTCTTTCTGACAACAGACTGAAATATCTCTCTTCCTTCCAGTTCTTTGTGCCTCACAGAAAACTGGGGTGTATAGGGATGTGTATCTTACTTTATGTGGTCTGCTACCGTCTGGAATCCTGTGTGCATGTTGGGAAACCTGGAGAATGTTCTCAGCAAGCCAGAATATGTGAACTGATGACTATAGTGATATAATTTTGAATATCTGAGACTATTTCAAGTGTTATTGATCTCAGTTTCATATTTAGTAGCATTGGTTCTCAAATTCTTTATTAGAGAAGACATATTTTCTCCTTTCACCTGAAGCAAACAACATGTCAGCTTTGCTGGGTCTTTGGCCAGCATTTGAAAATAAGTGTTTTCCATTATACAGTTCACATTTTTTAACACTGATATGAAGATTACTCTTGTTGAGGGCAGAGAATTTAAATGCTACCAAAGAAAATAATCTTCATATTTGTAGGCAGTCCTTTCTACAAAAAGCTCATTGGGGTAGTCTAATTTCATCTGCACAACAGTCCTCTGAGGTAAGCTAGGTGGGTAAAAGGTAATATTATGTCTGATTTGGTATTTGAACCAAAGTTCTATTCCAAGTTGACTACTCTGCTCAAAGAGTAATCTTTGAATATAATGTGTTACAATGGAATACATGCACACAGTTGGATGTGCACCAGTAAATTGAAGCTGAATCCTGAGATGTGTTCTCAGTTATTGAGTCTAGGAAGCGGGAAGACTTCATGTTCTGGCTGTGTTTGCACTGGGAGGAAGGAACAGGTCTGTAGTTTTAGGGTTTTCTTGGATCCAAAGCTGTCACTAGAGGCTCAAGGAGGCTTGGTAGCTAGCAGTGTTTATTTCCAGCTTTGGCTGGTTCGCCAGCTGTGGCTTATTTTGGAGAGAGATGCCTTGGCCATTGTATTCCACATTCTGGTAACTTCCAGACTGGTCTGTTGCCATGTGATCTACATAAGACTACCCTTGAGGACTATCGGGAAACTTCAGCTGGTCCAAAGTGCAGCAGCCAGATTAATGGCCAGGGTTCTATTTTGAATTCATATAACCTCCGTTTTAAAATACCTGCACTGGTTGCCAGCTTGTTTCTGGGCCTAATTCATGATGCTCACATTAGTGTTTAAAGACCTAAGCTATTTAGACTCAAGTATCTGAAAGACTGCCCAGAAGAGCTGAAAATGGTTCTCCACTTCTGGCTTAGAACTTTTGGCTCCATTGCATGCCATAAATATCTACGCCATTGGGTTACAACACTTAATAGCTAAGCTGGTAAGTGTGCAATTGCCTATTTTGTGAGGGAGTTGTCTGTTGGAAGAGGCAACACCAATTCTCTTCACGTGCCCTCAGTATACACACCAGAGTAGTTTGAGAAGTTTGAAAGGAGTCTACACCCCCCTAACAATTGGTTAGCATCTCCACTGCTCTTTCTCTTAGATGTTAGAAGCTTGAATTCCATACTTAACCGAATTAATGATGTAAAATAATAAATGGAATATAGACTTATTATTTATCAGTATCCATTGTTAATTACTAGATACGTGCTACTTATATGAATTTCAGCATAAATGTCCAAGTAATTTTGAATTCCACCAGAAGGAGTTTACAGATAAGTGCTACTCTGACTCCCAACTCGATTTTATAAAGCTTCGCCTTTCTTAAAATTAAGGCATATTTAACTTGAAAGCTTATTTAAAATTCAAATGGTGATTTCCCTAATTGATACAGTAGTGGTTTTGCTCAATACCAAATATTTTTCAAGCTCCTTTTCTCACCACCTCTCAACCTTTAATGCTTTCACACAGTATAAATGGCCTGTTCTGGTTTTCTTCTAAGTTGTGTAACTTTTGTGGCATAGCAGGACTGATAATGAGATTAAGCAGGCATACAAATATTTAATACTGTGTAACTCTTACTTTGGTTGTTGTTGAAAGATTCTGGATTTTCAGACCTTGTGGAGAAAATTTTGAAAATAAAACTGCATTCTTTTTTGTGTAACTTTTGAAATACAAGCAGTGCATGTTTCAGGATTCTTTGCAATCTGAAATAGATTATATATTTTAAAAAGCAGGATGTGAATTACAAGGAAGAGTGAATAGCAGTTTACAGCTGGAGACCATGATTAATCACAGGAGTATTTGCTCACATAAGTGTGTTGAAGTGGCCAGTCCTGGCTCAGCACAAACTGAAACCAGGAATCCAGGTCCATTTCATAACAGGCTTTAAAAATTAAATATACACATTCTTTCTCTTCTATATACATCCTCATATACATATTGATACATGTTACACACATGCACTGTACCACTGTCTGGAAGATATTGGAATACAAGAAAGTAGCAACCTATAATTGGAATTTATTAATGAAAGAAGAAGAGGGCATTGTGGGATGGAAAAATAGTGATAGTATTTGATAGGAATCTGGGGAGGTTGTACTACTGCAGCAAAATAAAAAAGTTTATTGTGCATGTGAAAGCTCTTTTATATATATATTTGTATTTAATATCTTTAATAGTTCTAGTTTATGAGAAAATGGCTTCAAGAACCACAAGTTCTGCACTTGTTGCAAAATGTAACTGAAAAGCATGTATAGTGCCTTGGTTATTTAAAAAAATGTGTATAGAGGATATCATTGGAACAGCCTTTCTTAGCCTTGTATCCCCAGATGTTGTTGGACTACAACTCCCATCTTCCCTGACCTCAGGCTTAAGAGCTCCACTCTCCATCCTGCTGCAGTCATGAGGAGGAGATTAGTAGTTTTCACTTCCTTTTTCAACTAACTGCTGTTTAGGACATAAAACTGTGGTTAGTCTACTCTTCACTGTGGTTTAGGGCAGTGGTAGGGAACCTTCTGAGTTTTTTGGACTCTAAGTCCCATCAGCTAATGATTATCACTAAAGAAGTGATAAATAGCCATTTTACCTGTCTATCAGCTCTCAGATGCCACAACAGTTCTCATTGACAAGTGGTTCTCCAGGGTCTTCGGATAAAGTCTTTCCTTTTGCTTGACCCTTTTGACTGGAAATAACAGTCTTGGGGCCTTCTGCGTGGAAAGTATGTGCTCTGCCCTTTCTAGTTATGAGTCTTTGATAACGAAAGGGAGCAAGGTACAAGCATTAACATTCTTGTATGAATTTGATTTGCCCTCTCTCTTCAGGTTAGAATCGGAAAATAACACTTTGCTTTTACATGCAAGCTGAAATTTGTTTTTCTCCAGGATGTGCTCCTGGTGGGATATGAATTTGCTGTGATTGGTTTTTCTTTTTTTTCTTTTTCTGCAAAAGCTGTGGGGGCAGACTTCATTACTGAGGTATGCCAGACCTCACCATAACATGCCACATACACTTTGAAAGGTTTTCCCCCAATGATTTTTGTGTCAAGAGTGTTTATTACTTACCCAGAGAAGGAGAACATCCTTAGTTTTTGCTTGACATTCTCAATTGACCAAGTTAGAATGTTTTTTCTTTTCTTTTCAGGAGCCTTATTGAGGAAGTATCTTGTTTTTTTAATTCATAAAATCAAACATTCTAGAGAAATCTTTGAGACACTATGATTTGGTACTGGAGATGCAATACAAAATCACTTGTACAGCTCAAAGCTTTGAAAGCTAGGGTCACTGTCACCAATATTATGCTGAAAGCGCAAAACAAAGGAATAGGAATCAGTCAAATTACATTTTCAGCGATGCTAAATTATAGGGAAGCATTTTGTTCCCATCTATTATATACCCTTGAAATTAAAGGTTATAACAAACTGTTAGTGGTACTTATATGCCAACACTATTCTCTTTAATCTTGTGCTTGTGGTTTGTACTACTTGATCTTGAAACTGGATGAAATGTTCTCTAGAATGGTCCCCCCTGGTAATCCTAAGCTTCTCAAATGGGAAATGTGACAATCTATTCCTTCTCCACAGTATGATTTCCTCCACCACCGTATTCTGGTATGCTGTTGAAGAAATTTCAACTACAGTAGTGGCATTTGATGGCTTTTGCTACATCACTTCCTGAAGGTGATATCCAACTTTAGGCATATTCATAGTAGAACTACTAAAACCAGTTGACACAAGACCGTTGATTTTAATGAGTCTGATCTGAGTATGACAAATGTTGGATATCACCCTGAATACTTCCACTAAAATACGTGCTGCTTCATAGTAATTGATTCCAGGGGTAGTTGAAAAGAAAAGAAAAGTAGCTAGTTATTTAGTTTTTAAGTTTGTGTAGAATTTTAATTTGACCCCTTTCAAGCAAAAAACAGTGTAAACTCATAAAACAAAGAATAACTCCCCTAAAGTTGGATAAACTCCCTAATCCAAAACTGGCGCCAAACATTCACAAAGGTGCATGTTGAGATATGTTAGAAAATAGACCCCAGCATTCTTCACTAAGTAGGTATAATCTTCAGCAGAACCTTAGGCTGCTTCATGAAATTTTCAACCAAATTGAAAAAAGCTTCATTTGACACTTTCAATAGTGAAGCCTGTTTAACATATAGGGTAGTGCATGTTTGTTACTTACAATTACATTGCTAGTAAATGCCCAAATGGTGGTTCTTCCAGCTTTGGAGAGCTCTAGCTGGAATTCACCCTTTGGGTATGATCCAGACACTTTTCTGCAAATTAGGTTTGGGTACGTCCTCATTTGGGCCAGGAAACAGAGACCTGTATTTTTTGAGAGAGAAATCTCAATCAGCCTTCGCTTCCCTCCTGGTCTTTAAACTATTAGCCTGCTGCTATCAAAATGTTTACAACTTCCTTAGAAGCAGAAATTGATTAAAGAAAGACAGGATAGGTAGTATAGTTGTTGCTTCTCTAATCTGTGCCTACTGATACTCTTTTTTCTCTTGTAGACCCTTCTGATAACTTGAGAGAGATTCTCCAAAATGTGGCCAAACTGCAAGGGGTTTCAAATATGAGAAAGCTAGGCCACTTGAATAACTTTACTAAGGTAAGAATTTTTATAATAGTTAAAGCATTTATGGTTTGTTTGTTTTTTGTTTTTTAGCATCATGCCAAATCAATTGATTCAGTTGGCAAATAAAAAATAATCATGGTATGGAAAACTTGTGAGTGAATGATGTACCGATGGGATGATAAAAGTGATGAAGGGAAAGTGATTAAAAATCACTGTATCCGTTCATTAATGTTTTGCTGAATATTACTTACTTGGTCATCACAAGCTTTGTGCTACAGGAACTTGAGCCAGAACTTTAATGCAGTGGGTGGTATTCAGCTACATTTTACTCTGACAAGGTCCATTAAAAGTCATGGAACTATCTTTTTAAATTTCAGTAGGTCTGCTCTGATTATAATTTAGTTGAGTAGAATTCTATGCCGTGAAAGAAATGGTTGAAGTATCTTTGACAGAAAAAATATTCGTCATTTTGGATATAGATGGAAATAGGGATATGTAAGATGTGTAACGAAAGAACCAAAAGAAAAGTGTATTGAAAGATATGTACAGTACATCAGAAGTACATGATCTTAGGAGTACTATTTTAGATAGAGAGATTGTATAAATGAACTGCCATTGAGATCTATTTATTTTATTTCATTGGTTGTAAACTGCTTTGAGGTTTGTTTTGTTTTTTTACAAAGAGAATAAAACAATAAAAGTAGCAGTAAAAACAATTATTTAAAACATTCAGAAAATAAAATCAGCAATAAGCTAAAAAAAGATTAAAACATACATAAACATTCTTCTATATGTCTGGGTAGGTTTGCCTAAGCAAAAATGTTTTTAGCAGGCACTGAAAACTGTACAGTGAAGGTACTTGCCTGATGTCCGTAGCCAGGGCGTTTCAGAGTGTAAGTACTGCCACACTGAAAGATCAATTTCTTAATGAGTATTATGTGGCACATGTAACAGTGGCAGAATGGGACCTTTAGCATGGTGGCATCTACCCTTTGGAACTCCCTCCCATTACATATCAAATGAGTACAGTCTCTATTGCCTTTTTGATACCTGTCAAAGTCCTTTCTTTTCCATCAAACCTTTTAAGTGGACATTTTAATTCTAGTCTGTACCTGCACTGAATCTGAGTTGCACATATATATATATAGTTGGGACGTGGGTGGCGCTGTGGGTTAAACCACAAAGCCTAGGACTTGCTGATCAGAAGGTCGGCGGTTCGAATCCCCGTGATGGGGTGAGCTCCCGTTGCTCGGTCCCTGCTCCTGCCAACCTAGCAGTTCGAAAGCACGTCAAAGTGCAAGTAGATAAATAGGTACCGCTCTAGCGGGAAGGTAAACAGTGTTTCCGTGCGCTGCTTCCTGCAGCCAATCAGAAGCCATGGTTTGGTTTCCGAACGTTTTGGAAGTCAAATGGACTTCCAGAATGGATTCCATTCGACTTCCAAGGTACGACTGTATTGTATATGCCTTGTTAATGCTTTGAGATGTTTCATGGGAAGAGATTCATAAATGGAATTAAATAAAGAATGTGCACCACATTAAGACCAGAAATATTGAAGTTTGGCACTCAAGTGTAATTGTGCTAGCTGCATTTTTGGAAATTACATTTAAATAGTGGAAAGGGAAAAGTTTGAAGTTTTATCCTTTTAAACAGTAATCTCCTCAGACACTTTCACTGAATGCAGGCCACTAGCTTTTTAGAGTTTCTGCGTGATGCAGTGGTTTGACATATATCCCAATAACTAAATCTTCTATTTAGGGGAAAGACAGAGGGAACTAGTGATATGATCGCTAAACCATGTGAGTGTCACACACTTGTGTCTCTCACTTGTCATGATTTCACTGGATCAAGTAACAGGCATAGCTGACTGCTGACCAACAGAACTTAAATAATATTTGTAGAATTGCTTTAGCTCATTTTGACAACATACCTAGCAAGCAGTTGAGTTCTTGAAAAAAAAAGTGTTTGAGGGGGGAAATGGATGTAATAGTAGAAAGCTGGAGGTCATTTCCATGCTGTGAAGTGTAATGAGGAGATGGGAAGCTTCCCTAATTCCTCATGCAGTTTGGGGGAGTCATTTCGTGTACTTTTGTGCTGGTGGGGATACATTAATTCCTTATTCTTTATTGTATTCTATTTATGGATGGCCAGGCAATTTACATTAAAAGCAGAGGGTTCCCCCCCCCCCCCCAAAAAATGCCTGTTGTTAGAAAAAGGAAACCACAACAAACCACCTTCATCAGGAAGGTTTTTTCGGTTTCTTTGTGGCTGTGTTTTAGTTTTTTATTTGCAAAATAATAATAATAATCTGTGCACATGCTGAGTCCTTTAAGAAACCTGTTACCTTGTCTGTGGGTGGCCCTGTTTTGCTATTCTGCTGTTTGGCAGGGGATCAGGAACTGTGCAGTTGGAAGGAATGATAACTTTTCTCCTTTTTCTTTCACTGTGGCAGCAGCAGTAACGCCTGATAGTTCTAACTGTAAGCCACTGTTTATGCGATGACTCAGCCCTGTAGCTTGAACCATGGCTAGGTGCTATCCTGGAAGCTTTCACACTTAAAATATGTAGCTTTAATATTAGTGTAGCGAAATGGTAGAGTGTTGGACTGGCACTTGGGAGTTCGAATCCCCACTCAGCCCTGAAGCTCACTGGGTGACCTTGGGCGAGTCACCATCTCTTAGCCTCATCTACCTCCTAGGGTTGTTGTGAGAATGAAATGGGGAGAGGGAGAACCATATGCACTACCTTGAGCTCACTGGAATATAAAGGTGGTATATAAATGTAAGAAAATAGAAAAGAAAAAAATATCTCTACACTAAAAGTAATATTTTTGGTATTTCCAACAACTACTCAGAATGTGTTGTACATGCTAAGCATTGTCAATAAGTAACAGTGAGTTCACCATATAGGTTTTTAAGATACCGTACAGTGGTTCCCCGCAAGACGAATGCCTCGCAAGACGGAAAACTCGCTAGACGAAAGAGTTTTCCGTTTTGGAGGTGCTTCGCAAAACGAATTTCCTATGGGCTTGCTTCGCAAGACAACAATGTCTTGCGAGTTCCTGCTGGTTTTTTCCCCCTCCCCCCCTTTTTCTAAGCCGCTAAGCTGCTTATCAGCTGATCCGATCAGCAGATAAGCCGCTAAAAGCCGCTAATAGCGCTAATCCGTCAATGGGCTTGCTTCGCAAGATGAAAAAACCGCTAGACGAAGAGAATCACAGAACGGATTCTTTTCGTCTTGCGAGGCACCACTGTACTGCCTTTTTGGTTATTTACTGGTTGTAAACTATAGAGATGGGTAACTTCGTGCCTGGGGGTGGAAGGTGGCATTCCTGGCCTCTGTTTAACCCATGGGATTCTCCTCTGTCTTATGCTCCCATCCCCTTGCCAGATGCCTCACCTTCAATGAGTGCATTTCCCTGGCAGGAATGTGTCATTGAACTGTGATAATGCCTCTGGCTTGCCTTGATGGAGGGGTGTCTGTAGAAACCTCTGACTTTTATATGGCAGGAATGTAGATTACCATAGAAAGGTAAGACTTAACATCTGTTATTCTGCCCACGTTTTCCCCTCTGACCTGCCCACGACTGGCACTATAGAATTCAACCCTCAGGCTGAAGACGTCCCGTCCCCCCCCCCCCCCGCTGCCACCCACTGTTGTAAACCAACATCCCACTTCTCCTTTTCCAAGTGTTTATAGTAGGATGTCACATTCCGGCCCCCCATGAAAAAATGTTTTCTTAAAGAGTACTTGCAAGTTAAAGTTTGTTTAGTGGTGTATAACCCAACCCGTTTTTTTGCAGAGCTGAAAAAAATGCTTTTCACTTGAATTTCACTTTTCTAGTTTCTATCCCTTTAAGATATTCTGCCACTTACCTGGAAACCTTTCTGTTAGAAGGTGACCTGCTTATCTGTGTTTTTAACAGCTGAATCATATAAAGCAATCTTTATCCTCTTGGCAGCCTGTATTTATAGATGTATAAACTAACGCGGCAGCAGTGAATTTGCACTTTTGCAAATGTCGAGAGTGGCAGAGGTTGGCTCCATGCACTTCAAAATGAATAGTGCCGCAGAAATAGATTGGACAAAGATGTGAAACTATTGTCATGAAACTAATTCCAGTCATTTGAATTATCAGCATATTTTATTTAAAGTACTTATTTTTTTAAAAAAATAAAGGTTTGCTAAAATGCAATAAGATCTTTCTCTTTCAGCAATACCTTGAAAATAATTGCTTAGTTTGGTTATAAGATCTGGAAAGCCAGGGAGAGTTTTGAGTAGCTGTGGAGAAAAGTGTGTTTGACTTGTTATAAAACTCCTTACCCGGCCAGTTGACATACACATTTTTTACTTGCAGCTTCTTTGTAATGCTGGTCATACTGAAGAAAAGCTAGGTTTTACTTATGAAAACATCATCATATGGTAAGTCTCTCTCTTTTTATATTGGAGCATTATTTGGACCATTGATGAATGATGCTAGTGTTTCTGTGACTGTTGTTTCAGTTGTAAGTTAAACAGCATTTTGGATGCCAATGTGTTGAGGTCATGATACAGATTGTTCTGAGTATGTGGCAGGTGCTCTATCCATTGCAGAGTTCTTGATTCTGATAATTCATTAGAAGCTGAAGACCAGAAACATCTCAGCCATGAGCAGTTCTTGTGTTGGAGGAAGGAGATACTAGTCTAGGCTCTGAGCCCCTTTTGTCATTTTTTGTTCCTTAACTTCTACCCAGTAACATTTTTTCTACCCAGTCTTTGTTCATAGGGATGACCTGTAGAAATGCTTAGTGTGAGCCTGGTAGCTTGTCTCAGATGGCACAGACAGGCTGCTGTTTGCCAGGTTTTCTACTCAGTCCATCGTGTAGAAAATCTGTGAACAATTTATCAACTGAAAAGTCTGATTTTGCAAAGTAAGCTAAAGACCTGCAGGATTTCTTAAAACTATTGCATGTGAAATTGTGTTAAAGTAATATAATAAGCACAAATATGAAAGGTGTTTTTTGTGGTGGTAGGGGAAAATGTCTGTAAAAATCTCTTATCCAGTGAAGAATCTTGATATTCACAATACTATGTTGTTCTCTGCTAAGTTTGTGTATCAGAAAATATTATTTATTTTACCATTAGCATGGGCAGCAGTCCACATCTCATTTACTGCTAAATTCAGCAGAACTTGTACAGAATAAGTCTATAACCCTGCTCCATTAAAATCAGTGAGAATTTAGCACTTGTTGTCTATAGCAGTTAAGCACTTGTTGTCTGTACAGTTGCACCTTGGTTCTCGAACGCCTTGTGAGTCAAATGTTTTGGCTCCCGAACACCGCAAACCCGGAAGTAAGTGTTCTAGTTTGCGAACTTTTTTGGGAAGCCAAACATCCGACACAGCTTCCGATTGAGTGCAGGAAGCTCCTGCAGCCAATCGGAAGCCGCACCTTGTTTTTTGAACGTTTTTGGAAGTCAAATGGACTTCTGGAATGGATGCCATTCAAGAACCAAGGTATGACTGTATTGTAAACAAATATAGTGATATATTACTTTCATGGGCAATGAAACCACCCAAAAAGTTATGGATCACTTCTGTGTGATCAGCTTCCTGTTACCAATCACTACTTCAAATCTGAGTGCAGATTTTATTTTAATTTTATTTTTTGGGTTGTAGACATTCACTTGAAGTCTAATCTGATATTTAAAACAAGATGTGACATTGCAGCAGCTTGTGATAATTCTTGCGATAATTCCTAATATTTTAGCAATTCTTTAATTTCTACTATAGGTAGGGAAGTGGCTAGTGGACTGGATCCAGTTCCTACCCTACCTTTAATTATAATTTTTTAAAAGTGCAAATGAATCCAGACAAGAGAAACTAGCACCTCCTATCTAATTATTGGTATTAAAGAATCATTACATTAACAGATTGCTAGAGCTATTATCTGTCTTTGAACTTCTCAACTAAAAATCCAGTTAATGTGTGCCAGCCGTAGAAAGAATGGATTCCACAGTCAAAGGGCCTAAGGCAGATAATTCCCTGAAATAGCTACAGAGGTAAGCAAAAAACAGTCTGTCACTAAGCAGTGTGATCAGAATAGCTTCCCTAACCCTGAAAGTGGTGAACAATTGGCCTCTGTTTGTGCAAGCGGGACCATCCAGCTGAGCTTTTGAGACGCATAAGCTCTTTAGCACTGATTTTTTTTTTAACCAAAGAAGCTTCAGAACAGGAAGTATTGGGCCACACACATTCCACACACCCTAGCCCAAATAATGACATCACAGGCTGAGATGGTAAGTATTGTTTAATATTCTCTGCACTGTTGGTTGGATTTTACAAATTGGCATTGGTGGGAGCGTCCAACCAGCTTTGAAGTGGAAACCAAATTACTTATTACTAAGCTGCTGAAAACTAGGTGTTCACAATTGTGTAACTATTTAAAATGAGGACATGCTCCTCATGGAAACAGGCAGTCTTAACTTACTTTCATTATTAATATTGTTTTCAGCAAGGAGAAGAAAATGCGAAGCAGTGGAGAGTTTTGCTTACATCTTGGGTGGTAAAATGTCTAACATGAATAGCTGTGTACTTAAGCATGGATCTGTTCCTGTCTCGCAGAAAGGAAGAGCGAGTCTGTTTTTAGCAAAAGGGACACACTTAATTATTTAAAGCCTGAGTGATTTTCTTATCATTTGTATCATAGTTTGCGATTAGCTTTACTGAATGAAGCAAAAGAGGTGCGAGCGGCAGGGCTGCGAGCCCTTCGATACCTTATCCGAGACTCCAGTATTCTGCAGAAGGTGTTAAAATTAAAAGTGGATTACTTGATAGCCAGGTAATAATAAATTGAAACTGTATTTGAAATCTTTTTCCTGATTTGGATAATGAATCACTGTTTATATGACTCTTTGAACCTTTTCGTTTGAGCAAATTGCAACCTGTTACGATGCCTGCTTTGAGTGACGTGAAACAATCAGGGTTGTATGCAGCAGCGTCACTCAGCTGATGGTCAGGCTTTCTTTGATGGAATGAGGAGAGAAGAAATATTTAGCAGTTCCCCACCCACCCTGCAGCCTCCTGTGTCTCCCTGCATTGCTCTGGAGGGCTCCCCAGCTCTCTGGAACAGTTTTAGGAGAGGCAAGGGGCTTTAAGGTGAAGACAGAACGACTGAAAATTATTTTACTCCCTGTTCATTGATAGAAGCCTCACCACTAGCTGAGTGACACTGCTTGGCTACAATCCCAAATGCACAACTTTTCAAAATAAACTTATTTTGAAATTGGAAATGGGAGAAACATGACTAATCTCTAAATATTGATTGCATAGCCTGGTTTTATTGAAAGATTGCCTCAAAGATATTGTTACATTGGGTTTAGCTGGTTGCACAGAATTGTAAATTGAGGGCATTTGATGCAAGTGGCTGTCTGGACTGTTTTGCACCAGTCATCTCAATAACTTGAACCTTGCTGCTATACGTTCAAAAGTAAAAAAACGAATATATCTGGGAAATGCACGGCTGTTTTAAAATGCGCTACATTCTGCCATCTTGAACCCTAATTAAAGTATTTCCTCCTCATTTTTATGCTTTTAGGTGCATTGACATACAGCAGAGTAATGAAGTAGAAAGGACACAAGCACTTCGTTTAGTCAGGAAGGTATGTTCGGAAACAATAGCATAGTGCAATTTTCTGCTGAATAACCCAAAACCAAATTCTGTATGACTGTGGAAGAAGCAGTGTTGGAAACACCGTGTTGCTATAATGTGTGAAATGGCTGGAGTATTGCAACTGTGTTGCAAATAGAGTTGTAAAAATAGAAACAGAGTGTACAAATGCAACAGCTAGTTAGTATCCATAAGTTCCATGAAAACTGCCTGTGAGTAGGGCAGTTTACTGTCTCTTCTTCCCACTGTTGTATAGCCCTGTATGCTCTCCCATACAGGTAAGGAGATCAGTCCTCAGACCAAGGACAAAATAATGACATTCAAAACTACTTCTGTCAATTTGATTTCCTTTTCACACTCAATCACTGCAGTTATGTATAGAGCTACTAACAGGTATTTTATCAGTAGGTATTAAGTTGTAAATTTGAAGCAATAAGCCAAATCACTTAAAAGTATTTCATAAGATGGGATTTTATTTCTGCTATAGTTTTAGCATGCCAAATGATAAACAAACTACAGTGGTACCTCGGGTTACATACGCTTCAGGTTACATATGCTTCAGGTTACAGACTCCACTAACCCAGAAATAGTACCTCGGGTTAAGAACTTTGCTTCAGGATGAGAACAGAAATCGTGCTCTGGCAGCGAGGCGGCAGTGGGAGGCCCCATTAGCTAAAGTGGTGCTTCAGGTTAAGTACAGTTTCAGGTTAAGAACGGACCTCTGGAACGAATTAAGTACTTAACCCGAGGTACCACTGTAATAAGCAATCTTCCTTTTTCAGTTGTGTAATACAGACAAAATTTGTTAGTAAAAGAATCCAAGCCACAATAAGTGGTCACTTGTTTGTACTTTCCTGCCACCCATGATGAGCATAAGTTTGTTCATGCCTTCAGTGCAAGAACATAAGTTCTTGTATTTGTGAAAGAGATTGCTACTCTGTTTCTAGTGTAATGGTACAAAATACAAATTAATTAAATGAAAATTTATCTTGTTGGAGGGAGAAGGGTGTAGCTTTTCCTATGAAGTCTAGTCTGAAGGAGCTTCCTGTTACATGGTATCAGATGATGATTTACAAAGCAAGAGTTTCTCAAAAATATTGTAAATCTTTCATTGTTGAAAGACAACTTGCAAATAAAGCAGATTCCTCCCTCCCATTCTGTCATAAGTAGGAAAGGAAGAAATTTGATGAGTTCCTATAACTAGACTATATAAAGGGCCACATAGTCCATTGCATCATAGTAGCTGTTCCAACATTTCCCGCAGTAACTGGAAATTTCTTTGCCAGAGCAAAGCCAATATACATGTCTTACACCAGGCATAGGCAAACTCAGCCCTCCAGGTGTTTTGAGACTACAATTCCCATCATCCCTGACCACTGGTCCTATTAGCTATGGATGATGGGAGTTGTAGTCCCAAAACATCTGGAGGGCTGAGTTTGCCTATGCCTGTCTTATACAAAACTTTCCCTAATTTAGAAAGGTGGGGAAACAGTGATTGGAGTATACAGTGCTCAGCCTCTTCCTCTTTTTGGACAGTTGTTTTTATGATGTATATCTTACTCCACTTTCCTCCAAAAGGTTCTTGTTTTCCTTTGGGGGACTTCCCACATTACTTTTGAAAAGTATTGGAGGTCCCTGAGACCTAAGCCGATGTTGTATTTGAGGGGGAGAAACACTGTGTGGTGGTGAATCATGCCTGCCTTGACTTGCTTCTGGTGCGCTTGCTGATGCCTGACATTCATGCACTTGAATGGGGTTGCATAGGAGGCCACACATGTAGGTCTAGTGGGTGCAATCTTGATATTCTGTTTTCGTAGTGTATAAATTACATGGATTAGGCTTTTGCACATTGTGCTGTATGTGTGGAGGCCCTGATGCAAACATGACATCCATTGTGCAGATGTCATGCGGAGGCAGTATGGATCTGCATGATCCTTCTCAAATACAATGGCTGCATAGAGGTATGGAGACCCTGGGATTATTTGCTTTTCTAAGAAAATGCATGAGACCTGTGCTGCTGTTTCGTTTCCAGCTTTGCCCCACAATTTATCTGCTGTGAACACTTCAGCACAGAAGAGGCCATTCTTGGTGAACACCATTTAGCCTTGCATTAGAAACAGCTCCTTGAGTGCATATCTGCTGCTCCCTAGTTAAATTGAACCAGAAGGCCCTGAAGAGAACTCTGCATGGTCGTGCAGTAGATTCTTTATCTTAGTATGGCGTCTAACCTTTTACAGTACATGTTCATCTTTATGTATTTGTCGAAGAAACTGTTTAAAAAGAATGTGGAAGCAAAAGAGCAGAATACTGAGCCCAAACGTGCAGGTGGGAGAAAGAGTTTGATACAAACACATAGAAGAACCATTAGTGTATTTCTGTAATCCTACTGTAATGTTGCCGTGACAAACCCATCTCTCCATTTCTTTTTGCATTTCTTTGCAGATGATCACTGTGAATGCTTCATTATTTCCTAGTTCGGTTACCAATTCCTTGATAGCTGTTGGAAATGACGGCCTTCAGGAGAGGGACAGGATGGTTCGAGCATGCATTGCAATTATCTGTGAACTAGGTAAGAAAGTTGAAAAGTATTATAGTTTTGTTGCATATTTTAATTATGGACATTTATATGTCAGTGTTTTAATGGGTTTGTTTTATTGTGTGCTTTAAGTATGGTGTATTTTTAATTATTTTGAATTTTAATAATGTTGTACAATTGGTTTCTATCTTTTATAAATGGATTAGAAGCCTATTTTGGCATTAATTAGTAAATAAGTAAATAATGAATTTTTCCCCTGAGCATCCAAGAAAAGGAATTTAAAATATATTTTGACTTTAAACAAAAAAGGTTTTAAGCTGAAATCTGAACATTTTCTTGGTATGAAGCTGAACATAAACATAGAAATAAAATTAGATGAGAAATGCGGTTAATTGGTTCAGTTAATATCATTCTCTTCTTTCAGCAATTCAGAATCCAGAAGTAGTTGCACTTCGAGGTGGTCTAAGTACCATTTTGAAAAATGTGATTGACTGCCAGTTAAGCCGTATAAATGAAGCTCTTATAACGACCGTCTTGCATCTTCTCAATCATCCAAAGACTCGACAGTATGTGCGTGCAGATGTAGAATTAGAGGTAGGAACTTTCTTTTTCTTATACAGTCTTAGTGTATCAACACTTAGGTTGCATTCCAAACCCCACTTAACTAGGATTAAGCCCCACTGAATTCAGTAGGACTTACTGAACAGACATGCTTTGGGTTGTTGCCTCAATCCGGTGATCTGTATTATCCATATTTTCTTTTTAAACACACCCTTAAAAATAAGCCCTCGATTGGCAGTACTTTCTGCTAGGTCTGTCAACAGGTAAAAGTTGCAAACATGCAAAAAGATGCTGCATATATTCTATTTCAAAAGGTAAGGAATAATAGGTCGTTCTAATTGGATGTCTTCACTTTACTCTGCTTCATAGATAATTTTGCTGGATGTATCTTTGTTAAGGTCAGAAGCAAATTCTATTTTCTATATCACTTAAGAAAGAACTACTTACGTTGGAATAGATAGTATTTTTTCAACATTTAAATGGTGGATAATTATAAAGATTGTATGGTGATAATGGGAATGACTCCAAACTTTTGTTTCCTTACTGCAGCGGATATTAGCGCCCTACACAGACTTTCACTACAGGCACAATCCAGATACTGCAGAAGGACAGCAGAAGTAAGTACAGTCTCCATTAGCTGCTACTTGATAACACTGATATTCAAGTACTTGAACTTTCTATCCTGGACAAGGGCTTTTGCAAGCCATTCTCTGACTTTTGAGGGCACACTTTCATGAGTGATACTATTCCCTGCCCCCCCAATATTGAGCACTCCATGTACCATTAAGCCATCTGTCCCATGCATGGCAATTTTCATTTTGACAATCCTCAGTAGAGAAAATGGGGGCGGGGAAGAAACCCATAATTTTCATATTGTATTTTTACAATACCATACCATATTGTATTCTTAACATTTAACAATTTAAAATTTAAAAATTGTCACAAATCAGAGATACCAATTTGAGTGTTTAATAAACACGACTCAGTTTAACATGGATATTTATTCTCAATATTGTTTTTTATGGCAGGGAGGACCGAGAAGCACGGCTGTCTGCTAGTAAAATGGGAATTGTTGCAGCATTTCGATCGTGGGCAGGTAAGAACTTGGTTTAACCTTTAGAATGATGGCATACTTGGAGTGTAGAAAAAAGGTATATGTTATTGGAGAGGTGTGTGTGTGTGTGTGTGTGTGTGTGTATGCACACTCTTGTGTGCCTCACGTGAAAATTGGTGGTTTACAATATTGGAAGATCTGCTTTTCGTGGACCACATTTGTGGAGGGTGGCTGTAATTGTTCTGAACAACCATTTCAAATAGATGTACCAAGAGGTGAAGTTTGAGAACTGATTGACAAATTAAAAATGAATGAATTATCTGGTCACAACACACATACCCAAGATTGCTTTTTAAAAATCAAATGTGGTAATTGGAGCTCTTTTAACTGTTAATGCTTTAAAAATGTGCATCCTGCCTGAGCTCAATTAAGTTATCAGGACAGCTTGCAGTGAAATAAACATATTTACGTCAATTTTAAAATAAAACAGCTGCAACTGCAAAGTTGAATCAACCAATACTGAATTGGGAGAAAAAGTAACAAACACAGCCGATACAATAAAACCACTTCAGCTAACATTTAAAAGGCCTATGAAAATAGATATCCCGGGGGGGAGGGGAATGAAAAGGCCATTTAGACACTAGACAAGCCTCCCCAAAGAGAACATTTCATAGATAAGGCACCACGATGGAAAAGTCACCTGCATTGGTAAGCACATGCCTAATCCCAGAAGGCTGTGGAGTTTGGATGAGCCAGTATTTGGGGAAGCAGACAGTATATGCAACTTGCTGCTGAAATTGGCCTTCTTATCGCTGGATTGAAAGGCAGTGTATTGCGACTTTTAAAAAAGATTCAGGAGGAGCTAGAATTACTAAACATACGGAAGAAAAAATACTGCTGAGGAAGAACAAGTATCAGAATCAGTGCTGTCTTGTCAATCTTTTAGAACTAAAACATGACAAAGTAGCTGATAAAATAAGAACAAAATAAATTGTTGCAAGAGCATTAACAGGAAGGTTTTTGCAGCAACACAAAGCCATCAGGGGGGGGGGTGTGAGAGATGAATTCTAGGGAGAGAATTCCACAACCCAGAGGTGGCCTTAAAAAAGCCTTTCGTTCCTGACAAACACAACTCTGAAATTGTCTGGACACAAAAGATAACTTCTTTAGAAGTTCTGATGGGAGGCTAAAGCTTTGTCGTTGGCAAAAAGACAAAAACAAAGGGAGATGTGGTGGAGGTTTATAAAGTACTTCACCTCACGGCTGTGCAGTTCATTGCCATAAGATGTGGTTGTGACCATTATCTTAGGTGGCTTTGGAAAAGGGTTAGCTGCATTCCTGGAAGTTCTAGGTCTATCAACAACTATTAGCCATGATATCCAAATGTTGTTTCCGTGTTCAGAGGCAGTGAACCTCTGAATACCAGGGGCTATCATCTGGCTGCACTCTTGAGAACCGGGTGTTTGAGTAGAGAAGCGCCTTATCTGAACCTGCAGGATTCTTAAGTTTCAATAATTATCTAGTATGATTCCCATTTTTCGGTAGCATCACTATGGGCAAGATTATTATTTTATTTTATTTCGTTGCTTCCTGGCAAAGCAAATCTGTTGCTCTCTTTGAGCTATATTATGATGATGATTCCATGATAAAAGAAACACAATTTGTTCATGGTCCTAGAAATCCTGTGAAGTTTATGCTGTGTTATTTTTAGACCAACCGTCTGTTGTTCATCCTGTGGCAGAGGTTTCCCACTGGGTGTTTGCACATGAGTTTGCCGTCATGTAATTATGCATTTTATTTTGTTTTTAGGCATTATTAGTTTATGCAAGCCTGGAAATTCCGGGATCCAATCTCTCATTGGAGTGCTGTGTATACCTAATATGGAAATAAGGGTATGTGTTTGACTTCTACAAGATGGATTCTGAGGGCTTGTATGCTTGCTCTTTTCGTGTAGACAGATGTACAAATTCTGTTTTCTCAGAAATCACTCTGTGTGTATATATCTGTATTATTGGAGGTTGTGCACACACATTGGCCCTCTGACTCCATGGCATAACTGACAGCTGGAAGTAACTGTGGCTGAAAGTGCCACAAAGCTACTAATGTTCCGGTGCAGCCCTCAGAGGCTACAGAACCTCTCTCAAGAATGAGCAGAGTTGGGGAACTGTAAGTTGAGGAAGACAGTCACTTGGAAATAAGGGCAGGAGAGTCGGGATTAATCCTTCATGGCTGCCTGAAGCTACAGTGTTGGAGCAGAGAGGGTAGGGTCTCTGACAGAAGGAGAGTGACAGCTGACTATGGGTCAGATCTCTCTGTAGTGGCATCATCTGACCCAAATAATCATGAAATGAGAGCACGAGATAGGTTCTAGAGCAAGAGAGTTAACAAACAAAACGAGTTGAGGGTTTTTTATACTGTTGGGATAACAGCTGGAAGAGTAAAGAGTGAATCTATATATACCCCTTAGCCATCTCATATTATTTGTAATGTGTTCACTAGACATCTGTGACTTGCACCAAGCCTTACTGCTCACTACAAGATATTAAATGCTAAAACTGTATGAATGAGCAATGTTATTTTATTATGGTCATTCTTCCAAAAGGCAGAAGCTTAGGATGTGTCTGTAATGTTAAATTATTTGTGACAAACTGTAGAATGCAACTCGTGCTATGGAAGACTATTTTGCTTATTCCTTCTGTGCCCTCTGTGCCACTATGGGAAGAGGAGTAGACAGCTGTAGGGGAAAATGGTATCAGCAAAAGTCACCCCTCACACCACAGTGCAAATTCATTAAATTTCTACTGGTTTTTAAAATTCCGTTCCTTTTTATGTTTATAGCGAGGACTGCTTGAAGTTCTTTATGATATATTTCGCCTTCCTCTTCCTATCGTGACAGAAGAATTTATAGAAGCACTTCTCAGTGTAGGTTAGTATTGAACTTGCATGTTACTCTTCATTCATTGGGAAAGCTTATCAAGTCCATTCCTGTAATGGCTTCTGCATACTTGAGTCCTGCAGTTCATTGCTGGACTTAGTCATGAGTACCTTACTTTAGAATTGTAGTAACCAGAAGCTTCTTCTCTGTGTAAACAGCAGAAATATGTCTGCCACTTAGCAACAAGGATTTTTTGTCAAATCTCTGATGGAATACTCTTTCTCAGCACGGGTCTGGCAACACTAAATGCTTAACTTATAGTTGAAGCCTGAGTGGCTTCTGAAACACCCCCATTCTCTTCCAGATAAAAGGCAGTGCTAATCCAGATGATCTCAGTGCTGGGGCTGGGTTATATGTGCTCAGGTAGTCCTTCAAAGTATCCGGGATCCAGGTTGTTCACTCAACACAACCTTAAACAGTTGCACAGGCTGCCATATGCTACAAGTTTTAGCAGAGGTGCCGCATGCTGTCAGAGAGCTGCCCCCACCAACAGTCTAGCTGCTGCTTTCCTCACTTTCTGGTACCTCTGGACCAGACCCACGAGCAGCCCCACATAGAGCACATTGCAGTAATCCAGCTTCAAGTTTGCCACTGCATTGGCCAGGCTATCCCAATCCATATACAGTTGTAGCTGGCATGCCAGATGAAGCTTATAATAGACACTCCTAAACACAGATATCACTTGGATGTCTAATGATAAAGATGTATCCAGGGGTACCCCCAGGCTGGGTACCTGCTCCTTCAGAGGGAGTACACCTCCATTCAGAACAGGCAGTTGACCTATCGTACGGAGCAGTCCTACTCACTGAGTCTCCATCTTCCCATCTCTCCCACCCAGTTTATTGTTCCTCGGCCAGTCCACAGTTGCATTCAGACACTGGTTCTGGGCTTAAACAACTACTGCTGATGCAGGTGTTGTGGAGAAATAGAGCTGTGTGTCATCAGCATATTGGTGACCCTGTGCTCCAGATCTTCTACTGACAGCTTCATATAGATGTCATCCATAGCATATTGTGGACTCCCTCTATCGATGAAGATTCCACTTCCAGGTTTAGTTATCAGAAAATTTAAAGTTAAAGAGGGTTTAAACTTCCTTGCAAGGGTCCTCATGATTTCTCCCTGCAAGTATGCTTTATCACCCTGTCTATCTCCTTGACACCAACAGGCTTCTCTTACATTGTGACTGTTCTGTTGCTTTTTGTGCATCTGCAGGTCATGTGTACACATGAAGAATTCGGCGGTAGCTGGCAAACAAGGGGAAAAGGGATGCCATAAAGCCAAGCAGCAGCTTGAAGTGCTTACTGATTAATTCATCTGCTGCTTGGCCTTCATGGCATCCCTCCCCCCCCCTCTCCATTAATGATTCCTGCAATGTTCACTTGCACATGTGAACTGCAGATGGTGCAAACAGCAGAGAAAAATAAGAGCATAAACAAAAGTATAACAAAGTTAAATAAGAGGTGGCAAAGGGCAGTGGTGCAGACAAATGCTAAGATTTTGTTTTGCAACAAGGCTAAATGTGTCATGCCTCTGTCCCCACTTTTGCTCTGATATGCTCAGGCAGTCCCCACACTTCCCTGTACCACCTTTCCACTCTTAGGAGGATGTACTGCTAAGAGCTGGGCTTTTTCTGGGTATTTCACTAAACCCCCTTTATTCCTGCCGCCACCACAGATGCTTTTTATCTGAATACTTACCCCTAATGTAGTCAAGAATGAGGCATGTGGTGTAATGAAACTAATTTGTTAAACATAAATAAAAAGGTTTCAACATGACTTGCGTACATAAACATATGGCTTCAGTTTTCTTGCATTCACAAGAATGGCTGTTATAAGGTGGTTCCTATACAGTAAGCCTGCAACTTGTGCGCATTCAGCTTTTTACGCGTGGTAACATTAAGGGGGGGGGAATGGAAAGGGGGCAGGGCTAGAAGGGATGTAAGAAATCCACATCATCCCTTATATACATGGTCTCTCATCAGGGATGTTGCATTAACAGAGAATCTTTGAGGTTCCTTCCAACTCTCTGGCTCTGAAACCTGTAAAGTTTTATTAAAGTGTGGAAAAAGTACATTTTACTTGCCTTTAGAATAGGTCCACCTTGTGTACTTTCATATGTCACTGACTTGTATGTCTTTCTGAGATAAATGTGAGACTATTAGTGCCTACTGTAATTTAAACCTGATACCATTTATTATGTGATTAACTAAATGGTAGCTTATGTAGCTATAAAGCACACACGATAGCATAGAAATCAAGAGGAACAAGCAGGAGACAAGGAGAGTGAAATAATAATACCAAATCAAAATGAAAGGTGACTAGGAATTATGGTACTGACATACTCCATTGCTTTTGTTAATTAAACTCAGAATTTTCACTCGATGGCTTTCTTGTAGATCCAAGCAGGTTTCAAGATAGTTGGAGACTTTCTGATGGTTTTGTAGCTGCAGAAGCTAAAGTTATATTACCTCACCGAGCCAGATCAAGGTATTGTGTTATCAAAATCATTAACGTTATTTCTGCCTGCTTCACTTAGATAATATGAAAGAGAACATGAAGTTGATCTCAATTTTCTTTTGCACATTTATCTAGGCCTGACCTCATGGACAACTACTTGGCACTGGTTCTCTCTGCTTTCATTAGAAATGGACTCTTAGAAGTACGTTCAGACTTTCATTTAAATGACAATTAGTTAACTCTATTGTAGTAGGTTCTGGGCAAAGCAAAACAGTGATATGGTTACAATAGAGTTTCACTTCTTACTTACTCCAGGGTCTAGTTGAAGTAATCACAAGCAGCGATGACCATGTATCCGTCAGAGCAACAATCTTACTTGGGGAACTTTTGCATATGGTAAGGAAGACTTTGTTTCATGTACTGATGGTTAAATTCTTTACTTTGGGAATCTTCCAAGGATGGAAGAAAACAAAATAATTTTAAAAGGAATATTTTACTTAAGGAAGAAGGTATAGTTACCCAATACAAAGAATTCTCTGGTTCCCTGAAAGCATGTCCTTGCCCCAGTAAAAGATGCAGTAGGTTATAAAAAGGTCATAGGATCATAGAATTGTTGAGTTGGAAGGTACCCCAAGGGTCATCTAGTCAAACCCCCTTAAATGCAGGAATATCAACTAGATCATACATGACAGATGGCCATCCTTTGCTTAAAAACCTCCAATTAAAGAGTCCACCGCTTACCATGGGAGTCTGTTCCACTGTCAACAAGTTCTTACTGTGAGAAAATTATTTCATCTCCTTTCTTTTAACTTGAATCCATTGGTTTGGGTCCTATCCACCAGAGCAGGAGAAAACAAGCTTGCTCTATCCTCCATGTGACAGCCCTTTAGATATTTGAAGATGGCTATCATATCTCCTCTGAGTCTCCTCTTTAACAGGCAAAACATACCCAACTCCCTCCACTGTTCCTCAGAAGGCTTGGTTTTCAGACCCTTGATCATATTGGTTGCCCTCCTCTGCACACATTTCAGCTTGTCAATATCCTCCTTAAATTGTGTTGCTTAGAACTGGACACAGAACTCCAGCTGTGATCTGACCAAGGCAGGATAGAGTGGTTCTGTGACTTTTCTTGATTGCAACACTACACTTCTGTTGTTGCAGCCTAGAATAACATTAGCTTCTTTGGCTGCTGCATCACACCATTGACCCATGTAAAGCTTGTAGTCTACTAAAACCCCTAGATCCGTTTCACATGTACTACTGGCAATCCAGGTGTTCCCCATCTTAAATTTGTGCAGCTGGATCATTCACTTCCTTCCTGCTCCTATGATTCAAAATCCTGCTGCCTTGCTGAGAACTACCGGAAGGACTAGGGACTGTGTAAGCATGGCTCCTGCCCCGTCAAGTTTCCTGTAGACTTGTCTCAGCTATGGAAACTCGGCTAGTTCACTGATGGATCCTCGCTTTCTTCAGTGCATTACCGGCCATCCCTGGATGGCTATTTAATGCTGGCTCAAGAGAGCACAGTCAGCTCTCATATTGGTTTACAAGCTCCATGTTCATCATTCATTATTTTTGCAGGTTGTTAATTTTGTACTTTTAGAATTAAGAGCTCCAGCTATAAAAGTCATTCTCCAGAGAAGCAGCTGAATTAGTCTTTTGCGGCAAAAGCAAGACTCTAAAGATTAATATTTTTATAGCATAAGCTGTATTAAATAGGTTACATTCAGCTTCATTAGATGCATGAATCCACTGCTTGTTGGCTCCTTTAATGCGGTTTGCTAACTGATAATATCTCAAGGAAGTGGGTTTTCCAAGAGAATTGTTAGAAATCTTGTCTAAGCCTGCAACATATACAAGCAGTTAGCAAATGCTTTTTCTACAGTTGTCAAATTCAGTTGTTTGGAACAAACTTAGTTGGTCTCTAAGGGGATACTGGACAATTTTTTAAGTTTTAAAATTTATGTCAAATTCAGTATTTACTTTTTAAAAATCTACATTAGCTTAATTTTATCTGAAGTGGAAAGAGAAAGGAAAAGTGATTTCCTTTTGGCAGAGTTCTGCTTGTATACCATTCAAGTTAAATAGCTTTTCATTGGGTGGGACCTGGGCTGTAACTGAAAATGAAAATCTATGATTTTTCTTCTCTTTTTCAGGCAAACACCATTCTTCCTCATTGTCATAGCCATCACTTACACTGCTTACCAACTTTAATGAACATGGCAGCTTCTTTTGACATCGCAAAGGAGAAGAGACAGTAAGCATACATTTTAGTAACCTGCTGAAGTTACCCTAAATTGGCATATCCAGTTCAGTATAGCTGCACTTCTTCTTACGACTTATCTAAATGGATGGCTTTAGTGATTTTATATATTTGAAATTAGAAGCCATATTATCCAAAGAATACAGAGCAGTGGGCATGATAGTAAAAACATTTATTAATGGGTACCATATCTGAAAGGCTTTCAAGATAAAAAAACCCAGCAGAAACAGGACAAAGAGCAGGAAGAAACAAAAGCCATGAAAACAAGGACACAAGTTTCTCTTCTTCTTTTGGCTAATAAACTAAGCTATCTAATATGTACATCGTATGTACACAAAGTCCACCTTCCATACAGTGGGGAAATTAAGAATTTTTCTTCACCCTGTATTACAGATAATTAATCTCATTGACCTAGTTTACATGTACAGTGGTGCCTCGCAAGATGAAATTAATCTGTTCTGCGAGTCTCTTCGTCTAGCGGTTTTTTCGTCTTGTGAAGCAACCCTATTAGCGGTTTAGCGCTATTAGCGGTTTAGCGGCTATTAAAGGCTTAGCGGCTATTAAAGGATTAGCGGATTAGCAGCTAAAAGGCTATTAGCGGCTTAGCAGCTTAGAAAAAGGGGGGAAAGCGGGGGAAAATCAGAACACTTGCAAGACGTTTTCGTCTTGCAAAGCAAGCCCATAGGGGAAATCGTCTTGCAAAGCAGCTCAAAAACGGAAAACCCTTTCGTCTAGCGGGTTTTCCGCCTTGCGAGGCATTCGTCTTGCGGGGCACCACTGTAATGCAAAGCCAACCATTTAGGTTCCTGGAGTGAAGATTGCAGCCAATGACCTCCTCCCCCAGTTTGCTGCTGCTATCCTACCCAGGGCTAAGCCATGGCTTAAGCAATGGTTTGGTCTCCTGATGAACCACAAGCTATAATCAGGGGTAGTATTAAATTAATTCAGAGTAGGTGCATTGAAAGTAATGGCATGGTCTGTTTAGGTCCATTCATTTCAGTGGGTCTAAGTAAAAGTTAGTTGAATACAACCCTAGGGTTCGTCCATGGTTTACTGCTTGTGGTACAGGGGAGACAGTCCACAAGCCCACGTTTGGATGTAATGCTTAGGTTGAGAGGAGCACTGCAGCCATAATCTACACTTTGGGATCATGCACATTTGTTCATTTGCACTAAGCCATGGTTTAGCTTTGCATGAGGTGTTCTCTGGTCCAGTGCTTGGTGCCCAGTGTTACATGCACAGACTTCTGTTAAGGAACAGATTTGAGGGGACATATAGGTTGCTGAAAAGGAGAGGAAGGGAAAGTTTTGTTGCACAAGAGAAAGTCCATTCCTTGTGTATGGGCAGTTTTGGATTCGGCCCATGGTCTTCCTTACCAAGTATGTTGACCTAGGCTTGGAAATAAACAAGCAAACTTGACGTTTGTCAGGTTTCCCAGAAAAATCAACATTTAGCAGATATCTGAAGAATTCAGGAATTCAGGCTGCAATGCCTGTATCACTAGAGGAGCTCTACCATTGATTTCTAAATTAGGATTGTACCCAAAATTTCTAGCTGACGAATTTACTCAGGGATTTTGCTTCCTGTAAAACCTGAATATTTGTCTTGCCAAAACAGCTCTTGATTAAGACAGATTGTGCTTGTTTAAAATGAAAACAATAAGCACGACTTTCTTGTTTTCTTGTTCTGAAGTTTTCATTTGTTTTCAAGTGTGTTAATATTTCTATTTGGACTTTATGTGCAAGTCCTCAGAAACGCAGTACAGTTTATAATATGTCCTGTACCCGCCAAAATTACAAGCCATTTACAAATTTTATTGGACACCCTACACAAAAACCATTCATGCAATGAGTGATTATGCCAGCAGCACTGGTTCAGTAAATTCGTAAGCCCTTTGGTATCTTTATTTCCTTTTAAATATATATATAGAGAGAGAGAGGGGGGGGGGAAGAATTGTGATTCATAGTGTAAGGGAGGTTTTGATATATTCAAGACTATTTAATCTGGTGTTTTTTATCATCTTTACCACTCATTTACATCTTCATAAGTTTTTCCCATTTAAATATACGTACTGAGAAAATACCTATTAGGAATCTATTGCAGTGTTCATGTAATTGATTTAAATGTTTCCCCAGTTGACCCCATTTTTTTAAAAAAAAACCTTTTCTCCATCAATACAAAAAAGAACTACTGCCATCTGACATGGTTACATAAAATCACTTTAAACCGTGGCCTAATCAATCTGTACCAAAATATAACTGATTTGGAACAATTGTATAAAGAACAATTGAATGAATAGTTATTCTGACAAGTATCAGGTAACGTCTTGTAAAATACAAATTGCATGAGAAAGCTCATTTTATCATATACCTTGGGGTGTGGGGGTGGGATCCCTAATCTGTTTGTAACAGAATGTTCAGAGTGTAATCACTATTTAATCCAGTTAATAATCTGATTTCAACTGTTTTCCCCTGTTGAAATAAAGTTTGCATCTTGCTCAGATCAGTAGCAAACCTCTCAGTGGTTTTCATGGTTCTAAGTTATCTCTAGTCAGGTTCAAATTCTAAATTTCCCCTCTTTTTAAAGCCTGTGATCATGAACCCAGAAATGGAGTGATTACGCTTTAATGAATGAGTTGTGGTTTGCTCCAGAATGCCTGTGATAAACTTTTACAGTAGCCGTTTAAGTAGTCAAGTGGAAGGAACAAATTTAGGCTCAGTTTATATCTGCCTCAGATTAGTTTCTGTAGAAGGTCATCCTTCCATGTTTGAGGCTTGGTCATGCAACCAAGAGCATACTGGCTCCTGGATGCCTCTCTTTTTAATATATATATATATAAGTTTCCAACAAATTAAGCACAACACTACAAAAAAGCCAAAAAAGAAAAAAACATACAATACAATACATAATAATAATAATAATAATAATAATAATAATAATAATAATAAAAAGAACAAAAAAACATAATAAAAGAAACAAGACAAAACAAAAGAAAACAAAAACCATTTAAAATTTCAATTTCAACATCTTATCTCTCTTCCCCTTATTTCCTCGACCTCCTCACACCTCCCTTTTTGTATTCCACTTCTGTTAATTGTTTCAGCAATTCCTTTCCATCTTCCTCTGTTTTCTATCTTATAATTGTCTTAACACATTCTAACCATATTTTCCCTTTAAAGCTCAATTAATCTATTTATACTTAATTCCAATTCCTATCCATCTTCCCCTGTTTTCTATCCTATAATTATCTTAACACATTTTAACCTTATTTTCCTTTAATACTCTATTAATCTATTTATACTTAATTCCTTATAACATTTCTACTGAAGCCATATAACTTCATTCCAGCGTTCTTCTAACATTCATTAATTTTACAATATTTCTATAAATAATCTTTAAACTTTTCCCAGTCTTCTTCCACCGACTCTTCTCCCTGGTCTCAGATCTTGCCAGTCTTTTCCGCCAATTCTATCTAGTCCATCAACTTCATCTGCCATTATCCAACACTTCTGTACTTCCAGGAGACAACCATTCTCTCAGCCAACAAAGAGCAGATGATTCACAACAAAGTTTAAGGGTCTGGCAGGGCAGGTCCACCTCCTTCTTTAGCATCCGTCAGTATCTTAAGTTTTACTCGAGGCTTCCTGCCCTGCCAAACAACTCCAAAAACATCCCTCTGCCACCTCCTGATACAATCCAACCCAACCAAAACTTGTACTGTTTGAAACGAAAGCAACATCCCCAGCATCACAGCAACCCTCATCCCCACCACAACAACTCGGCCCAACAATAGCAACTTCAGATTTGTCCATATTTCCCAATCCCCCTTCTCTTCAATCCAACGTCCTTCACAGTTACCCTTAAATAAATTCACATTTTTGGCAGTCATACTGGCCCCCAAAAACCTCTCTTTCTCAACCGATGTTAGTCCAGTCTCCTCCTGAAGCTCTGTCAGGCTTTCCTTTCCCAATTCAGGTAGGGCTCTGGTCCTCAAATTCTTCTGTTTTCCTTTAAGATCCATCATAACAGATGTCACATCGAATTGCCTTTGAATGGATGGGGCTCTTTCACACTCCAGTTGTATTATTTTACATTCAGCAGCAAGGGTTTTCTCCCTGACTTCATCCGCAGTTTGCCGTGTCGACGTAAATTCCTGTATCGATCTCTGAATGGTTTCTGTGTTAGTATTCACCTTTTGTCCCAGATTGTCTATTTTCCTGTGAAGCTGTTCCAACGAATCGTTTATTTTCACTAAAGCGACCACTAAGGCCTCTTCTGTCGACATTTCACCTGTTTTTTTCCTTTCCATTTACCATAACACATGAGAAATTCAAGGTCAATTTCAGAGTCTCACAGTTCTTATCTTGCAGCTGGAAGTCCCCCTAGCCCAGCTCTTATAAATTTCAGAGATTTCCACTAGAGGGAAACAATGTCCCCTTTTAACACAACTCATACAATCCAAAGTTAATTTCAGATTTCAGATACTTTTTACTCCTTTTTAGAGGCAGCCGGAGACAATAGAAACAATGTATTTCTCTTCCTTTGCTAGCTGTCAAGGAACGTTCTAAATGCTGTCAATGAACATTCCAAAACGTCAGTCCTACTGGCAGCCCGTTTCCAGGGTCAGAGCGGCTTTATTTTACTCCTTTCACTCTCCTGCAGGCATACTCACTCCACAACTTCCCCCCCTCTTCTCCTGCCTCCAAGGGGGGTTTTGTGCTCTTTACCGATGGAAATTTGGGCTTTTACAAAAGGCTTTCCAAGACTTCAGCCTAGAGCCTCCTTGCCTCAGTCTGTTTACAAGCAGGGAAGGCGGACTTCCTGTTTTGAACCTCCCCGTTTCGATGCCAAATTAAACGTTTAAAATCCAATTCTCCCGTCTCAGCTCTACTCACGGGTAATTACTTTGAAGTCAAATTGTCCACAGGAAAAAGTCAATGCTCTCCGGCAACAGCTATGCAGCTTCGCTCCGTGGAAGAAGCAGACGATTCGAAGCACCGCGCCTCTCACCCCATGTCGCTCCGGATCCCCAAAACCGGGTTTCCCCGCGAGTAGGGGAGGCGCAAAAGGTGCCCGCCGAATCCCACATTCACAGGCTTCTCCCGCCTGTGATTTTTACGGGTCTCCGCCTTCACCGCGGCGGTACAGACCCAAATTCCCACGGGGCAAGTTCCTGCTGATCAGAGGAACTCCCCATTGCCGGAGGCACCAACCCGGAAGTCGATGCCTCTCCACCATTCTTCCTGGAGCTGTGACAGGCAGGTGCAAAGGGGGGCGGGGCTGTGTTGTTCAGGCCATTGTTAGACTTTGAAGTCATCTTCTAGCACAAAGATCTCTGGGAAATGCAGTTTGACTATATTTTACATCCTTTCAGATCCTTACTAAAGGCAGTAATCTTATAGAAAATTTTGACTGTCAACTTTCCCCCTTGGTAGACGGGCCAGCGCTGCACTAAATTGTCTAAAACGCTTTCATGAAATGAAGAAACGAGGACCGAAACCTTATAGCCTTCATCTAGATCACATTGTTCAGAAAGCCATGTCAACACATCAGCGAAGGGATCAGTATCGTGTGCAGAAAGACATCTTTATTCTAAAGGTAGCTATTTTACTTCAATGTCAGTGATTTTCCTTATTTTTTTTGTAAACAGCAAATAATCTTCATTGATTTAAACTGAATTTCCAAAATAAGAGTTGCTAGGAATTACGAGTTTAAATGAAAACCTTACATGGGGAGATAGGGTGGGGAAACTGTTGCACTAGAAATCTGACATGGCTTCTGAGTGCAGAGAGAGAGAAAATGTGGGCATACATTTTGGTGGTGGTCTGTCTACAGTTCAATATATTTTAATAATCTGCAAACTTGTATATTACTTTCTAATGTTGATGCAAGTGTTGCAGCAGTTTGAACTTTGATTTCTCTTCTTCCTTCTGCTATTCAAGGATACCGATGAAGCACTGTTAATTAATCTAAGAGACAGCCAAGTTCTTCATCACAAAGAGAATCTTGAGTGGAATTGGAATCTGATAGGGACCATACTAAAGGTAAGCCGTTAAATGGCTCCCTAATTAACGTCTGAAGATTAAATTGAAATGAAAGGAAGTGACATACAAGTCTTACAAAACTCTCTTATCTATTTTGCAGTGGCCAAATATCAGCGTAAAGTTCAACAAAGATGAACAGTGGAACAGGTATTCATATTTACTAAAGGGGGGCAGTTCCGTTCTGCCTTGGCAGCTTGCTTTTCCTCCTACAACTGCTTCTGGGGGTTCTTGACACTTGTAAATTGTGGGGTACATTGGCTGTACAGTCGTACCTTGGAAGTTGAACAGAATCTGTTCCGGAAGTCCGTTCAACTTCCAAAATGTTCGGAAACCAAAGCGTGGCTTCTGAGCCTGCAGCCAATTGGAAACCGCAGAACCCATGTCAGATTTTCGGGTTCCAAAAGAAAGTTCCAGGTTTCAATTGTTTGGGGGCCAATTTGTTTTGGAGCCAAGGCATTTGAGATCCAAGGTGTGGCTGTACTTAAGACTAGGACCCTCAGTCTCCTAGGTCTTCGTCCGACACTCTAACCACTACATCACACTGGCCTCTATTTGCTGTGTGTGTTTTTTCAAAGGTGAAATCATTCATTATTTGCTTTATGTTTTTTACCATCACTTGCTGAGAAATGTGACACATTTCCTGAAAAGGCTTTTACATTTCTGTCTTTTCCCCAGTTACAGTTTTGAATAACCTGGCCTTTGTGTGTTATGAATTAGAAAAGGAAATTCACTGAATTGAATTAACTCTTGGGGGGAAAGGACAGGGATGCTGATCTCGAGTTTCCCCTGCCTAATTGAGTAAGATGGATGGTTACAAGGAATATGACCTTTCTCCTGATGGCACCCTATTTATTGACTGCCTCAGCAAGAGTTGCTTCCCTGACACCAGTGTTTTTCTTTTAAGCACCAGGTCAAGACCCTTCTTGTTTTCATAGGTTTTAAAAAATTGTACTGGGTACATCTCTCTGGTGCATTACATCTTTGGACCAAGTTTCCCAGTTACTGGTTTTATATTGGTTTTAGCTTCTGTGCATGAGCTGATTTTAGATTTGGCTACTGGAATTTTTATAATTGCTTTTAAAGTTTTATTGTGTAAAGTTTTGAATTGTAGCTATATATTTTTAATGTTTCCATATATTGCACATAGAACTTAGTTAAATGGTAGCGTGCTAATAGAATGAATGAGCAAATAAATTAATAAATGCATATTGCTTGGGGTTTTTTTGTATTAGGAAACTAATCTGCTCTTCCATCAGTAAGCCAGTACAATCACAAGCAATACATAAGCGAGTAGCAGGGAGCAGGCAGGCTAGTATGGGAAGAGAATGTATTGACTTCACTATGACCCTATAATAGCATTTGCATTTAAGTACAGGTGCTAACATTTGAAAACATGAAGCCTCTTCGCCATCTCGTAGATAAAACAGTGTGGTATACACATTTGCCTGAAGCTTGCAACAGACTTTTCAGCACCTCATATGTCTGTTTAATGTTAGATTTATACGGCGACTGATGTATTTTTACAAGCCCAGCAGCAAATTGTATGCCAACCTGGATCTGGATTACGCAAAGGCCAAACAGCTCACAGTTGTAGGTTGCCAGTTAACTGAGTATCTCCTTGAATCTGAAGAGGTAAGATTCATTTTGTTTAGCTCTAAGTAACAACTAGCAGCTTCTTGTATTGTTGGCATTACCTTTTGGCGAGTTATTACCTTTATTGCATATTCTAAAAAATATTAGAAGATTCATTAGACCAGGTTTGCCAGGTCTAAAGGAAGTGCAATTGGAACATTTAATTCAGGCTGGGAAATATGAGTATTTGCTGGTCAAAATCTTAGAAAAAGAATGGAGTTTATAAAAATGTATGGCTTATCCCATTGATATATAAAGTTGCGGGGGTGGGAATGTAGCACATTAGTAAGAGCCCTAAACTGTAGCAATTCATTAATAAGATAAAAATGGCTTGATATCCCTGGAGTTCTTCATAGTCTTTACCCTACTCCTTAACCTTGCACCGCAGGACATCACTAGGTAAGCCGTATTTAATGGGTTACCCTCATCCTGATTGGCCAGTGAATCGCTAATTTTAAGCAACTCAGTTAACAAAGCAGTAGATCTCTCAGTTTTATGGGAAGAGAGATCTAGTTGGTTACCAAGTCACTTCTCAGCCAGCTCCCAAGCTCTGCCTATCCTAGCTGCCTAAACTCTAGAGCAGGTATGTCAAACCGGTCGATCGCCAGTTCCCCCCAAAAACCTCAACAACTTTGGTCAACCCAGTGGTAGATCACTGCCAGTTTTTTTATAGTGGGAGTAGATTGCAGTCTCTTGGGTGTTGGACATGCCTGCTCTAGAGGATGAACAGATGCCTTTGGTTCAGAACACACCAGATAATTAAGTTTATTATTCAGAACACACAAGTGTATCCAACAGTGGTGTTCAGCTGATTGTCAAGTTTAACATTAGCAGAGTGGCAGAGGAAGCAATTTCCAACAATTCCTTTTCCACCTGCAGATCCCTGTGCCCCCTAAATCTGCTCTGAAGGGTCTCCCAGTTCCCTGGAGCAGATTTATGAGTGGTGCAAGTGTCTACAGGTTGGAGAGGTAATCGCCAAAAATTGCATCCCTCTTCATTTCACTGAAGGAAGCCTTATCAGCTGAACAACACCTCTGGAAACAAAGCACAGAGGATAAAATTGCAGCCCATTACAAAGAAAAATGGTGGTTGTAGATCCTGAGACTTGCCCTAGCTGGAATATTAAGACACCTGATTCATCCCTTATGCACTGTAGGAGATCTATTATAAGAGGCAGTAGTGGATTCAGGAATCAAAGTCTCCTCTACATTCCTTTGTCTACAAACCAAAGCAGCATGGACTCTAGGAAGCATAATTAGTTAATTGTAGATAAAGACCACTTAATGAAAAAATCTAGCTTTCATATTTGTAGAGTTTTGCCTATGAAATTTACACGCTGGCCTGATAGGCTTCAGGATACTGGGAGGGGATGATGCAGAGGTCAAATCAACATGCCCTTTTGCCCCTCAGGAAGGAAGACAGGAAGGAAAGAAGGAAGGAAGGCAGGTGCAACAAAAGGTAGATACAGACTTAAAATTATCTCAACTTTCTGTAGCCTAATGCCTTGCATTCCTAATTCTCTGTGACACATAAAGGGTAACAATTTAAAGGTGTTCGTCCTAGTCTATTTTCTTCTTTTGTTTTTGTTTGACAAAATTCAGAAGCTGGTGGAAGAGGGAAAGGACCAGAAGGTGTTATGTTCACTTTTGTAAAAACCTGTTCTTGAGCTGCTTCACTCGTCACCTGCCACTGTTAAGCTCTCACAAAACCTGGGACTGCCTGAGGCTTATTTACTCTTGTGACAGCCATAATCCCCACGGGAATTGACTTTTCAGCTTGTGACAAGATCATCTGAGGGCAGTATCACAGCAGATTCTCCCCACATTTCAAAGTTTACACATGCTGCAGCATTTTCACAATGAAGGGTTTTCTTCTGGTTTTAATTTATCGGGTGCTTTTCGGTTTGATGGTTGCTTTCTTTCTCTTGTGCCCAAAGAAATGTAAATGGGTGTCTTTTTTTCAATGAGGCAGGGAAATGCTGCCAAAGGAACTGAAGTTTTTTGTCCTTTCTCTTTGAAGCAGGATGGACATGGTTACCTCGAAGAGTTAGTGAAAGATATTGTACACTGGCTCAATTCTTCTTCTGGACTGAAACCAGAACGCAGCCTCCAAAACAATGGGTTACTTAACACTCTTAGTCAGCACTACTTCTTGTTTTTTGGTACGCTCTCCTGTCAACCCCACGGAGTGAAAATGCTTGAAAAGTGTAATGTGTTTCAGTGGTAAGCATTATCTTCAGAATCTTTTGAACTACTCAGATCCTAGAAGTTTTAAAATGAATTCTCTCATTGTTCTTTAAATTTCTGTATAACTAGATGTGGTTAGTTGACCCTAATTTTTACATTTTTTGTAAAAAGAAAAAGATAGATTCCTAAAGGAACTAAGTTGCATACACTGTTAAAAGTTGAATGAGCTCATCCAAAACATCTATATTTCATCTACATGATTAAGAATAGTACTAGATTCAAAAGTGTGCAGTTAGATTTTATGAAAGTGACAGTACATTTTTAAAAGATAATATGCAAAACATTTCCCCAAGTCTGTATTTGTTTATAGTTTTTAACTAATCTATAGACCAAGCATGCTATCATTTTTCAGGAAAAGAAAGCTTTCTATGCTGAAAGCTGGAGAAAACTCTCCAGCTTCCTTTCAATAGAAATAATTATATCCTATTGGACTACATGGGATTTTAGGGTAACTTAGCAGGGGGACGCGGGTGGTGCTGTGGTCTAAACCACTGAGCCTCTTGGGCTTGCCTATCAGAAGGTCAGCGGTTCAAATCCCCGCTACGGGGTGAGCTCCCATTCCTCGGTCCCAGCTCCTGTCAACATAGCAGTTCGAAAGCACGGCCAAAAAGTGCAAGTAGATAAATAGGTACCCCTCCAGCGGGAAGGTAAATGGCATTCCCATGCACTCCTCTGGTTTTGGTGCTCCGTTGTGCCAGAAGCGGCTTAGTCATGCTGGCCACATGACCCAGAAAAACTGTCTGCAGACAAACGCCGGCTCCCTTGGCCTGTAAAGCGAGATGAGCACCACAACCCCAGAGTCATCTGTGACTGGACTTAACTGTCAGGGGTCCTTTACATTTACCTTTTTTAGCAGGGGGAAGAAATATTCCTGGCCTGAAGAACTTAGTTTAAAATTTGATAGTGGAGAAGGAAAAATGGAGGGACTTTTAAAGTTAGTCCAATTCTCATACAGATTTACAATTAAATGTTTCCATCTTTTTCCAGTCTTCTTAATCTTTGCTCCTTGAAGAACCAGGATCACTTACTCAAACTGACTGTTTCTAGTTTGGACTACAGCAGAGATGGATTAGCAAGAGTCATTCTTTCCAAAATCCTAACGGCATCTACAGATGTAAGTGACAACTCCTCTAAATGCCTACATTCTGAAGATTATATTTAAATGGTCGTTTTCACAGGGTGGTGTTACAGATAGAACGTTGGCCTAGGGAGACCTAGGTGTAAATACGTTTTTGATCTCAGCCCTGAGCTTGTGACTTTGGATCAGTCGCTTTCTCTCAGCCTCAGTATAATCTCAAGGCAGTATATCATTTGCATTTAATTTTAATGGCTTATTAAATGAATAGCTCTAGGTGTTTTGCATCAATATGTGTGAGCTAAAAGTAGAGAGAGGTATAGGTGCAGCCACACCACCTTGACCTTCTTGTGTTAAGTGGTAGGGTCTGAACATGCTTAAAAGCCTCCTTCAGACTTTTCCGCTATGAGAAAATTTTAAGTGGAACCTGCCCTCTCATTGATGTTGTTGTGCTTGTGTGTATACCCCTGACCACTTCCCACATTGTGTATGTTCAAGCTGAGTGCTTGGAGAGAGCATGGATCTGGCTTTCTGTGTGCAAAATCTACTTTTCTCTACTGTGTTTCCCTTGCCGTTGATTTGCTTGTTTACTTGCTTCGTAGAGCTGTAGGCTATATGCCACAAAACACTTACGAGTACTGCTGAGAGCCAACGTAGAGTTCTTCAGCAACTGGGGAATCGAGTTACTGGTCACCCAGCTCCATGACAAGAATAAAGCCATTTCTTCTGAAGCACTTGATATCCTCGATGAGGCATGTGAAGACAAGGTGAGAATCCTGCCGTCCATTCCTAAAGTTACCGTGAGTGAATACTGTTGTGTATCAGTTTATTGAGAAGCATGTCATACTTCTCATGCAATGGTCTTAGGCCTGGGCGATATATCACCCAGGACTGGTCCGTGATGTCGACCTCACTCAGCAGTATATCACTGGTGAAACCACCACTGCTCCTGAGTCCCTCTGCTAGCCACTTCCTCCTGTGGGTATTGCTTGTTCCTCCCTCTGCATCTTTTAACTGCTCAGCTGAGGAGTGTGCAGTTGCTGCTCCCCTCCCAGCAGTTAAAGGATCCCCCAGCCCAGCACTGGCTCCCACCAAAGCGGGGGAAGCACCAGGGATTGGAAGGCATCCCCATTATTGTATATATTGAAATTTCCTGCTAATTCCTTATTGCCCTCCCTCTCCCTGGCTCTCTCTTTTAGGCAAATCTTCATGCTCTTATTCAGATGAAACCAGCGTTGTCTCATCTTGGAGACAAGGGCTTGCTTCTGCTCTTAAGGTAAACACTAAATATGTTGCTTCACATGAGAACAAACCAAATTCACTTGCATTTTTGTAATCGGTGAACATGTTTATAAATGGTATATGATGGTACTTTTTCAGGTTCCTGTCAATCCCAAAAGGGTTTTCCTATCTAAACGAACGGGGCTATGTGACAAAACAAATGGAGAAATGGCAGAAGGTACTTTTAAACAAATCCAAATCTCTCTGTGAAATTCATAACTTGAAATACATCCCTCCTTGTTATGCTGAGACTTTGCTTGGCTAAAGCCAGCCCTTTAGACTTCCCTAGAATGAATGTGCTAGCCCCATCCAATCATGGTCCAGTTGTGTTTCTTCATTCAGAAGGTGAGATAGAGCCACTTGCATTGCTCTCAGGTCTGTGGACCTGATGGGTTTTTAAGGGTTCCTGAATTTAGGCATAGTGCTCAGCTTCATTGCATCTGACAGTCCTGCTTTTGTTGGGCCCATTATGTATGAACTACTGGCATATGAGAACTGAAAAGTGAGGTTTACAAGCCTGATCCAGAACCGATTTTCCCACTGGAATTAGATTCTCTTTGGATAACTTTTGTTCAAACTGTACTTTATACAGCTCTGTATCTAGGAGGAAATAGCTCCCAGGGAGTTTAAGTTAAGAAGCTGCAGGAAGGAGGATTCCAGGTGTATATTTGAAGATAAGCACTCGGGATGCTTTAGAGGAAAAGGACACGGGGCAGATTTACAGAGAAAAAGCAGCAAGGAGGAAAGGTTAATCTTTGCCCAGAAGTGAAATGTCCACACCAGTTTGCTCTCACCCAGAGCTGCCTTTGGTTAGAAAATGTGGCTGCTGGAAATGATTCAACATAACATGTAGTTTCACCTTTTTTGAAAAAGGCTTTCTGAGCCAAAATTTGAAGAGGTGAATAAATCCTTTGGCAACATATGAAATGATACTTGAATGGTATTCACTTACTAAATGGGGTAGAGATCTGCTCCATCATGGAAGAGAACTGTACAGAAGTGCTATGGAGAGGAAATTCACAAGTTAGAAACAATTTCCCCATTTATATCAGACAGGTTACTCTGTAAAAATGAGAGGCAGAGAATGTTATAGGGATAATAGGGTTTCAGCCATTTCCCAGTCTTGCCAACCATTATTCTAGAACAAAAGGCTCTGCATTGTGAATTAATTTCTTGCAAAGTGTTTAGCTAAACATCAAAATATCCAAGATCATGAAACAACAAAACATATAAAAGCATAGTAAAACTCCAAACATATTCAAAATTCTGTTAATGGACAAGTTAACAATAATACAAAACTAGTAAAGATCAGGTGAAGAAAAATGGTTTTTTGTATATACCAAAAGCCCACAGTTGTAGGAGGAAGGGAATTCCAGAGAACTGGTGCCACAACACTAAAGGCCCTGTTCTATGTAGCCGAGCCACTGGGCATGTAAATAAATATTTTCATTCCAAAATAGCTTTTGCCTTTTTAATCAAACATTTGACTTCAAAAACCTGCAGTGGTTCCCTTGGAATTATGAAAATAAGGAGGTTTTTCTCATTTGGATCACAATGTCGCATAGTACAGTATTATGAATACAAAAATCTGCTGGAGATTTCTCTCTCTCTCATGAGCTCTGTATCCCATCATCTTAGGAGTACAACTTAAAGTATGTCGATTTGATAGAAGAGCAACTCAATGAAGCACTTACCACATACCGCAAACCTGTTGATGGCGATAACTATGTTCGCCGGAGCAACCAAAGGTAAGCTAAGTTGCAGATGATCTTGATTGGTTTGCTAAAGCAATTGCTACATATGAGATGACTGTGTGACTGGTTTTTGAAATAGCCATAAGGAATAAAAATTGAAATACTTTATTGTCACTTGTACAACTTGTATACGGTGAGATTACACGAGCACCCCACACTCAGCTCTCTTAGTCTTAATTCCCCTTGTTTACTGACGCACACCCACCAAACCCGAAAGTCAGTTGCCCTGTTGTTATCTTTTCATTCAGCAGCCTAACAGTCCACGGATAGAAGCTCTTCTTTACTCTGTTGGTGCGACTAATCATGCTTCTATATCTTCTGCCCGAGGGCAGGAGATCAAGAAAGTGCCGGCCAGGGTGTGAATCATCCCTGAGAATTTTCCTCACTCTCCTGAGGCAACGTTCTTCCACTATTTCATCCAGCGGATTCACGGGACAGCCCATAATATCTTGTGCTGTATTCACCACCCTCTGTAGGCACTTCCTATCGGTTGATGTCAAACCAGCGTACCACAAAATGATACAGTATGAAAGGACACTTTCTATTGTTTACTATGCAAACTGACCATTTTTCTTTCTGGCAGATTACAGCGGCCACATGTCTATCTGCCGGTTCACCTCTATGGACAACTGGTACACCACAAAACAGGCTGCCATTTGTTGGAAGCTCAGGTGAGGAAATTTAATATACCTGATTCAAAATCAAGGTAACATTAAATACATTGCAGCCTTCTTGGAATTGGTCCCCGCCTCCAATTTGTTTGGATGTTACTGGTTCAGGGTTGTGTGGCATATACAACCTCATTGGGAAATTTGGCTTGGGGTTTTTTTCTATTTAGACTGCAGAAAAGGAATGAATCCTTGCATGCATCCTTGTTCTATAAAATAAGCTTGCTTTGGCTATGGATTAAATTTTCTCACTTAGCTGGAGCACATAGAAGACTCTTTTTCACTAATGGGAATAGTGAGTGAGAGATGTATAGACTTCGCTTGCAGAACAGAAAGCAAGGGTTGTAGCCAAGATAGCACTGAGTAAGATGTCCTGCTAGCACAAGGATTTTCACTTGTGCCGCAGGAGTCCCCCTCCCTGCATACCCCCAAAATGTATGCTAGGGGTTCCCCCAAGGTCATGGCTTCAAGTCCTACATTGGGCAAAAGATTCCTGCATTTTAGGCAGTTGGACTAGATGAACCTCATAGTCCCTTCCAACTCTACAATTCTGTGATCTACGAACCTTCTAAAGGAGATTGGGGGAGGGCAAGGGGGGGAGGTTTGTTGGCCAAGTGGACTTAGATGCTGCCCCAAGTACTTCTTTGGTAATTCCACGGGAATTGACCCAAAGAATCATGAAAGGGGCCCTTCTTCAGTGGAACTGCTTTGGTCTGCCTGAGGATCCTATTGCCTTTTAGTCTTTCTTTCTGCATTTTTAGGCTATGAATCTTGACTTCTGGGGTAGGGTGTCAAACACTGGTAGGTGGTGGTATCTTCCTCTACCAACTGTCGCCTAGCTGCAGCCATTCCATAAGGCTGCAGCAGAGAGAGAGAGAAGGGAGGCAGGGCCACAATATCAGCTGTGCTGAGAGGTCAGAAACTTTTGGCATCTGCTTTCCTTGAACTGTTTTCAGCTGGAAGGGAATGCACTTTACAGAACACAACTTGTGCATGGATTTGCTTTTTTTTCTTCCTTTCTTCATTCTGAGATGCTTTAGCTAAGGACTAGCTGATTGGTTCTGAAATGTGCAAGATACTGCTGTTCTTAGCTTATGTGATCCAATTCTGAGCTGTGTTTTCTCAATTTTGAATTGAAAGAAGAAAAGAATACTGGCTTATTTTTATAGAAATTGAATTACATGTTTATATTTTTAAATATTTCTTCTTGAAATAAAAAAAGCCTTATTTAATGACCAGAGCTGTTATCGTTGTTCTGTATATCTGCCTTTAGTTTTACCATTGGTGCTCTTGTTTAAATGGTTGGTGGTTTTTGAAACATTAGTTTTCAATTTTTTTTATATTAAAAAAAACTAAGCCTATTTGTATTTTGCTCTTAGCATTTATGTAAGTTTGAAAAGCAATTCAGCAGATTTGAAGAATGTTAAGCTTCACATTGAAGCTACTTTGTGATTGATCTTTTTATTCTTTAGAGTATTGTTCCTGACCTGAGTTACACTGTTCGTTCCCCCATGCTGGATAAATGGGAAGGGATTAAGCAGCTGAAGGCAGCTCTCTGGGCTCTGGTTAGTAAAAAAATAAAAATAAAAATCCACCATGGTGTTTTTCTGCAACCAAAATAACAATAATGGTTCCCCCAAAGATGTGTTTTTGATTTTTTGATGTTGCATATTACAGTGGTGCCTCAGGTTACAGACACTTCAGGTTACAGACTCCGCTAAACCAGAAATAGTACCTCGGGTTAAGAACTTTGCTACAGGATGAGAACAGAAATCGTGTGGCGGCAGCGGGAGGCCCCATTAGCTAAAGTGGTACCTTAGGTTAAGAACAGTTTCAGGTTAAGAACAGGTCTCAAGAACGAATTACTGTATTTTCTGGTGTATAAGACTACTTTTTAACCCAGGAAAATCTTCTCAAAAGTTGGGGGTCATCTTATACGCTGGCTACAGCAGCAGCAGCTCATGCAGCAACTCCCCACCAAAGGATGAAACAAAAGCAGATTAAATCAGAGGACACCAAGCTCTCTAGATGAAGCAGAAATACGCTTGAAAATTGGCCCCCCTTTTAATCCAAAAGAGTTCTCAAATTGTAGAAGGTGAGGTACATGAGGGCATTGCATCTAAAGACAAAAGACTCTGCAATGTGGAAGGGAACATATCAACCCAACCCTATATTTCTAGTCAAATTAACGATCATATTTTTGTGTGTGTGTGTGTGTGTGTGTGTGTGTGTGAGAGAGAGAGAGAGAGAGAGAGAGAGAGAGAGAGAGAGAGAGAGAGAGGAAGGAATATAAAAGATTTAAAGTCATTTCTGTGAAGTTGGGAAAGTAGGTAGACTGTAACAAGGTGCTATTATACTATTAAATATTTTTAAAGAAAAGGCTTGAATTGGGTGAAAGAGTCTCGGCTGTAGGTATAAAGAAATTTATAGCTTATACTGTATACAAAATATCTTAAGTTTGTTCATCAAGTTCTAATCAGCAGTATCAGCCAATAGCAAATTTGATCACAAATTATTTACATTACAGGGTAATATTGGATCTTCAAACTGGGGTCTGAATTTGCTTCAAGAAGAAAATGTCATCCCTGATATATTGGCACTTGCCCAGCATTGTGAAGTCCTATCTATTAGAGGGTAGGTATAACATGGTTTGAAATTGACTTTTAAAGGGTTTATAGGATTTTTATTTTGCCCTGGAGTCTTTAAAATGATTCTATGCCATCTGCTGCTTCATTCTTTAGAAACGGTATATAATTTTAAGATGAAGAAAGGCACAACACCCTTTTTATTTTTTTAAAAAATCAGGTGACTTACTATTAAAATAGCAAGTTGCTACTTACTATTATGTTAATAGATTTTCTATGTGACATTAGTTTTGCAGCCTTATTTATGGGTGTGGGTGTTTTGCAGTCATGATTTGTGGAGCATACACAGAAGATGGGGACAAAACTGGATGTCTCCTACTGTATTGAGTGATAATAATTTTAAGTAATACAGGCATGTAGTGAATGAAATAACACTCATATCTGTTACATGCCTAGTTCTACTCTGCATCCCCTTAGAGAATAAGGCTGCAACCTTATCTAGGAATAAGCCTCCTTGAACTAAGTGAGACTTATTTCTGAGTAGACATGTACAAGATTGCACCTCAGAGTTGCAGGCCAGCTTACACAAAGGATTTGTATTTTTCATTTCACATATTTCTAAGGCAGCACAAGTAACATTTCCTGAAGGGAGGGAAAAGAAGCTGGAGAATTGTTTTGGTGGCCTAAATGTGAAATACATATTTGTTTGAACTGGATTTCTGTTTTATAAACATAGGACGTGTGTCTATGTGCTTGGCCTGATCGCCAAAACAAAACAAGGTTGTGACATTCTCAAGCATCACAACTGGGATGCAGTGAGACACAGTCGTAGGCAGCCTTGGCCAGTCGTCCCCGATGACATGGAGCAACTCTGCAACGAACTCTCCTCTATTCCCAGCACGCTCAGTTTGAACTCTGAATCTACCAGTTCAAGGCACAACAGTGAAAGTGAATCTGCGCCGTCAAGTAAGTATGCATAGCAGTGCCAGCACAGCTAGTGAATTCCCTTTGGGGAAAAAGCAGATCATGGGTCTGGCCAGTGAAATCAATAGAATCGTAGAGCTGGGAGGCACCTCAGGGGTCATCAAATCCAACCATTTCCAATGCAGGAATCTCAACTAAAGCATCCATGATAGATGGCCATCCAACCTCTGCTTTAAAAAGCTCCAAGGAAGGAGAGTCCACAACCTTATGAGAGAGTCTCTTCCACTGTTGAAAAGCTCTTGCTGTTAGAAAGTTCTTCCTGATGTTCAGTTGGAATCTCCTTTTGCCTGTCCATTTTGAGAAGGCATTAACTTTCTAATCTGAAGGTATTCTGTATTCCTACATGAGCATGATGTACATCCATACCTCGGGCTACAGCTGCTTCAGGTTGCATTTTTTCGGGTTGCAGACCGCTGAAACCCAGAAGTACCAGAACGGGTTACTTCCGGGTTTCGGTGGTCGCACATGCGCAGAAGCGCTAAATCGCACTTTGCGCATGTGCAAAAGCACCGAATCCCAACCCACGCGTGTGCAGACGCGGGATGCGAACGTGCATCCCACACGGATGACGTTCGCAACCCGAGTGTCCACTGTGTGCTTAATGGATAAAGACGAGGTTTATAGAACGTGGCTAGGTATCCTTTGATAAATTCAGAAATGGTTGTGCTATAGGGTGTCCAGAATGTCACTTTGCTGATCAGAGGCACTTGGATTCAGCTGAAAGCTTTCATCAGTGAAAGGAGGGAATTTCCACTTACTCCCCTCCCTACTATACTGTACAGTCCCCCAACCCTTTGGGGCAGATTGCAGCTGCTGGGGGAAGGAGAATTGGCAAAAACCTCACCCTCTATATCCTGCTGGTAGAAGCCTCTGCTGGGTCCAAGCGCCTTCCGTCAACAGAGAGACACCACTGGGTAAATCCCCCTTGGAGATTCTATAAAATCTTTTTTAGTTTCAGCTTCAAATGCTGTAGAAAATACTATAAATGTAATCATTTTAGATCATGCTTTTATCTGGTGTAAGTGAAAAATTAAAACACTGATTTCCTTTGCATATACAGATAGGTAGCCGTGTTGGTCTGCCATAATCAAAATAAAAAAATTCCTTCCAGTAGCACCTTAAAGACCAACTAAGTTAGTTCTTGGTATGAGCTTTCGTGTGCATGCACACTTCTTCAGATACACGCGTATCTGTGTGTATCTGAAGAAGTGTGCATGCACACGAAAGCTCAAACCAAGAACTAACTTAGTTGGTCTTTAAGGTGCTACTGGAAGGATTTTTTTTATTTTTCCTTTGCATAGAATTAGATCCATTTCTTCTCCAGGATGATAGTATAAATTGAAGATAAAGACTGGACATGAGAAAATTCTTCCTTGAAAGTTAGAAACTCTGATTTAAGATGGAAAACGGGAAACATCAAAATATCTATTAGGATGATTTGAGTATCACATTATAGTTAAAGAGCAGGCTCAGGATACGTTGGAGCTAATCAGAAAAGTCAGGTGTGGAGAGTAAATACTATCACCAGCTAGATAATGTGAAGTAATGTCTTGATATAAGAGAGGCACATTCATTTTAGAATTGATTTTAGCCTGCGGCTGTTGCTGGTCTACATCGTTGCCGATGTTGACTAGGACAGAGGGGAGTTGACGTGAACAAACACTGACTCCTCAACTACAGTATGAAATTACATTTCCAAAAGCATAGTTTGGCTCCTGAAGACCCCTGAATTCATGTTAAAAGGAGAAACTAAGAGCACTAACATGAAAATTTTGATTGCTCAAGACGTGATTAAGTGTTCAGTACCATTGTTTTATTTATTTCTTTTTTTAAAAAAAGCCAGGTTCTGTTGATCTTACATATAACGTTTAGTGGCACATAAAAGGATACTAAGCACACAGCCCCTACCTAAAATAGCCTTCAGCCATTACAGTTCAGAAATGTACATGCAGTTGGCTTTCATAGACTTTTCAGAGCTAGTTTTAGTTATCAAATATTTATAGACCAATAATATTTTAACAATGCAAGCTTTTATCTAAATTTCAGGTATGTTTATTTTGGAAGATGACAGGGTTGGCAGCACCTCTACCAGCACGTTTTTCCTAGATATATCTGAAGATGCAGAACAGAATTTCTATGACCGATCTGGACCCTTGAAAGATAAGGATCGCAATCCCTTCCCCTTCTTCACTTCAAGCAGGCTTGTGAAGAACCGCATTTTAAATTCTCTAACCTTACCTAATAAAAAACATAGGAGTAGCAGCGATCCTAAAGGTGGCAAACTATCTTCTTCAGAGAGTAAGATGGGTTTGAGGCGAAATCGTACAGTAACTGAGCCTTCCAGCAGCATGGATTTTGCACGAGGCGAGGACTTCACCCCTATGTTCCGGGTGCCTAAAATCCACACTCTGAAACTAGAGACGTCGTTTGTCGGGAGCAGACACAGCGAAGATGCAGATAGCACTCCAAGTATAGGCGAAAATGACCTCAAGCTTCCCAAAAGCCTCGGCCACGAAAACCACCGGGAAAATGCCAGCCGGGAAAGACTGATAGGAGAGGTTTCTACGCAGACTCACTTCAAAAGCCGCAGCTTGAGTTTCAATACGGATACCACCACGAGTGGCATAAGTTCAATGAGTTCGAGCCCTTCGCGGGAGACTGTGGGAGTGGACACTACAAACGTAGACACGGACAGTGGGAGTTTAAGTACTGTGGTGAGTACCAAGACAGTTAAAACAATCCAGTGCTCAACCCCACAGCCTAACCACCTCCCCCTCTCAAAATCAAATTCTGTCTCCCTGGTACCGCCAGGGTCCTCGCACACCCTTCCTCGGAGAGCACAGTCACTTAAAGCTCCTTCACTCGCCACAATAAAAAGCCTGGCTGACTATAACTTCAGCTACACCAGTTCGCGAGATGCCTTTGGGTATGCAACACTCAAACGCTTGCAGCAGCAAAGAATGCACCCCTCTTTGTCCCATTCGGAAGCTCTGGCATCTCCAGCAAAGGATGTGCTCTTCACAGACACAATTACTATGAAGTCTGGTAGTCTAGACTCTCGACTGACACCAAACAGGTAAGCACTTCTTCCTCAAGTTTTCTTCATGGCATAGCTAAGTAATGTTCTCACGATTCCAGCTGTTCAACAAGAGAAGAATTACCGTATTTTTTGCTCCATAAGGCACACCGGACAATAAGGTGCACCTAGTTTTTAGAGGGGGAAATCAAGAAGAAAAAAAATCCGCTTCTCCCAGAGCTTTTCGGGGCTGCTGGGGGAAGCCCGGGTCCCTCCCAGCCCCAAAGAGCAAAGAAGTCAAGACAGCGAGTGGGATGGATCCGGCCAGGAGAGGCTACGCACTGCTATGGCAATTCCCCCACCTCCCGCAAAAGCCCACAGGAGCTGTGCACCCTTTAAGGAGCGTGCGGCTCCTGCGGGCTTTTCCTGGGGAAAAGCCTGCAAGAGCCGCGTGGAGCTTGTGTGCGGCTCTTGGGGGCTTTTCCTGCCTGCCTCCCCCCCCCCCCCCGCATTCGCTCCATAAGATGCACGCACATTTCCCCTTACTTTTTAGGAGGGAAAAGTGCGTCTTACAGAGCGAAAAATACGGTAGCCAGGAATTTTGGGTGTGACCCAGAGGAGAGCTGCATTCACAGCCGATGCTTCCTTTGATATGTTTTCCATAGCTTCCACCACCTAAGAGGCAAACAGCCATTCAGTTTCAACTTCAGAGAAAGCTCCAGCAGCATGAGAATTCCAGTTTTCAATCAGTCATGGCCTTCCACTTCAGGCAAGGGCTTATACCAGTGAATTCCTAGGGCATTCCTAGCACTCTGATCAACTAGGCTTTAGGGAAAATAGCAAACTCAGGGCTGTTGGATCCTATCGTAAAAACTCCCAGTGCAGGGCTCAAACCCACAACCCTAACATTAAGAGTCTCATTCTCTACCAACTGATTCACAGTCTGAATTCAGGAAGGGCTGCTGAATCCTATCATACAATCTCAGTTGCATTGAAAAACTCTAAAATAATAATTTTAATAATCAGGTGGGGGTTTTTTTGGTTCAGAGTAATGGAAAGATTATCTGAACTATTTTCAAAGTTAGTTTCTGAATGAGAATGGAATACAAGTGTAGAAAATACAGGTGATACCAGTCCGGAACTGAACACAAATTTACCTCTTAGAAATACTTTCTGCTGGGAAAGCCATTCATAACAGTATATGTGTTGCTCTCACAGTATGTCTTTCAATTATTAATAAACAGATAATATATAAGAAGGCAAACTGTATACTCACCCAAACTAGCCGTACTTTAAAAATGCTGTCTGTGTTATTACAGAGCAGAGTTGTGATTTTCAGGTTATACTGACTTTGGTTCCCTTGATGCTGTTACAGGTTCATGAGAGCTTTAAGTTATGCATCATCTTTAGATAAAGAGGATTTATTAAGCCCTATTAACCAAAACACACTGCAGCGTTCTTCTTCTGTTCGTTCCATGGTATCTAATGCTACTTACGGAAGTTCAGATGATTACATTGGGCTTGCTCTCCCAGTTGATATCAATGAAATATTTCAGGTATGTACAATGTATGTAAAATTCAGATCTAAATTTTCATGCAGAACAACATCAGAATAATGAATCTGAGATGACATATTCCCTCATGTGAAATCACTTCATGTTCATGTGAGAGAATTTGGCATCTTAGATTCATTGTTCTAATGCAGGCATGTCCAACAGGTAGATCGTGAACTACCAGTAGATCACTGGACATCTGTGGTAGATCACTGGCTCCCCCCAAAGAAGCTCAACAACTTTGGCTCCCCTAAAGAAAGCTGAACAACAGTGCCCTGCACCCCTAAAATGGGGCTTTTCTTTGACCTGAACTCCCAAAAAAGGGGGTAGATCACTGCCAGTTTGTAACTCTGTGAGTAGATCTCAGTCTCTTGGGGGTTGGCCACCCCTGTTCTAATGAATATATCCTCTGGAAGCTACACTTAGAGAAGGGATTAGCATGGAGTAATTTGCTTAACTTACTTGATCAACTCTAGCACTATTTTTTAAAACCCTTATTTGAAGCCTAAATCCACATATTTACTGGTTATCCATTTATTTCCAAATCAAAACATTAGTCATCATCCTTAAAGCCCTATAAATGACTTAGGTCCAGGTAATTTTGGGACTGTTCTCTCCCAGATCATCAGATCAGCCTGCCCGCTTAATAAGGAGACCTCCCTTTGTGAGGCAGATAATGTGTTTATGACTGGGTTTTACACGTTTCTATGTTTTATGAAAATGGGGGATTTTTTTAATGTAGGCTGCTCTGAGTAGTGAATTCGCACTCAAATTAAATGCTTGAATGAATGACTATTTACCAAAAATAGAGGGCTTGTTCGCTTTTCTAAAAACTCACCCGTATAATTTTTCACTTCAAATATTTCAGGTAAAGGAAACTCCTTATTTCCAGAAGAAGACCATGCCTTCACTTGACGAACGAGGTGCTAAAGTCTTTCCCCAAGATGCTGGAGGTACCTTTTCCTTTCCACTCTCTTTTGTTCTACAGTGGGGTCTTCACATTTTTTTGAGCCTGTGGGGTACCTTTTGGAATTTTGCCAGTGCCAATTTATTTTTTTGCAGCGCTGACTAATTCTATAGAACGAAATAATTCCCAAAAAGTCAGACACAGGGTTGAATGGCAAAAGCTGGTCTTCTGCCACACTTATCATTTATATTTCTTTTTCTGTCATTTAATTGGAAGCCTCTCCAGGTGTGCCGAGTGGTTCTTCCGAGATGGTGAAGAGTCCCTTCCAGATGCTTCGCCAGCAGATCAGTCTTACAGAGATAATGAACACTAGCCGCTCGGATGCTTCTCAGTTCCTTGAAAGCATGGAAGACACGGGGCTCCAAGAGCACACGGAAGAGAATTGCCTTTATTGTGTCTGCACGCACATTTTGGGCTACCAGCAAAACAAAGTGAATCCTTCCTATAGTCACACTGGTTAGTACAGCTGGGCCTCTTTCAGTCAGAAGTCTACCCATTGCTCCTATTCACATACAAGGATACGGAGGCTTGGAGACCTGTTTTGGGCTTCTCATGCATCATGAAATAACTTTCCAGAATGTTTCATAGTCCTGAGACCCAGAAACCTACACTGAAATTTAATGTAGGGTGTCATATTCTGCGGGAGTTAACATGGCTATGGTTCACAATTATAATTTATATTACATTAAATTATCTCAGCTGAAATGAAGCTATGTATTTTTCTTCTTTGTAAACCACTCTGTATGTTTTTTTCAGAATTTTCAGACATTCCTTATTCTGACTGGTGTGGAAAGCCCATGCACAATCACTTGGATGTGGTCCCCCATTCCTCAAAGTTTTCTGGGATTTCGGGATGCAGCGATGCTGTATCTCATGGCTCAACCAGTAGCACCAAGAGTACGGATATTGTGATAGGTAAGTGGTTTTGTCATAAGCATAGCAACATGTGACTGTTTTCCTACCTCTGGTAAGAAGTCAAATATTTTCTTTAAGGCACTTGCAGCCTGATTCTGAACATTTTGCATGTGGGTATTGCATGAGCATGCTCTTCCTCTAACTCAACTTAGGACTGCAACCTTTATTAGGTTTTTCCTAACATTACAACTGCCAAGTAGTTGAAGGTGATGCGTGCTCTCTTAAGGGCCATTCAGCCAGCATTTTTCCACCTTCCCCAACATATGCTCACACCCTACACCTCTGTGCATGATGTTTTGGGCTGACACAATTCCTTCATGTTGTCCTCTCTTTCCCCCTATCTCCTTTATTGCATGTAGAAAGGAAGGTCCAGACTAGGAGAATCTGTGTTTGTTGTTTCTTGCCCCTAGACGTTGACTCCATATGTAGTCTTGAGGAGAAGAAATAACATCTGAGCGAGTCCTTGGCCTAATGGCAGGCATTGTAATGCATGTGTGGCACATCTCAGTGAATACGCATGCAACTGCCTGTGATTTTGATTCTGAAAAATGTCCTTCCCCCTCAAGGTGTAAAGTCAATCCCAGATGATACCCCTGTATGCCGCATACTACTGAGAAAGGAAGTCTTGCGATTAGTGATCAACTTGAGCAGTTCAGTAGGAACTAAAGGACATGAAACAGGTCTCTTGACGTAAGTAGCACTCTCTTCTCGCTACAATTGTAGCTTTCTGCAAATAGTCTGTCAGCTGTGGATGAGGGAGGCAGAGGAAAGGGGGATAGATGTTGTCATGGAATTCTACTCAGTATTGATCCAGAGACGATTCCAACAGCCTTTACCAAAGGTGTCATGGGCTTTGAAGACACTCGAACTCAGGACGCAAGGGAGAAACATGCTAAGAGGAAGGCACGCTTGGCAAATCCACACCATGATCAACTCCTGCCCAGAAACCAATGTCCCCACTGTGGAAGGACATGTGGATCCAGAATTGGCCTCCACAGTCACTTACGGATTCATTGTTAAAAGCGTGTTTATGGAAGACAATCTTACTCGGCTACGAGTGATCGCCAAAGAAGAAGAAGAAGAAGATAGTTAGCAGAGTAAAAACTTAAACACGTTGCAGGATTCCCAAAAAATAGACCAGAGGCAATTGTAGCTTTACTGCTACTGAAGGCAAATGAGCATAAATGGTCACAAATCCAATACCTTCAGGATTGGCACTATCCATAAGAAATCCAGTTCCAGCAGACTTAACTTAAACTTACAGTAACTTATAATAAGTCTAAACCTTAACACTAAGCATACTATGTACAGAACACCACACCAGAAGGAAGAGAGAAAGAGAGAGAGAGAAGGTGAAACCCAGGCTCCTTCTGGCCTTACTATTATAGTCATCATGACCTTGACTGAAAGAGATAACAGGACCAGTTTAAGCCAGCTGTACTCAGCCTCTCTGAAGGAATAACCCAAACATCAGGAACCTTCTGCTTGTTTCTTTCACACAGAGAAGCTTCCAGAACCATCTTGAATTAATTAGAACAGGAAAGATCTCTACACATCAGATCAATACTTTCTGCACTAAGAAATGCAAACTGACAGATGTAGGCCCCTCAGGCTCCTCACTAATCCTTTGGAGTTGGGAAGAGTGGGGAGGAAGGATGTGGGTGAGCTTCTGGCATCATCAGCTCTTACCAAAGAGGACACAATGAGAATATGTTAGAAATCATTCATGCTGATTGGGGTGGAGGGAGTGGAGACTATCCCATTTGCCAGCCTAGAATCGTAGATGGGTTTGTAGGCCTTGACAATTGTGGCAAAGCCTTCCTTTGAGAGATGGCATTGAAACCGTGACCCATCAGCCAATCTCTTAGCAAAGGTGGTTGCTGAACTTGGTTGTAGAGTTAATAAAATTACTTACCTGTCATGCCTTCAGTAGCTGTATAACCACCCAAGTGTGAGATGTCAGGTTCATGCATTGTCTGTGGTAAGATTGTTGTGGGCATGTTCGGTTCATATCAGATCTGCTTTTGACACAACAATGTCAGTGTAGCATCTGCAGCAGTTGAATCCAACATCTGGTAATGGGGATATGACCATCTTGGCAAAACTATTTTCCTGCATCTATCACATATGATATATCTATCACATATCACTCCTGACATATGGTTGTTAAGCAGAGGCTTGACAACCATATGTCAGGAGTGCTCTGATGGTGTTTCCTGCTTGGCAGGGAGTTGGACTCGATGGCCCTTGTGGTCTCTTCCAACTCTATGATTCTATGATTCTACATGCTTCAGTAATTGTGAGCATATGCCCTTTGAGGTTCGGATTAGACTTGTTTAAGCCTTTTCAGTTCCATAGTTGCCTTTTCAGTCTGTATTTTTGTTCCTCTTTCACTTGAATTCAGATTGTTATGTCCTGAGATTTGTCTTCATCGATTTGCATGGAATATCAGATAGCTGCCTCAGCTTCCTTCCCTAAAGGTATTAGGTTTCGATGGAACAGTTAAATCATGGTGCATGAATTGGTTTCTTTTTCTTTCTGATTAGAATTAAAGAGAAGTTTCCCCAAGCATTTGATGACATATGCCTTTACTCTGAAGTGTCCTACTTGCTAGCGCACTGTACATTTCGATTACCATCCCGAAGGTTCATACAAGAGCTCTTTCAAGATGTCCAGTTTTTACAAGTGAGTCAAAGTGAAATCTAGCTAATTCTTGATAGGCTTCTAATACAACTTTTGTCTTTTATGCTAATTTACTAACATTCTATCTCGTTACTTCCAGATGCACGAAGAAGCAGAAGCCGTACTAGCAACAAATCAGCAAACAGCTAACCCATCGGCTGAATCCTGACCCCTTGCTTTTTGTGGTGTGGTTAAATATGAAGTCGTCGGTAGCCTCGGATAATAACGTCTAATTGACTGGGCGAAGAGAAGAGAAGCATTCTGGGTACAAGTGACAGAACCTCTCCTCCATGGAACTTGCTTTCCCATCCATCCATCTGAGCCCTATGGGAATTGTTAAAACAATGAAAGTAGCAATTACCAAGATATGCAAGGAGAACGAAGCACTGAACACTTGCACAGGTTTTCATTTCACTTATTTTGAAACGCAGCATCGTAATAATAGAGGACAGCGTGCAGGGACGTGTTGTACATGGTTGGGTTTTTTTTACTTCCGTTCAGGACAGAGAGTGATGCCTTTTAAACCCTGGATCTCGGAGCATCTAAAGCTCTATCTCCATTGTCACCAATGGAGCTGCTCAAACTGTGGACGTCAGGGGATTAATGATGGCTTTCTGTGATATTTTTCCTAATCTTTGTGAAACACTACTTGGAGAATTTCTGATCTCTGAGAGAGGAAGAGAATCCTTAGTAACTTGGGTTAGTCTTAAGTTATTTTATTGTTAAAACAGCAAAAATCCTTATTTGTCTTAGCAGTCGGTCTAGTTTTGTTGCAGTTACATGTGGTAATGTGTTAACTGAACCAGTTAAGGAACTTCACTACAGTTTGATTTTTTTAAAAAAGAACAAATCACTTCTCAGACCCCTGGGATCAGAATTTCCCTGTACATATAATAATGCATGTTGTTCGGTCGGGTTTTCTACATTAATGCTCATCTAGTATGTAAATTGTCTAAATGTAAACCTTTTAACAAGCATGACTTCCATCAAATAAGGGTGCATACTTTATCAAGAAAAACTAGGAAATATCTACCCATTGCTGCTTTTGATCAGGAAAGAGGCAAGGGGGGGGGGGGAACCACATTCCATGTCTTTAATTTTTCTCCTTACCACTTAGCTTTGATTATACACGTGAAAGGTTAATTGCAAGATAATACCAGTAATGGTAGTGAAAAGCCTTAAAGGTGCAATGCAGAAATGAACACTCCTATGCTTTAATCCATTGTTCTTTCACAGATCCTTTGCACAGATGATATGATGGTGACAATATATAGGTCAGTTCTCCCCACACCCTTAGTGTGATTCCTAAATTTCTAGAAGTGCAGACTTGAAACGCGTGCATCTTGTCCCCAGACCGAAAGCCCCCCCTAGAATCAAATAACTTGATATATGCAAACCTGTACATACAAATGCCCAACCGCTTTCATTACAAAAGACTGACTGTAGTGGATTGAGGTTACTCTGTAATTTCTTGTGTATGAAAATAGTACAGCGGGACTGTACTGGCAATCATATTATGTCCATCCATTCCCCCCCCCCCATTAAACAAATTCAAAGATTTGCTTATCAAGGTGTAATTAGCTCAGTTTTGCATATTTCTTACCGCAGCTTAATCAGTGTGCTAATTCTTTTTGTGGTAGGATTTTGTTCCATGTTATAGAACGTTAAGGATATAAGGATATTTGAATTTTTCATTACGCAATCCACTCTTGGTTAGGTTACCTCCACTGCCATTCCAAAAAAATGGTTTTGCTCCACAACACAGGGAAGACTGCAAAAGTTAAAAGGCCAAACCACCTCTAAGAGTTCTGCTTTCCTTAGTAGGAGACTGGCAAGTGCTTACAGCCGACATCTTTTTCTCAAGCTCCTTTTTGCAGTTCCTCGTGAGCCCTTCTTTCGCTTAGGCTCCTTGCCCTTCCTGTACAGGGCAGATGGAAGAACGAGCAGTTCTTGACCTCTGGAAGTTTTGGATACACAGTACCCGAATCCGCTTCTTTTTTCTTCCCCTCCCACATTCACCACGGTGGCTCCTCTGAGAGCATCTTCCCCATCGCACTATAGCTTAATTTTGCCAAAGCCTCTTTCTCCTGGCTCGATGAGCTCAGAGTTCATCTCTAGCTTCCGTGTTTTCCTTACATTGTCTACACTGCCATTCTAGCCTGCCATTGGGGAACAAATAATTTTAAAGGAACAGGAGTTGTCTTGGTGGCGTGCTCATTTTCACTTCTTCTGACTCGATGATGACTTTGGTTCCAAGGAATGCGACACTGGCTGGGGTTGCGGGGCATGTAGAGGTTTTGAGACTTTCTTTCACATACGATGATGGCAGTGGAGGGTGGGGGAGGTTGGTGGTGGGAATAAGAATACATTACCAGGTTTCCCCCCATTTTTTGCCTTTGGATGTTAACTGGAAGGCGTCAGGAAGGAGCAGAGGGCCTGTAGAGGCAGTTGTTACCTCCCCACCCTTTAACCAGACGTCTTATTTTCCTTGAGCTGTAGAGGAATGTTTGGAGTGGCAGTGGAGGTTCCTTCTAGGAGTTGGCCATTTCCCCCTTCCTTTAGTATTACTTGTTAAAACTGCTTTCATTGAGTCATGTGGCCTTCACTATAATTTAATTGGTAGAACCCTTTTAGGCCTTTGCAAATGGAGGGTTCCCAGCAAAATTATTTCCGTCAGGTTCCCCCCCCCCCATTTTCATCAGAGCTCTTTGGAGATTTGGGTGGGGGGCTTCAGCTGAATTAATGTCTACCTATTAACCGCATGGAATCCATTAATCTTATCTGCCAGTATTTACAGATATATCGTTTGGACTTAAATACAACTCCTTTGCAAAACCAAAATGCTAGCTACAGTAGACCAAATAGTGGTGTAAACCCCAAAGGAGTGGTGTAGTACTCACGGTTAAAACAGGACAAAAAAAAAACCCCTGATCTAATACAGTAGTAGTGAACACTACCTCAGTTAGGATAGAGTAATTAAGACCTATAGATTGCTGACTCCAGCTGGAGTTAATTCATGTACTCTAGTTTACATTTCTGCTTCCAAGACAAAAGGTAGCTGAGGCTTTTTTAAAATAAATAAATAAATCTATATTTAACAAAATAAATTGTTCAGGTGGTTAGGCTTTCCAACCCAGCTCTTAAAGAAGGGACATGAAAAATGAATAGGGAAAATTAAACAGTAAACTTGGATTGCAGCATCTACACCCAGAAAATCCACCACTACCTTTCTGACATCCTGACCATCACCAAGAAAACTGCAAAGTAACATCAAGTGAATTTTTCAAGTACATTTAAGGAAAGAAAACATATTTCCGTAAGTGTCGAGGATGTAATAATGTCAGTACTGAGTGTTTCATATATGATACCTTGCGTTTACTTTAATTTGTCAATTAATTTGATGTGGCAGAATATATTCTGGAGTGTAACACAATGGGTTTTCATTGAAAAGCTGTGTTTTGAATCGAGTACTCCTTGGCCAGTCACAGTAGCATCTCATTCGGTTGTGTACTTGGACGACCTTTAATCCATCAAGCCAAATGCAAAAGCCCTGAATTGTGAACTGCCGGCTGTTTGACAACCTCATGAGTCTCAGAGATACAGAAAAATCAGAGGGCGGCTGTATATACCTGGTCGGTTGCGTTTGGCTTGGAGGATCATGAATTCTACAGGGTAGCCTTAGGTGCTCCTGCACAGGAATTGGGCACCAAGCCAAAACCATAGGAAACGTTCCCAGAAAAGGAAACTACGATGGCTCTTGGGGAAACTCTCAGCATCACAGTTTGAATTATGTGGGTGGTGTGGACCCCTCATACTATGTCCCACTGTTGCTTTTGCAGAGGGGTGGGAACTGTGGGCTTGGCTCAGTGACTTCTGAGAGATCAGTGCATCCGATCCCTGTAGAAATCCTTCTGCTAATGATCCCCCTTCTGACCTTGTGAGGTACGTCACAAAGGAGATTCTAAGTGCTTCAGAATGGACCCTTACAGTGCATGGGGGACTTGTTTAGATGCATCTATCTCACTCTCGTGCACACACACTGTCCTGCCCTACTTACTGCAGTAAAAGTTGGACAGAAGGGATTTTAAACAAAGATCCCAAACTTCTCCAGGTCTTTTAGAGGGAAAGGGGAGCATGTAGTATTCTAAAAAGCTGCATTTGAGAGAACACTTTGAATTGACATCCTTTTTCTGCTTTTGTTCAGTGCATTCCAAATATAATTCTGTAGGAATTTTGTTTTCCCCACGACAGATAAGTTAAGGATTAGATATTGGCTGTGACGCAGACTGATAGAGCTGAGTACCTCAGGTTCAACACCTCCATTAATACATATGGCAGCAGCCTGATTATATGATAGGCATAGAAAACCTTTAGCCGTTACTAATTCTCTATGTCTTTAAGAGCTCTGATCATCAGACAAAGAAGTGTTAGCCCCTTGCAATATAGGCTTGGATTCCGAGTTGGTCCTCTGCTCACATAAGCAGGGTGATTTCTGCCAATTCCCTCTCCATTTGCCAATGGCTCTCCCTTCTAGTCCCAAAGGCCCCTCCAACTCCCAGGATCATATTTTTTGAAGGGGCAAAGGGAAGGCAGGAAAGCTCAGATCTTTGAACTCAGTCCACAAAAGATCCAAGTCTTATTGTCAGATGTGTGTCAAAAGGCCCATACAGTCCTAAAAAGACCTTGTTCATTATATCCACCATATGGGCTGCTGCTAATTAGGCACCGTCTGTTTCCATTCCTCTAGAATATTTTCAGTATTCTAGAAAATGGGTCGACACGTTCAGAAGTTTGCTTTCTCCGACACATTCTAGAATACTTGCCAGGCGGCAGAGAATGTCCTTCAGTAACTCTTCGAATAGCAGTATAAGGCAGAAATAAGATTCTGGAAGCATTTTGGTGGCAGCTCAGCTGCTTGCGTTTCTGGCAGCATTCTCTATATAAAGATTTTGCAAAGCTGATGCCCCAGTTGTGAAGTGAATGTAAGTTTCAGAGGGCATGGGGTCCGACCCAAAGAGAGGCACTTCTAAATTTAGGGCTTAACTCTGGCTCAATATTGCCTTAAACATATTGATCCTTTTTCTTTTTTTGCTTTTAATAGGAAAAAAAATCTTATTTTGAGATTGCCTTCTGTAACAATCCCTGTTACCATACCCTTCCGCTTGCCCTCCTGTGCAGAAAAATGTGACAGTGCAGATGGGCGTGTGTTTTCCAGTTAAATGTACCTCACTATTAAATGCTGGCTAGTGGTGATGGGAACATGTTAGAATCCCTACTAGAAATTTTCCTTTTCTAGAAATGGCAATAGCCCTGTCTTTGTTTTTTTTTGTTTCGTTTTTTAGACTTCTCAGCGCAAACATCCAGATTTGCTATGTAATTGTCATTTTTTAATTCAGTCAAGAATGTGGTTTTTATTTGGATTTTTTTCTTTTGTAAAATAGTTGGATAGCGACGCCACAGCATGCAGAAATTGCACTTTTTTTGCTTGACCTGCTTGTATAAAATAGACACTATTTAATTTGAAAAAAAAATGTAATTTATGCCAAAAAAAGAGAAGAGCGAGAGAACTTGCCATTCTGCCACTGCATAGGTTAGATTAGCACAAAACGCAAGAAGTTTTGAGGGGGAGGGGCAGTATTTTGTAGGTGTAATTTGTGGGTGGGGGGCGGGGAGATGTGCTTGAATAGTGGCTGCCAATAACCCAAACTATGTGTGATGTTAGAGATTATGTAAATTAATCATTCTGAGGAGTGTGAGAAGAGTGTATGAAAAACTTCAAAGCTCATTGTCTCCACCCCATGTGGTCATATTTCCTCTTTTTTTTTTCAGTTGACAAGCTGCTACATATTTGGAAGTTATATTGTTTGTAGGTCACTGAATGGACATTGAAATCTGATTTATATTGTATACCTGTAACATAGAAAGAAAGAAAAAGTATTTATATATTTTCTGTATGAATATTTCATTGAGCTGTGTATAATTTTGAAGAGGCTTTGTCCCCAATTGGATCTGCCCATCTGGATTCTTGACCTTTTTTTTGTTTCTCTTTCCTTTTTTGGATTTTTGTTTTGTTTTGTTTTGTACAGTGTGTACAGTTCACATCTATGAACATTAAAAGCCTCCTGAAGCATTATCTTATCAAAGGGATGCATTGTTAATAAAATGGACTTTGAACTTGCTCTCTTAAAGTAAAACGCCTGATGCTTCGCCATCTCCGAGCCCCTTTGCACCGTTTGGTGCTGCTGGGTACCAAGCCAATCACCTTACTGCAAATTTAAATAAATATTCCTTTCATTTTTGCAACTCACGTTTGCCACTGAATTGAGACATTAGCCCTATTCAGATGTTTGCCTGCCAATGCGCGGAGGAAAGTGGTGGAGGGTGGCAGGTCCTGTCTGTGTCCCTGCTCCCCTTGTAATTCTAATTTCATTGAACAACCAAGTAGAGTTGTTAATGTTTAGCATTTGTCTTGTCTTTTGACCTTTTATTCGCTGTGGCTTTCTCCCTTCACTCTTCATTTTTAGTTTCGTTTTAAAGCTGACCTGGAGTTTTCCTTTTGCCCACTAGGTGGCATTGTAACCTAATACTACACAAGCTGACTTACCTGGGAGTCAGACCCAGTGGTCCATCTAGTTCAGTGTTGCCCACACTGGCAGGCAGCAGCCGCTCGGGATCTCAGACAAAGGCCTCTTCCTATCTGGAGTTGCCAAGGGTTGAACATTGGTCCAGATGCTCTACTACCCCTGAACCACGACCACTTCAGCTGTAGCTGGGTTAATGAATTAGAAAACTGAAGATATTCGCAGTTCCTGCCTTATAAGCACAATGCATTTCCAGGAAATGGTTCATTAGGTGAGTGTTCATATTCTAATGCTGGATTTGTTTGATCTCTCCCCACTCCCTCTCCATGGTTTCTTTCTGAAATCGCTATAGCCAAAGGAAATAGCAGGCTTGTCAGACCTCTTGTGCTCACTTTGTCAGACCTCTTGTGCTTTTCCTTCTCTTTGATTTGTCTGATCTTGGTCCCCACTCTCTCTCTTTCCCCTTGGTTTCTGTTCAAAAATGGCCAATGGTGACCCACAAAGCAGACAAAAAAGCAAGGAAGTCGACTGTACAGATAAGTGAATCTGTGGAGTGTATAGCAAGGTTCTTTAAGTGCAGATTGGTGAATTTTCGGTTAGCAGGACCTGCATGGACAGTACTATGAAAGTTCTTTATCTGATCCTAGTGCTAATAGCTTCCAGCGGTATAGAGGTTGGAAGAACAAGACTAGTCAACATGGTGCCCTCGAGATAGGTTGTAACTCCCATCATCCCACACCGTTGGTCCCCAGGCTGGCTGGGGCTAATGAGAGCAGCATTCCAACAGCTGGAAGGGCAGGCATTTTTGTTTTGTTTCTTTCAAAATGAAAAGCCACCTGGAAAGGATACGACTTGGGCAAGAAAAGTAGCTGGTGAGAGGAGCCAATTAGATGAGCATTGATTGTTCCCAACCCTAATCCTGCAGAAAGCCGTCTAATTAGATTTTAATTTGACCCTGACTCGTTTTTTAGGAGGCAATTTAATTATTGCTTGATTTTATATCATGGTTATAGATTTGATGTCAGCTGCCTTGAGCCCGGTATCAGCCAGGGAGGGAGGGATACAAATAAAACTAACTTATTTATATGGACCTAGGGATGTGGGGTCCCTTTACCTTTACCTATTAGACTCCTCAGGAACCAAAAGATTGCCCACTCAGTGTCACTTCGCTCTTGAATTTTATGGGCATTTTCTTGCAGCACATGGAAAAGTGCTTTTGAAACTCTTCAGGAGTCCTCAAAGAGTTTCAAAAGCCACTCAAGTGGTAAGCATCTGAAGATCTGCCGGCTCCAGTAGAACAGTCCGCAATCTCAGTCAACATTTAAAGGAATCCCAAATGGTATTATTTAAATGCAAAGAAACCAGTAAGGCGCAACTTGGTTCTGGACTGAATTTAATTGGGAAACATACAGCATGACTGGACCAGCCTTGTTGAAAAGTTGCAAGCATTTCCATCTGAATTCCTTAGAAATGTGCATGCTTTTTGTGGAATTCAAGGTTGCGCTATGTTGAATGTTCTGTCTGTGCAAGCATGTCAGTTTACCAGATGGAACAATCCCCATTCCAACCTCCATTGCATGTTCTAGGGGGTCTCACAACACCACCACCCCAAGCCAATATAGGGGGAGCACAGAGGAAAGCCCTGTTGCGCAAGTGTGAGGCCTTGCCTTCTGCTGATGGGGTTCATTAGGCAAATCCTGACCTAAGAATGGTAGACCTTTAAAAAATATTATTTTATTTTTACCCTGCTCTTCCACCCCCCAAAAGACTCCCAAACTGGCTTACAAAGATCAGTGCAAAGGGATTCCCTGCTCTCTGTATAAAAGACACAACACAAAAGGAAAAGGGACTGGGAGGGAGGAGGGGACGAACATACGAGCCTTCTTCCCTTAGTGGCTCCCCAGCTGGTTCCTCCCACCATTCCTGTGCCTTCAGCCAGTCCTTGACACCAGCTTTAGAAAAAGCCACAATCTCAAGCCAGCTCCACACAATGACTTGACACAGAGTGCCCTGGGATCCATAGGATCCAAAACTTCCCCATTCCCCTAACTGGATCCGCCCCAAAGCCATACCAGATTGAAAATTAAGCCATACCATGCTTAATTTCCCTGCCTTTGTGCTCAGTAGGAATGAAGGGTGGAATGGAAGAGAGAATGAAGAAAAGGTTGCTTCTTTCCACACTGACCAAAAGGAGCCAGCAGGGGCCTGGGTGCGACAAGAGTAACCGCCACCAAATCCCTCTCTGCCGTACCGTAAGTTCATGGCCTAAATGTGTGAACCAAGCCTAACGCAGAAGAAAGAGCACTTTGCAAATTCTTCCAACGAGATGTGCTGTCCCCATTTGCACTATGAGGAGGAGTGTTTGTAAGGATCACCACCTCTGTTTGTTTCCACATTAGGTAAAAAAGGTAAAGGACCCCTGGACGGTTAAGTCCAGTCAAAGGCGACTATGGGGTTGCAGTGCTCCTCTCGCTTTCAGGCCAAGGGAGCCGGCGTTTGTCCACAGGCAGCTTTCCGGGTCATGTGGCCAGCAGGACTGAACCGCATCCACCTGTCCGGCTTCAGTGACTAGGATATTGATCTAGAAGCAGTTCCTGTACAGAGCTCAACAGTGTATAGCAGTTAAACACACCATTTCATCATTGGATCCAGGTGTGCTTGCTTTGGACTCTTGGGGCAGCTGGGGTTTGTAAACCAGTGGCTGGCTGGGTTCAACAGAACCCACACTGAGAGGCACTTCTGTTTGAGAGAGAGAGTCTAAATCACCTTGACTCGTTCCTGGTGGGTGGCTGATAGTGGTGCTTCCAAAACCAAAGCGCTCGAGCGGCTGGTAAGATGTCAAAGGTAAGTTGGGTTTCTTGCTTGCTGCCTTTTGTGATGGTAGAGTCTCGCAACCTTGCAGTTTAAAGTAGCTCCAATTTTCCACAAAAATTGGAAGTGGAGGCTGCTTGCTGACAGGACCTTGACACGTTCCTATCAGCTGTAATTTGCTGGGAGGGGTCTCGCTTATTTCCATGGGTCCGGACTTCACCTGTGGAATCTACAGAAAGCACACAAATTAAAACCAGACTCATAAAGCTGAAGATAAAGAGCACTCCCTAAAAAAGAATGGGCTGGATCCAGACTAAAGTGTTCTCCAGCCACTCCTTCCATTTCTGTGGTAGACGAGCGTGAATTTAAAACATTTGTTCCCCCTCCATTCTCATTACCTTCCAACTCACAGAGAGCAACTTGCTCAGGCAGCTTCCTGCAGTCAAGGAGGTTCCTTGTGCATTTTAAAGGTAAAGGTAAAGGGACCCCTGACCATTAGGTCCAGTCACGGACAACTCTGCGGTTGCGGTGCTCATCTTGCTTTACTGGCCAAGGAAGCCAGCGTACAGCTTCCGGGTCACGTGGCCGGCATGACTAAGCCACTTCTGGCGAACCAGAGCAGCGCACGGAAACGCCGTTTGCCTTCCCGTTGGAGCGGTACCTATTTATCCACTTGTACTTTGACGTGCTTTCGAACTGCTAGGTTGGCAGGAGCAGGGACTGAGCAACGGGAGCTCACCCTGTCGTGAGAATTCGAACCGCCGACCTTCTGATCGGCAAGTCCTAGGCTCTGTGGTTTAACCCACAGCACCACCCGTGTCCCTCTTGTGCATTTTAGAACCCTGGAAAAACAGAGTTCAGGGAAGTATGTAGGGCAAAAGGAACACTGGGCTAGCATATTTGTTTCTACAGCTCCACACACTATTGCCCAACACAATCGGAACAGTTAGGCATGTTTGAGTCCAGCTGGATGTGATATCAGTGGGACTTAACATGACTTAACTCTCATTGGATTTCCATTAAGGAAGAATGGTTGATGAAAATCTTGGAATATGCAGAGATGGCAAAATGGATGGCACTGACAAAATGTACGATTTTAGAATCTTTTAAAGAACACTGGAAACCTTTTCTAGTCTATATAAAAAGTTATTTCCCATACGTGGAGTTTGAATTGCAGATAGGTAGCCGTGTTGGTCTGCCATAGTTGGTCTGGGTGGAGTTTGAAGTGTTTCTTAAAATGCAAGTGTATGTAATTTGGGCTAGAAACATCAATGTTGGGTGAGGGGGGAGTCACTAGTTTTGTTGAATTGGAATATAATTGTTGAGTAACAAATGTATGGAAAAAAGAATAAAATATTATTATTATTAAAATTCAATTAAAAGCATGACCAGCTTAGGGCTTGCAGCCAACTGAAGGGTAACACCAACACAATGACTTTTAGCTGTGCAATGTAACTCCCTGCTCTAAATCTGCTCTGGGGGGTTGGGGGAAAACCCCAGAACAGATTTAGGGGCACGATGGTCAGAGAGTCACATTGCACACCTAAAAGTAGTTGTGCCAGCCTCACTGTTTATAGAGTCCTCTACTATCAGATTTTGATAGTGATTTTATCTTACCTTTAAAAGAGCTTCATCAGGATGGGGGATTTCCAATGAATTCTTCACACTAGAAAAGAAAGGGAGGGGAAAATCAGAAAAGAAAGGCAACTTATTTTGCTGCTTAAAACACAGCAGTGATAAAGTTATTTGTCGTGTCAAAGAACTAAATCCACAGTGGTCTTCTGAGAATCAGCTGAAACAGCCAAATGCAATTGGCATGTTTGTCCACAAAGTTAGAAATGTACCTGCCCAGGTACGTTGTGCGCTAGCCTCCTTGCTCTGCTCAGAGTAGGTAACTGAAGTTACCTGGCTTATCAGGGGCAGCCTAAGCAAGTTTGTTATTGCCCCACCTTTCCTCCAAAGAGCTCAAGGTGGTGAATGTGGTTCTCCCCTTCCCCATTGCTGGCCCAACATCACCCAGGTGCCAGGCAGAAAATAACTGCTGCTGCACCACAACTGGCATCAACCCTTGAAGCAGCACTTAAGACTTACCCTGTTAGGGTTACAGGAGCTGTTAATTCTCCCACTCCTGGGCCATGACCACAGTTCTGAACCATGCACATATATATGTTTACAGTCAATGATCATCTCATAACTTAATAAGCCAAGATATGAAAAGCCTTTGTGCATGTACATAGCCCCTTTGCTTCAGCCACAGTTTAACCAGGTAGCCTCTAATTAACCATCGTTTCCCATTTCATCTAAACCAGGAAACTATGGTTTGCAGCTGTCCAGGCTCTGAGCCATCTTCCCTTAGTGGCTCCCCAGCTGGTTCCTCCCCCCTCCCCATTTCTCTGCTTCCAACCAGTCTGACACCAGCTTTAGAAAAAGCCAGGAACTCAAGCCGGCTCCAACCCTGGCTTGTACACAAGCTGGCAATTAGTTTTCCAGTTTGGTTGAAACAAGAAACCATGATTAATCAGAAGCTTCTAGGTTTGTTTGTTTATTCACACCACGAAGGGAAGAGCAGAAGGGCTGCACAAGCAGGTAGAAGTCCCATTCAGCACACATTAATTCAATCGCAAGATTGAATGTATTGCCCTCGGTTGTACTTGAGGGACAATTCCTACATATTCCCCACGAAAAACGCTTTTGTCCCTGTGGAGATGGGCATGCGCCACCAATTCAGTGCTGCCTTCTGGCTTGCACTCTTTATAAAGACTTGAGGAATGAGTTTATTACCCCTCTTTTATTGTCCACTCCGGGTCACCCAGCCACTGCCACAGTGTCCTTTCCCTTGGCAGATCAGGAGGAGCAGATGACAGCAAAGGTTGCAAGCTTTTTAGCTGGGGCAATTGGAATAAGGTCCACTATTTGACTGATTCAAGACCCTAAAGTATGTTTTATATAATCGACGTTTTATTTCTGTTCTTTGTATATTGCACTGCTGTTTTGTTGCTATGGCCGATGGCTGATGCAAATAAAGATTCATTTCAAGATACAACACCGCAAATGGGGTCAGTGGGAAACACAGAAAAGAGAATGATGCATAGAGGGTGAAAGGATCACTTAAGAAAGCGAGGTTGTAGCGGTTTGATGTACATAAGCATCTGTGTTATGTTTTTAACTTCATTGTTATCCCATTTACTGATCCACTCACAACTGGGTCATTCTTTTCTGAAGGGCACTGCACCAGCAGTATTATACAGTGGTACCTCGGGTTAAGTACTTAATTCGTTCCAGAGGTCCGTTCTTAACCTGAAACTGTTCTTAACCTGAAGCACCACTTTAGCTAATGGGGCCTCCTGCTGCCGCCGCGCCGCCAGAGCATGATTTCTGTTCTCATTCTGAAGCAAAGTTCTTAACCCGAGGTACTATTTCTGGGTTAGCGAAGTCTGTAACCTGAAGCGTATGTAACCCAAGGTACCACTGTAATCATCTATTAGAGAGATGGTATGATAGAAGGGAGAGCACACAACCAACACCCTCTACACTTTGAGTGAAAATGCAGAGGGGGGCATGGGGGCTACAAAGCCACAGGACCTTCACTGGAAAGAACTGTACATGTGGGGCACCCCTACACATGAGGAGAAACCCTGACTGGACGAGGGTCCCTCCTCACATGTAAAATATTAATTTAATGAATTGTGCTAAACTCACCATTCACTTTTCCAGATGCACACAGCAAGTAGGAGCACTGATGGTACAATCACAAGTGGCAGAAGGTTCTGCAGCCACCCATTTCCTGTTGAAGAAAAAAATAAACAGTATTAGGAACAGATGCAGTACCCAGATCACCCAACATTATTGGTTTTCATTAGATTGGTTTTCAGTGGCAGGGGGAAAAAATAGGGCCAGATAAAATTCAAGGAAAATAAGAAGGGTGGTTCTGTAATATGCATGCCAGATGTGGAATTGACATACAATAGACTTTAAGAAGGCAGATGGGAGAGATACCATGGTTAGAAACACTCAAAGAGAAGGGAGTCCAAGATGGAGGGAGTTTCTTAAAGGTGAAATATTGAGGGCACCAATGTAGACAAATCAGTCTTCCATATCAGGGCAGGGTTCGTGACTAAGGACACATCAAACTTGTCTCTCACTATGTCTCGATATAAGACAACTTCACATTGTCAAAACACAGCAGCTGATTATAAATGACAGAATTCATCAAAGTACGAGCTGGTTCACAATTACCATACACATAAATGCCTTGTTAAAATATGCAAGTAACATTTAATCCTCCAGCCAATGTGCCCAATGATCAGGGAACAACATCTGGAAGCCATCGCATTAGTTACCCCTGCTTTAATAAATTAAGTGACTTTTAAGACTTACCATCATCAGAGAGTGTCAATACTTGTCTGAAGTTCTTAGGGAGAGCTTGTGAGCCGACACTGTAAGCTTTCACTCCAACCTCGTAATGTGTGCTGGGCTCCAAGTTCCTCAATGTAAAAGTCTTAAGATTTGGATCTTCAATGGTATAGTTGCAATGCACTGGATGGTCTGCATTCAAAAACAAAGGCAATGGCAGGTAAACAAGTTCCTTTCTTCATTCAAGCTCTTGTAGCCACCCAATAGAGAAGAAAAGAGGAGTCTGTGTATTTTGGACTCCAGTTCACATCAGCCCCAGTAAACCTGGCCAATGGTCTTGCAGGATGGGAGCTGGGTGGCCACAAGCTCATTATCTCCATAATATAGAGCCACACAAATGTGGATTTGTGTGTGCATATGATAGAAATCCAAAGCAAAATCACAAGGCTTTTTGCTGATGTTGGGCCACCTATTCAGCTACCAGTCACCTGGATCTGGCCTTTCAGCATCATTTATAACTGAGGTGGCCCTTTCACTGACACTGTATGAAACCATAAAAAGCATCCATAATACAGAGCTCAGTCGAAGAAAAATACATGCCAACTCAGGGGCAAATAGGAAATAGTTTGGCATCCAGAGATAGAACTCCAGATTGTTTGCAGTATATAAGTAAGTGTTTTGAACTCCCAATGGTTTAACAGCAGCAACAGTGAAAAGACTTCCACCCTCCCCAAATTAGACTGATCAGGGAGGTGGATAAAATCAGGACTGTAAGAGACTGTGTGATCAGAGGTGCCCTGTTTGTTCTAAGCCCATGCACACCCCACCCCTGAACCAAGACACAATTTTGTACCTGGGGCAGGTGGTAGAACCAAGAGATGTACAATAGCAGAACTACATTTTCCCCCTTCTACCTATTCCTAAATGACATTTGACGTAGTAATCATGTGCCGCACCCTATTCGAGCATCATAAAAGGTAAAGGGACCCCTCACCGCTAGGTCCAGTCGCGGATGACTCTGGGGTTGCGGCACTCATCTCACTTTACTGGCCGAGGGAGCCGGCGTACAGCTTCCGGGTCATGTGAGTAGGACTGCACAGAGTACCCCCCTCCCCGATGAACCAAGTCAACTCTACCCTGGCAGCTGAGCATGTGGTGTAAACATTTGCAGAAGGGGGAGCATGGTAGTAGGGCAGCGCTGTGCAACTGCCCCCACCTGACAGTGGTGTTTACCTGAATGGTGTGAGATCAAAGAAATACAGAATCAGGGCACAACATGGGCACACCAGAGGAGCTAATCTGACATTCATGTCAGCACATGTGTGCAGCCCCGGACTCACCGTGACCCTTCACTGTCCAGAAAAGTGTTAGCAACACTGCTGTCAGGGAAAGAGGTGTGTACAACTGTGCACACAAAGCAGTGTTAGAAACTGTGAAAGCTAGGAGCTAAATGGCACCTTAAACCTAGGTTATGAGTGCAACAACGGACTGTCTAGGCGTGCTTTTTTATAACAAGAATCCAAAGCTGAAAATTAATGAACTGAAGCTAAAATATTATGCTCATTTTTCACGTGGTCTAGTCCTGCTCACTCCCCCCCCCCCGCAATATTCTTAAGAGGGTCTCTTCTTCAGTCTTCAGAGAGTAGTTGGAAGTGGGGAGGCAGAAAAAGGTCCTCCTTTCCTTCCACTCTGCAGTTTCAGTCTGAAATCTTCGGTGCAGTACTGCACCCAGAGCTCAGAATCTGCTTGTGCTAATGAAATTCCCTGTCACAAAATGTGCCTAGAACAATGAGAGTTTTGAACACTGACACAAAGCCTTCCATGTGATCTGGCACCCTGAGCAATCAGCTGGGATACATGAAGTCCTCTCAACATGTTGGTCTTGTATGTGTGGACACAGAGGGAGGCCACACATGATGATGGGGAAGTGGCTACTTGGTACAGAGCTCCCCTGTTGGTTTTAAACATGGGTGTGTTGCCTGAACACCCCCATGTGTTCTGGGTGTTGAACCAATTACCTGGAAGTAATGTGCAGTTTCCATGTTCCTTTTTCACGTAAACATAGTAACCTCTGATAAAACCTGGGTGGGTTTCATTGAGATGGTCAAATTCCCAAGTTAGGGTAAATGAATGGGAAGTCACTGTGTGTGTTTCCAGATTATAAGGCTCGTGAGCTGGGTCTGGAAGAAAGGAGGTTGATAAAATGGTTATGTGCTTCTTGGACTGCTAATCTTTGACCTTGGCTCCATGGTCAGATTTCCATTTCTAAGTTTGCATTTTGAGAACATCACCAGTTTAAAAGGAAACAAGGAAATTGAGCCAACTTTTTCTCCGAAGTCCTCACTATCTTTAGAACTGTGCAGAATAGTCATCTCACCCCTGTTTCCCAAGACATACACACTCTAAAAAACCCCAACTTAGGGTCAAATCTCAGGTTTTCACCTAGACCCTGTTTTTCAAGTTTCTTTCTGGTAAGAAACTCTGTTGTTTTACAACATCAGCACCATACAGTGGTCTGGAGGCACACCATGTAGCAACCTGGCTGAAACTAAACAGGGTTTCTTTGGGGAGCGGGTAGCACATAGCCTCTTGCATACTAACTTGAGTTCAATGGGGAAAACACAGGGTATAAAGGCAATAAATAAAGGCAATCTAGACAGCATCTTAAAAAGCAGAGACATCACCTTGCCAACAAAGGTCCGTATAGTTAAAGCCATGGTTTTCCCAGTAGTGATGTATGGAAGTGAAAGCTGGACCATAAAGAAGGCTGATTGCCAAAGAACTGATGCTTTTGAATTATGGTGCTGGAGGAGACTCTTGAGAGTCCCATGGACTGCAAGAAGATCAAACCTCTCCATTCTTACGGAAATCAGCCCTGAGTGCTCACTGGAAGGACAGATTGTGAAGCTGAGGCTCCAATACTTTGGCCACCTCATGAGAAGAGAAGACTCCCTGGAAAAGACCCTGATGTTGGGAAAGATGGAGGGCACAAGGAGAAGGGGACGACATAGGACAAGATGGTTGGATAGTGTTCTCGAAGCTACCAGCATGAGTTTGACCAAACTGCGTGAGGCAGTGGAAGACAGAAGTGCCTGGCGTGCTCTGGTCCATAGGGTCACGAAGAGTCGGACATGACTAAACAACTAACAACAACAACAAAGGCAATAAATAAATGCACTGAAGCATGCACTTGCATGGGCTACAACCAGCTGCAGAAGATGCTTCCACAAACACTCTGAGAAAAACTCATTAGTATGTGATTCAGCACATGCTTAAGTGTTCTACTGAGTGACCCAACTCCTTTGGACTTTGCCTCCTGTTATAATAATTACAGAGACCGTGGCCTCCTACTAACTATGTGGCCATGGGCACACTTTGGACACAGCTGCAGCTATTTTGGTTACAACACCAGGGGCATTGTTTGCCAAATAGCAGGATTCTCCACACACAAACCTGACAGATATGTCTATCTTCTGTCCAGCAAGCAGTGTTGATACAACTCACCATGCTCACTGGAACATGTCCATTGCTTGACTTCTGAAAAAAACAGGGGGTCCACAGTACTTACTGGAAACCACTGCTCTAGAACTAGTTTTCAGAAGACTTGTTCAGCACATCATTTTCAATGTAGTCAAACATCACCACTGGCTTACCTGATTCGTTAAGATATTTAGTCTTCTTTTCCAGTAAATGGGCTCTATCATCTATAGTCCCATACACCCGGAAAGTGTATCTCACATGAGATTCGAAAGCATCTAGAACATAATACATTTCAGGTAAGTATCTCATTAGAGATTGAAGTCAGATTGCATTTACTGAACAGAGCAAGCTATCAACTGAAGGATGTGATATTTAATTAATGGAATGAATAGGAATGAGATGAAACTGGATGTGTTTTTGCACATGAGGAATTTGTGTCCATTCTCCCTTCAGCTGTCTTTCACATTCCCCCATTCATATACATAAATAGACATCCAGTCTCACAGATTATCATTCAATAAATGTATGCACCATGTCATAGCATCAAGCCATCAAAGCGCAGCGTACAAGACAAAATCAAAACACAAAAAACAGAACTTCTGGAACCAATCAAATTATTTCAGCAAACCCCAAGAACAATTAAACCATATTTTGATACTCTTAAAAAACAATTTATGCAGATATATGGATGAAACAACAGCTGCACCCAATCCTGGACAGGGATAGCTTCTCCCGTGGTGATCCAGGGATCAAAAACCTCACATTTAGTTTACTGTAATGCACTCTGTGTGGGGTTTCCCTTTCACTTAGTTCAGAAGCTACAGCTAGTGCAAGATATGAAACTGGAGTACTGAGTGGTTCATCAAACTACACCTGCATTACTCTTAGTTTTTAAGGATCTGCAAGCCACACAGGTCACTTGGGCCTCTAATAATGATTGATTTGCTCCCAAACCAGTGCTATTTCTCTAGGAAAAGAGGTGCCAAAACTCACCATGAACACCTCCCTTGTTCTCTTAGAATGGCAATGGCACCCACCTGAGAGGTGCTGGAACAGAGTTCTGGCAAGTTTTGGCTGGAAAAAAGCCCTGTCCCAAACGATGTATCTGCTCCAGCAGAAGGAACGCAACCTTATCCAGCACAGGCAGACATTTGAATTCTTGGACCTGGGAACCACCAATCCTTAAGATCTCTGTCTTCTCAGCGTTCAATTAGCTAGCCCTCATCCAGCCTATTATTGCATCTAGGAAACAGTTCAGGACATGCTCCTGACTCAGATGTTACAGAAAAATACACTTTACTCCAGACCTTATGACCACTCCCCTAGCAGATGTTAAATAGCATTGGGAAGAATATGATGCCCTGAAACACCCTGTAGTTAAACTGCCAGGAGGCAAATGCTACTCTCTGGAACCATCCCTATCAAGCCATCTGCCCCCCACCTATAGGGACAATCCAAGGGAATACTACAGTCAATAGTTGGTGTATGTATGTATACACACACACCACTGAGTTATTGATAAAAATTGACAGCTTCCTCACTGTACCCCCATCTTTCTCCTGGAGAAAGTCATCCATCTAACCAGGCAAGTCCAATTCTGTCCCCAAGTAAGATCAAGAATAAAATGGATCCAGATAATCACTTTCTTCCAAGCACAGCCGTAGCTGAACTGCCACTGTGCTCTTGAGCAACAAAGTTATAAGAAGTTTCAATTCCTCTTCAGCTCCAGAATTAGTCATTCAGTGACAATGGTATGCTGTTCCTACCATGTGTAATGAGAGCACTGGAGTCATTGGGGCCGAACTTCTTCCACTGTAAGTCACAAAGATGGGACTTTGGGTTGTTGCACCAGTCTACGACGTAGCCATCAAACCTGCTTTGAGACTGCCAAGCAATATAAATGCCATGTTCTGTGTTATTCTGTGTGTCTTCCATGCTGCAATTCATGTTTCCTAAAAAGCAGTATATTGTAGCATTAGTTAAGAGCTTTGAGTGCTATCTCACCCAAAGGACACTGAACTTTGTACTGTTGCCCCTGGAACACTCAAGGAAGCAAGGTGCATATCACAACATGGAGAGCCAAAAGCTGCAAACGCAAGTACCGTAGGGTACCGCAAGTACCCTATAGGATGCACTTCCCCCCTCCAAAAATGAAGGGGAAATGTATGTGCGTCATATGGGCGAATGCAGGCTTCAGGAAGCTATCCGCAAGCCTTGGGAGTCCGGCGGGAGTTCCCACCGGGCTCCCAAGGCTTGCTGACAGCAGCCTGCAGCCCGAAACCTGGGGAGCGCAGCGGAGCTCGCCCCAGGCTTTGGGCAGCTCTCCGCAACACTTGGGAGCCCGGCGCGACTTCCCGCTGGGCTCCCTAGGCTTGCGGATAGCAGCCTGTTCTGGGGGCTGGGGTCGGGGGAAGCTTGGGCTTCCCCCGCCCCAGCCCCACGCCTGGGGTGGAAATAATTTTTTTTCTTTATTCCCCCCCCAACTAGGTGTGCCCTATGGGCCGGTGCGCCCTATAGGGCGAAAAATACGGTATTTGTTGCATCAGGTTAGACCAAATAACAAGATAATGACCACATCTGAATGTCAAACATAGCATGTGAATGAGCTGCATTGAGTCACGGGCTCATCCCTTTCTCCTACTACTGTGTGGCCAGGAGCCGAATTTCTACAGCTTTCACTGCTGCTTGCTTTTACCCATGGTTTATGATATTGTCCAGAGAGACCGTGGTTAACATTAGCAATGGTTAGGTCAAAACACAGGTGAACAATCTATGGCCCTAAGGCTTTGGCCCAATTCCTGCATTTGACTAGGAAGTGAAAAAATAAGAAGAAAGGAGTAGCAAAGAGAAGGGGGCAGCAGAAAGAAAGTAGGGAGGCACTCCTATTCACTTGTGACTACAGCACAGATTGCCCTCAAAGGAAATGTGGTCCTCAACAGAAAAATGTTGCTGACTCTTAGTTTAAAGCAAACCTACTTGATCCTTTTTTTCCTGAAGATAGCTTCTTCAAATTTAACCACAATTGACACCGAGTGCAGTTTTGGTTCCAGACAACACAGCAGGTTGTGGATGTTATGTGCTTTGGAAACAAGACCTCTCAAACTCTTCCTCTCAACCACTCAGGACAAGAGATGAGAGGGAGTGAATGAGGTGAAGAGGAAGCTGGGTTCATTAACGTCTCTAAACCACAGCTTGGCTCACACATAACCAGTCACTAAATCTGTTACAACCCCATGTGTACATGGAAGAGAAATAATACAAAATTGATTTTTTTAGCAAGGAGGTGTTACCCATCTCCTTGGGATGGGGTGGCAGGAAAAAACACACGATTTAGTATTTTAATGCACAGGATTAAGAAACCTACTTTTGAGTGAACTCCAAGACATTCAGTCAGCCAGAAGCCCAATGTCTGTATTTGCACAGTCATGCCAGTTCCACAAAGGAAAATTAAAGAAGGTGGAGTTCTAGGTGTACAGGGGTTCTCGTACATTTCTCAGATCTGGTAGGCATAACATTATCTCATTGGGACAAAAGGAAGAACCACATATTGGAACAAGTTTAGCTGTACAAACCATCATCTTCAGCTGCCGAGATGACAATCACAGCAGGATGAGATGCGTCCACAGAGTTCCTTGCCGAGACGCTGATTTTGTAAGATGAGTTACCAAGGGAAATGGTGCAATTATTCAATGTGGGGCTTATGTCCCTGCGATGTGTCTCAGTAGGTTCCTCTAACTTTTCCCACAATATCTCATATTTTACAATTCTTCCGTGAGCATGGAAGTCTGGTGATGCCTATTGGGAGGAAAACAATGTCCTTTTCTACAACGGGACCAAGTTGCTTTTGTTGATTATTCTTTGTAAGAAATGTCAGTTTTTCTTTTGGTATTTTTGTCTTGAGAAATCAGAAGCTGCCAGTTGACAGCTGCATGCAGGATGAAACGACAAGACCAGTGAGTCAACTGGGCAGGCAGATTCTGGAACGACGACTCTCTTGCATAATGGCTTTTGAGTCTTTTTATTTTTGAAAGGGGGGGGAAACACCGGTCCATATAAAACCCCTGCCCATTAACAGGGAACATGGTTCCATCCTGTTCTTTGAAACCAACAGCTCAAGTTGGAGGGAATTCCAAGGCTGTGTACACACACCTGTGTAACTTTGCACCCAGTGTGTTCCCATTGCTGGTTTGGAAACTGGTGTTCACACAACGTTGACCAGAATCCATATTGATCTTATCATAACGACCCTGCTGTTATTTTTATTATTCTTTATTGAATATATATACCGCCCTATACCTGGAGGTCTCAGGGCGGTTCACATAATAAAATCAAAATATAAAACCACAAAATATATAATCAAAATAAAAATCCAATAATTTTTCTCCCCCCCCAAACCCCCACATTTTAAAAGGGCACAAGATTTTAAAGGGCATTGTTCCTAATGAATTACTGTGTTTTGATGTGCTTCCCCGCTAAACCAGATTCAATGCAAATTAAGAAAAGGAATGACATCGAAGCCTTGAAAGCTGGTCAAGTGTACACAGCCTGAGTCAACCTATTTATCCAACTAGCCCAGGACCAGCATTGGTTTTCAAGGACTGAAGGCAGAGATTTTTCTCATTCCCTGCTACTGGATCCTTTTAACTGGAAATGGCAGGGATTAAACCTGGGACCTTCCACATGCAAAGCATGGGCCCCACCAAGCTATTGTCTCTCCCCAATGAGATGGTACCCAAGCTCCCATTGTGGAATTCTGGATATATGGACAGCAGAGCACTTAGGGGGTAAGAAGATTTGCTTAGACTGGTGAAGCCTCCTGGCCAAGCTTACCTATCCTGTCCTTTTGTTAGGGAGCTACATTTTGTCAGGATCAAAGGTTCTTCTAACACTCCAGTTAACAAACTGCTTAAAAAATATACTAGTAATTTCCCAGGGAGCCTCACACAATCAAACAGTAATGGAACGATGATTTGTAATGCACAATGTATATGTGAAGTAAAGATAAAAGTAAAGGGATCCGTGACCATTAAGTCCAGTTGCGGACGACTCTGGGGTTGCGGCGCTCATCTCGCTTTACTGGCCAAGGGAGCTGGTGTTTGTCCGCAGATAGCTTCTGGGTCATGTGGCCAGCATGACTAAGCCGCTTCTGGTGAACCAGAGCAGCGCATGGAAATGCCGTTTACCTTCCCTCCGGAGTGGTACCTATTTATCTACTTGCACTTTGACGTGCTTTCGAACTGCTAGGTTGGCAGGAGCTGGGGCCAAACAACGGGAGCTCACCCTGTTGCGGGGATTCGAACCGCCAACCTTCTGATCAGCAAGCCCTAGGCTCTGTGGTTTAGACCACAGCGTCACCCACATCCTTTATCTAAAAAAATAGTCTAAGCCTTGCAGTTTTTAGTTATTAGCAGTGGAAGGGGTGAAATCTCTCATCATCACTGGCTGCATGACCAGAAAGACTTACCTTCCAAAATATCGTTATGCTACAGTTCTCCAAACACGAGTCAATGTCTCTCCAAATATCCAGTTGCCCTGATGGAGCTGTAAACCAAAGCACATAAAACAGGGTTATACACTGTGGAATGGAGCTCATATTATAAAACCCAGGTGGGGAAAACAGCTGAACAAGGCTTCTTTGTCACTAGCTCCAACAAAAGATCCTAAACCTCTTGGTAGTGTGTGCAGGAATAAACTTGAGTGTGGTTCAGACACACACCTTATAACAATGGACTTGGGACCTTGGAACTATTACAAGTACTCTAGATGTCCCAGTGGAGGAAGAGGGAGAGAAAAATCCTTGCTGCCACTGCTGCATTATGAGGTCCATGTGGAAGATTTGCAGTCAAATCTAACAATGTTAGTTAGTATGTGAAGGAGTTAAGGATCACAGAGTTCTAAATTGCTAGAGTAGGCTCAGTGATGTCACATCCCCTCTTCTCCTGGAAGGGAGGAAGTAAGGCTTGCTTCCTGTTCCTGTTCTCTCTCTCTCTCTCTCTCTCTCTCTCTCTCTCTCTCTCTCTCTCTCTCCCTCCCTCCCTCCCTCCCTCCCTCCCTCCCTCCCTCCCTCCCTACATATTTCTACCCAATAATGTTCATGCCTGCATTTGCTTATTGTGGCTGCTTAAGGCAATGCATGACTATAAGTATATTTTAAACTTACTTCAGTGTGTGGCTTGTTTCACTGCAAAACAGCTTCATGCAGCTGAACACATTATTAAAAGAAGGTTAAATGACCTATTCCTATGCTTCTTTAATTTGCCTAACGATAGGATTTAAGCTCTGCTACTAGGGCTCTTTATGTGCTAGCCTCCATGGTTTTAAAACAGGTACCAGCCATTATTTTCCTTTGTTAGTTAACCCACACAAGTGGGTCTGTAGAAGATTAAATAAATTTACTGTATCGTCTTCCCAATGCCCATCATAGGAAGAAGAAGAGGGGGAGATTGGGGAGGAGTGGGTCATCTACTCCATACGTTCTTTATTCTTTTGCCATTTTTCATTTTGCACATTCAAAAAGTGAAAAGTTCCCTTTTGACCATTTCCCCACAATTTTTGTAAAATGTGGGCAAACAGCATCCTGCAGAAGAGGATTATAAACCTGGTCACCCCAAACTTCTTCCCCACAACATGAAATCCCTACCAGTTTCATTTGTTGGGATAGTTTTACTTTCGCTCCATTTGCTCCATTTCCAAAAATGTCTAGCAGCACCACAGCGTACTTTTAACATGTAGTTTGTAGACGGCTGCAACCCATCCAGGATAATTTGGGGATGTGAATCTTTACTGTACTGGACTGTAACGATTTTCTGCAAAACATGAACATTAAACATGTTTAGGGTCAAACTACAGCTTTCTATTGTTAAAAAACTTTAATTGCATTTAAAATAACATGTTATGCAATACATCCATCCACATTAGAAACTAACAAGATGCAGAACTGGGCTATATCAAAAGGAATCAAGTTTCAACCAGGACTTTCGTGTTAGACCACACACTCCAACACTGGTCAGCAAGGAGTCCTAAGCTAGACCTGGCTACGGGTGGGACCTTCGTTTAGAACATGGCTTTGCTGTTGGTGTTCAATCTATATATTTCACAGGGTCTTTAAAGGTATAGAAGACTTGTTACGATGCGTGCTTATTTGCTTTGGTTGAAAGTACCAACTTTTTGTGCTCACAGCTTTAACAATGAATGCTATAAACACATCCATGATTACATGGAAGCCAGCCCAGCTCAATATAGTAGTCTCATTCACACATCATAATCAGCGTTGGCTGGTCCACTGGGGCAAATGAGGCACTGCTCCACCAACCTCACTTTGTCCTCAGGCAGCCCACACCTGCCTGACTTCTTTTTTGCACCCAGTCCTGGCTATCAGCTTCTTCTTCCTTTGGCTCAGCATTGCCAGTGAGGAACTAAGTTGGGAGGAGGATGGGAGCAGAACTAGAATTAGTTGGCTTTGCTTGACGTTGACTGTGGCTCCACCTATTTCTGTCCTACCGGTCACAATGGGCATCTGTCACACCACCGATCACAGTAAGCCACAGTTTATGGCTTACAATGAACAAGCAGATAACTCCCACTTCACTCCTCCCCTAACACAAGCAATCCCCCTCCTCCACTGTGGCTTCTTGTGAGAATGCAGGACCACTGTGGCTAGTTCAGGAGAAACAAACAACCAGGAAGCCAATAACATAGCTAGGCATCAGGTTGTGGTTTGTTTCAAGGGAAACAAGGCCCAACCGCACATTTGGAAGTCACAGCAAATCAAATTTCATGGGCTATCATGGGTGTTTTGGTTGAGATTCCTGCATTGATTAGATGACACTTGGTGTTCCTTCCAATTCTACAATTCTGTGATTTTATTTTGTTTCTTTACTGCTTTATATTTTAAAGAAAAGAGGCGAAATCTCCCCTTTTGGTTCAGGGGAGAAGTGGCAGAATAACTCATTTGCTGTAAGCCATAAACCATGGCTTCCCAAAAACTTGGGAACAAGTGTTTTCCTTTGTAAGCACTATATGCCACAGTTCTGTGGAATAAGATCTTGACACACAGGGGTCCCTTCAGGAGCTGAAAGTTTTGTGCCACATTAAAAAAAAATACAGTGGTGCCCCGCAAGACGAATGCCTCGCAAACCGGAAAACTCGCTAGACGAAAGAGTTTTCCGTTTTGGAGGTGCTTCGCAAAACGAATTTCCTATGGGCTTGCTTCGCAAGACGACTGTCTTGCGAGTTCCTGCTGGTTTTTTTTCCTTCCCCCTCCTTTTTCTAAGCCGCTAATCCGCTTATCAGCTGATCCGATCAGCAGATAAGCCGCTAAAAGCCACTAATAGCGCTAATAGCGCTAATCCGCTAATCCGTCAATGGGCTTGCTTCGCAAGACGAAAAAACCGCTAGACGAAGAGAATCACAGAACGGATTCTTTTCGTCTTGCGAGGCACCACTGTACTTTGCTTTTGCAGAGTAATCAGTCTATTCTTTTTTTTTACCATTGTGTTTATTGAGTTTTCACACAGAATACAGCAAGAACCATAACACTGTCAATGTTAAATTTAAAGGATAACAAATATAAAGAAAGAAAACCAAAACAAATCTGTAAAATGGATGGGAGTAGGACCTTGACCAATACATTGTTACAAATTCTTGCTTTCCCAACCACAGCTGCTTATGTGTGGACAGGGGACTTAAGTTATATTCTTTTTTTACAACCATGTACTTTTTACAACCATGTACAATAAAACAACACCACGTTTCATAAAATTTGTATGCCTCTGAACCTTTTTTTAAAGTGTACATTTTGTAAGTAAGCTTTTCCTTTAGCACTAGTTTCCATACTTCTTAAAACAATCATGCAAAAGATTGCCGTCTAGTGTTTTCTAAGCTCTCCGCCATCACTATAGGTTGAGCAATTAACAAGAAAGCCACAAATGTTATGAATCTGAAAAAGACCACCACACTTTTCTTTGTGATAATCGTGTTTGCTTCTTACCTGTTCCCCATCACGAGAAGCACCATGAATTTCACATAACAGCGACAGGGCTTCGCTTATTTCATTTATCTGCCATTGTAACTGGATGGTAGTAGCGTTTGTATAACCTGCACGGAGTTTGTAGGGGGCTGCAGGATGAACTAGTTTGAAAGGGAGAAAGAAAAATGTACACTTCTGTAAGAGCAATTCAGTCAATTTGGACAGTAAAAAAATGTGCAATAATAACTCTGAATTATTTCAGGATAGTTTCATAGAATACCATGATAAAAACTGGAGATGCCTCTGCTGCAGTTTGTAATCTGCCTTGGAACATAAATTCAGATAAGAGGAAGTGAGAGTTCTACTGCTGCTATTTATAAATACAGTGTCTTTTTCTAAAAAAAAAAAAATGTTTAGGGGTACTCTCATTTTCCTACTCACATTGAAATACTGCCCCTCAATGAAGCCAAACTGAGATTCATAAAATGTTTAGGGGTATGTGTCCCCCCAGAAAAAAGCACCGTATAAATAAATATATGCTAGTAGATACTTGGTGGGAAGGTCTTCTTGTCTCAGTTATATTTTGGTTCAGCTAGTAGCCATTATAGTCCCAATATGTTAATTGTTTTAGTTTTATGATACTGTTTTCAGAAGGATAGCTTATCAAATTGTTCTGTGCTATCATAATAGCTTTTTGTGTTATCTACTTGTGATATTTGTACAATGTTGTAAGCTGCTCCAATATTTCTTTGAAATATGGAGCTGTTATACAGTGGTACCTTGGGTTAAGTACTTAATTCATTCCAGAGGTCCGTACTTAACCTGAGACTGTTCTTAACCTGAAGCACCACTTTAGCTAATGGGGCCTCCTGCTGCCGCCGCGCCGCCGCAGCACGATTTCTGTTCTCATCCTGAAGCAAAGTTCTTAACCTGAAGCACTATTTCTGGGTTAGCGGAGTCTGTAACCTGAAGCGTATGTAACCTGAAGCGTATGTAACCCGAGGTACCACTGTACAAATCGTTGAAATATAAAAGGCCGAGTTATAAACTCTGGTAGCTCAAAATGCTTGCCCCAAATCCAAGCTGAACATTGCAACACACAAACATGCCGCACACAGACTTCTTCTCCAGCACAATTTTTAATTCAAGAAAAGTAAAAAGTCAACTAATTCCCCCTCTCTCTCAGCACCAACCTGCTTTTGCTAAGGAGACGGGACAAGGGAAGAAAATAAGGTCTCCCTTGCTTATCTCAAATGTCAACAGGGCACTGAGCCAATTTTCCCAAAAGTCCTGCTGTGTTTCCCAACATCCCCGGCATCAGGTTCACAGCTATAGCAGTACCAAAGAGGGAGAAGGGAGAAATGAGAGAGAGCAGGAGAACTAAGGTGAGGGGGCGAGCAGGAGATATGTGCATTGATCAGCGCATTTATTTGCTATTTTTGTCCATGAGGTGCCAGTCTCAATCCAAATCAAGCCTGGGGGGAACTGGTGCTTTCAGTATCCATATCTACGGCTAATCTCCCTTGCATAATATTGGGTGGACCATCCCTTATAACAACAACAAAACCCCACCCCACCAATAACCTAGTATAGATCCTTCTGAAGGTCATGTCAACATTCATTGTTAATATAAATGATATGCCTTGACTATTATTTTATTCATTCAGCAGCTAAATGTAGTTCACCCTACAGGCAACTGGGGGGAAATTCCATATTGTTCTTGTTTTGCACCCCGTTTAAGTTCTGGAGGCAATTAAGTTGTGTATCAGGTCAATGGCACATCTGTTCTCATATCAGGCCAATGGCACGATCCTGTTCTCATAGCAGCCAACCTGTAAGGAAAGAGCAGCAGGAAATTTGGAGCTGGATCTTGATCACATATTGAAACTGGGAAATACCAAGGGGGCAACTCAGTGCATTGCAAGCACCGCCATCTTATGGGTTAAAATTAACACAAGCATTTAGCTTGGCCTTATCTCACTGGTAGAGCACCTGCTCTGCATGCGGGAGATTCCAGCTTCCAGTGGCGTAGCGTGGGGGGTGCAGGGGGGGACCGGGCGCAACATCTGGGGGTTAGGGTTAGGGGGCGCAAATCCACGGGTTAGGGGGCGCAAATTACTTGCCTTGCCCCGGGTGCTGACAACCCACGCTACGCCACTGCCAGCTTCAACCCACAGCATCTCCAAGTAGCCCTTCTGAAACCCTGTGGAGCCAATGCTCTTCAGGATTGACAATATTGAACTAGATGGACTTGGTGCTCAGCAGAAGGCAGCTTTCTGTGTTCCTACTTCTTCTGCTTCCATTGGTAGCAGTAGGAGTATCATCCTCTTATCACTTGGGAGCAAACAGAACAGGGTAAAAGGGAGACATTTGCTGAGATTTACCAATCTGGATTAAAAAGCAGAGACATCACCTTGCCAACAAAGGTCCGTATAGTTAAAGCCATGGTTTTCCCAGTAGTGATGTATGGAAGTGAGAGCTGGACTATAAAGAAGGCTGATCGCCGAAGAATTGATGCTTTTGAATTATGATGCTGGAGGAGACTCTTGAGAGTCCCATGGACTGCAAGAAGATCAAACCTATCCATTCTTACGGAAATCAGCCCTGAGTGCTCACTGGAAGGACAGATCGTGAAGCTGAGGCTCCAATACTTTGGCCACCTCATGAGAAGAGAAGACTCCCTGGAAAAGACCCTGATGTTGGGAAAGATGGAGGGCACAAGGAGAAGGGGACGACAGAGGACAAGATGGTTGGACAGTGTTCTCGAAGCTACAAACATGAGTCTGATCAAACTGCGGGAGGCAATGGAAGACAGGAGTGCCTGGCGTGCTCTGGTCCATGGGGTCACGAAGAGTCGGACACGACTAAACGACTAAACAACAAAACAACAACAACCAATCTGGAATTTCAGCTTGCCCAGAATTATCTTTGTGGAAAAGAACTGGATCACCTAAGAGTTCGTTTTACCCACTTGGGGATGTCAGGGTGTAGCTTAAATTGTTGTTTTATGTTTTGCCCCAGCTGCAACATGCAGGAGCCTATTCTTTATTTTCAGATGGTGGTAGTAGGTAAAGTGTAACACTGATAGAGGAAATAAACTCTTACCTCTGTGGGCTACATCAACAGTAAGATTGATAAGTTTCTCTCCAATGCAATTTCTGGATGTCAGTATTAAATTGTATATGGTTTGCTTGCCAATCTTGAATGAACAGGATGGGGAAGCGGTTGAGCTACAATACGTTTCATTGGAAGAACTTTCGAGACATGGTGATTGACGTTTCGGAGGGGAAGAAAAGAGAGTTTATTGTTCTTCCATCAGAAATAGAATATTAGAGAATATTTGGACCATAATAGAAGTGGAAATCAAGGTTTAAAAAAATGCATACATTTCTCCCACCCACCACCCACACCACCCCCAGTAGGGCATGTTGAATTTTTCAACTTTCAAATTCCAAAAATGAGGGGAGCTGAAATGTTGTAACTTTACCTGATATTTCAAAAGATATTTTAGTTGAATTAATATAATTTAGTTTTGCTTGGTAAGTAAAATGTCTGTAAAAATGCATAGAAATCATTAAAAATGATTGCCAAGTACTTGCAGTTTATTATTATTATTATTATTATTATTATTATTATTAAGCATTATTTGACATTTTCAGAAGGTAAAATTAAAATTCTTTGGTTTTTCGAAAGCAGTTTATGTGCTGCTTCTTCAAACGTAGACTTACCAAGCTAAATGTTGTCCAATCACAAAAAGAATAGCAGAGTTGAATTCCTCACACTCAAAAACATATTTTAAAGTCCCCTCGCTTAAGAAGTTTGCAAAAATTAAGTTTCACCCCCTAAAATGACACACCCTACCACCTCCACAACAAATTCCTAGTTAGCACTAACTAGGTTTCCAGCGTGACCAATAGTCAGGGCTGATGGGGATGGTATCTTAACATCATCTGGAGGGCTATAGCACTTACTGATCAGCACTTACTGTTCCCAACCATAACACTGCAGAAAGCCATCTAATTAGACTTTAATTTGATTTTGACCTGTTTTTAGGAGGTAACTTAATTATTGTTCGATTTTATACTAATGTTATATATTTGATGTTAGCCGCCCCGCCCTGAGCCTGACTTCGGCCGGGGAGGGTGGGATATAAATAAAAGATTGTTGTTGTTGTTGTTGTTGTTGTTAGCCCCTCCACAAAGGTAAAGTGTTTCCTCTACCTAAGTTCTGTTTGCAAATAATCCATTTGATCCAACCCTCTGGTCATCTTCCAGGACACTTTCTGTCCCTGTAATTCATTTCGTCAACAACTCATTTCCTCAAAAAAAGGTATACTATGATGGCTGGCATAACTGTTGTCACTTCCTAAGGAACTCTCCTGTCAGGATCAGGGTTTCAGAACACTTACCCATCAGACAAGGTGAAGCTTGCTGGACATAGCAACTCAGCATCCGTATTTTTAGCACTAGGGTGCCAGGTACACTCTAAGTTAATCATGTCTTCTGTTTTGCAGGCTAAGTCTTTGGGTTTATCAGGCTGCTCTGTTGAAACAAGACTGGATTATAATGTTTTTCTCTTTCATTTCATTCTTTCAACCACCTTTGAAAACAATTACTCTTAGGGTCAGCTGTGAGCACACCATTCACGGGCTACCAATTTTGCAGATCAAATCAATCTGATCTGATATTTTTGCCACCTTTGATAGAGCCGGTCATGGAGACTTTCAGGATATTCATTTATTAGGAAAATTTATATCATATCTTTCTACTTTGCAAACTTTCACTCAAGGTGGCTACTAATGTCCAAAGAACAGAACAATCATCAGCAGTATTTTTAAAGCTGAAAACTGCATGGCAAATTATTAAAACACCCAATTCAGGCCGAAAAAACATGGGGAATTAAAAAGCATGTGTGAACAAAACTCATCACCAGATGTAGGAACTTAACAAGACATGGGGCACAAACTGAGGTGTGACCACATAAACAACTCTCTCATTCTCCCAACTTAACCTAGCACCCACCCACATGTATCAGGATATGGAGAAGGGCCTCTCCATATCTTGAGGTGTGTGAAGAATGGAAGGAGGCAGTCCTTTGGAAAGAGGGTGAGGAACATCAAGTGTCTTGCCCCCTGGTCTTCATCTAGCCCACAGGACTCTCCTCAGGCCAGGCACATCAGTGGTCCTCCTCAAGTTCTCTTATGAGATAGAATGTGCCCTTGAACTGTGATAAGGCCTCTTGCTCAGAGGATAAAGAGAAGCTCTGGTCAGGAGGAAAGAAGGTTCGTCACCCCTACTTTAGGACATGAGCTCCTCTTCAGATATTCCTGTTACAAAATTTCATGAACCTGGCCAGGAAGTATAAAAAGCTGCTCAGATAGACACAATCCCCTCCCTCAATGGAAACACCAAATATTTTCTGCTTACTGGTCACAAAGAGAGATGCGCTTTCGGAATCACACTGGATAGTGTAGCCAAGTCTCTTGGAACGGGTAACATTTTTCAAAGTAACTAATACTCTTCGTTGCAGTCCAACGTTCATCTGCTTATCACCAAAATAAAATTTCGGTACACTCTTATTTTCCGCCCCAATGCAGCAATACTTGACGTCAGAACCCATTTCAACGAACTTATTACCCTCTGGCCATAAGACATGCCAGCGAATGTCTACAACATCCAGCCCTGAACAAAGAAACGGGGGGGGGGGGGGAGAGAGAGAGATTTGCTTGTACATATAATTGTGACAATGAAACAGGCACCCTTTGAGGCATTCCAGCCCCACTCCGTAAATTAAGAGTTTTAATTTAAAAATAAAAAAATAGTTTCCAGGGCAACAATTCAACAATTCCTACCAGAGAATAAACACAACGAACACAATGAGGCTTACTTCTGAAGAAGTATTATAGGATTACGTTTCATTCACTGTAACTAGAACTCACTGTACATTTGTGTGTGTGACTTCATCACCACCTCAAAGGCTTCTTTCTATGAAAGCTCACGCTGTTAAGTACATAGGACAGTCCTAAAAGTTCTACATGGCTCTGAGCTTTTTGCGGTAAGAAACCAAACAACAAACCATCTGGAAGTTGTTGTTTCATCTCAAAGTTGTCTCAGAAGTTTCCTTGATATCTATTGGGGAGTTGGGGAGAAGAAATTGCTCCCATGTTGTTATTGGCATCCATCAGTCTCAGGAGACAATGGAGTGCACCTCTGTGGGTGAAGTAAAACCACTGGATTGGAGAATCACGGCACCTGCTGTGGCTGCAGGGACAAGAAACTCGTAACTGCTGCCTCCTGTTTTGCTCCATTGTTTTGCTTGCATTAGCAGCATCGAAGTGACCTCTCCTACACAAATCGGGAGTGGAGTCCCTAAGACGGTTGGATGGCGCCTTGTACACCTCCTTCTGGCAACTCCTGCTGTCAATCTGGTGCCAAATGTTTTGCTCTGCTTTCCTTTGGACCACATCAGCAAGGCTTGGGGGAGTCATTGTCTGGGCAACCCAGGACCTCTATACTCACTGCCTAGGCTTGCGCATGGGGAGGTAACATTCAGTTTCATTTCACCTCAAGTTGTGCATTCCATTCTTTCTCTAGACAGATGGATGCCAACAACGTAATGGCTTTAATAGCTTTACATATGAAATTTCTGCAATGGTTGTTTTTGTTGTTGATGTTTTCATTCTTAGATTGCTTTGAGATATCTTATGCGAAGCAACTCATAAATGGAAAAAATAGAGAAATATAAAGGCAATAAAGTGTTGCCATGTGCACTATAGTTATTTAAATAGTGCCTTGGTACTCTACAGTACACAATAGGTTACTTCTAAGCCTCAGGGGGTTTCCCACTTTATCGTTAGTGTTGTGGAGGCAGTGGAGGGATGTGGAGCCAAAAGAAAGCAGAGGAAGAATATATATGCATTTTAGTTATACTAACTTAGGCATGCTGTTTTGGAATGAGGGAGTTGTGTCAAAGGCGTTATGGAAAAAAAGGGTTTTGATGATGTTTTTGAAAGAAGAGTGAAAGTTGGCATAAGTTGAGCTGTCTGCAATTTCCTGTATTTCCTGCTACTTAATTATTTTTATAAGTATTTTGCGAAGAAACACCCACTGATCCCATGAATAGAAAGTGCATGTGATAACGAAATCTTTGTTCAATTTAAAGGGGAACACAGAATGATGAGGCAGCATTTGTGAGCCATTATGGTTTTGCTGTTTCTATAAAAATAGAGTATTTTCATCCCAAAGCTACATTTTGAAATGACTCTAATTAGTCCTAGGGATGGAAGCAGTGTCAGAAGGAAAATGAATTGATATGGATTATATATGTGTGTGTGTTTGTGTGTAACTTTGTACTAATGTAACATTTTTACATGCAAATGTATGTAATTTTTACATTTTAGCTGTTGTTGCTTCAGTTTTCTGTACACAGCTTAGAGATATTTGCAGTATATTGAGCAATACAGAAATTAAATCATCAAGCAAGCAAGGAAGAGAGCAAGCAGATAAGATAGGTTCTGTTTGCTCTTAATGCAAATCGAACACATCAACACTTCCCAAAAGGACATGAAAAATGAAGCACAAAATTCTTTCAAAATTCTTCCAAAATCTTTCGAAAATCATGCTTCCTCAGATTCTGCAACGCTGTTCTTCAACAAAACGTGTGTGTAAATGTGTAAATAAGCATGCCTTATATTTGGAGCAACTGCTTTCAAAAATGCCCTTGCTATCGGCCAGGCTATAGGCTCTCTGTCCTTGCATTCAACAGTGCTAATACAGTTCCCCCAATGGGCATTTTGCTCTTTCATACTTAAAGGTGACAATGTTTGCTCACCATCTGCTATCTTCCATGGGCTCCAGTTGCTCCAAACTTCAGAAAACCTCACCATGCTCCTGATCCTTACTGCATGAGCTGCACACTCCAAGGGTATTTCGGAAGTCCAGTTCCATTGCAGATGTCTATTTGATTTACTGACAGTGGTTGTATAATTCTCCTAAAAAGCAGGCAATTGAAAAAGAAAACAGCGAGGCAATATATATCTTAGTTGAATAATTAGGGACAACTCTATCAGTAGAGCATGAGACTCTTAATCTCATGGTTGTGGGTTTGAGCCCCATGTTGAGTGCAAGATTCCTGCACTGCAGGGGGTTGGACTAGATCAGGACAGGCCAACCTTTCAGACCAAATGGGTCTGAAAAGAGTACTTTGACACAGAACCCACAGGCTGGACAATGCATGGTTGCACAACAGGGAAGGCGGTGAGGCCAATATTTAAAGCCCACTCCAGCCCCCAGCCCTTGCGCTGCCTTCCCAAAGAGATTGGAAAGGAGGTGCAAGGCTCTGGCATTGTCCTAGAGTCCTCCCACCTCCTTCCCAAAGCTGGGAAAGCACTAACTAGGCACTAACTAAGATGCCGGAGCACTCTAGGACCCTGTCAGAACCCTCACACCGCCTTCCCCAAACCCAGTGCCTCATCTACCTGTGGGGGAACATCAAATGTTGCCAAGAGCTGCCCAAAAAGATATTGAGGGCTGTGTGTGGCCCTTGAACCATGAGTTGGACCACCGTGGACTAGATGATCCTCATGGTCCCTTCCAACTCTAGAATTCTATAGATTATACCCTTTAGCTTATGAAATGTGCAGGCATCTGTATATGTGGAGGAGTGACCGTTCTAAAAATAATAATCAAAGGGCTGTTTTCAATGTTGCATGAGCAGAACTCAAGCTCGCACAACAGATCTTTCCTTATTCCTTATTCTTCCTCCTCGTCCTCTGCAGAAGCATAGCTGTCAACTTACAGATTTGAAAACAAGGACCAGCAGCCTCGAAAATAAGGGATCAGCAGCCAAAATAAGGGATTTTCTGAACACAGGTATGTTCAACTTCTGAGCCCCTCTGAGCCAAAGGCACAAAGCCCAGCCAGCAGCCAAACGAAGCCTCAAGTGATGGTTCCCACAGCGCAGCAACCCGGCAAAGGGGATGCAGCAAGGAAAACCACCGTCACCTCTCTGCTGGGAAGCACTGAGCAAAGGCGAGTCCCCAGGCAACGCGGCCAATTTGATCGGCACAAGGCATGCAAGCTCCACCCCCCAGTCGTTCCTAGACTCCTTATTGAGTGAGCAATGCAGCCAAGCAATACAGTTGGAGCCTCCCTCCTCCCTGGCCAGCAGGGACAGATGGAAAGGAGCTGCTTCCTTTGAAACCCGGGAAATGTACGGGATATCATCAATCCGGGACAGCAGCAGGACACGGCGCTGGGATAAGGGAGTTTCCCGTCAAATAAGGAACGGTTGACAGCTATGTGCAGAAGCCACTGTGCCTCATCCCTCCAAGAGATCAGGGAGACCTACTGCAACATTTTTGGCTGTGTTGCATGAGGTTTCAGTGCCGGGAGAGGGGGTGTCTACTGAACTTAAACATTGGCTTAAGAATCCTCTGCTCAATTCCAGGCAACTCCTCCCTCTCTCACTGCAGCCCCATGTGACACAGACCACACTATTCAACAGGTCACCCTACAACAATCCGGAAAGACTTTCTAGTTTATTTATTTATTTGTTGAATTTATATCCCACCTTTGGCCGCCATGGAGCTCAGCGTGTCTTCTCCCCCCGCCCCATTTAATTCCCACAACAACCCTGTGAGGTAGATTAGGCTGAGAGGCAGTGACTGGCCCAAGGTCACTCAGTGAGCTTCCTTGCTTTTCTTGGTTAGTCACTTTTGGTGAAAGATAACACTGGATCGTGGACTAAACGAATAAGCCTGAATCATTTCCAGACTTCCAGGTAAATGCATGGTGACTGTCAACATACATCAGTGGTGCCTTTTCAGTTTTCTGACTTTTGCAAAATGTGCCTGGGAATTGGCAACGTTCACATACGAGTTAAGGCAGTCGCTAATTTTGGACATTCAATAAAACTTACGTAAGACCAATACGTTGAAAGCTACCTCCACTAATATCAGCTCGGTTTAGCAACTCGGTCAAAGATCTAGTCACACCCACCCACCCACATGACTTATCTCTTATGTTCCACTTGTTTTCAGTTAGATAGGTTAGGCAGATAATACTTTCTACTTTGTCAGATTAAATGATAGCTTGAAGTGTGTGTTAAGTGTATTCAATATACCTTAAATTTCTGTAACAAAATCCACTAGATTTGCTTGACACCTCAGCATTCCATTTATTGCTGGACTATTGAACACTGGGATCTACTTTTAAAAGGACTAAACATTAGCTTAAATACGGAATTATTTTGATTATTTTAAACAACTTTATTCACAAAACTTACAGCCCATGCTTGATTATGTGCTAACAAAATCCAAGGAGAAATTGACAATGCCTTACAGACCTGGGGTTTGTTTGTTGGTTTGTTTGTTTTAAGAAAAGTGTACACAGCTGATAGCAATTTCAAATGGGGGTTCTGTTGCTGACCCCTGCTTGTGAAAGTGCTCCCTGCCCCATGACACTCCTCTCCCCATTACAGCCTTTTCATGCTGTGTTGATTGACAGTTTCGGGTCACTTCTGGGTTCAGTGCAATGCACATGTGGGTCTTTTGGACGCACATTAATCAGCCATTGCCTGAATGTGAAAGCTTTGTTGTTCCTCAAGAGCAAATGAGGAAGGCAATTCTTTCATAAATATGCCTTCATATCCCAGAAAATAAGACTAGAGAAAAGATACTACAGTGGTATCTCCGATTGCGAACAGGAACTGTTCCGGAGGTCCGGCCGGAACCTGAGGTTTTCGCAAACGGAGGAGAAGCAGTAGACCGCTTCTGCGCATGTGTGCGTGACAGTAAACCTATTCTGAGCATGCACGTGTGGTGAAACACTTCTGGGTTTGCCGCTTTTGCAACCCGAAGTTTACGTTACCCTAACGTAAGCCAAGGTGCTACTGTATTTAATTCTATGATTCAGCCCTTTTGCATTTACAATTCTGGGTACTTACAGCAGTTTAAGGAACTGGCTAACTATTGTGGCAGGCATTAAGAATCCTGGGTTTCAACTCAACATAGAACAATAACTTTCCCCAGCCTATATTCAAATGTTTTGCTTTTTCTAATGCAGCCTGGTAAGTGTATTTTGAATAACTTGCATAGAAGAGAACACATATGTATGTGGCTTATCTTCATAGGAACATAGGAAGCCATCTTAAACTGAGCCAGACCATTGATCCATCTAGCTCAGTATTAACTACATTGACAGGCAAAAGTTCTAGGCCTTTCCCACCTATACCTGGAGAGGCCAGGGTCTGGGAATTTCACGAAAAGTTGGGAAGTCAATAATCTTCTCTTCGGTTCGATTGACTTGGATATTAAAAACAAGATCTGTTTCAGAGTAATATGCTTCAGAATCATTGCCAACATCCCATTTCACTGATAGCTGCTGAAGACGAATGTTCATGGAAATCTCAAGGTTTCTAGGTTGAAACAGATTATGATCTAAGGGAGAAAAGAAAAGACTCACTGACACTTCAGGATCTGCTGAACAATCTTTAGGGTAACAGTTACCCAAGAACAGTTCCATCAACGCTGGTGTAGCATATACAGTGGTACCTCGGGTTACATACGCTTCAGGTTAAATATGCTTTAGGTTACAGACTCTGCTAACCCAGAAATAGTACCTTGGGTTAAGAACTTTGCTTCAGGATAAGAACATAAATCATGCTCCTGTGGCGTGGCGGCAGCAGGAGGCCCCATTAGCTAAAGTGGTGCTTCAGGTTAAGAACAGTTTCAGGTTAAGAACGGACCTCCAGAACGAATTAAGTTCGTAACTCGAGGTACCACTGTAACCTGGTACTTCTGCATTGTGTAAAATAACTAAAAATCCCTGCACTTAAGGGCACAGATACCTAGAAAATGTACTTCATTTGGCCTGAAAATATGCTTTACAGTGCAATTATTTACTTGTCTACTCAGAAGTGTGCTCCATTGAATACAGTGGTACCTCCGTTTACGTACTTAATCCATTCCGGAAGTCCGTTCTTAAACCGAAACCTTTCTTAAACCAAGGCGCACTTTCCCTAATGAGGCCTCCCGCCACCGGTGCCCTTCCACCGATCAGCTTCCGTTCTTAGACTGAGGTAAAGTTCTCAAACCAGGACACTATTTCCGGTTTTGCGGAGTTTGTAAACTGAATTGTTCTTAAACCGGACTGTTCTTAAACCAAGGTACCACTGTACTATGCTACATACACGTAAGTAAGTAGTACCAGTTTTCTTTTTAAAAGCAGGAAATTACCAGTCCCAGTTGGTACACACACTCAAACACACATTGTTGCCTTGCTATATATGTACTATTTCTTTTCAAGGAAACAAGCATTCATACACATACCTTGATTTTCAAACAGGCCAGAATGCAATAGTACATAGAGAACTACCATCCGAAGCACCAAATGCTCCATTGATTATACCTGAAAAAAAACAAGCAATACATTTCTTTTGGGTAAATCCTCTGTTTGGAATCACATTCAACAACCCCAAATTAATTTTCAAACAATGTAATAAAATGATCTTAACCACTGTCTGATACTCTTGGACAGAAATAGGGTAGTCCCTGGGCTAATCTTGAGATCCAAACTGGCCTGGCCATTTTTATTTTAAGCCAGGCGCACCCACCAATCAAGTGATGTCACCTGTCAATCATATGGTGCAATGCCACACCTTACCGGGGCAGCGCTGCAATTGATTTGCTCAGTCAAGCCTCCCTGAAAGAGACTTTCCCCTCAGACAGTTTTCAATTAGGAGCCAGAATATCCGTTGCCAGGGAGTTGTTTAAGGAGTCTCTGGCCACTGTAAGCACAGGACTCAACTGCTGGATCACGCCAGAGGCACAACTGTAATTGAAAACTAATTAAAAAATTATTACAGGATGAAGCGGCCATGTTGAGAAACCTTAGTTCACTATCATCCATGCAGAATGTATAATAATATAACTCCAAGGATGCCAACAAGCTGGACTTTCTATCTATAAAAGTCACTGAATAAAATTATCTGATACTGCCTTTTTAAAAAATAAATAAATGTGGTATTTATCTAGTTGTGCATTCTTTTTAAATTGAGGTTAAAACCAACTTTTTCTTGCTTTACTGTATGTGGTAAACTGCTCCTTTATGCTAAGCTGCAACCCAACCTAATTCATGTGTCCTGCACTAACACAGAGACCAGAATGCAGCCAGAATGGTCAGGCAGCAGAATTCTCTGGGTTTAGTAACACAGTTTTGGTTCAAAAAACAGGAGCATAAAAATGCATTTACAGGAATACTGTATAGCCCCCCATTTTAGGGAGAAAAGCGTATGAAGTGTATATTGACCAGTTAAATGGGGTTTGACAGCTCATTAGCACAGATGGGCTCATCATGCCCTTACTTCTGCCAAAAGACCAGTATTGATTCACTGGGAAAATAATACTTTTGGCCCCCTTTGATCATTGGATAGAAGATAGGACAACTCTTGCAGCCTATGAATGGATTGCTTTTAGACACAGATTGTGTATGGATAAATATGATGATGACTTGGAATGCATTTGTAAAAATTATAATGACTTGTAAATAAATGTATCGGGACGTGGGTGGCGCTGTGGGTTAAACCACAGAGCCTAGGACTTGCTGATCAGAAGGTCAGCGGTTCGAATCCCCGCGACGGGGTGAGCTCCCATTGCTCGGTCCCTGCTCCTGCCAACCTAGCAGTTTGAAAGCACATCAAAATGCAAGTAGATAAATAGGTACCACTCCGGCGGGAAGGTAAACAGCATTTCCGTGCGCTGCTCTGGTTCGCCAGAAGTGGCTTAGTCATGTTGGCCACATGACCCGGAAGCTGAACGCTGGCTCCCTTGGCCAATAAAGCGAGATGAGCGCCTCAGCCCCAGAGTCGGCCATGACTGGACCTAATGGTATGGGGTCCCTTTACCTTTAAATAAATGCATACTTGCTGGAATAATAGCATTACAGTGCTACCTCCGGTTGGAAACAGGATCTGTTCTGGAGGTCTGGCCACATCCCGAGGAATTCTTAACCAGAGGACCGCTTCTGCGCATGCGCACATGGTGAAACCCGAAAAAATATTTCCGGGTTTGCCACATTCACATCCCAAAGTTTACATATCCAGAAGGATATGTAAGCGGAGGTACGACTGTGTTTATATACACATTATCGTATTGTATCACAGTTTCAAGCACCTTTTTCTTTTTAAAATTTCTTTCCGTTTTAATTTCTTGTCCCCTGAAAAAATTCAGTAAAATATAAGTATTCATTTCACAGATAGAACAAGAACGGTTTGCAGACCTAAATTGGCATTTGGCAAATATTTCCCTGATATAACTCCACAGTAATGCAGCAGTGTTTTGTTTTTGCTGTGACTGTTCTTGTTTTTATGAATGTCTAATGAATGTCAAGTGTTCTAAAAGCCAATCAAATACTTTTTCTAAAAATCAGTCATCATAGAGAATGTGGAGGAAGGAAGGTTCCTATGCAGAAACAAAGATGCAATGCCTATACAGAGCATTTGTTCTGCAATGTTTTGTTTCCCTTTAAACAAAAGTAAACCACCGAACCCATATGCGTGCACTTAATGCATAGCAGATTATGTTGGAGCTCCACTAGATTTCAATGTTTAATGGGCTGCTGTGTGATAGATTCCAGTAAGGACAAGGAAGGAGCAGCCAAATCTATTTGTTTCAGTGCCAGATGTGTCAAATAGCACATGCATATAAATCACCCATTGGATGCAAGTAAGAATGGTCAGCCAGCAAAGTAAGGTTCAACATTAAGATACAGCATCCCATCTTCTGAATTGGTCGTGCTGATGGAAGTTAATGAAATATCTGCCAACATCAGCCTGTACTGGAAATGATAAGACAGTACGGAATACCCGGCAAGCATCCCAGAAAAATTGGGACACCTCATTTTTTATCGTGAAAGAACAGGGGCCATTTGGGTTGCTGTGATCTCACATGATTTTGCAGTGTGATCACACACACACACCATGGGGAAAGTGTTTTCTCGGGGTCTGTGATCTCCCATGGCAACCCCAAAACATGTGTTTTGGGGCATCATGACTGGGAAAGCACTTTTTGGGGAGTGGGGGAACCACCGTGAGAGATCACGCAAGGTCATGGCAACTGAAATGGTCCCTGTGCTCTCACAATAAAAAACGTGAAGATGGTGTCCAGGATTATGGATTCAAAATGTTATGGTAGGGTATAGTATGGTAGAGTGGCTAGAGCATTGCTGGGGAACCTGTCACCCTCCAGTTGTAGTTGGACTCCCAAATAGCATGGTCAATGGTCAGGTATGATGCGAGTTGTAGTTCAGAAATGTCAAGAGGGCCACAATTTTCCCACTCCTGAGCTAGACTTGAGATCCAGGACCAGGGAGACTTGGTTTCAAATTACCACTCAGGTGAGATGTACATTGGTACCTCAGGTTAAGTACTTAATTCGTTCCGGAGGTCCGTACTTAACCTGAAACTGTTCTTAACCTGAAGCACCACTTTAGCTAATGGGGCCTCCTGCTGCGCCACCGGAGCACGATTTCTGTTCTCATCCTGAAGCAAAGTTCTTAACCTGAAGCACTATTTCAGGGTTAGCGGAGTCTGTAACCTGAAGCATATGTAACCTGAAGCGTATGTAACCCTGTACCACTGTATAGTGCTCACTCTCTCTCAGGCCCACCCAACAGGTTTTTGAAACTAGGAGAAACCAGCATGCAGCACCCTGAGCTCTTGGCCAGCATGACTAAGCCGCTTCTGGCGAACCAGAGCAGCGCATGGAAATGCTGTTTACCTTCCCGCCGGAGCGGTACCTATTTATCTACTTGCACTTTGATGTGCTTTCAAACTGCTAGGTGGGCAGGAGCAGGGACTGAGCAATGGGAGCTTACCCCGTCATGGGGATTCGAACCGCCGACCTTCTGATCGGCAAGTCCTAGGCTCTGTGGTTTAACCCACAGTGCCACCCGCGTCCCTTACAAATCAGCCTTACCCAACAGTTAATCAAAGGCTGCCGCGGGCTCTGGTACACATTTGTATGTGCTAACTTATATTTATAGATGCCTCTGGGCAAATTAAGCTGGTGGTTGGCTGGACTTTCATCAGCGTCGTGCTTTTCATTGTTCTCAGCTGTAAGCAAAGTTTTTAAAAGAGAATGGAAAGGTGCATTGGGGCTTGGGGTTAGCATAAAAGACCTGAGGACTTGGCCCTAATAATGCCCTTGACCAGTAAAATAGACAGAGGCTGACTGTGTACTAATCAAACATGTAGCTGTGTGGTTTTGTAACCCTGCTACATCCCATTTGTTTAAAATGCACGGTTTCATTTTATTGCAACATTTATCGCATTATTGCAAATCAGTGCAGGGGCATAGTAATAAAGGAAGCTGCTTAACTGTTGCAACATCTGGGGAAACATCAAAGTGCTGTAAATATAGAGAGCTATGGTATGCACTGAAAAAATAGTGAATATGTTTGCCAACCTAGCAGTTCAAAAGCACGTCAAAGCGCAAGTAGATAAATAGGTACCACTCCGGCAGGAAGGTAAACGGCGTTTCCGTGGGCTGCTCTGGTTCGCCAGAAGCGGCTTAGTCATGCTGGCCACATGACCTGGAAGCTGTACGCCGGCTCCCTTGGCCAGTAAAGCGAGATGAGTGCCGTAACCCCAGAATTGGCCACGACTGGACCTAATGGTCAGGGGTACCTTTACCTTTAAGGCTGATTTGACCACGACCCCTGTCCCCTCTGTAGATCTTCACTCACTCCCTTGTTCCCAATGTAGGTCTTTCTTTTCCTGCAGTATATTGCCACTCACCCCTTCTTCCCTGGTGTATGCAGGGGTACCATTTTGTGGGTTTGCCTCAGGTGCCAAAATGTATTGGTCATACCCTAGTCATGGGTATGTATCACATGTCCCTTTGATTCCCTAGCAATGCACATTACCAATGCACAACGAGGGGTCGTGTGAATCGGAACATCTGGGTGGGAGTCTAAGTTAATGTGGTCATATGACCCACCCAGGCATTTTTGCACAGAAGTTACTCCACCAGAATCCCAAATAATCATCCCATAACCAAAGATACTGCGGTGGGTGTCACCCATGGAGGTTATAGCTGTGAAAAAAAGGAACACAGAAGCAGTATGGCCCACGTATCAACAACTACTAATGGAAGGAGAGGGTGAGATAAGATTAAAACCCTATGAGGAGATTAGCAGATACTGCAATAGCTGGTTGCAATATCACCAAGTAGTTCATAGATTTAATCAGGATAAAAAGAAAGGCTTTGAAGAAAAAGTGTCAAAATTGCAAAGTGAATGAATACAACCTAAAAAGAAGACCATCTCTAAAATGTATAACTTGCTGTTAGAGTGGGAATTGAAGGATGAAACAACCAAAGAAGTAATGATAAAGTGGGCAAAGGATTTTGGTCATACAATCCAACTGGAAAATTGGGAAAGGTTGTGGAAGGTGGATATCAGTTTCACAGCCTGTTATACGATAAAAGAGAATATGATGAAAATGTTTTACCGCTGGTACCTTACTCTGGAAAAATTGGCTAAGATTTACAAAAAGCAGTCAAACTTATGCTGGAAATGTAAGAGGGAGGTGGGAACCTTTTATCATACATGGTTGGGATGTAAAATTGTAAGGATATTTTGGAAAGATGTATATGAGGAGCTGAAAAAATTATTCAAGATTTCGTTTGCCAAAAAGCCAGAGGTTTTTTTGTTAGGCCTAATATCAAATGACATTCCCAGAGATAAGAAAAATGTATTCCTTTATGCAACAGCAGCAGCCAGAATACTGATCGCAAAGAACAGGAAGGGGGAGAAAATACCATCATTGGTATTTTGAAAATACCATCAAAGTAAACTCTGTGAGTTTGTGGAAATGGCAAAATTGATGGGAGGGAGTGAAGGAATATATGAAAAAATATGGTTCTAGAACTGGAACATTAATAGATAACGTGTAAAACGTGCAGGGGTAAGCAAGG